>NC_089985.1:8123495-8770472 GCF_036417845.1 Apteryx mantelli | reverse complement strand
ACCATGGGGAGCTCTAAAAGATGCAGCCTTGTGTGCAACAACAAATCATGCCATCATGTACATAGGGAACGGTGCTGAAAATGGTAAAATAATTGAAATTTTAAAAGTATGCCTATGCCTACAATATACAGGAAGAGATTAGAGAGGGGAATTTGGGCCTTTGACTTTTCCTAAATACCCCTCTTCACCACCAAAAATATTGTGCCCAAACCTTTGTAGAGATAACTTTGTTTCGAAGGCTTTCTCTTTGATTGATAGGCCTAGAAGTATCATCTTGTTCAAAACTTCAGTCTCAGGCTGTTCAGGTGCTCCTAGTTAATGAAGATTCACTTCTGAAGCCTGACTTTCTCCATCTAGTTCCAGTGCACAAAATTCTGCAGAGAGTTTTCTGACCCTTTGAAGCTCTAAGGTTGGGAAAATTTTAGGTAAGATCTTGAGTGGGGAAAAATTAATTAGAAATATTTTCCAAATGTGAATAACACCTTGCTGCCGCCTTTCCCGACCAGCAAGGTCTTGCTGTGCTGGACTTCATGCAGACACACAGCTCAGAGCTCCCTTTGCCTGGCAGCAGTGGTTTTATTGACCCCGATCAGCTGATCAGCGCTCACATAGCAATCGTTCAGGCCCGTTTGCTTCTGCAGTGTCAGGCCCTGGCTCGTTTTAAGAGCAGTAGTGATTGCACACAAATGGACCTGCGTCATGCAGTGTCCTAACACCATCCCAGATATTTTGAGACAAGAGCTTGAGTCTAATTTTCCTCACTTCTTATTCAATTGTAAGATAACAACATGAGTCAGGGAGTCGTTGCTGGAGAACAGATCCAAATGCATGGTAGGGTGCAGTGTCTTTTTGAATGAAATGATATTTATTAGTTTAATAACCCCTTCCCTTCTCTCCAGCCTGCTCCGACCTCATTTGGTGAGGTCCTGTTTTCTCGCCTCTGTAAACATGGTTTGGTATTAAATGCAGCTGTTTCAGGAAGTGGGAGAAAAGAATAAAACCCCAAACAACCTTCAGCGTTACGTTCACATGGGAAATGTAATAAAACTGTATTTGTTATCTAGGTTTATGGTGTAACTTGGAAAACACCCTTAAGTCAATAATTTACTATTTGGTTCCCACAAGGAAACAGTGAGACGTAAATAAATCAGATTTTGGTTAGCCACTTATTAGTCATCCATGGGTGCAAAGACAGCATATTCCGTATGAACCCAAACGCTGTAATTTTTCACGTTTCGTGGTATACCTCCTGCAGCAGTTGCCACCTCTTTCCTGCCGTTGCCCCTAGTGTCGTCGTTCTTTTGCTGCCTCTAATCAAAGAACAATTTACCAAATTTACACAAACCAGGTTTTTGTTGTTTGTCGCTGCTTCTTGAGATTATTGTATCAGAGGACTAAACTGATATAGTTTATATGTGTTTATATAACTGGTAGCGTGGTCCTCAGCTTAAAAAGTCATCGCTACAGCTTGAACACTGTTTGTTATGCAGCCAGAAGATGTGAAGGTCCCGTCTCCTCTGCAGCCCTTCACCCTTGGCGTACAGATTAATGGCAAATGTTTAAACATTTAACTTGGCTTTGGAATGGCTTGGAAACATATGCAGATAAGTTTGAGGTAGGAAGACTGAAGGAAGAGGGGGTGACTCCGACATACTTGTTAAACAACAGTTTTATAGCTATTTCTCTTACGCAGGATTGCTTGTCAAGTTGCTTGACATCTTAGAGCTGGATTTAAAGCAGAGCAGGTATCCAAGAATTAAGTGTATAGCCTTCAGACTATCGTTTTCTTGGGCCAGTTAATCATCTTGCAATATTTGCAACTCCTTATCGTGGTGTTAAATGAGTGACCTGCTCTGCAGTGTCGTTCTGCTTAGTGTAAATGCCCTGTGTTTATACCGAACCTCTCTGGGATGTAGAAAGAGAAAATGGAAAAAAGACGGAGAAACAGTTGCGCTGATCCCAAGCTGGGTGCGTGTCCCTGTTTGCTAGCGAGAAGCCAGGTGGTGTTTTCTGGCAGCCTTGGTGCTGAAGGAAATCCCTTTACCTTGTCTTAGAGACAAATTGCATTTTTACGTTACTTTTTTCAGGGCAGTCTGGGGTATTCATTGCCTTCCCTGCAGGCAACTGTCCTGATGAAAACGAGGAAACTTGGTAGTAAAAGTGCCACTATACTTCCAGTTACTGCAGTCTCTCCTCCGCCCCCCCCTCCATTTGCCAAGCTTTGTATTACTGGGTCACAAAAATAAACAAAATATTGAATTTTGGCTGTGAAAACCTCAGCGAGGGGGATAATTTTCTGATTCACCAGGTAAGCTTCAGGCCTTCTGAAGGTACACAAATGTGTATTCATTTCAGCAACATAAGGCTAGTTTTATACTGAATTACCTACTGATATTGTATAAATACAAGGAAAGCATAACTGAACAGCAGATATTTGCGTATGCTACTATATGTAACCAAAGAAGCCCTTAGAAGCTATTTGCTGTGTAGCTTTGGTTTTTCTAAAATGCTCCCAAAACATTTAGTTGTCCTATATGCCGGGACCGCTGGGAAGAAACCACAGACACGACTTTTCCGCTATGCACTTCTCCAAAGCGCTGAGCCATCCTGGGGTTCGCAAATAAATCACCTAATCCGGCGGTTGCAGCTTGCCCTGGGCTGCGGCCCGAGACCGACTGCGCTCTGTTTTGACCCTGTGCCAAAAAAAATTGGAAAGGTTAAGGCTGCAGCCTCCGGAGCGTACGGCTACGACAACAGAGCTGGCTTCTGCTGAGTGGGCGCAATCGAGCCCTGCCCAGTGCCTCTTCGTCTTATCCCTGCGAAGGGGGGGCTCCGGCCAAAAGGATCGAGCTAAAGGTGCTCTTAAATTATTTAGTTCCTCTCCCTTTTAAAGCTTGCGTGACCAAGGGCTGTTGAGGGTGAACGTTTCCTGCTCCGTGATGCTGCAAAATAGCTCGGAATCGTCTTTGTTTCAGGACTTATGCATTTGTAGTTTCAGCAGTGATCTCGGGCTGTTTTAAAGGGAAAAAGGAGAGGCGTTTTGTTTTGTGGAAATCTCATTTGTGCTACAGGTTTTTTATTAAAAATTATATACATTTGACTCCCTGTATTTTGTCTTACAATATTTTAGATTTTTCCTGTAGGAATTGGGTGCATCTTGAGATCTTTTGATACTAAAAGCACTTGACTAGAATAATCGCTCCAAGGACTTGTGCTTTTTGTTTTGCTTTTGTTCAGCTAGTATTAAAACCTGCCTTTTTTTCCCCCTATTGCTTGCAGGGGGGCAGCTAACTGGGGCAGTTACGCCGCAGGTGATGTGCGAGCAATGACAGTAGGGGAAAGGGAGGAGACCATGAGCAGGATGAGATGGTGTGGAAGAGCCCCAGCTCCGCGGCATGGAGAGCCGGGAATTAATTTGTGCCATGGAATAGGTGGTGGGTGAGAGTCCGTTGACGGCCTTCGTGTGGGACAGGAGTCAGACGGTCCCTGGCTGTCCCACATCCCTCCAGTTCAAGGAGCTTCACCATCTCTGATGGCATCTCTGATGGCTTCAACGATGAGGCTGCCGTGCGGGTGGTTGGGATTGGCTTCTCGCATCTTGCCAGAAGGCTTTGCAAAGTGGATGCTACTCTGGGAAGCTGGCATCTTTCAGAGATGACAGATTAACCCTACACATTGTAACCAGAGTAAAATATTAATCTTCGCCGTAGCGGTTAACTTGGTAGCTCTTCAGAGGGCCTGTAAGTCAAGTAAGGGAATTAACTGTTCTATCTTTTGCATCTGGAAATGCGCGCTGTATTTTATAAATTAAGTTTGCATTACATCCCCACCTCAACTTGATTTACAGAAATGCTAGCAATGAGATGTTGTGCTCATCATGAATCTTCAGTACATTACTGGTCCTTGATAATTATTCTGTCCCTTTCGTAGTGCACTTAATTAAATAGCTGTTGATTTACAAATATTCTTTCTGAGGTACATGAGTGGAGAAAACTTGATAGACTAATATTATATTAATAGAAGAAAACTCTATGCCAGAGAGGCTATCAGAATACGTTTTAAGTCGCACGTTGCAGGGCATCAATCTCATTTAATAGCTGACTGATTAAGAATAACATTACTTCTTAGGTAAAGAGCAATCAAATTTTTATTGATAAGGAAACTGAAGATACCTTGTCACGTACTTGCAATAATAACAAATGTGTAATTTGGGGGTTGTGGAGTCGTAATAATTCTTTGTGCCAAGGAACTCTTGGGGTCATTATTACAGAATTACAATATTTAGTACCCGGTGGGTGTTTTTATGTTTTGTTTTGGTTTTCTTTTGCTTTCTAAGGAAGAATTTCAAAACGAGCAGTAAAATGGAATTGAAATGCCTTTTCCATCCTGGCCGCACAGGGCTATCTAGGTTGTTTTAGCTGATTCCTTTCTGCTTGGTCTCAAAGTATTTCTCAGCATGAAGCTTGGAAAAGGGAGAGAACGGCATCCTCACCACCTTCTCCTCTCAGCAACTTACTTGAGAAGGTTTTATCGTAACTGCCGACAGTTTTGCTGAGTTTTTAATGATATAATTGGCTAGCTACTCGCCAGGATGGCTGTAAAATCAGCAAGTTATGTATGGAAAGCCTTACGAGAACTATGGAGACCCTGTAAATTCACGAAGCATGTGGGTTGGCCAAGTCTGTCTCCTTGCGTCTGAACCGGTGTGACGTCTGAGGTAGTTACTGAATTTCATTTATTCGCCTATAAAATGAAAATAATTCCCACCGCACAGGAGTTTTGTGTTCATAAAGTGCTTTGAAATCTTCTCGTGAAAGGTGCTCTGGAAGACATTACTGGATTTGAAGGTTTCCCTGGTTTTTGTCCATCTGATATGTGGATCTCACTATCTTAGTAGGAAGGTTTTAGCCCTTCTGGCGTTGCTGGTTACATTGTATTCCAGGGTTTGCTCCTTGGCCATTTCTTTTCTGTTTTTTCTCTCTCTATTCCTCTGCTCTGTAACCAAGAGGCTTACCAAAGCAAAGCCGATTCTTTAATCTTTGCTTTTGCAGTTTGCGTGGTGCAAAGATTTCTATTTAGGGCAGGGTCACGCTCTTTACTTGGTTCTGCAAAGCACCAAATATGTTTGTGGTGGTCAGATGTACTATGGGGTTGTTGTAATATGGGATGCTGTGACAGTAAGTTGCAAACTGTACCCGAAAACCTACCTGGTAATTTCAGATGAGTAGCAATATTTCCAAGGCACCATCCCTTCCTTTTCCTGCGGTCTGCTCCTTTAATATCTTCTTGCTTCTCGTTTCCTCTCTTGCTTTCATTTCTCAATTTGATCTTTTTAGTGGGCTGGATAATTGCATTTGCGGCGTGTCCTTCCTGCAGAGCACCATAGCTATAATCTCCTCCACCTGAGCAATGGCTTCCTTCGAACAACTTTGCATCCGGCTCAAAGCACCATGTTAATTAAACGCAAAACAAAACAAAAGATGGGGTGTGTAGGAGTTACACAGTTCAACCATGCAAAAAATCTGCATCGCCGAAAGATAGTTATGAGCATACAACTTCAGCGCTGCTTCTTGCCTTCACTGTCACACAAAAGTCTTTAATTATATGATCACATGGCTGTTTTTTCAATGCTGTCTTATATATAGTGTTCGCTCGGATCTTAAACACAAATGGGTATTTAAGAGATCCGGAGATTGTGTAATTAAAGCCTGCACCGTGCAAGAGGGGTGTGACTTGCTTGTTTACTGGTAAGTGGTGTAGGGTTGTTGAATATTGAGATTGTACCTCTTAAGAGTCTTTCCGAACCAGCAAAATAACCTCTGAGGTTGTCGTTCTTTTTTTCCCCATGAAACTCGAGCTAGCCGCTTGCAGCGCGCACCTCGTATAGAAGGTGTTCGCTGTCATTTGTTCGTCGCACACTCTGGTTTTGCTTAATTGAAACGCTGAGCGTGCAGAAGATGCTGTAGTCGGCTAATCCGATTCCTAAACGTTTTGTTTGGGGCGCGCAGGGGAAGAGGAAAGGGAAGGGGGAAGGAGAAAGGAAGTGGCTGTGGAGGGAGGAGGGTGCTCCCGGAGCTTCCTGGAGCCGCTCAGAAGTCCGGAGAGCCGAGCCGGGCCGCCGTGCGCTGCTGCGTTGTTGTTGGCTCTGCGCGCGTGCTTAGCTTCCTTTTTTTGTCTTTTTTCTTCTTGAAAGAAGTTACAGCAAGCTGATTTCTGGGGCATTTGTTGTGTTTCTTGGAATTGGGAGCGTCCCTGACCTTTCTATCAGGGAGCTGTCGTGAAGCAGAACGGAAGGCGTTTCCTTCCTTCACGGGTTTCAGGAGGTGTTCGGATTTCCGGTCCTCCTCCTGCCGCGCGCACACATCCGTGAGACCGCGTGTCCCCAGCGATTGTTTCCCAAGTTGTTTTGGGTACTCAGTATCTTCCGCTCATCCACGTATACGGATATAAATCCTCCCAGCACTCCTCCGAAGTAAAAAAGCATGTTTTATAAAAAGGGATTTGTAAAGAGAATTAACCCTGAGGAACACGGAAGAGGTCTGAGGTGGAGCTGGAAAAGCCGTAGGTGGCACCCTGAGCAGGGAAGTGTCCTTTCCTCCCTTTCCATAGCCACGTGGGTGGGCGATGCGCCCGCATGTGAGGAAGTGAATGTGCAAAACATGGTGCGTGGTCTTTTGTTTCCTACGTAGAATTAATTAAGAGATTGCATATGGAAAAAGAAGTCCTTATGGAAAGAACAGTTCCCAGAAAATAACTCTGACAGCGTTGGTCGCACAGCACACCATTCATCCAGTGTACTCTGCTCTCTCAGTTTGTGCCTGTTGTATTTATAGCACTTGCACTATACAATAGTCCAAATACAGTATAGCCTTAGGAATTTTTTGTCCAAGAAGAAACTACGTAGGGCTCGTGGCTTCCTTGGTCAGCTGCACGTGATCTGCACCCAGCAGTGCATCTCTTCATGAGTAGTGCACCAAATTTGAGAATTAGCCCTACGGAAACAAGGGAGCTAAATTATGGCTTGACAACCATCTGTCATTTTATTAGATCGGGGGAAGAAAACAAATCGGAAGACCCGAGATGTATGAACCGGGGAGCTTGCTCAGCAGCAGCACCCCAGGTGCCAGAACGGCATGTTCTTTCCCCGCAGGCAGAAGTCAGATCGTGCCTTTTGCGGAAGATGGACGGAGATACCGAATGGATCAGAGCAGGTTGGAGCACTGACGGCAGTAACAAAAGACGGGTTAATATGGCAATGGGAGTTTTCTTTGTTCTTATACCAGGAGAAGTCAAGATGAAGCTCATTAAAGTTAATGGAACCACGCTCCGGTCAAACCTGTCAGCCCAGGAGGCACCTTGTTGCAAGCTGCCATGATTTGGGCCTGGAAGGAAATAGCCTGATAAAATAGGAGGAAATTTGCTAAAATTTCCCAGTTTAGTTTCAAGCAGACATCACCCTTGAGGGAGTTAATGTTCCATAAAGCCCGGGACGTGAAGCGAGGATGTAATAGGAACTGCTGGATAGCTCAGAAAAGAGCTATTCCTGTCTTGCCAGGCTTTAGGTGCTGAAAAAGGAAACGTGGTTCAGCCGCTGCTTGAAGCTGTAGTGCAGTTTCTGCGGAAGCTGAAGTTCCTGGGTGGCAGCAGCAACCTGGTTTGGGGGGGAGCTGGGGAAGTAGAGGACCTCCAAAAGATGCATCGCATCTAGATGACTCTGTTTAATTCGAGACAGAGATGTAGGCATTTGCCTACATTTTAAAACTGAATTTCTCAGGCCCCTTTCTTCCCCCCCAAAAAGCCAAACCAGCAGTCTCATCTACCTTGGGCATAAGCAGTATTCAGTCGTCTTTTTCTGGCCCATGTTGGTATTATCTAGGAAGGAGACAATACTTTAGGGTGATCTTTCCAGACCTGCTGGAACCATTTGTTTTAGTACATTTAGATTTTCAAACAGTTTTTCTGTCAGATGATTTATACCTTGTGGGCAAAATTTGTTTTGTGTACCTGTACTCTGTTTAATATCTGATGCTGTCCACTGACTCGGCTTCAGCAGTGACTGTATTTCAGATTAGATTAAGGTATGTGTAACTTCGTTTGGGAAATCTGAACAAGCATTTTCAGATATTCCTTTGGGAGAAATAGGTCTGCTTATTTCCTAAGCTATTTTTTCTCTTTAAATATTTCGCATTAGTAAAAACAGCATGATCACTGGATTGCAGAATTGCCTGAGACTTGACAGATCTGAGGGTTGATCATGGATGAAGAAGATGAGCCGCTCACCAACTACTGGTTGCTCCCTGGTGGCATTTCACTATCAACTCATATTCTAGTTAAATCAGAATCAAAATGACCACATTGATACCACTTTCCCCAAGTGGTTGGAGCTGAAGCTGAACAGATAAATGACATATCCTCTAGTGTCCAAAATTTTGTTTGAGAAATGTTCATTTACAGGCTTTACACAACTTTTCTCTAACTGACTAACCAAAGTCTGTAAAGACCTCTAATTAGGGAAACCGTGCAACCACCCAAGCGAGCTAGTTGTAATACTTCACTGTCCTTGCTGTTAATGATTTTTGCTAATACCTAGGCTGGATCTTTATAGATTTAAGCTCACCACAGCTCGTCCTGTCAACTGTAGGTGCGTTTGCAGTGGCGTTGTAGATGATGGTTGGCGTGTTTTGCTTTTAGCATCAAAATGACTCACCTGCTGCTAAATACATTTCAGCTAAGTTGCATCAAATCTTTCATGATTTTTAACAAATATTTTTAGAAAGAGCAATTTGGTCCTTTTTCTAAATATAGTGTTGGCTTTCAAATCTTCGACAGAGGAGAGCCCGCGAACCTTTGATCTGCGGTATGCCTGGGGACTTGAGCGCAGCAGTAGTAGTTTCTGCACCAGGTAGAAATAAGTACAATACAGAGAAATGTGTTGTACCAGTTGAAGTTCATATTTTGCAGAACAGACATTCGTATTTTAACAAATGAAGGATAAATCTTGGCGCATCCTTTGGTACAAAGGCAAGAGGTGGTGCAGAACAAATTGGGAGTGCAGAGAAACGAAGGTGTGGTCAGAAACTTTCTTCCCAGTAGAGTGACTAAAGTACCATCTATCTCATGTCTGATACTTGATATGTCACTAAAAATAGCAAACGGAGGCTCACCCGTCATCCCTTTCGAATACAGCAGAGCCAAATCTGTCGGTCTTTAGATGTCTGAAATGGGACTGCATGTTAGTATAAATAACAGATAGCCCTCGTCTTTTTTAAGACTTGGTATTTAAACAAAAGATTTCTGCAAAAGTCACAGCAAGCCCAGATTTATTTGATGGAGTTAACAAAAAAAAAAAAAAAAAAAAGTGGGAGGACAGATTTCTGGGGTTTTTTTGTCTTTTTTTGTTGTTCCTTTTTTTTTCCCCTTAGCTGAGCCGAAGTATGATGTCATTACCAGCGTAGCTGTGGTAATGGCACTTGCACAAATGCCTGCACATCCTGAAGAAATCCTTTTCATAGGAACAACCGCAGTTTTCATTTCCCCCAACCCCCCAGGAATTGTATCAATATTCTGAGTTGATATGCCCATTTATCACTGAAATCGTTATTAATGAGTGCTCTTTTTCTTTGTCACGTTTCCATGGTAACGGGGTGACATGTTTGAGTAGAGTTATCTGTTTCCAGATGGAGATCTTCATTCATAAGATTTGCCTATTGAGAATTTTAGCAGCCTGTTCAATTTAAAAAAATCTTCCTCACTTGCCCCTCCGGAGTCTTCTGCGCTAGACGTGTTGCTGCTGTCTGTTTTATACCCTGTAATGGATTTGGTGGTAGGTATTGTGCTTAACATGTCTGTCCCTCCTTTTTTTTTTTCCTGGTCCAATTTTGTTATTTTTTCTTTCCATTCAGTCGCATCAAAACAGTATTTGCTGTGGCATCCCTGAAGACCCATTCTTCATCCATCTGAGTTGTCGCAGCTCTTCTCTTTATATTTAACATACCACACTCTGAGTGATAGTATCCTGAAATTAAAATTTTATCCAGTACTTGGTTTTATTTTTACACATGAAAGAAGCATAAAGATTTTTTTCACTTTTGGTTATCCTTTTTTGCTGTAAAGCTGTGTGTGTTTAAAAAAGAAAGAAAGTATTACTGTTTACCAAGATAGAGCAAGATAAATATGCATAAAACTTTATGTAGTTTTCTTTATCCTGAACTTCTTATAGTTGTAAAGGTCTTGCTGACTGTCACAGTTGATTGAGATTAAGTAGGACCTAAGTAATGCTTCATGAGTTCTCTGGGTTGGCTTCTGATCAGTTAGACCAAAAGTATCCCCAAATGATGTATTTACTTTAGTAGAAATCAAAAGGTGAATTTAACATCCTATATTTCTTGAATTCCAGATGCCACTCTTACTGTAGCAAGCAAAACCTGGGCAGCAGTTTTAGCAAAACAAGAGAATCAGCAAATACAAAAGGAGTTGCCTTCAGGGAAAGCATCAAAGGACCATTCCTCAAACCTGTCTTTAATCTAATTTTCATGTTCATTTAAAGCCATTTATGACCATACATCCCACTTGAAGGGCTATCTGTTGCTCGAACATCCATTCTATTGCATTTACAACACTTCCATCTTGACATTAACTCTATAGTAAGAGCAATCTCTTTATATCTCAAAACTCTTGGTTTCAGAGCAACCCCATCCTTGTGGATATCTTTAGTAAACATCTTCTTCACCTAGTCAAAAAATGTATGTATAGCTCTGCCCTCCCACTAATTGTATGATATAGCCCAAGGCCTAATTGGTAAGTATATATTACATTCAGATAGTTGAAATAATGTTGTCGTTGCTGTGAAAAGCAAGGTGTTACATGTAGGACGTGTGTCCCTCTTGTCACACCAGCTCGCCCTGCTGCTGTCTGGTGAAGCCGCACAGGGACCACCTTCTCCTCCTTTGCACCCTTTGGGTTCCCAAAAGCCCCATTGCAGTCAACCATCTCGGCCGGTGAGACGCTACACGTTGACCCGTTGCTTTCGGGAGATGTTTGGTGTTTCTCACGTCAAGCCTGTGCTTGAAGAGATTGGTGGTGGAAAGCTGTGGGGCTCGTAGTCTGTCTGATAGTCCTCTTTTTTCTTTGATACTTTTGCTGACAGTATAATTACATAGCTGTTTTTCTGCCCTTTCATAGGGGAATCATATCTATTTTTACCTACCTTTAGCAAGTGAATATTCAATATGAGAAAGTGATGCCAATATATTGGATTTGCATGTATTATTTTAAGGAAAATATTTTGTCCATGGTAGGAAATTCTGAGAGCATATGAGTAATAATATTGCTTCAAATTTAATATTGAAGTTACATGCCATTAATCTCCATGTACGTGCAATATAACAATCACTCGTAGCTCAATCCGCTTTTCTGCTCTCATTAATTGAAGTTAGGTTGATGACTTGCTTTTCACAGGCCGGTGCTGTGTCCGCCTGTCTGTCTGAGAGTGGTACTACGTGCTCCAGATCAGTGGGTTCGATGGGCTTGCTAGCCGCTTAGTGCTCCCGGCTATTAATCCTTTATTGAGGCATGGAGGTATGAGTGTTGGCCATCCCTCCTTACCTCTTCCTAAAGCGGCTTGTCCTCCAAGACGTGGTCAGTGGGCCTTTGCGGCAGAGTGTCAGCTTCAGATTTTATCAAATTGCATTGCTTTTTGAGATACAGGTAGAGATTTCCCATGCACAAGCGCACGCTTTATAATAGAGCTGTGACATTAATACCAAATAAGTTTGTAAGATGCTTTCTATTAAAAGATTCATTTTACGAACACTTGCAGAAGCAAGTATCTTCCACTTTGACCTCCTGTATGTTTTTAATGTGAATTCTTCTAATGAGAAGATGGATTTCTCTGAAATAAGACAAACTAGTTGACGTAATTCATTCAACTTGTCCCAAAAATGTGGTGAAAAAAAAAGCTTTTATTTTTGGAAGCTTTCTTGCTTCTGAATGTCTCAGGCATGAATTTTCCAGGCATCTGCACTTCTCCTGCAGTTCCTGGGATGCATAAGTAGTAACGCAGCAAGAATTAAGAGTGTCATCATGATGATGATGGTGATGTGGAAGCTGGGTACAGGAAACCTGTAGCTCAGATATCTGAACAGCGAGGCCTGTCATGACTGTCGTAGAAATGGTTAGAGAAGGAATACTGAATTTCCAGCAAAAACTTTCCTTCTGGTCTTATTGGACTATACCAAACTTTCATATATAAATCTGGTTCTAACTGATTATCTTATTTAAAAAAAAAAAAAGAAAGTCATTTTATCAATGCCCTGGTCCGCTTGCTTCCAAGATGGTGTCGCATCTCGGAGGTGGTGGTTGCCACCAAACATCAGGGCCTTGACACCTTCCTCATTTTCTGCAAGACCGGGCTGCTCAGTCTGCTTTTCTTTCGGTTAATGTGGACTGGCTGCAGGTTGTGCGCGTGGCCTTTGAGTTTTGTCATCTGTTTTCCCATTCAAATCCATAAATGCCACTGTGGGAGTGTTCTGCTTTTCTGCATGTGGGATTTAGTGCTAATCACAACGGGGATCGTTGAAGGAGTGAGAAAAATGCAAGTTAGGTATTACAGTCAATCAAGTGCTTGTAATTCCCAGTTTTTATTGTGTTCAGCCTTTTTGGTTTTATGAATTGTCACCTCCTGATTTCCTAAATTCTGTTTTTTTAAATAAATTCAGTGAGAGCTTGTTCACACTTGCCAATCTAATAATATGGTTTCAAATTCTTCCATCACTCTCTATTTTCAGTCTCCATTATAACTATCTGAGATGCTGCTATTTGATTATAAGTTTCCAGTTTTATTTAAACTTTATAATAACCTAAAATATGTATAGAAATGGAACAAATGCAAAACCATGTCATACCTTAAAAAAAAAAAGTTGTTTTTTACAGTTTATCTTATTTGCCTTGCACGCTCTTTGGTTAAAAGTTTCCTGAAAACAAGCTGCTTTCTAAGTAATTTTTATTTTTTTTACAGTACGTTAAACTTAGGAAAATCCATTTGTGTTTTGCTTTTGACATAGCAAGTGAGATGAATTGATTGAAAAAAACCCCAAAGCCATTACTGGAGCTTTGAGGGGGGCTGCTGATTTAGTGTACCGTAGCGCACAGGTGGCAGGTAGCCACGTGGGGGGGAGGTGGGAAGCCTGTTCCTCTAGGCATGATTATATGGCTTTGCCTTATGCACCTTTTGCTTTGGCCCCATTAAAGCAGGGCGGGAAGAACAGGATGAAAAATGTAGCGGGTTTCGGTGGTTTATTTTATTTTTTTATTCCCTCCAGATTTTAACTTAAATTTCACATTGTCTTCATCTGTATTGCTTTTCCAAGGAGGTTTGCTCAAGGTGAGGAACGTATCTAAGCAAACTCCTCTGTATAGGGGCTACCACTTGTTTGCCCACTAAAAACAAAAAAACCCAGGGATTTTGCCGGGTGCAAAGAACTTGGTTGTATCGTACAGAAAACTGGGGAGTTGCCGGAGAGTAGTACTATCCTCCCATATACCTAACACAGGTTATTTGTGGTGCTGGGGCCATACTGGAAGAGGTAGCTCATGAGCAATTGGGGAAGGCCAGAACTGGAGATGCTTCCTCAACCTGCAGGCAGAAAGACTTCCTTGCTATCAGTCATATTTAAGCATTTGAAGCTATATACGTGTAATTTTTAACTGCTTTGCTCATTTAGGGCCTTTTCTAGTCAGCTGTTTCGGTTTTGGTTTGTTTTTTCTTTTTTTTTTTCCCCAGCTGCTGAACTACACTGGTTCAAACCTTTTTTTTTTTCTTTTTTTTTCCTTTTTTTTCCCTCGGCACTCAGATGAGTATAGGATCAAACCAGTGGAAGAGGTCAAATACATGAAAAATGGGGGCGAAGATGATCAGAAAATAGCAGCCAGGAACCAAGAAAACTTGGTAAGGATCGAACTTATCGCTTATCTCGTGAAATGATCGGGGCTCGGCTTTTGCGGTGAGATCCGCGGCGTGCAGCACGGCGCGAGGACCCTCTCGGACACGCCGTAACCCTACACGATGCTCGCGTAGAAGGTGCAAACTATTACGTTTTCCTGCTTGTCTTTCTGCATTAGGGCTTTCCCTGATGGAGCGCTTCCACGGAAGTACTATTTCTGCTCACCTCCTTTGCGGCTATAAATACCAAATGCAGTTTGGCGCGCGCGTGTTGCAAAGGAGTTCTTAGTAAAAGAGGAGCGTGCTGCCATTAAGAAAATGACCTGCTTAAGTAGATGCTATTTGCTCTGAGCTTCCTGGCTTTACTTATTTTAAAATTCGCAGGAAAGGAAGTTCGGGATAGAAAAAGTAACGTATTTATAACCTAGTCGCAAGAACCATTTGGGGCGTATTTTTTTCACCTGAGTGAGCACCCTGCCTGTCCGTAGTCCCACTTAAAGAGGAAATCGCGGGTAAGCTAGGAATAAAACTCGTAGTAATAGAAATAGCTTTTTAAGCTGAGGCAGCTTAAAATCACAGTTGATTTACCTGAGGCGTTTGCAGGAAGACGTTTCTGCTTCTCTAAAGCAGAAAGTAATACCGATTTTTGATTGGGGTTTGGACCAGCTTAATTTTTGGAGACTTTTCAAAATTTTAATGGGTGTGGGTGAAATTTCCCATCTGGGTCTCATTGATCATTTCAGCTTTCCTCACTTAAGGTTTTTTTTTCCCCCTGATATTATTCCCGCCACCTGGAGTAAGCCCAAAGGGGGAAGACGATGAGCAAATCTCGGTGGAGCTATAACCATTAGCACCAGCGAAGGATTTGCCTTTTGCCACGATTGGGAAGCTGTATAAAAATTCACCGTTTGGGAATTTTTCCGTCGCTGGAGATGTATGAAACAGCGTAAGTGATTTCTAGGCAACTTGGGTGCTTTTTCCCCCAACAGATATATATGCTTGCAGTATGAAGCTACACATGCATTTCTGTAGTAAATAATACTTTCCGGTGTGCTGTCCCGACCTGCTTGTCCCAGCGGTGGCTGAACAGCACGCGATGTGTTTCTCCTCTGTTTTGCAGATAGACTTTTGCCACTTGCAGTTTTGCACTGCTGAGGCTCCCTCGGATGGCACAACTTTAGCTTGCAGCAGGATGTTACGGTTTTTTATAGTGCCTAAGAAACATTGCTGAGAACATCACCTTTTCCAGCAGCAACTGCAGTGTATCAGCATTATTGCCCATGTAAACACGTGGGTTGTTGTTGTTGTTGTTGCTTTTTATCCTCTCTTTTTTTTCTTTTTCTTACTGTTTTGAAGAAGCGCGACTGCAAGAATTTTTGCTAGGTTTGGAGACGCCCATGCTTTGCCGGCAAACAGCAAAAGGAAAATTGAGAGCGACCACCCGCTTTTATTAAAAATGGGAAGAACATCTAGTATTTTAAACTAGCCTTCGGCTGTATTTAAATTGGAGTATTTACAGAAGGTAAAATTCCCCTTGAATGACAACCAGGAGGAGTTCGGAAAAGCTTGGGTCTGCCGAAGTTATATTTAAAACTAGATACAGATATTTATACTGTGCCTGGTAGCTGCTTTCTTGCTGCATTTAAACGTGAGGCTGGTTACCTTTAGTAAGAGACATTTCTCTAGATGGTTTTATTATTGATGGGTTGGGTTTGATGGCAGCAGCAGGGTTTTTGGAGTTGGAGGGTTAATATTGCTCCCCTGTCTATAATATGTGTGAGGAGAGAAAAAGACAATAATATACGAAGGCCTTTGATCAGAGAGATGGTGTATTCTTTAAAACAGTAAGCATCTCATACGTCAAAAAGGGTTTATTTTGCTTTTCCTCATCTTACCCTAAGGAGATTACATCTTCAGTAAACGAATGCAGTGTTTTTATCCTGGAAATTGTCAAATCCTGGTCATTCCTGGATTTTTAGGGGGGTTCACTGTTGGAGTTCTCCTTAATAAACTTAAATAGCTCACTGCTGAAGAGATGGGTTAAACCACCCATGGCTCAGGCTTTCCTTTTCTTAACGTGTGTGAAGTTGGCAGGCGCTTGCATAAGCTCCTCAGACACTTCCAGGCAGCAGAAATTTTAGCAACAAGACACGGCAGCGAGAGTCACCCGGCCCTTCTCCCTCCTGGTTCCGGATCCCAAATTGCTTTGTTGCCCAAGGGTTGCTCGTTCCCGTCTCCTTCAGAAACGAGACGTACAGCGTTAATGTCATTAATAGTCTTTGGTCATTTCGCCGGGAGCTGATCGTGTGGGGGTTGGCGTATCCCCTAGTACTTACACTTGAATTATCTTATTTAGGTATCACCCACTTTTTCAGTCCCCTCACAGGTTTGTCCAACAATTATCACTCTTCTTGGGGGGAAAAAATTTAAAGTCTCCTCTAAAACTTCTGCTCAAGTGGAGAGCATGTGATAACGGAGGTACTTGGCCACGGCATCTTCTCTTCCCCGGTGCTGTGAGATTTCCGAGTGAAGACGACGCAGATGAGCAGGACGGGAGAAGCCACGAGCAGGCACCTTGCAGCTTCACACCGCGGTCCTGTGGCCGGCGTCCCAGGGGTTTATTCTGGATATCGCTTGGGATTTTTCCGAAAAAAAACAAAAAAGGTGGCAGTAGCCTTTGCTCAGCGAGCGAGCCGGCGTCGCTGGGAGAGCCGGAGCTGTTGGTGGACGGAGGTCTCCTCCGGGCTGGAGCGCGGGGCTAGGGCTCGGTGCCGGCTGAAGCAGGAGGTGCTCCCCAGGAAGACGTTTCCTGGCAGAAGCGAAGGTCTCGCTGAGCTGACAGAGAAGGGAGAAACGGAAAAGCCAAGCTTGTTTCTAGCTCTGTCCACGTCAGCTCTTGTTTTTCCTGCAGTTCCTTTGTATTCGTTGCCGTGATCCACTTCCTCCCCCAGGTATTTTTGCAGGTTTTTCCCAGGGAAGAGCCTTCCCTTGCCGCAGGCTTTCCGCGGGACCCCGGTGCGAGTGTAGCGAGGGCGTTTGCTCCACGCCGGGGTGTTCACGCTCAGCCCGTCCTCCACCAGCACCCACGGCTCGCCCTCGAGCGGCTCCCCGAAGCTCAGCCGGTGTCGAGGTGACCTCAGCACCAGCCGGGACCCATCTCACCTGGCTTTCATGCCTTTCCCTGTATCTTTTGCAGAGGGAGAGTGGGCTTTTTTATTCAGTCCTGGGGGATGTTTAAGGTTTTTATGGTGGCTGTAATCCAAAATGAAGAGTCCTCCCAACTTTTAGTTGCTCCTCAGCAGCTCCTGGGGAGGGGTTGGCTTCGCCTAGAAGCACCAGCTGGCCGTGGCCGGTACCCATGTGTCACCTACCTGCCTTTGGTACTGAAAATGCTAAAATGATGAAAATCAGGCTTTATTAATATCTTTTCAGAAAGGATTTAGTCTTTGAAATTACCTGCCTAAAGCAGGTATGACTGGAATAAGTAACACATTTTACCATTTCTAAAGCCCTGTTAATTTTTTGTTTAGAAAGGGCTCATTGTTTAGCTCTGCAACATCGTATTAAGCATGCAAAGTACAATCATAACAGGCTATTTAGGATTCATAATAGGATTAATTTAATTGTCCTCATTTCCATACTCTTTGGAGCATTCATGACTTTCCGTCGTAAAATTTTATTACTGAAAATGGTAAAATAAAAGTGCGTATGGTATTCACATAGCTTAGCGTTGCGTTTCCAGACTCGATGAGCTGTATTCGGTTTTCCTTTGAAGCAGTCTGTAATAGTACAGATTCCTCTGAAAAAAAAAATCCAATAACTAAAGCAACATTTTTCATTTTAGCTGGTTAGCTCAATATTTATTGCAGTGCAGTTCTTGGATGTTTTTGGAGCTTTTGCCAATAGAAATCTTTATATGATCTGTATTGCCACAAAAGGTGCTTATTGGGATTTTTGTGCTTTGTTATCCGAACCCTCGAAACAATTGGGCGTAATCCTCGGTTTCGTCTGGAAGCTCCGGAGTGGAATTGCGTGTTAGAGCTTGAGACGAATTCCTGGCGGAGCGGGAAGAAAATTGCCTCCCTACCTGCTTCCCGCTCTCTCTCGCTCTGCCTTAATAACAAGAACAATGTTTTGTGGGTTTTTTTTTTCCCCCAATAAGTATAAATTTCCACTCCAGTTACCTGCAAATGCAATTTTGTCAGCTGTTATTTCCCGACTACTTCGCCGACCAGGCTCAATTTCTCATTCGACCCTTACTTAGTATTACGGCCCCGCAGCATCCGTCGCTCTGTATTCCCAACCCGTTCTCGCTTGCTGCAGCGATACGTTAAAAGAAGTAGACAGTAGTATCGGAGAGATGAAGTGTATAAAAATTAAAAGCCTAGTAGCACATGACAAATGAAGCAAATTTAATAACTGTATAGCATGTAGGCTATGGAGTATCCTGTGCGTAGTATAAATATTTAAATAGGTATGCAAAATATGTATTATTGATGGATCAGTCGTATCAACATTTTGTAGCGCGCAGTGCAAATATTGACATCTCTCAATTTCAGATTGACTTAGGGGAACGTCTTTTTAATTCTGTTGCTGGGCTGCCCAGTCTAGGTGCTGTATAAAAGAAAGCAGCTAGCCGCTGCTCGCTGCGGCTGAATTTATTGGGGGTATTTGTGGCGTTTTCCTTTCTAACTATGCAAAACCCTGCAAATGTCTCTGCGATTTAAGGCCTCCGTTCAACAGGCCGCCCATTGGATTTTTTCAGTCTTTAATGCTGCGCTGCCCATATCAGTATTAAAGGAGAAAGTAATTCTAGCGTTTCAATTTTCATAAACCAGTATCTTAAATAATTTCTTTCCAAAGAAATGAATTTGAACTGAGATAGAAGTACAAGGAAAGGGTGTCGTTATGACAGTCAGTTATTTTAAACACCATGCGTTATTGCACCGTGTTGCCTATTTTATTTAAAATGTGCAGTGATATTCTTGAAAGAATGGTTTCTCATAACGAACTTACCAGTTTTGACTCACTTCTGGGTCATTGCTTATTATATTGAGATCTGAGTAACAGATTGCATTCCGTATTAATATTCTTTTTCTTCCCAACTCCTTTAAAAACATTTTTTTGATGGGAGACGCGTTAGTTTTTCTCTAGCATCCAACCTTTGAGATAGCACCTAGCTTTCGAGAATCTAGAAAATAAATGAATACTATCAGCAGATATTTTTGGCAAGCCAGGAATATTTCTGATGATTACTGCCCGCTCCAGATTTTCCACATGGTGGACCACTTGAGTGCGGACTTCGGCGCGAGAGAAGAATGAGTACTCACCTCGCGAAGCTTGCTCTCCTTTTTGTTTTTCCAAACACTGATAGCCTGGGTGTCCAAGCCACCAGCGCCGTTTTCTGGCGCGTGGGCCCGCTGTCGCGGGGAGTTTGCACGCGTCCGCGTCGGCGTTTGGGAAGGGGCAGGGGTTCGGCACCAGCTTTGCGACCCCATGACCAATTCTTCCCAAACTGGAGAGGCGTTCCCGTTATTTGGGGGAGCCGATTACTCTCTATACCGGTCGTGCTTTTTATTCCCCCCATGTTTTTTTCTTTTTAAACACTGTTTTAACATGTGGGCTTCTGCTGAGGGTTTTTTTTTTTTTCATTTTTCCCCCTCTCTGGGAAAGCTGCTGCTTTTGAGGAGGAAAAGGACAAAGAGCTGTTTGTGGAACAGAGGAGTCAGCTTCACTGGCGGGGCTGCTGTCAAAAACGAACAGTGCTGCGGGGAATGCTAACATCCTTCCCCTCCCTTTTCTCCCTCCTTTTTTTTTCCCCCTTTTTTTTTTAAGCCTCAGACAATATAACCTGCGTAGCTCCATTCCGAGCCCTCCCAAAGATGCAGCCCGTTTTCTCTTCGCAGCCGGGCGCGGGCTGAAAACCAGCTTTGCCGGGAAAGCCGCCTCTCGTGGGAGCCCCGGCGAGGAGCTGTGCCGTGCGGCCTCGTCGCGGCTGCTCCCTGGCTGACGCGCGTCCGGCGGCTTCGGGCGGCCTCGCGCAGGGCTTCTGAGATGTCGGCGCTGGAAGCCGGCCTCGGACGTCGCCGCGGCGCTAGCAGATGGAAACGCGGCGCTAACTTGGAGCCAGGAAGGATAAATTCTCATCGTCAGACCCGGTTAAGTCAGCTAGCAGAGGAGCCCGTCCCTAGAAATGCTGCTTGTGTGATCTTGATTCAGGTCTTAATCCAGTTCGGTGCGGATAACCCGGCGCGTTGGCTGCTGCGTGTTCGCTTTGTGCCCGTAGCTTCTCGATATTGATCTTCAGGAGGAGGCGTAGACCCTTCCGCTGCTCCCTGCGACCACTGACCGGGCTCTTTGCATGAACCAGCCTCAGCTGCAGTGTCGCCAACACTTGAAAATGAGTCAGCTGACCAAAATATATAGTTTATATATAACGTTTGTTATTTAAAAACACAGAACTCTGGAAGTTTGGGGTTTTAAGTATGTCTTCCATGATCGTGAGGGCTAGAGCTGAGGGTTTAAGGGAGACGTTCATGCGGGGCCGGGACCCTTCGCGTCTCCCACGCTGGGGACCAACGCGCTTGCTCCCTGGCACAGGGTGGAGCCAGCCCAGATACCTTCATCACCTCCATCCAAGCTGAAATATGTGTGATATTAGCCGCGTTTGCTTGAGCTTGCTTCTCAGACGCTTTAGGACTCCTTCGGTAGATGCAGTTATGGGGAAAACACAGGGCCCAGGATTCACGTCTCAGGTGATGTACTAGCTTCATACTGCCAATGTCCAACATCTAGATACTTAACCGTGCGGACTTAATCTCTCAGTTTTAGTTCGAATACACTACTGCACTTGGAAGAGAAGGTCTCAAGGTGGTGACAGATGGGGTGTGCCATTTTAGACTCAAAACCGGTACTGAATTTATTTATCTTGATTTATCAAAGCCAAGATGGGGGCTTTTGAGGGTAGGACTTTTGGTGCTGGTTTCAGGCAAATTCTTCTTACAGATAGTGCATTTTTGTTGTAACTTGTTGATGGCATGTCTAGGGTGGGTTTTTTTTCAATTGTAAAACTGTTTTCTTTGTGAACTTATTCAACTAAAGCTTTCAAAACTCAGTTAAAAAAGGATTGACCTTGAAGTCAGTCGAATGAACTGTTGTCTAATACAGGTAAAAGACCTTCAGCAGCCAGTTTTCAGGCTTTAACACCATGCAGTGGATGGGGTCCTATGACAGATGCTTCCTTCTTTCTCAGGGTTTTTTCTCCTCTTACTTTTATCCCGTGTTTCTTTGACCAACATCATCACTTTGATCCCCTGGCCTATTTAAAGAAAAACACATCTTTAAAGTGGTTCCTAGTAGATGGGAGTTCGGGTTGTTCGTGTTGAGTTATGCTGGCTTCATACAGATTCCAA
The DNA here is from genome assembly GCF_036417845.1 of Apteryx mantelli. Classification (NCBI taxonomy): domain Eukaryota; kingdom Metazoa; phylum Chordata; class Aves; order Apterygiformes; family Apterygidae; genus Apteryx; species Apteryx mantelli. The sequence goes on along the minus strand of NC_089985.1, from coordinate 8,749,121 downwards.
GATGATATTTAAGAGCAAGGAATTACCATTATGAAAGGATGAATTTGCTCATTTTCTTTAGGAAAGAGATTGCTTATACTCTCTTCTGAGGTTGATGACAGCTAGTTTTATTTGAAACAGCAAAGCCGATGACACTTGACAGCTCTCTAGTGCAAAGCAGACCTCAAAACCACGTTAAATGTCTCTCTCGGAGTAATTTTAATGCATTTTCTTGAGTGACAGATGAGAGCTGTGGCATCTTCTCTGGCCAGTGGAGCTGCTACTGGAAATACGGTCCAGAGCACCAAGGGGGAATCTTCAGCAGCTGCTAGTCAGAGCAAGGAGGAGATACAGGACTGTCCTAGGAAGACGTTGGAGGGGTAAAGATAGGTAAATGGCGAGAAAGGAGGGGTAAAAAGTGGAAGGTGGGCGGAAGAGGGGCAAGCAGAAACTTCACAAATGCAAGGGTTTCATTCAGCAAGGGCAGCACAGCATGAGCCAACATTTTGCTCAACATTAATATAAAGATACTTTTCTAACGTATTTTTTCAAATGAGCGTTTTTAGTTTTGATCTTGCTGCTTTCCGTTAAGTGTCGCATTGCTCTTCTGTGGAGGGATTAGAAAAACAGAAGCTCCTGCTCTGTTTTGCACCATTATTTTTAAAACGTGCATTTTGTCTCTCTTTTTTTTTGGGGGGGGGTAAACAATCCCAGTCTTTTTCAATATCCATACGGGACTCTTTTCACTGCCCAAAATATCTTTTTAAGCTCTTTCTGATTGTTTAGTAAGACATATACAAAAACATACTTTGAGAAGCAGCATAGAGGAGAAGATAGAAGAAGGAGGAGCACCTGCAGGAATAAAAGTTGTAGCAGGAGAGCACTAATTATTTAGCTAGTCATCTTGTATTTTGTGCTGCATGAGAATGAGCTGGTATCTTTGCTGTTTTAATATTCACTGCTGTTGTCGGTGGGAGAAGAACGATGTTTTCCACCACACCTTTTAGGCAAATATATGCTCTTACAGTTACTGAGCAAGAATATTTTTCCCTGCTTTGGCAACCGTTTAGTGTTTCGCTTGATATTTTGACTCTACTTTATCATAACACGTGACTGAAGTTGGGTCATTAAGCTTTTTTTTTTTTTTTCTTGTAAATGAGAAAATACATTGGGGGTTCCCGCGCCCTCTCGTTAGGGCGCTGCAGGAAACAGACTCCTCCTAAAGCTGCTTGGCACCTGCGATCCCGCGGGCATCATTGCCAAGCTCCAGCTCTTCTCCCCAAAACTTGCTATTTTGGATATCTGCCTTGAGCTCAATTTACCCACGGTTCAGCCGTGGCTGAGGATAACACGCGGAGCGTCTCGCTTCATCTGCACGACGTGTTCTGAAACCCAGGGCTGGAAGGGGCTCAGCCGGAGTTTTTCCACTATAATTAGGTTTTTCAGCTTCAGTTGTTCCTCTAGCTTTTGTGGGAAACTGAGATCAGCTGTCTCTTTTTTTTTTTCTTTTTTTTTTCCTGCTCTTTAGGCTGCTGCTGCTGCCAGTGCCCAGACAGATGAAAAACTTAAATGTGGGTGTTGGGAGGAATTTCTACATTTCCGCCAGTGGGAAGGACGGCACCGTATGGTAGAGGAGGAGAAGATTGGTTTGGGAAAAGGGGAAATCAGTATAAAATGATAAACGTCGGGGGTTCTAGGTATTCTTATTTAAAAAAAGGATCTCAGGGGAGAAAAAACCCTTTGATAAGAAATTTATGCTTGTGAAAGCAAGCACTCCGACACTGCGAGAACGCTGGGCGGCTAATTCAGGCTCTTGCGTGCGTGGAGGATGCTGCAGGCTGGAGCTGCATGTAGATATGTCATGAAATAAACCTCGTTCCTACGTGAATGCTTTTTAATGCAAAGTGCTTATTTGCACAGATAGCAAAGTAGTACCAAACTGAGCTAATACACCGCTTACTGACCAGTTTCGTGTTGGCTCTCCCTGAGAAGAAAACCTCTTTGGGTTTTAAATTGTGCGTTTCTTGCTTCCGCAGGAGAAAGTGTTTCAGTTGAAACGCCGCTCTCCCAGCATTCCTCTTTCGTCTCCCACACTTGATCCGTGGTAACCGTGCTCGGTGTGCCATTCGTCTCGCAATCTTATCTCATGTGTAATCTTTTCGCGGGATAGCATCAAAGCCGGGCTGCTTTACATAAATAAACAAGCTGCCTGATGGTCTGTGCATGGGAACACAAAACCAGGGCTTTTTTAATCATGTAAAAATATAATCTATGTGCGTGTATGTGCATACGCATTTAAATATAAAAGGTAGTTTGCATTACAGCAGTGCCTGCAGGCAGTAGCCAGGAATCAGAATCAGCTGCTCTGCATGCAAACATAGCGAAAAGAGCCCTAAAAGCTTATGAACTAAGACTTTTTCCAAAAGATTTCATCCAGACCAGCACTTTTTTTCCAAAATATGTGTACTCCCAGTGATTTGGGGTTGGTTTTTAGGTCAGGTTTAGGCAGACCCCAAGCTATAAAACGAGAGGCAAAAGCTTGGGAGCGTAAAAGCATGGTGTGCAGTGAAGCACGGGATGCTGCTCACCTCTTTTCCCCAATATTTGGATGTGCAATTTTTAGTGTTGGGGGACAATTTGCTGCTAACGCGCCGGGGCTGGCTGCAGCCTGTATATGCTCCCTGCTGAGAATAGCCCTGGTGCTTTGATTAAGAAAAAAAAAAAAAGGAAAAAGAAGCAGATTTGGGAAATGCATCGTCTTCTCTGAGCGGTCATCCTTGCTATAAAGCGATGGGGGTTGGAGGGTTTTTTGTTTTGTTTTGTTTTTCCCCCGTCACCTGGTTTTGTCCGTTTGTTAGCTTGGGTCTGAAACAAGTTATTGCTAATTCGGAGCAATGTTTTCCGGCTTAATGCCGTGAGTCGGCGCCTCGCCAGGTGTTGGTCATGGGATACAAAGGATACAGGTCGTCGGTTCCTGAGCTCCTAGCTGCAGCGATTTCAGACACATGAGCAATTTCCCAGCAAATGTTAATTAGATTCATAATGCTTTCTGAGATGATCTAAGGCAAGGATTAATTATAAAAGTTTCGCAGCGTTGCAACATGCTCCTTTAACTAAAGTTTGGCATGCTTTCGCTTTAAGATTATCATGAAAGAATTTTCTTCTGCTTAAAAATGCCTAAATACACGTTTCCATCTTTATATGTAAATAAGTATATTTATGAATTTATCTAAACGAATCTGACTGTTAAATGGGAAAACCACATGTACTACTAGCCAATTTAAAGGCTCGCTGAGCGGACTTGCGTTTCACTTGTGGGCTTGGTTGTGTTTTAGAAGCGGTTCTTCCAGCTGTTCTTGATCTGTCACTTAAATAAAACACGCCAGAGATTATTTTCCTATTTGCATTTTAAAAAACTAAGTGACCTTCCAACGCACCCTTTTATGCTCCTCCTTTTATCTCCGTATATACGTGCTCAGATACGAATCGTCTGGTGAGCGTGTGAAGGGCTCGATTTGGCTTGATTGCGTGCAATCACGAAAGCCTAGATGAAGTGGCATAGCTGGTGTCTTCCCTGACCTCCGTGCTCCTTATTTTCCTAGGGGTGCCTTTCTGCAGCTCCTCTGAGCTGCAAAATTAACAGGTTCTCGTAAATTAATGGCAGAATGGCCCCTTTTAGGGCTCCAGGCACAGGTCTGGAAAATGTGGCCGCATTTTCATGGATTTCTCTTTTTTTTCCTTGCAAGCTGTCTTTTCTGATGATGAAATCACATAGCTAGATATTAATTTTTATATCATGCTTCTGTGAGTGCTGTAAAACACATCTGGTTCCTCTGGCTGCGGCGTGGGGAGGGTTTTTTCCTAGGAAAGCGTGGTGTTAGCCTGTCCTTGAGCTCAGGTAACATGATAGCAAGTCTTTGGGGCTTGCTGCTTCTTACAAATTTGGACTTGGATTCTTATCATATATTAATTTTTTTAAAAAATCTGGCATTATGGATCTTGCTAGTTTTACGGTCCATATTTTTGAGTCCTGGATTATGTATATTCACGATTACTAGGTATTGCATTGGGTTTATGACAGTGGCATAAGCCGTAAAGCTGAGTTAACTCACAGAAATAAAAGCGATGCAATTATAAAGCGCTAAAATAATAATGAGGTCATTTGTATCGTGTTGGGTTACAAACCGGTGAGGGGTCTGTGATTCAGCTTTTCACTTGAACCCTTTTGCGAAATGGTACTTGAGCATCGTTCACCCTCAAGTCTTCAGTCTCCCTGGACATTTGGCCCCGTCGCCAGTGAGGCAAAATATATGGGGTCTGCTCTGAGTTTACAGATGTCGACAGATTAATTTGGGAAGACGGATCACAGGCATGCATCACGGCCACAGTCTGAGTCCTATAAAAGTGATGTATGGCTGGTGCAAGACCATAAAAACTTGTATTGAGGGAGCGGCTTAATTAACTATTCCTGATTAAAGGAGTGCAGTATGTGAGTTTAATAGCCTGTCTTCCAAAGCAGACTGCGAGTTCCCTTATTACTTCGGTGCCTCTCACTGGCAAATTGCGAGCTGCCAGCTCTTCTCCGTGATTAATTGCATTTTGGGGAACTTAACGCTGGGGTGGGAGATACTGTATAATTATTTTGCTCTTGCTTCAAGCTCGTTACGTAAGGCAAAGCAAGGAGTTGCCAGGAACAAAGTCATGGGAGAGGGGCCAGCTGAAAGGACCGAGAGGTCCCCAGAAAGGCCAGGCACACTGGGCTATGAAGTGAGGGCTTGGAGCAACTCTTCCCCTCTCCCTGTGTAACCTCGTTGCAGTTGAAATTCATTATCTCTGTCCTAATCGCTGTGGATGTGAAGAACAGTTTTGAGCAGCTTGGCTTTTGAGGATCATCATGTCTCGTTTCAGTCATCCTTGAGGTTGAACAACTCTTAATTGATGCAATATTTTCCCAATGGCCATGTTTTCTAGTCGTTTTGGGGGATTCTCCGAGACCTTATTGGTGAGCATAGCTGAAGAAGAAGTTCGCATCATCTGCAGCCTCTTGCACCATTTGCATATGCCAGTATGCTGCTTGCCCTCTGTGCAACAGCGTGGTAGTGATGGCTCACGTCCAGCTCTCTTCTCCATCCTTTTCTCCAGAATTACTACTTAATCTGGTGTTTCCATTTTGTATATGTCCCGTTGATTATTCCTGCCTCAATGTAGTACCTAGCACTTGAATGGTCTCCTGCGTTTTTCAGTACGTATCTCCAAGTTGTCAGGGTAATTTTGAATTTTGCAAAACATTCAAGTCCTTCCTGGCTTGGTGCTCTCTGTGGTTTAGGAAAGCAGTTGTAGTCTGTAATTCATCATTTTTCATCACTCATGAAAATCCAGCTCCAGGACAGATACCGACAAAATCCTACTCAATGCATCCGTCCGTTTTGACCACATGCCATTATAAACTCCCTCGAGTATGGCTTTGCAGCCAGCTCTGCACTTAGCCCAGAGTGCTTTCATCTCGCAGGTCTCGGAAAACAGACTTGCTTTTCCAAACTTGTTTATGAAAATGTCAAGAGAGATGGTGACAAACACCTTGCAAAAAATTGGGGTGTATCACGTGGTAGGTCTTAGTGAGGTTCATTATAACCAATGTAACTGGACTTTAGTATTTACGTAAATATGAGCTTTCTTAATATGGGTTTCAAATACTCTTAGTTTACACAGTTTTGCCCTGTAAAGGGTTTCTCTGAAAATGTTAGTGCTGCGGAATGGATATTTGCTTTAAAACAGATGCTTAGATTAGGAAGCGCCATTGAGAGCCAAAGGATGAATTTAGGGAGCCAGCTCTATTGCTGCGGCATGGAGGAGATGCGAGGGCCTTGGTTATACGGCTCTTTCGGTACAAGTCAAGGTGCAGTCGTCAGTGCACATTTTCACTATAAATAGAGAAAGGTTTGAACAAAAGGTGGATAAAACCCACGATCTTTCAGCGGGTGTCCTAGCTTGGACTGGGTGTCTGCTCACATGTGACTGATCCAAGTTTCTGATGACTAATCAGTGTCCAATGAGATTAAAAAAAAATCAATAAATTTAATCCAAGGTAAAACTGCCTAGTTCTATAAAGGAGAACGCTGCCGTGGTGGCCGAGCGCTGGAAATCATTGCCTCATCCTAGCTGAATAGTATCCAGCAGTTGCGTGGCTGGATCTTCCAGACGGCTTTGACGCACGGGGACTCAGGAATCAAAGTGAAGTGTATTTGCCATGCCGCAGCCCTGCAGGCTTAAGAGCACTCAAATTCATTTCATCTGATGCGTTCCACCAATATTAAATAAGTCCAATATTTATTGTCCTTTGCACCTTACTTTTTCCTGGCTCTGAAAGTCCAGCATCTCACTTTTTGGAAACTGAGCTGCGATATGACAAATATTTCTGGCCAGTATTTCTAGCTCTGGCAGGGTTTGAAGAATTCTTGGCCAGCTTTTACAGTAGGCCGACAGCTTAGACCAAATATAACAAGAGGCAGAGTACAGCATGTAGAATATAATCATGTTATTTGTTATTATGCTATTTTTCTCGTCTCAAAATTATTCACAGCATTCTGGGGTTTGTGCTAGATAGGACGCCATTCAAAATGTTTTTGTCAATACTTAGATATTAAATAATTTTAAACAAAATAAAAGATCTTTTTGTCTTTTAGCAAGTTAATTACACTGTGAGATTTGCTTTGATAATTCATTTGGGAAGTCTGTTGTATTAAGCGTTTGGGAGGTAGGACTTATTCTTGGTATTTATGGTTTCTCTTTTGGTTCCTTCTCTGCAACTATGTCAACGGGTACAATTTATGATCATGCAAGGAAAAAACTTGCTGAATTGAAAATGTATAGCCCTACCAAGAGATGAATACCTTTCTGTCTTGAAAAATGTTTTCTGAACGTGCATTATTAACTGTTACTAATGTGGGCCAGAGTTCTGCCCTGCTCTTCTGTAGGTGAACCAAAAGTCGCCTTGCTGGCCAGCTTGTCACAAATAGGCTAAGATTAATTGAAAGTGATTTTAAGCTTCAGGAATTTGGCACAGAGGAGCCAACCACGGCAATACCGAGGCATCACGTATACGTAACAACAGAAAGGCTTTACTGGTCCTCGGGCGTTCACAGGACAGCGCTGCATAGGGTAGTAACCCACTTATTTATAGCTTGGAGTTCAAGATGACGTCGATGGCCGTGCTTCATTTGGAAGAAAGGAATAGAAGATTCTTGGCGAGGAAGAACTTGCTTGCTTTTGCTCGTCGGACACAGTCGATGTGTTGTTTAAGTGAGGTTTAAACGACGCAAAATGTGCCTCTTGGGTTTCCCCGTCAGCGGGCGACCCTTCCTTTCTCCCGCGAGGGTTATTTTATTAATTCGGTCTGTACGCAGCTCTGGCGTCTTGCTGGTCTCCGTGTTGTTCCTGTGGCTGTCCTGCCATCTGCCCCTTCTCTGCCTCCCATATCTGGCCATTTTAAACATATTATACGATGTTATCGCAAAAAATCCTAAATAATCGTGGCCACTTTGAACTCGTTTGTTGCTCTTGTGGCATTTAATAGCTGCAAAATTAGCCTTCGGCGAGGGTGGTCTTCTCCTGGAAGAGCCATGCGGACCACGATTCAGGAGAGCCTTGAGGCATATAAGGCATCGTGTGCTTTAGCCTCACTGGGGTTGGGAGGCTGTGCTTTTCATGAACAGAGCCAGGGAATGAGAAGATTTTCCTTTATCTCAGTGGCACAGTGGTATCTACTAGATCTATCTACAGTGGTGCGACACACAGTTCATCTATTTGTTTGCTTCAAAATGTGCTTTTGCCACCATGCAGGTTGAGAAGTTTTGCGTAAGTGTTATCAGATTTGGCAGCTGAGTGCAAAGCTTGGAAAGAGTGGTGTTTTCAGTTTTCTTTGCGAGAGTTATAACATCTGTTTGTTGGTGTTCGTGCTGGAATTGATAAGCCTGCTTTAGGGTGAAATGGGCTACTTGCTACATCTTGAATTATTGTTTCTAGTCCATTCTCAACCATTTACAAAATGGGACTTCTAGAGAAAGGCCAAAGAAGGATGCATATCGCAGGCCTATGGGGCTATAGTCCCTGCTATCAGTTTTTCAGAAGTTATAAGCTCCTAGAATAGAACAAAAAAACCCAACATGGTCTTTGCTCAAACACACTTTGCTCTGTAGGATTTTTAGAGCGCCTTGATAACCCTGTCTCTGCTGATCTTCATTTTGCATGAGCAAGTAGGAAATACTAATCACAGCATACCAATTGCGATTGCAGAAGAGATTTTATTTATTAGTATTCTTCAGCAGTAGTCAAGGAAAATGCTGGCTAATACTGTTGTAAAAAGGCAGAGGGATTACGGAGCGTGGGCTTCGGTGACTTTAATAAAATCTAATTTTGCTCTTAGGATCACTGACGTGGTATACAGTATGAAGTCAAGTTCTCATTATCACATTAAGATTAAACAGTGAATTAAGTGCAAGGAAGTAATTGAATGATAACACTGCAACACTGCCGTGAAAAATGAGACAATATTTTCATTCTAAACTCTTGTTTTCTCCTCGTTGTAAGTACGTTCTTATGAATGTGCCTAGGAATGTGCTTCTGACTCAGGCGGAAAGCTTTTGTGTTTGGTAATACTGCGGCTGGTGGTAATCACAGGCAAGTCCTTCATTTTGTGAACATCCCCGTGATGGGAAAAACCTAGTGAATTTTAGAGGTGTTTTTCCTATCTTTGCACCCACCTGATTTTGAGAAGAAGATCAAGTGTGTGTTAAAACTCAGCATCTGCAAATGGCTGAAAACAAACCATTACTCACTCAAAGATGGATTTTGATTAGAAATAACAAAATCAAAAGTGATTCAGGAGTGCAGATTTTGGTTGTTGCATGTTCTCTCTAATTTTAGGAAGAGCTGTTGGACTGTGAGTCATGGGACGTGCAGATATTCGACCTTGTGGTAATTCTGATAGCGTTATATAATTTTTTTATTAAGCAATCCCAGGGTTGAGGCAGGAAGATAGATCACACCTAACACTTCTTCGGCTGGAGAGGGATCTTGTACCACAAATTTTATGTATCCAGTAGAGAGCTTGAGCGCAGCTTATTTCTCCTTCTGCATTTATTTACCTCATTTTTTTGAAGTATGAATGTACAGCACATAGATGTCCCTTGTAGATCTGCTAATAAAACTTAATGGTATTTCGACTGCAAACCATGATTTATAGTAACAAAATGAGTACATTCTGCGAAGACTTGCCTAAGTCAAAGAAATTTGAAAACTCCAGAACAGACTCTCTGTTGGAAGGAGCTGGGCTCTCTCGGCTGAGTATATGTGACCCAACCTGCCTTTCAAAGTGAAAAGTCTTTTGCTTTTAGGGAAACCTCAAAAGCGAAAATGGTTGGTAGCATCCATTTGCTTGCAGGTTTCCAAGAGAACTGTCGCTGGCGGAGGAATGCCGTCTTTATTTCAATATCATAGGTTAACCTCACTGGTTTGAGATACCACATTTAAACGGGAGCTTCTATTGCTATCAAATGTGGTAATGCATGTGGTGCTTTGATTTCAATAAGGTTTTAAATCTTGTGACCAAAACTGGAAGCATACTCTTTAAGAAAGATGTAGGCAGACTGGAAAGGGCCCAGAGGGGAGTGACAAGAATAGAAGGTTTAGCAAATGCAAGCTGTAATGAAAGATGGAAGGAATTGATTTGTTTAGCCTAAAAAGACAGAGGGAAACATAAGTCACCCAATATATAAAAGGTTTCTTTAAAAGGCATGGCAGGTTTTTTCCATGACCACGGAGAGAGATGCAAGAAGACATCAGGCAAAGATTTAAGCTGGGTGGTAGAAAGAACGTTTGAACTTTTAGGGAAGTAAAAAATTAAAGACAGGCTATGGAGAAAACTGTAGAATTGGATGTTTGGAGAACAGGTTGGGCAGAAATCTGTGCTTTGGATACATGCCCTCAGATGGTGTAATTAGATGATATTTTGAAATACCTTCCTTTGGTGATCGTTGCTACTATCTGAAGCTTTCAAGAGACTGACCTCATAGAGTCTCGCAGGGCTGTTTCATATTTTGATCAAGGGGCCACGGAGCATATCCCTACTTGTGTTCCCACTAACCTCTCCATCCCCAGCCAGTCCCGTCTTGCCCAGCATACATAGACCTCCTCTCACGTGGCCTCTATTGCTCCCTCCCAAGGGAGCAGACGTTGTACCCGAGCGCAGCCCGTCTCGTACTGATGCCCGGTGGCCGACCTCTGAGATTTTCCTCCAGAAAAGGAGGTGCACCCCTTTCCAGTGGAGGAGGACAGGGCTCATTTCCAATCCTTCCTCTGCCCCCTTCCACCTGGGAGAGGGTGGCTTTGGGAAGAGGAGATGCAGAAGAAGGTGAGATGATAGACATGCTAAAACCAGAGTGGACAATATACAAGGTGGAATCAGGGAACACTAGTATTGTGGATGCTGTGGCATTGCTGGCGCTTTACTTTGTTGTCCTTTGGAACGGTGGATCAGGCACATGGTAATGCAGTGTTTCTTAAATATACATTGGACGTCAGTACTTCCAGTTCTGTGTTTTGATGGATTTTAAGGTAGTTCTTGACTCGGTGTTTGGTCTGGATATCTTCCCCTGATCTGCAGCACCTCTAGCAGCCAAAGCTATTTTTATTCATCCGTGATGGAACATGTTTGCTTTGCTGGTTCACATTTCTGCTGGGGAGACGCACTGATTTTTGCAGTGAAACCTATGGGAGATAAACACTTAAATCAGGAATGGAGGTTGGGTTTTTACATGGCTTAAAGTCTTAAAAGCCTTTGTGATTGTCTTTTGTTCTGGTATATACCATCTCTATTCTCAGTATTAATGTCAAATTAATTTGTTTGGGATAGTCTAGACAAAATCCATGCTTATGGATGGACTGGATACTTAGTAAACAAGCAGGCTACTGTATTCTTTGTGAAATAATGATTTTTTTTCAAATCTAAACAAAACAAAAGATTGTACAAAATAAATGAATCAGAGTTAAGGTTCCTCCTGCAGCCATAATATTTCTCATGTGTCATAGTACCTATGTCATCCTTAATAATAATTAAGCTGTTATATCCTTTAAAAGCAGCATTTTAGCCACACTTGGTGAAATTTGCTACGTAGCAAGAACTACAACTTCCGTCTCTCTTGGGTCCTAAATCTTATGCCTTGTGCAAGTTGGAGAATTAATAAGAACAAAACAGAAGTTGAGAGAAGCAAAATGCAGACATTGAAAATATGCTTCTGTGATGATGTTTACTTAATTGCTGTCTACAAGAAATTTAAAAATTTTAGCCATGGACAGTGCTGGGAGAATGCGTGCTTATTGTAGGGAATTGTTGCTGTTTTGGAACATGCATTAATGTGTTTCTTTTTCCCTTCGTCAGCTACAGAGCTCCACGAGTGGAAAATGTGGTTAGCCAGCAATGTCCATGCTGCATGAGCCCTCGGCGTGCAGCATACGCTCTTCCACATGTTCAGAGGTGGTTCCCATGATGGGAATCTGTGGGAATTGGAAGCACATTGTGGGAATAATTGTTGTCAGTTGTGGGAATGCGTGTGTGTTAGTGGGCACACATGGAGATCGTTTCTGCGTTTATGCCATTGCTTTCCACTCTAGAGTCACCCCTGTAGGCAGTGAGTGACCAAACCCTTCCCATCACAAATATATTTGTATTGATGGGAAATGCTACTGTCCTTCATAAATCTCAGGTTTTGAACAAGAGGGAAAAGTATCTTACATGTATTGTGATGCCACAAAGTTCCCTGTGAGACTGGGTTAATGGGACACTTTCATATTCCTAATTTCTGAAAGGACCTTGATGCACATTATGGAGCTACATGGAGGTAGTAAGAGATGTGTGATAAACCTAGGGTACTCCAACCTTTCCTTTGCGATTAAAAGCTGATGACCAGCAAAACTGCAGACCCTAAGAGAGGAGGCACCATCACTGTACTGTTGTTTGGCAGATGGAGGGGACTACGTGTTATTTTTAATGCCTCCTCAGAATGGCTGCTTGATGGTCACCATCTTCTCAACGAGCCCAACTTACATGTAATGCAAAACTGCTTTGCAGACTGTTTTCTTGGAGCAAAAACTAATGGATGCATGCCCTATTAGGGATGGGCTGCATAATACACCAAGTTACTTTTAAGACTGCGCCATTTATGCCTCGATATAAATGTTTACAGACTTCTTGCAATACCGTTCTTTTGTATTAAATGCCAGCTCTTTCCACATTATTACTCTTAGAGGAGAACTGCCTTCAGGAGACATGCGTGAAAAATTGGCATGAGTAATATGTCATTTATTGTAAATAAATATATTTCTATAAAAGCTTGTTGAGAGAGATATATTAACGATGCAGGCTAAATAAGCAGTAAGATAATTCTGAGCCAAGTCTTGTTACCCGGGGGGTTGTAGGATCCAGAAGACTGATATACCTGCAAAAGAGCAAGTGGTGTGCTTTTCATTGCTAAGCGCAACCTAAACCTGGGCTGAACCTAACCTAAAAAGTTTCCTTGAGGGCCAGTCTAATCATATAAGTTTTCCATCATGAAGGTTTTAATTTTTCTCCATTGTTCAGATGGACAAAAATTTTATCCACATTTTTTCATTTGCTAGATAAAACTTTCCACCACTCTGATGCACAAAAGCCATTAAAGGTGTATTATATAACTAAGAGTTAGAGAGCGGTTCTCCTCTCTGCTCACAGCATTTTCTCTTGAGCATTTCTGGATATTTTTTAATTTTAGCCCTAATGCTCCATGCCTTAAAGGGATCCCACATCACCTTTAGACATCTCCCTTGCTCTGCTTCCTGCAAGGCGATTTCACGTCTGGAATGAAATTTCGTGTACTGTGTCCAATCTTGTGGATACAGTTGTTTTGGCTTTATCTTTGTCACAATGTTCATTTTCTTATCCTGGCTGCTCTTTTAAGTACCGTGCAAGCTCAAGGAGCCAGAAAACCCTGATTGTTAAAGCAGCATAAACCCAGTATTATGGAACGGAGGCGTTTTTAACGTCGTTTTCTGCAGGGGACACTTGGAAGTTTTAAGTTTGGGAATCGCTTTGCAGGAAAGAACTCCGAGATGGAAATAAATGCATTTACTTTTCTGGAGTTTTGTGTCACAAGCTATATCTAAAGTAGAGGATTTTAGGCTGTAACCCCTGCGGAGGGGTGATGAAACTACGGAGCTGTGAAAGGGAGTAGACCAGCAAGGGGCAAGTAGGGTTTCCCTAGAGGCTTCCGGTCTGCCTCCTCTTTTTTCCATTTCCATTCCTTATTTGTGATTTCTTCTGTTTACCTGGCTTCATTTACCATCTTCGTGCCAGCTGTTCACAGGTCTGCATCTCAGTTCTGTCTAGTAACCAAATACCGGGAAAACTTAAAGAAAAATTAATTGGAAATACCATAGCCCAATAGTCCAGACTTTCTGATACTCAGCGGGAGGAAGAAGGAGTTGAAAAGCTGACTGGGAAGTTTAAAAAGACTACTATTAGATGCAAGTATTAACGTCCTTTGAAAAACCTTTAGGAGTGGGAATTTACCTTCTTTTTATTTTTTTCCTTGCTCTTTAGTGATGTTCCCCATCAAAGCTCGCGTGCCAATAGCTTTGCTGAGAGTGAACTATATTTAGATATTCCGGGAGAGAGAGACTTTTCCTCCCTTTTCCCTTTTCTTCAAATTCACGTTTGTCAAGATCCTGCCGCCTCAGTTAAGTGTAGTGAGAACATGGGGTGTTCTTACAGTCACACCCCGATTTTAACTTCTTGAAAGCACTTAAGAAGAACGACAACACATTCGTTACCGTCCCGGTTCATCTTGCTTTCAGCCAAATGCGCAAACAGCTGATCCAAGAAAAAAAAAAGGTGGCAATCTGAAACCGAATCACTTCGGATCAGACGTCCTTGAAGAGGAAGATCAATAGAGGGAAGGCAGCAGGGCGATATTTGAAATGGTGCCGAACCTGCAGATAAAACAAGTTTGTTACCCTGACTCCAGCCAGCACCAAGCTCTGAGAGTCAGGTGGTTGCTTGCTGTATTGGAGAGTTTAGTAAGGCTCCGCTCAAACCCCTCTCTAAGTTTGCAGTATGTTTTCGGAGAGTCTTTTTTATGACCATGACTTGAGGTGCGATGTTTGTGCAGGGAAATACTTGAGCTTCCACTTGAATTCCTTCTGACTTCAGCCATTGCTCCCAGTGCTTTGACAGCAGGCCCGAGACTTCCCATGTGTCCCTTTTAAACTTCTGGAAATAAAAAAAACGAAAATTGTAGTAAGTTAGTCCTGAAGTTTTTTGGAGTGTTGTCTTTCATATACGTTCCTCTGCGCAGCTGCGGGAGGTGGTTGCACGTGTGCACCTATATGCTAGCACCTTGCTTCATTGGGAGTGGGAAACTTCATTAGATGTTGGCCTGTGTAAACACCTACAGAATTAAAAGCCCATCGAGGACGGAGGGTAACATCTCTGGTTTTGGCCGGTGTTCAGGGTGGTCCAGCCAAATCAATACACCTTCTGCAGCATCACTTTAGTCCTTGCGTTTGTGCTTCCCAGCATTTCCACGTTGCCGGCTTGGGCTGCCACCATCGGAGCACGTGGAGCTGCCTTCGGGCATGGTCCGCTCTGGCGAAGTGTCTCTGAATCACTTGTGTTTATTTTGCTGCAGGGAAGTTTCCCAGTAGTAACCGGGCTGGAAAACTGTCTTTTTCCAGGATGAGGCCTACGCCGTAGAAGAAATTTGAGAAAACCGTGGTCCATTGATGAAGGCACAGGATTTCCCCCTTCCAAATGGAGATTGCACTTGCAGCTTCTGTGCAGACTAACGGCACGATGCTGGCTGGCTTAGCAGAATTGGATTTTTCCAAAATAAATGCACAGCTGCGCGCCTGTTTTCCCCCTCCTCGTTGCATGCCTGAGCAGCCAGGATTTGGCCTGAAGTCCTCAGGCATCGGCCTCCCCCAGCCTGTTACTGGGGGAGAAAACACCCAGACCTATGCATAAATGTCTGATTTATTAAGAAGCTCCTTTGAGACACTTGGAAGATACTTTATAGGAGTAAGGCGTCATGGGCAAGTCCTTCCTTCTCAATTGAGGAAAGTTTGGCCTGAAACAGGAAGAGCGTGTGCTAAAACGGTCCATTGAACACTAAGATTTATTTCGAAACCTGCCCTCAAGCTCCGTTCAGATCAGCTAATAACAGCGCGTGATTTATAATCGTGTCAAGAACAGTCCTTTCTGCTAGCACTTGCTTCTGTTTCATTTTCTCGCTCTTGATAAAAGGCATTTGGGGGTTTGTTCTTCCTTGGCTTAGGGTGTTCTTTATAATTCAGGCAGATGGGACGCACGAGCCGCTGTTGGGTGGTTTCCCACGCGAGTCCACCGTTGCTTGTTCTTGGCCGGTAATAGAAAGTTCAGCATTGCCGTGGGTATTTGTATCCCTAAGGGGATTGCTTTTAATAAAGGCTTTTTAAATTTTTTTTGAAGGTCCTTTCTGTGACTGCGATGAGAACGTCTTTGTCGGGTGTCTCCTCACCCACCGTTAGCACCTAGGGCTTGCTCCCTCTTGGCACGTGAGCTGTGATGGGTGCATCCGTTAGGCGTGCTGGTCTGACGGACGTGCTCCTCACCGTGCCCGGCCCCCTCACCGCACGGGCTCGAGACCCAGCTCTTCGCTTTCCCCCAAATGCTTTTAACGATGAATTACATAGTTCTGGAAAACAGCTCGAAAGGTGCTGCAAACTCCTTTGAGGAAAAGTGCTACCCTGTTATGAATGATGTGTGGTACTTACAAATATTTGAAGAGCTGTAAACTACCAATATTAAGTAAAAGGTAATCACTGTCTGGTGAGACCTGCGATATTTCTGTGAACTTGAATGTATTTTAATAGAGAATCTATAGAGGCGAAGGCGTCTTAAAAACAGAACTAATTCTTGAGAATGTGCCACCTCCAGACATTGGTGGCTCAGGGTACAGCTGCAAGTTGGATATTTTCAGCCTTTTCCAAATTAAATTAAAAAAAAAAAATCAAAGAAACCTGCTTTGCTTATGCTAAGATTTACTGTTTTACGTGGGTTTTTTTTTTTTTCCTATTTGGTCCTATATTTGTTTGATTATTGTAACATTTGAGAAAAGCAATGAAAGACCAAAAGGTGACCATAAGTTGATGAAAACTGGTCAGTAGATTAGGTAGTGGAAGTAATTGTTACTACCATCTTTAATTGATTTCTTTTGTGCCCATCTCATCAGTTAAAAATGCCGCACACACAAAATAATACACGGTCTCATCGTTTGGAAGCGTCTCTCTCAAAAATCGACAATCCCTATAATTATCAAAGGTTCTTAAAAAGGGGCTTTTTATGAGGAAAAGAAAATACTTAAAATTAGGCGCACATGTCTCCAGGAGGGGGAGGGGGAAGGCGTAAGAGGGGAGACGTCCGGGGAAATGCTGGCACGTAGTTCATGCTGGTGGCAGCGGTGGCTGTTGCCGTGCTAACGGCATCTGGCAGCAGAGTCGCTGCCATCTGCTAACGCCCTGCAATTCTGGTGCGGCACGTCCTTTTCGGGGGGAATTAGCAATAATTAACAAATCTATCAACTGGAATCACCTTGGTTTGCTGACAGCTTTACTTTGATAGTGATTAGTTGCAAAATGACGGGGAATAAAGCGTCCGCTATTACCCTTTTTGCTGGAGACTGGCTGCCGCGGATATCCAATTACAGCGTCCCGAGTGGTTTATTTTTAAATCTGTGGTGAGAGGCGTTATTTACTCTCTTACCTTTCTGCCAGCCTGCGAAGCAGAGCTAGATTAAAAGCAAACAAACCTTTGCATATTAATTTCCAGCCGCAAGCAGCAGGCGGTAGATGCGTCTCCGTTATTAGAAGCCATAGGTGGCAGGGAATAGTCTGGGGGGTCGTGGCATTGGGTTAACGGGAAATTTATTCC
The DNA here is from genome assembly GCF_036417845.1 of Apteryx mantelli. Classification (NCBI taxonomy): domain Eukaryota; kingdom Metazoa; phylum Chordata; class Aves; order Apterygiformes; family Apterygidae; genus Apteryx; species Apteryx mantelli. The sequence continues at coordinate 8,732,146 of NC_089985.1, read as the reverse complement.
CGTCCTCCTGAGCGAGTTAGCTAATCTTCCGAATGTTTTTATGGGACCCGCAGAAAGAAGGCAGTGCCTAAGTGTGTTTTCTTCTCGTGGCTTCCTGGTCGTCCCTAAGCGGGAGAAGTTTCTTCAGAGCAGGGTTGGTGCTGATCCCGGCATCTGCACGTATATCTGTATTTGTATAGAGAGGGAGTTTGCTAAGGCTTGGAAAGCAAGGCTTGCTTCTCTCTTAGGGTGATTTTCAGGCCCGGCGCTGTTTTCTCTTTGGGAGGATTAGCAACTATGCGTTGAACAGCGTTAAATATGCTGCGGCGCTCGATGTTTACGGTCCTTGTAGAGTTATTCATTAAAGTGTTAGCTGCTAGACGGCCTACTTTTTGAGCCAGCGATTCAGTAGCCCTCTTAAAAATCACTTGGCGTGATTTATTCATTCAGCGAGTAAATAAGGCGGAACAAAGCCGCCAGAATTACCGGCGGAAGGGCTCGTTTCTCGTTTTGCCTGGCTCGAATTGTCGCCGGCGTGGTGCGCCCGAGGAGACGCCGGTGACCGGTTTCGGTGGCGGGCCGGAGAGGTCGGCTCAACGCGGGCCCATCCGTACCGGCAGCTTCCCGCTGCTCCGGGAAGACTTGCAAGCGGCCACGTGCTTTCCCACTTTTTTGCAGGCAGGAGATAGTTTTTTTCCCTGAAAACAAGAGGTCGATGGCTACCTGCCACATTTGGGCTGGTGGCTGGGGGCTTTGCGGTGCCCTGGTGATCACCAAGCCCCCGCTCGTCCCATTTAACGTCTGTCCACCCGAGCTGCTGGCTGCACGTTTCCCTGGGTCATTTCATCACTTTTTTTCCTTTAATTTTGCTTTTCTTCGCTGGGCGGTCCAGGCAGACGTGACCGAGTCCGGTGGAGCGTGATGTTCCCATGACAAACGCCAGCTGTGCTTTGTGTGCTCAATAAATGCTGATGATTTCCGTCTTGTGTTTTTGTGTGTTTCAGGAAAAAAGTGCCAGTTCAAACGTAAGACTTAAATCTAATAAAGAGATCCCAGGATTAGTACATCAACCCAGAGCAAAGTAAGTTCCGTTTTTTTTTCAATTATTAACAAAATTTTATGTGCACTCATGTTCCCAAATAGTTACCGGTTAAGTTCCCTGGGAAGTTTTTGCTCCCTCCTGGGCTTAGGTTAGCAGCTATACTGCACGATGACTCTGTGGGCCCAGGGAGGGTAAACTTCTTCCATGTAAAATGATTAAATTGTTTCGGAAATGGTCATTGCTGTCTTCGTTATATGGGGCGCTCCACTGTTTACCCAAGCTGCTATTCTTCCGCACCACTGAATTTCGCTTGATACGTGGGTTTGAGTTCCTCATCACTAAGTCGACAAATATTGGTTATCATCATGTGCAATTTATTTTTTTTTCTTTTAAGGTTTATAGTCTCAAAACCTTAACAAATCTGACCCTAATGGAGTGAGATTTGGGGCATTGCCTGGGAAAGGCCTACTTTTCTTGAAGAGTAAAAATAAATAGATAAATAATTAAATGCCTTTTATAGGACTGTTTTCCTTGTTGAATGGGTGTTATTTTAAAACAAAACTTAGACCGTTTTGCCAATACTATTAAATTCAAGTACAGTGGAGGAAGTTTTAAAATGTTACCTAGAACAGTAAGGTTGGGAAGATTCCTGCTATATCGAGGAGCATGTAGATTTTTACATAAACACTGTACGTACGGGACCAGCAGTAAATCCATGGGGGTCTTTGACAGAGGCCGAGGGCTTGGTTGCTTCCTCTTCACCCTGAACGACATGTTGCTACCACCTTGCCTTAATGAGACTTCATCCATACGCCCTTGTCTTTAATCAGTCTGCCACGAGACGTCTAAAAATGCATTCGCATGCTGCTGCACTTCCTTCAAGAAAAGCAGTAATTTCCGTATTTCCATTTGGGAGAAACGTTTTCTTCTGGAGGACACCCAAGGACTGCGTGTAGGTCCAGTGGTCCATTTGCGCTCTCTTCCAGCTGCTCATTAAGTCGCTAAGGGTGTTACAGTTTTGCACAGTTCCTCAAAACAGAGACTGTGTCCGCATTTTGTGTGCGTGTGCGTTGCACCTGCAAATTGCCGGGCAATTTTATTGCCCAGCTAAATTTTTCTCGTGGCCCGTAAGGGTGTCACTTTTGGATCTCCAGTGCAGCTCAGGCTCTCCTGGAGTGTGTACGCTTTTCATCCATAGAGCAGTGCAACGCGGTGGGGTTTTTTTTCCCTTTGTTTAGTTCCCTTACAAATTATGGTTGACGTGAGTGAGAGTTGCTCTCTCCACCTTATAAAGTGTAGTGAGAGAGAGGCTGTAATTTAGGCTTTAATCTCGCCTTGGAGGCATCTAACTTCATGGTGGGGAAGTCGGCAGTCTCGGAAAAACGTGCCGTCTCAGCGTAGCGAGGTCCGCTGGGGCAGCGGGCTCTTTCCTAGCACCTGGAGTCTGCCTGAAAAAGGGGGACCTTCAGATCGCTTAAAAAACCCGTGTGACAGCTGTGGGATATGGCTCAGAGACCAAATTTGGTGATGGGAAGCGCTGGCTTAGCCTGGATCCTGCAACGTGCAGAGCCAGGGGTTTTGATCATAATGACTCACCTTATGGACCGTGGGGGCCGTACTGTCCTCTGGTTGGGTTTCTTACGCTTTTTTTCTACAATGACAGAAAAGCGAGTTATTTTTCGCGGTGGTAAAACCTTAAAACTGGATCCTGGCCTATTCTGGACCGCGCACGGGTGTTTTAAAAGGAGAGAAGCTTCCTACGGGTGCTGACGCTCTCCCTTTGCTTTGCAGCATGCACATCTCCGAAAGCCAACAGGAATTCTTCAGGATGCTCGACGAAAAAATTGAAAAGGTAGGAGTCCGGCACCCGCGCGCGTGCGCAGGCAGGCAGGCAGGCCTGCCCGTGGGCACCCCGAGGGGGCTGCCAGACCCCCGCGCCGCCGCTCGCAGGGCCCCGCTCTGCTCGTCTCCCGCTGGAGCTCCTCGGGGTAGCTGCCCTCCCCGGAGGCCGTGCAGACCTGTGCCCAGGCGCTGGGCAACCCCCCCTCAAGAGCTGAGCTCCACATTTTCCGAAGAAGGGGGGTGAATGAGGCTTTGCCTAGCTCGGGATCTTGACGGCAGCTTTCATTTATGGATCTTAGTGCTTTCCACAAATCTTCTAATTGAGGGTAATTCCTTGTGAGATGGTGGAGAACTTTTGTATCACGACACAGGTGGGAAACGGAGACGGTCAGAGGTTAAATGGGCTGCTTGGATCACCTTGCCAGCCCCGAGGAGAAGCCGGGAGAGACCTCTCTGCTCTTGGTCATACCCTCAGCTGGTGTCCGCTCATCAGTGGTTCTTTAGGTTTCGCATTTTGGAGCTGGGCACCTTACCTGGCATTTGATGTTAAACATTTGATTCCCCAGCTGGAATAAAGTAATTCCTACTCCCGAATGGTGATTTGGGGTTGCAGAGAAGGAGGGGAATTTTGACTTGGACAGCTGTGAATTTCTGCCGTTTTTGCCCACATCGCTGGCGTGTTACGCTGGATAATTTGTTTTGCAAATTTGTTTTGCTTTTGTCAAATGTATTTTTTTTTAGAGTAGCATAAAATTAGAGAGGAATAACAAATATTTCAATTCACTCAGACAGTGTGTGGCGATTAGATTATTCAGGGAGCTGTTTTCATGTCTGGAGCTGAATTTTTAATTATGAGGGGAAAAAGAATAAAAAGGGCCGAGGACTTTGTAGAGTCTCGGGAAGAGTGTTTCCATGTGAGCAATTGACCGGAGCAAGGTTTAGCTTAACCTGTGGCATTCCCATATGTGGATGTAAAAGCAGAATTTCTGCCTGTATTTTTTTATATTTTTATTTTTATTCTGCTATAGAGCTAATTCCCCTTTGAATTAATGCGTTGACCCTGTGAACATTTAGATGCTTTTCCTGCGGCGATACTGTGCATTCCCCGCCGCGGGCCGGGATCGCGCTCGCGGGCGCTTGCCGGTGCTCCCGTGCTCCTTTTTGCAGAGGCGGCCGAATAAGATGAATTGTACAGTTTTGCCCGTCGAAGGGAGGAAGGCAGCTGCCGCGCGTTTCGAGCTGCCGGCAGTCGAGGAGCTTGGCAGGGGTTAGCGCACAGCTGAGCATGGGATTTGCTTTCTGCGCCCGAGGAAAAACTCCTACTAAGAGAAGTTTTGTTTTTAATTAATTTTTGCCAGAAATGCATTGGTTTTGTAGGTATCTGCCAGAAGTGCCGGAAAGATGGGAAGATAGGAAGATTCTTATTTGATCCTTAAATAGCATTTTCAGCCTGTTCTCCGGGGAAGGGGAGGATGGCGACAGAAAAATTAAAAGCATTAAATCACTGCGCGGCTCGCCGGTTACAGCCGAAGTACCCACCGCAGTGGGAGGTTCGAGCAGGACCCAGGTGGTGGTGTGACGGTCGTTTGGTCACCGCAGCCCCAGCAGCACCGGCCTTGGGCTGGAGACGGGCTGCCGGTCACCGAGCCCGTGAGCTGTGTCGGCGGGAATTCTGCGGTCAGGAAGAAAATACCCCCTGAACTTGCCCCGAAAGCCCGACGGCTGTTAGGGCGGCTCGTACGAATGACCAGCAGCCGTTCGAACGTGCACGCTACGCGCTGGAGAGAAGGTCCGATGTGTGTTTTGGACTCACGGCAAAATGGTTAAATGGGCAGGAAGGCTGGCTGAAATACAGTTTCTGCCATCAAGGCGTGAAATCAGAAGAGAAGGAGCTGATGTTTTAGCAATTGAAAATATGAAGTATTTACGAATCCCGGAGATCAAGGAAGCCTTAATGAAACGATCTAGAGCGTTTCTTTAAAGGGGAGCGAGTTAGGTCCGCGTTGGGTTTGGGTTCTGCTTGATGTGAAGCCTGGATGTGCAAAGCGTTATGAGAGAAGAGAAGAAGGAATTAAGAAGCCGGTGGAAGGCCTGAGAGCTGTTGCGGGCTGGGTCCTGTCCAGGACTGTCTGCTGGGTCGGTTGTGCATGTTGCACGATGCCGGGATGCCAGGCTCACCGGCGCTTCCGTGAAAGCGTGAAACAAAAGCAGTGTTAAAAACTGTGAGCTGTAAAATGCAAAACCACAATCCAGGTAACCTATATTGGTGGAATTCATCAGTGGTCGTGTCGTCAGAAGCTGTTCCCTCCGTAGCTACACTGCCTTAAAAATAGTAATAATTGCAATGCACACACACTTCAAATGATGTCCCTCCTTCTGCTTCAGCACGTTGCTTTGCGCAACTGGAGGTCACTTTGGTGGTTGGGCGGTTTGGGTTGTTTTGGGTGTTTTTTTTTGTTTTTTTTTAGTGTAAAAGAATATCATCAACCACGTAGGATATCCTGGTGGAGGCGTCAGGATCCCAGCGCTGTCGGGCTGTGGGGGAATTAGCTGCTCGCTCTCCTCTGCTCTTTGGTGTGAGCTGCGGGAGAGGCACTGCAGGCCTCTTCTCGTTGCCTTGGACTCGCACGCTTGCGTTAAGGCATTTTCGTGGTCCGCTACAAAAATTAGAAGTCCGGATTTTGGAACGGCAAGGGAGGAAGAAAGGGTTTCCTAGGAATTAGCTCGGCTTGTATGTATATGTTCCTGCTCTTCTGATCCTTAACCCAGCTAACTGACACCGCGAGTCATTGGAACTCGTCTCCGTTTAACGGCCCTTGTATTGCGGTCGCTCGGCGGCGTTCAGGGCCCTGCGGGAGGAAGAGGAGCTGCGGAAGGACTCGAGCGTTTCGCTGCGCTGGGCTTTGCCCGCGTCGCTGCGGCCGCGTGCCGTCCCGCAAGCGGGCGCCCGCTCCCCGGCAGGCGGCAGCGAGAGCCGGGACGTGCTTTCGCCAGCCACGTCCGACCTTTCCCACCAAAATCCGGCTGCCTTTTGGAGGGTCCCTTACCTTCACCAGTGCCTTTTTCTTTCTATCAGTTATGCATCTGCTTGCACATGTTCTCCCTCAAGAAACACGCCGTCACCTATGTTTGCATTTAAATACTACCGGATACTGTCTACGTAGCAGAGCTCATCTTCTGCCTGGCCATTCGCATGGTCCATATTTTATTTCCGTTTCCTTCAGAAGGCCTTAGCTGCTTTGCAAGCTGCTGAGCTTGACTCTTGGAGCGGCATTTTGCCCGGTCCCACCACAATAATTTCCCATCTGAAGCTCAGCAGGCTTCCAGCTGATGGCAGGCATGAGCACTTGGGGTATCGGCTACTCCAGGGTCCATCAGACGTCCTTCGAAACAACCAGGGGGGCCAGAACGGGCGTTTGCTTAAGGTATTTCTCTGGATTGGGGCCACAGGGCTTAGCAGGACCAAAGCAGATCTCTGCTCGGCAGGTGGTGAGCTGGAAAGCTTGCCCGACCTTCTGCCTGAAACGCAATCGAATGCAAGCGCCGTTAAGTTTTCCAGCATCCTTTTAGCGTAGTTTCCCCCAATTCTGCTCTTTTTAGGAGACTGAATGTTCTGTACAGGCGTTGGCTCTCATTGAGAGCTCACTCAGCGAAGTGCCGCTGCCCGGACAGGGGAAGCCTCCGCTTCGCTTTCTGCTCGTGAGCATCTCCAGGGCGCCAGGGCCGTTTCTCACGTGCTTCCAGGCGAGCAGGTCTTCGCCCCCGGCGACCTGGGCCAGCGTGCCTCGAGCCCTGCAGGGCTGAGCCCAGGCGCTTCGCGTAGGTGTTTGTGCTGGAATTAAGCGTGGGCTAGTCCAGGAGCTTTCTGGTCTTTCTAGTGTAACTGGGTCGTGTATGTAGAAAACCCGGGATAGGTGCCGTCATGTTACGAACGCGTCTTCCTTCTGTATCGAACAGTGCAATACTGCGCCCAGCTTCTAGCAAGGGTTTTATTCAGCTTCGAGCATGGGAGAGAAGGAAGCGGCCGTGCAAACTTCAGCAAGCGAAGCGGCTGCAAAAGCCTACGTTGTTGCTCCCTTCCTCCGCCTTCCCAACAGCTGGTGAGTCGGTTGAAGGCTGCTCTGGTGGCTGCATGTGAGGGGGAAATGCAGGCGGTCTGCAGCGTCGAGCGCCCCAGTGCCAAAACACTGCGGTCTCAGGCTGCAGCGTGGTGCTAGGACGGCTCTTAATTTTCAAACGGGGCATTGCCTTCGCCTGGGAAGTCCATGGGTTGTTGGTTGGAGGTCTCTTCTGCTGGTTTCTTCCCGGGATGGTGCGTAGAAGAGCTGCATGTCACGCTTCAGGAAAGCGTGGGAAGTATTCCTGGTATTTCAGCCAGCGTTGTCACTCTCTCCCCCTTTCAACCGTGCTGCTGCTGCCTACACACGCTGAATTGGAAGCAGAAGGCTGGAGAAGGCTCCAACGCCGGGCGGCCTCCCGCGCCGGGCGATGACTGCACGGACCCGGTCCTCGCCCTGAGCCCGGGTGGGGAAGCCACCTCCTGGGCACCAGCGCCAGCAGCCCCTTCTCCCGCAGGGCCCAGGCGGAGATCGGACGTGCGGCGGCGGCTGGCTGCCCTTTGTTTGCCTTCGCGGAGCGGGCGGGAGGCGGCGCAGACTTGTTCGGCGCATTGCTTTTGCGAGCCTTTCCCTCCGTGCCTCTGCGGAGCAGCGTGCTGCTGTGTTGGGAATCGAACCGAAAAGGCAAGAAACGGCAGGAGAAAAGGGGTGGGGAAAAAAAATGCAAGATGGGATTAAATGTTTGGGGTTTATTCAAGCTTTGGTGGCCCCTCGTGCAGAGCACGGCAGGGGCGGATGGCCGGTGGGCTCCCTCTTCACCAGCGCGCTGGGGACCAGGTGACATAATCCCCAGCGGCGCCCTGAGCCTCGGACGTTGATGAAGCTGGTGGTTTTGTTGGTTTGAAGAGTACGTCCTGGGCCTTGGCCTAAAGGAACCCAATGGATTTGGGCTTCGCTGCAAAGTGTTTCTACATTCCTTCAGCTCCTCTTTTTTTCTGAATCAACTCTTCTACTTAGAAATGTTTCTTTTTGGGTCAGTGCTGAACCGAAATTAGGGCTGCTTAGGCTTCTTTTTTCCCCAACCTGCTGAGCAAGCCCTTTTACCAGCAGCATTTGGCCGTCGAGCGCAGCTAAAGATCCCCGCAGATGCCTGGCAGCGCAGCTCATAGGGTTACGTGCGTGGTGGCCTTTGCTTGAGAGCTTGTGTTTCGTGGTGGATCGGAAAGGTGGCCTCCGTCAGGGCACAGCCTTTTGTAAAACGGGTTTGGAAAACAGTTCGTTGAACCCCCTGGGAGTCAACAGAGTGGATGGAAATGCTGAGAGATTGACAGTACTGGAACAGGTTCCTGTTTGGGTTTCACGGAGATCTTCCAGAAATGGATTTAGGAGTTGTGCAGACTCTTTTCCCTGGTTTTCAGGCTTCTGCCCAGCTCTAAACTTAAATCTCCTAAGTTTACGGAACTGAAATAATAGGTAGTTTTGAAGTCCTCCGTTGCTTTTTGTCACTTCTGTTTTCAATCAATCCTTTACAAACATGGCTCTTTTCTCTCTCCCTCTCTTTCAAGGGTCGTGACTATTGTTCAGAAGAGGAGGATGTCACATAGTGCCAATTCTGCCCAGCGAAGCAGGAATACTACTGTGTAAATAGATTCCAACCCCGCCGAGACCTTTGGGAAGTCTTCTAGAGCGAGCAGCACTACATAGCGCAAGAAGATCATTTCCACATTATATGCTCCATTCAGTTACAGTGTTTCTTAATGACCAGACGAGGAATATTGCTAAGAACTCGTATGGGACCGTTTTTGTTGCTGCTAGTTAAAACTTGTCGCAACTTTCCACTTTTTTCCGTGTCCAGATATGCAGCAAATCCTTAAGGTTAATCTGAAAGACAGTGTTGATCTTATTGAGGCTTCGGGCCAGTTTTCTATCGGATGAGGTAGTGTCTTACCAGGCTTCCATAAGTGAACGTCCAAGCGTCTAGGAAACACCCCTAAGCTGTCTGTCAGGCCGCGTACGGGCCGGCGTGCTTGTTAATGCTGGTGATTTCAAGCTTTGGAGATGGGATGTTTTGCCATGGCAGGCCTCGTTTCTCCGCTGGGAAGAAGCGGAGAAGCTAGTATCCATTAAAAGCATGTTATCACTGAAATACTGGAAGTGATGCAGGAGCAGGGATTTGTATTTTAAGAGGAAAAGAGTTTTCATTTAATAGGTATCTTAATCAAGGACTAAGCTTGCAGTACTGGCTTTGCTGAGCACGAATGGGAGTGTGATCACAATCATTTTGAATCTCTTTTTTTCTAAGAAAATAAACATTTTACTGTTTTTATGTATTCTTGTCTTTTACCATTCATACGATGCAGCGTTTTAAGAGCCTGGGGAGAGGGAAGGCAGAAGCGGCCCCCCGCATTTACGACTCCGTGGAGCGAGTGTTTTAAAGCAGCTCTGTGCCGGCCGGGGATATCTGTTGCGTGTGCTGTAAAGTTTATTTTTCCATATTGCACAAGGAGGATATTACCTTCTCAAAAGCAAGATGTAATATTTTTAACAAAAACTGTCATGAGTAAGAAAAAAAAAACTTAAGAAAAAAAAAGGCACCTTTTGTATTTATTCTTTTAAAGGAGATGGTTGTTACCTGTACAAACAGCTTTTCTCCCTGCTTTGCTACAGTATGACTTCCTTGAGTTTTTCCTACTTTTCCTAACACATCATCCTCATTAGGTCTGTTCTACTTTCTCAGTGCTGAAGAAGCATCTAATTTGTTACGAATCCTTTGACGTGATCACTGTCCTCTTGTGCATGATTTTTTCTTTTTTCCCCATAAATTATGTGAGCGCTCGAGCAGGTGGCCCCGCTGAGGAGTTTGAATTGCGTGCTTGAATTACTTAAGCAGTTTAATTAATAAACAGTCTTAGGATTTGATCCCACAAATCCTTCTCTCGAAAGTGCTTTATAAAGCCTTCTACAACAGCGGAGGAGTGATGGGATTGGGTCCTTTCTTCTAGCATAGACTTCATTTTCTAAATGATGAAGGTCTCATTTATAAATTTCCCTATACAAATCCTATGTATAAGGCATATAGTGACCTAACATGAAGTTTCTGCTGGCCAACTAATAGTTTTAAAGTGATTTCCCTTACCATTGTGCAGTAAATTGGGACGGAATTGGGGACTTTCTTGCCCATTCAAATCGGGTCAGAAAATCATAGGCCCTGGCGTATCTTACGCTGTTAAGTTGCACAGAAAAATGCTGCTTTTTTTTCATCTGGTCTTTTTTTTCCCTTTGCAAAGTTCTAGCAAATTGCATTAGTGTTCTAAATATATACTACCATTTCTGTGTGGCCGAAGACCTATAATAATGTAAGTGGATTACTGTGGCTTCCAATGCAGCTCTCCTCAAAGCTGCACCTCCAGATTGCACCCATCAAATATATTTGGGATTGCGGAAGAGCGGAGAGTGGGAGAAGAAGTAGAACTGCTTCTATAGGATGTACTGCTTCTTATTTGTAAATGGGTTTTTCGAGGTTTGTTATATGGGAACCACTGGAAAAAAAAAAAAATCACTCTAGGCCAAACTGATTGATTTAGTAGGCTTAAGTGCCGAGTCAACTTCTCGGGGGCTTAAACAAAATTGGAGCGAAAGGGTTTTTGTGAGCGAACTTCTTCCATCGGCACGCGGTTTCCTTGCTCCAGCACCTTGGTGATTTGTGCTGACTTTCCTTTTCTGGCCAAATTTTAGTGGCCTCCTGCGCTGGGGATGGGGCTGTGCCCCGGCATGGGGCAGTTGGATACCTGCGGTCGGCGCTTTGGCTTGGAGAAGGAGACGTCCCGGTGAAAGCTGCCGGTCGCGGTTTAGTCCAGACGAGGTATCTAAAACAGCACATTTCCGAAAAGCTGGAGAGAGACGCGGGTGGTCGGGTGCCGTGCAGGAAACACAGGCACTGCGTGGCCAGCGTGCGCAGGAAAGTGGACTTTGGCCCCCGAGGAGGAGGCGAGACCCCCCTCCCGGCCCTTTTTTTTTTTTGCCTTCCGGCAGGATTTTGGCAGGGCTCAGGACTAGAGGCTGCTTCTTGCCCTAGTTCTGCTCTCTGGGCTGATGGGTTTCGGCAGCGCTCGGCACCGGCTGAATTCCTGCGAGGTGGGTGGGCCGCGCACCGTTGTGTGTTGCATTGCTGCAAGACGCGGGGGCACCTGGCGTAAGGGAAAGGAGGCGGCAATCTGGACTATTGCACGTGGTTGGTTTTCCTCTTTTTTTTTTTGCAGCATCTGTTTTAATTGCTGTAAAAGTGCCCAGGGTGATGCCAGGTCCTTGCCGTGAAGCAGGGCAAGTATTTTAAACTCTGACTTAAGAGACTTGTCCAAAGATAAGGACAAATAGGTAGATGAAGTGCTAGAGAGGCATGTTTGAACTCCAAAAACCTTTGCAGTCGTGTTAAAAAATTAGACTTCAGGCAAATACTCACTTCTTGGCTATTTCACTTTTAGCAAGCTTATACAACAGTAATTATCTGTCACTTCGATTTTGGAGCTGGAGATGACTCAATCCCAAGCTGGCCCGGTCGACACGCTTGGTCTTTGCAATAAAAGAGCCTTCTGGCTGTTTCATGCACGCGTCCACTGAGGAATGAATTTAATATGAGCTTTAAACAAAATTGAGGCTGATTTCTGACTGCTGTTGGCATTTTTTTCCCCCGCAATGGTTTTATAGTTTGCCTTGGGGATCAGGGTGGCCGGTGTTGCTTTGCGTGCCACCGCAGAGGCCCTTCATCATCTTTGTGGCTCTTTGCTGGACTTGCTCCAGAAGGTCCATGTCCTCCTTGCACTGGGGAGCCCAGCACTGGACCCAGCACTCCAGGTGCATCCTCACCAGTGCTGATGGAGGGGAAGGACCAGCTCCTGCGACCTGCTGTCAATGTTCTGCCTAATGCAGCCCAGGATACTGTTGTCCTCCTTCACTGCAAGGGCCCATGTTCAACCTGGTGTCCACCAGGACCCCCCAGGTCCTTCTCTGCAGAGCTGCTCTCCAGCAGCTCAGCCCCCAGCCTGTCCTGGTGCCTGGGGTTATTCCTCCCTAAGTGCAGGACTCTGCACTTCCCTCTGTTGGACTGCATGAGGTTCTTCTCTGCCTGTTTCTCCAGCCTGTCCAGGTCTCTCTGAGTGGCAGCACAGCCCTCTGGTGCATCAGCCGCTCCTCCCCATTTGGTATCATCATCTGCAAACTTGCTGAGGCTGCACTCAGTCCCATCATCCAGGTCAGGAATGAAGATGTGAAGCGGTATTGGCCCCAATATCAATGCCTGGAGGACACCACTAGTGCCTGGCCTCCAGCTGGACATCTTGCTGCTGATCACAACCCTTTGAGCCCAGCAGTTCAGCCCATTTTCACTTCAGCGTCTGCTTATCTCGCCCGTACTTCATCCTTTGGAAGCAGGGTCTCTCACGTCCCGCTCTGTGCTTGAATCAGGCGAACTACAGGCTGCCCGGCCTCACCGCCATCCCTGGGAAGGTGATGGAGCAAATCCTCCCACGAACCGTTTTCAAACACATGAAGGACGAGAAGGTGCTCGGGGGTAGAGCAGATGGATTTCTGAAGGGGAAATCGTGCTTAACCAACCCGATATAGCTCTCTGCAGTGAAACGCCTGGCTCAGTGGATGACAGGAGAGCGGTTCATGGTTGTCTATCATCTCGACTGTAGCCAGGCTTTCACTGGCTCCCGTAACGTCCTCATGAGCAAACGGATGAAGTGGGGGCTAGATAAGTGATCTGGGGTGGCCAAAACCAAGTGGCAAATAGCACTTGCATGCCTGGGAAAATCGAAAGCCTTGTCTGAAGTCAAGTTTTTGGGGCAGCATCACCATATTTTTATGGTGGTCAATGAGCAAGTCCAGAGCTGTTGACCTTCCTACCTATGTGGCCTTATTGATAATGATTTTCAAGTGTTTAATATTAGAAGGCCCTGTACTGGATTTATGATACCTCTGAGAAAAATCTCCTTTTCCAGTAAAATATTTCCTTTTCCTAGTTTAATTCCATAAATGTTTGGGGAAGGGGGGGAGGACAAGGAGGCTGGAGGATGGGTTTTTCGGAGGGGCAGGATATTAGCTTTCCTGGGTGGGGAGGAGAAATTGAGGCCAAGCACCCGAGAGCCTCAGTAGCCGCCGAAGAAAAAAAAAAAAATTCACGTTACAGGATTCTGCGGTCGCTGGATCACGTGTTCAGCAAAATCAAGTGGAGCCTGACCCAGCTGAGCTTGGCAATGGGAAAGCTCAGAGAGGTTTGCTTGCATCTTTGCTTTAAAACCAACTTTAGCTTTTTTTTTTTTTTTTTTTTAATTAGTATTATTTTTTAGCTGCGCACCTCTGCCTAACGCATTCAGGTGAGCACCGGCTTTGAGCTCGCGGCTGGCCTGGGCCGGGCGAGCCGTGCTTGGCCGGAGGAGCCCGCCGTGTGTTACTTGAGGGTGATGCTCTGCCTGCTACGTAATCCGCTACGGGGTTTGATAGTAGCGACAGCCTCACCCGTGCTGGCCCGTTAACACGAGGCGTTTCCTTGAGCCCGGAGCACCGGGCCAGCGTGCTGGGCTGGCGTGCAACGCGGTGCGCGCGCACGGAAGGAATAACTGGCGTCGTGCGCGGCGGCAGCGGTTCTTTGCCCCCGCGGGAGCCGAGTGGGAAGTCTGTTCTTTCTGCCTCGAACGGTTCTTGAGAGCAGAAGTTCTCGAGCGCGAGAAGCGAGCTGGCGCTGTGTGGGAACGGAGCGGTATTCTCAGGTTTTTGGCATTCTGGTTCCTGCGTCTATTAATAACCCCCCCGAATGAGTCACAGGGAGACGCGCTTATTCACCGAGCTGCCGCCTGAAATAGCAGCTCCGCAGTTTCCTACGACGCCGTCACGCCAGCGTGGCCGAGCCCGGCACCCGCTCGCAGCGCCAGGCCCCGGCTGGCGAGCGGCTCGCCCGCATCAGCCCCCGAGCGCCCGCGGAGAGCCGCACGCGCCGCTGCGTAGAGCCTCCGCGGGCGACGTCCCCGGCTGGAAGGGGCTTTTTTGACATTACTCGCTGGCTCTGGTTTGGGGGCGCGCGCTGATCTCGGGAGGCACCTGCGGCCGCGCGCGCAGCGGCTCGGCGGCCGAGCACGGTGCGGGGTTGGCCGAGCCACTTGGCCGAGCTTTGCCGGGTGCTGCGCGGACGCTCGCTCCGAGAGGGGCGGCAAAGCCTCGCTGCCACTCGCTCGCCCCCGTCTGCAGCCGCTTCACCCCGAAGCAGGCGTGAATCCGTCCGGTGCGGGGGCCGGCGAGGCAGCCGTCCCGTCCCGTCCCGTCCCCCCCCAGCAGCGCCTGGCCGGAGCCACAGGGCCCCGCACACCTCTCGCCCGGCCCCCGCTTGCCGCGAAGAAGAAGAAGGGGGCTCCGGGCAACGCGACCTATTTCCTCTTCAAAAAAGGCCCCGAGAGGCTGCTGCCGTTGCCCGGCCGGGCTGGTTTCCCACGCCCCCGCGCCGGCCGCAGCCGCAGCTTTTCGGAGCAGGGGAGGACACGGAGCAGCGGCCGAGGACGGACCGCCGGGACGCTCCCGGCCCGCCGTGGGCTGGGGGCCCCGCTGCGCCCCCTCCGCACCCCCGCTGCCTTCAGCGCCCCAGCCCGCGGAGGGCAGCCGCAGCCCCTTCGGGGAAGCGGGCGCTTCTCCCCCCCCCACCCCGCTGTGCCCTTTGCTCCTACGAGCCAACAAGGAGGCGGCAGCTCATTTCCAGGCGGCGCCGGCCTCCCCTCACGGCCCGAGCTGAAGCCGCAAGCTGCGCTGATGGAGCCGTGCAAGGAGAGTCCCAGTGCTGGAGCAGGGACTGCGGCGAGGTGCCCATCACCCCCCACGGCGCTGCAGGAGCTACTGGTGATTTACAGGCAGAATCAACTGAACCTCCACGTGCCCACAGCCACTAGCCAAGGGGATGGTGCGTTTTTAAGGGCATGACCTTGGTAGATTCCCTGCAGACTAGGATGCTTTTTGACTACCTAGGCTTAAGGACCTCTCCAGGGAGCAGGAAGGCAGAGCACGGCTTTGTCCAAAATACTCCAAGCCATTAATTCCCGATGTTCCCTTAACCATAGGTTGGGGAAGTTAGGTAATGCTTTCTACTTACACTATTCGTTGCTGAAAACAATGATGTCCACTTGAACAAAGACTAAAGTCTAGGGCTCCTGCCTCTTTGAGCACCAGCAGTGCTCATATTTAAAAGGGATTTTTGCAGTTCGGCATTCTAATTGCAGGAACAGATGCTTAAAAAAAAAAAAATCAGTCATAGAAAACAGGTTGAAACAGTCCCAACGAGATCAGGTTGCTCCAAGCCTTTCCGGGGAGGGGGACGCTGCTAACTCACCCTTGACTCACAGTCCGCTGGCACCCCCCGTTTTTCTGTGCAAAGCCGCTTCCCAGCCCCTTTGGCAGCCAGGACGGGGTTACGGCAGCCCAGCCGCAGGCCTCTGCCTTGGCCCCGGGGAGGTTGCTGCACACTCCGCTCCATCATTACGCTTGTTAATAGTGTTTCACATCTTTATTCGTGTCCCCAGTAATAGGCTATAGCACCTAGCTGGCCTTTGCACTGCTTGTCCAGCTGGTAGCTAACCAGGTTTCCTGTAGAGACACTACTTGCTAAAGCCAAGGTAAACCACCAATGTGGCTGGGCAATTCAGAAATCAGTGTCGATTTAGAACAGCTTGACCAGAATATTTACATTTTATTAAATCTTTACAATCAATTATAATCAAGTACACAATTATGTACACAGATTATATACATTTTAGCCCAGACTTTTACATCACAGTACATAGTTGCCCTTAGAAATATTGTATACACTTATCACCAGACAGTGAAACCCAAGGATAGTGTTACAGCACCTGTTATTAGACATCTTTCATAAGAAAATATACGGCTGTAAATTGGGCTGGCTAAAAAAAATCTTATAAAATCTGAACATACAATATTTCATTCACAGAATGTTATTTTTTTCTATGTTCTGACTGACGCCTTTTGCATAAGATGTCCCGTTTTAACTTCCCAACGTACACGTACTCGTGACTAACGCCTTCAGGTACATCGGCAGGAGGAGGAGAGAAACGCAGCCGGGCTCACTTTAAAACTTCATTAAGAAACAATAAATGTAAACAATTGAGAATATTCCTCTAACATCAACTGAGAAAGCAATTGGCTAATCGGAATTATATGGCAGGGAGTAAGTGCGATTCCCATCTGCGATCCCCGAATTCTTCGGTGTTCATACAGTCCAGACAAATAAAGAGGCGATTACCGAAGGCTGCAAGAGTCGTATTGCCCATTTTAAAATTTGTAAAGCTCGCTTACTCCCCTCTCCAGAAGTTCTTTAGGATTAATACATTCTTTTCGCTTTTTATGATGACAGTGACAGAAACTTCCTTTTCAGAACGATATGAAAAGGCTAACTAAAACCGATTTCCCTGTGAGGAGTTAAAAAAAAAAAAAAAACCCAAAACCCCTGAATAAAACTGTCTCCCGAATTTTTTCTTCTTTCCCCAAAGGTCAACTTTACCTGATTCGGTTCTGTAAACAAAGTGTAAACCCCACTTGTCAAACACGGCTATGGCTCTCATGATCATTTCAAAAGATGAAGTAAAACAATCTTAAACAGCAACAAAAAAAAATGAACCAACACCCCAAAGAAAGGAGGCAACGTGTATCTGAGGTAGGCCACCACCAAACAGACGCTCCCAAATCCACACCGAATTCTGGGATTGTTAAAAAATCCCTTAAGAGGAGAGACAACGTCTACTGCTTTATCAATAGGTGTAGACACACAGTAGTTAAGAAATAAAAATGAGTTTGCGGTGGCAGGGAAAGCTAATCTTTTTTAAAAGAGTTTTAGCTCTAAAGATAAATTTTCTGCAGATTAAAAAAAAAAAAAAAAAAAGCTTTAGTTGTTAGATGGACGGTCTCTACTCCTAAGGAAATTCCGCTTCCCCCAAAGACCTAACCAGTAGGAAGACGCAGCCCGCGCGGAGGGCGGAAGGGCGAGAACGCGCCCTTGTGGCACGACGCACGGGCGGCCGTAGGCAGCGTGCGAGGGAAAGCCGCCGACCGCACCAGCACCGGGGCTCATCCTGCCGCCGCCGGCGCTGGGCCGCGCAGCCGGGCGCGAGCGCGGCCCCAATGGCGCATCAGGGCTCCAAGTAACCAAGGACACTTAGGAGGCTCCCATGATCAAATTGCTTCCGTGAACAGCCCCACATAAAACAAATATTTTTTTTTATATATATATATATATAAATAAAAAAAACCTCTCAACTGAAAAAGCTCAGCTGCTTTAAGCTCTACTCATTCAGCTCAAACCTCCATACAGTTATTTGTGCAAAGGAATCGTAACTACAATTAAAAGCTAATTCATTTTAAAAGGACACTTATTCCACACTATTCCGCTACTGCTTCATTTCCTCCTCAAAATTACCTCCTACTCTAACGATTTAAAGTTACCATTCGATTGATGTGTAATATTCTGATCGACTGTCATGCTCTCAAAAGGTGCCTGTGCGTTTTGGTACTCTTGAAAGCAAGTGTCATTAAGTATACATGTATACAACATTTGCCTGGGTTCTCGCCATTCATACTGTACACCAATATACATAAATAGATACAGTATGGCTGTACTAATTAACGGTTGCATATTCAGCACGCATCATTTCACCAGCTAAATTAAAGGTGCGCTTCAGATGGGGGCTTTTTCTTTTTTTTTCCACTGTAAAGATAAACCTTCATTTTTAGCCTGGTGCAGCATATAGGCAGTGTTATTTTATTCTTTAATATAAAACAATCCTTTGAATCATAATTCACTAAAAGCAGTTTATATAAATCAAGTTCATTAGTTTTTGGCAGTTTCTTTGGACACAGTCAAAACGTTTCGCAGTTGTTTAAACATCCCCATTTTAATTTAAACAAAGTTTTTCATAAAAGGGATAACAAATCAGGACTCACACTTACCTGTAACAAACTCCCGAAGCCCAGAGTAACCTATCAGTCATTCTTTGACTTCACACCACTAGACTTTGAACTATGGAATCAACAGCCAAAATCGCTGCACTTCACTACTGGCACTGGCCTCGTTGCCTTACGTATCACACGTATAGAAGTTGCATATAAAAAGGACAACAAAGTCAAGCTGACTGTTAGAAGGAGAACTTGGAGAAAAGGAAGATTTTGTTAATTCTGATCTAATTCTGTTTAGTCTCCTTTCAGAGAACGTTATCAGGTCCGAATTCGGTGTCTTAGGCTAGACTGAGTTTTTCAACCTGGAAGGCCAAAGGAAATACCAGTACTGAACGTCCCTCTTGTCCCCTTTACCTTAACTCAAGTACAATTTTGGTGACACGCTGTGAACCTTTACCTGGTAGACCCCAAGTCAGTCTGTTTCCCTGAGGGAGCTTGCTAACCAAGTACACGCCGCCTTTGGTTTATACAGTGTCTCGATTTGAAATTAGAGCAGAAGGGAAAAACTCCCAGTCACCTTAGTCATTCCTCAGGGTAACAGATAGGAGGGATGAGCAACATGACTGTGTCTCACTATGATATGTCAGAACAAAATCAAATTGCTTCTAGCCGTGTCTCAAAGACGCTACGACTGGAAACGCGTGATTTCACCTGTTGCTACCCATGAAGGCTTTCGATTCAGTATAGATCGGCGAAGCCGCACCTCCACTCCAACAAAAACGGTGACTGACCTCCTGCCTTCGAGTGCTCTCGCCGATAAGCGTTAAGTGGTATGTTAACCCCACTGCATTCAACTTTTGCCTTCCAGAGGCTACAGGAATTTGGCCTCTCGGAGCCTGGAACGCAGATGTCGGGCTCGTTCGCTGAACGAGCCTCCTGGGTTACAGCACCATGCAATGGAGCCATACAAATGCTTCAATTGCACATTCCCATTTTTAAACAGGAAAAATTAAAATACAAAGAGCACGTGCTGGATTTCTATGGTATTTTCCAGGTGAAACCTGGCTGCTCATCACAATACTGAATATGTTTCCTAGTTCTCTCATACCAGGGCCTCTCTTCTACCCAAAGAGTTCTCCATTTGTTTACTAACAAATAAGTTATTATTACAAGTCATAGTTCATCTTTTTCCATCATTTCAAATGCTTCTATATCTTCATTCCAGTCTGCTAATATGGATTCCATAGGTTGGACTTTATTATCCCAGTTAGCTTTGGAGTCTGACTCTGTCTCAGTCTTTTGTTCCTGAGCCTGGTTATCCACTTGTGCACATTCTGGCTCTTGAGTACTAGCCTCATTTTCAGGGATGTAAGAATCCTGATTTGAAATGGAAACACTGTCACTGTCTGCGTGAGCAGGAGATAAAGGATCAGGCTGAGTAACATCAGAGTTTTCTTCTCCTTCAGGCTCCTCACTGGCCAAGCCAACATCCTGAGATGCTGAAGTAGTCTCTTCTGAGCTCTGCTTATGTGAATCATTTTCAGACAAGTTCTGGTCCATACTGTCCATTTCCAAGTCTTTAAGCGGGGGGAAGGAAAAAAAGTGTTTTGAAAAAAAGCTAGGAAAGCAGCATTTTATTATGCATTTCAAATGCAAGATCACTACCTTCAAGGAAGTGCAGACTTTCTGTTGATATGAAGACTTAACGTTATTAAGGAATAGATTTTACAGAGGGGAAGACATTTAAACACTAAAAAAGGCAAGCAATATAGTGAGACTAGCTTCTGATCCTCAAACTCGACTAGTGGTTTCTGGACCAGTGCTAGTTGCCACTCTTCGGTCTTAAGCAAATACTCTAACATCCACCGTGTGCGCGCTGAATTTTTATACTGGATTTTAAAGCACTCCCAGATCCACAGCCAGGATCCCACATCTAAGCAAGTGGGAGACGCACAGAGTTATGTTGGTTTACTAAACTGTGAATTAAAGAGAGCCAAAGCCGAAGTGCCTCCCCCCTCACACCCCTATTCAAAGCAGCCAACATTCATTTCTCAAGTAGGGATTTAGGTTTTAACTTTACGTGAGCTCTCCAATTTAACTAGTCTGATTTCTTTAGAATTTAATGTTTGTAACTAATATATAAGACAGGAGTTCTAGGGAGTATAACTTCATATAACCTTTTTAATACAGGATACTTACTGCTATCAATAATGTAGTTTGGAATCGTTTTACCTTTAAAGATTGTTGCTGGGATTCCAAACGAAAGCACAAGGAGGGGGGGAAGAAGCACATATGCATTACAAATTCTCAAATGCAGAACTGTCTTTTGCGTTTAGTATTTTATTACAGCAGCCCAACTATAGTTATAATAGGAAGAATTTGTAAGCCGCTATGATGGAACAATACTGTAGCTTTCAGGCCATCACCTCTGCAAGTGTATAGAAGATAAGTGTTGTCACCAGTGTCCCAGAGACTTGTTCTCTACATACTCTGCTTGAATAAAACAATGCTACAAATATTTAAATGCTGTCCAGAGGAGGGTTTACAAAGGCAAAAACCTAGAAATCTCTGCCATATGCAAGCATTTTAATTTGAAATGTATTAGCTTGTAGTTGTCTTGTATTATACAGGAAAAAACATCAAACTTCTGAGGTCAGCAGCCTTATTTCTCGTGATAACCACTTTCCCTTACATAGGCAAAATACTCAGCTCTTTGCTTTTGGGTACTGAGAATGTCACTTGGGAGCTTGATTAAGAGAGAGGCATTTACAATGTGGGACACTGAAAACACTTAAATTATTCCTGACGTGACTTCAAAGCAGATTATGACAAAAACGGTTCAAAAGGAATCCAAAGGGCTGTATTGTCTTGTTAGTCAAACTGACATTTCACTTAAAACAGCACTTCTGGACCTTAAAAGTAAAATTTGAGGCGGGTGGGGGGTGGCAGGGGACAGACATCTCAGATAATGGCTTTCATATGAGAAGCTAATACTAGTGTCAAGCAGAAAACTAAACTTACCAAATAACTCATTTATACCTTTAGGTATCAATAAAAATCACTACTATACGTTTCATACTGTGCCAACTGGCACAGATGGAAGCTAAATATGTATGTATTAAAAAAAAAAAAAACACACCACACTCCAGCACCTCATTCTTACCTCTGTCTTTTGCTTTGTCAGAAAGGAGCACCTCTACAGCCTCATATTCCCGAATTGCATCCAGTATAATATTTCCTTCCTTGTTGAACAGGAAGAGCATGGGAATCGTGATATCATCTGTATTCTTTCCATCACCGGCCATTTGGAAGAGAGGAGCAGTGTCACTACTGCTTCCCTCGTTGTCATCTAGCCAGACACACATTAAAAAAAAAAAAAAAGAAAAAACCCTTCTATTAGATAAAAAGACCACAACTCCGAACTAACGGACTTGGAGCAGCTTTCTATTGCCCAGTCACTTAACAGGATTCCAGGTAGAAAACAGTCAATTGGTTGTTTAAAAAAAAAAAAAAAAAAAAAAAAAGAGAGAGAAAGCATGTGTACTTCTTTTCTTTAACATATACTTTGTATATTAAGACTTCCTCAATAGTTAGCAGATAACTAACATAGTTAAAAGATAGATACTAAGCAGACAGTTAAAAGAGTAACTTCTAATCTGCAAAGACAATCGCTCATCTCAATTCGTTTGGCTGTGTTTCTTGCACAGAAACTGGACATAAACAAAACATTTCTTCATCTTCTGAGATCACAACTTCTGTGCTGGAGTACTGACACCTCAGAAGATTTAACAGTTTCTTGTCAGCTTTCCAGTATCTCCAAATCTAAAAAATATAGGTCACGTTTACACAAGAACTTAAGTTTTATTTACCAATAACAATGCCTCCTATTGCTCCAGCTTTTTGAATGTTTCGTGCCTTTTCAGCAAACATACACTGGCCTCTTTGCATCAGAGCAATTTTCTCTTTCACTGCTTCAGGATTAGTGATCTCTGAGCAGCCGTTATATGGCTTAATGGTTGCAACAAATCCTCTTGTCTGTTTGGGGGGAAAAAAAAATTGAATTAGAACGCTAGGCTCAAGCTTGCAAAAGTTTCCTAAGTCTTTTAGTTTCTTCAGTTAACCCAAAGCATTTAGTGTATTCTGTCACTTTGGAGAGCCTCTACCCTGGAGCCTGAGCTTTAATTCTACGAAAGCAAAGACAGACTATGTGAAAACTTAATTCTTTCATCCTTGTATTTTGACTGTACCTACTGCCTCCAATAGGAACTGTTGCCTGTGCGGTATTTTCTTCTTCCATCTAGATGCAGCCCTTTATGACAGTTTGCGTAAGAACGGCCTAAATTTAAAAGAGCTAACTTTAAAAAGGCTTCTGCAAATTCATGGATGATATAGTAGGAAAACCTTCCCTTAAGTGAACATCTCTTAAGATGTACACATGACAAATTTGTTTCAATATGTATCATATACATAGTACTATAGTCACACTATATTAAATCTTACATCATGACTGATTAACTGAGCAGCAGAGCACAGGCTACGGACTGATAAGCCACTCGCCTAAAAGACTATCTTCTGTCATTGCTGCATCCTCTCATTTTAACTACTGTAATTAAACTAACCTCTAGCTGACCAACCTGAAACAGCATCAACACTACAAAATTCAGGTTCATGAAAGAAAAAGCAACAGAAAGCTTGGAACAGATCACATGGACATCTTGCATACCCCGGCTTTGTGTTTGGACAAGTCCATTCCAAATTGCGCTGGCCCAGCAGTCAAGACCACCCTGCCGAAGAACGGATGGGAAACGATTTGAACAGCGCGAGGAGGTAGCTGTTGCTCTTTCTGTTGCTGACTGGATAGTTCAATCATTTCCTGCATGAACCGTAAGCCATCTTCAGCATCAAGTGAACTTGCTGCCTAAGTAGTTTTAAGGAGGAGGAAAAAAAAAAAAAAAAAAAAACACATAAAAAACAAGAAAACAGTTTCCTCTTAAGTGTTGACGAACTTGAAAGGAAAAAATAAATAGAATAAAAAAGAGCCCTGAAGTTGTGATTGCTTTGACTGCTGTTTACACTGCATGAATTGGTACTTCAGTGATTCAGAATAATACTCTGTTTCTATATCAGTTTTCTAACAAAACACTACTGTTGGCAAACATTTGATGCTACAAAGATTTTAAAATACAGAGCGGAGGCTCACTGGCATTCATTCATCATCTCAGATAAAAGAGAAGACTGCTGAAAAGGAATATTTAACTTTTTTAATGTCTTCCCCACACTGCAGGGTAAAATATAGCTAGACAGATCAATCTATTTCCTAAACAAGTGGGAATACCTCAAACTGAAAACTATTATTTTCGGAAAGGATGCTGTTAATTACACTATTTTGAAATTCTTTTATGAAAGGAATGGTGTTTCACTAAGGTAAACCTCTGGTTTCCATCCCCCATACTGTACCTAAAAAAGTTAGTATTGATTTAACCAACTTTAAATCTTTCAAAGCTGATGGATTTACAAAATACTAGATATAGAGAATATTATGAAATATTTAGTACTTAATATTTTGGGGGGCACATTTGGAAGTGAACTAACTTTTAATTTCTAAATATCAATTTTCAATCTACAAGCAAACTATCCTCCACAGCCTAACTCAGTAGCTAAATATTAATTTGCAGATATTCACAGAACACATGCAGTTACCGTAATGTTCTTTTTTATTGACCAAACTGTCATTAGGGTGCTACGGAAAAATAACACTAACTCAAACATGTCACGCAAACTTTAGGCTTAAAAAAACCCCACTCTTTAAATTTAAAGTAAATAGTAGAGAAAACTTTCCAGGTATGAATCAACTGCAAATGTATATGTAGCAATAGCTAAGGGAGTCAGCAGACAACCAGAATTCTATCTTGTGGACGGCCTCCACCTAATTTAATGGAGGTTTGATAAAAAGTGCTGCAAGGACAAAAAATTTAACAAGCATCATCCTATTAAGTATAGTCACATATCAAGCTCACATGCCTCTCCACAGTCTGGCTGCCTCTCCTGAACCTCTAAAAGTGTCAAAAATCATAAGTGGTAGGATTTTACTAAGAATTTTCAAAAAAAAGTTACTGTTGGGTCTTACTTGCACCGCGTGCTGCACTAATTGCACTCTTCCATCTTTGAGATGAATCAAACTGACTCCCATCTTCTTCAATATCTCCAAATGCTCAGGATTACTGGCCATGAAGTCTCTGGCTCTCAGCGGTGGTTTTGGTCCACTTCCCAAACTCTCTTCTCTGCCAAAAGATATTAGAGATCAAAGCTTTAAGAACAGATTATTCTTGAGACCTTGCACACACTTTCACAAGTTATTCCTCTCATCACAAGACAGGAATTCTTTGGAATAAAGCTGAGTACAAACTTCACTAAAATGCAACTTCTCAGCCAAACTATCTTTTGAAAAAATTGCTGGCATTCTCCATTATTTTGTAGTACAAAAGAGCACAGGCAGTGTTGCTAAAAATGAAATTACCATATGTTATTTCTCATTTCTAAATAGTCTGCATTATAGCAAGAATGATTAAAAACAGTTTTCCTAATAGAACTGCTGCTCAGTTTTACTTGTGAAGTATAAATATCGAAGGGGCAGTCAGAAGGATAAACTTCCTCAACTTTAACAGACTGCCCTGAACTCTTCAAAATACATAATATTATCTATGGCATTATTTACTTAATACAGAAAAGGAGTTGCAGAACTGTTCAAGAGACTACAGAAATTAAAGATTAGAAATCAAAAGACATTTTTCTCCTAATAGCTGTGCTACAATTTCCCCTTGGGCCACATGACTCTTATTAAGATCCTTTTGCTTTGAAAGATTCACCAATTCCTGATGGAAACTGAGTTTTGCTGATGATGCCAGGCAGAACATAACTGATTTTCCCATAGTTCGGCTATCCATTCCAAAAGGACTACAAACTCAGAGTGAGCCTACACAACTCCAATACATTTAAGTGTTTCTCTTCCCATACATAACAGAGAATTCCAGTCACTCCTACACTAACAAAAGACAGCAAATATTCATCTTACGCTCTGGAAATACCCCGGGGACAACTTTTATCCACCACATTTTTCAAAGGTTCACGAATACTCTGAGCAAACATAGGGTCATTTGGGAAAAGAATCTGGGTGTTCGGACAGGTCCAGTCGAAGTTGCTGTCATCCAGCTCTGTGTATTCTGTAGTCTGAAATGAAAGATAAAGATCACTTACTAAAAATACAGGTTGCATTTTTACAGTAAGAAAATCAGACAGACCTATCCTCAAGTCATCGGTGTACACAGGACATGCAGCAGCTGAAGACAAATGCACAACCACACAGTTTCCAAGCATGAAGAGTATGTAATTTTTTTTTTTATGCCTCACCTTGCAACGCTAAACAGTAACCAATGCGCTACCACCCCTTTCTAGAGATAAATACAACACCCATTCTCATTTATAACTTACATTCTTTGCTAGTAGAGGTTTAACTGTTTTTGCAAAAAAATGTCTAGATACTGCAGTTGCAGGATTTGTATCTCAAGTCCTCTCCTGACAAACAGCTAGTATCCCCGTCCTCTTATGTGCCAGACGGCTGGAAAAAGTAGTTATGATTTCATTTGATACTGCCAGGAGGTTGACTGAACCAGCTCCAGGCCTTCAGTCATTCTTCCTCCGCATTACTAAGAATGTCACCCCTTTCCTTGAGCAAGAACATTTTCTAAGTAATGTTCTAGGAGATCAACTTTATTCATAAGATAACCCAACACTCAGACACCATAAAAATAAGTATGTAGTTATGAAGTATTACAGATGGAAAATCAGTAGCTTCTTGTACCTAAGTTTTTCATAAGAAAAAAAGATTCTCCTCTCGGGAGCCTTACAGTCTCGCAAATCTGTGTATTGCAATGTTGAATCTATATATAATTCTAACAACACCTATTCTCAGAAAAGATGACAGCTTAGGAATTAACATTTGCACAAATCACTGGTTTGTAACATGTGAAATCACGTGGAATATGTGCACAATGGAAAACTTGCAACAGTGTTTTTAGTTCTGCAAGTGACTTATCCGATAACTCTGGCCATTTAGTTTTCCCACCTGTAAAAATTAAGGTCATATTTATTTACTGAGAAAAACCCCTCCTTACAATGTATTAACAAATTGAAACCAAATATTTAAAGGCTCCCTAAAACACAAGACTTAAAAGGCTATTATTGGTTTGTTGGAATAAATACTTTTAAGTACCTATGCTCTTAGCACAACAAACAGTAGTCTCACTTGAGAAAGAAGGTCTACAGTATTACGAACTTCAGCATAGTAATAAATGACCTTTTTTGTTTATGAGAATAAATACAAACAGGATGTTGGGTTGCTACTTCCAACTATTTCTATACTTCAGATTACTAGTACTGTGTTTATATTAAAAAAAATTTAGCCACCCACAACACGTTCCATTTTTCCTACCGATTTTCTTCCAGTAGATAAATTTCAATTAAAAAATAATGCATTGGTCTTTTAGCTATTTCACACATTTTGTTGACACCACTTTAAATGGGATCTTTCTTACTTTTGAGTTAATCACATAGCTTAGACTTAACAAAAAGCTTCAGCAAAACTGCATTCATTAAGTTACTCTGTTCTCTTTTTAGACCTTTTACTGAACACTTGCTATTCTCAAGAAAACTACATACGTTAGGCCAGCACTTCGTTCCCACTACTGAGGGAATCCTGTCCGTCTCAGCTACAGGTATCACATTCTCATGTTGGGAATAAAAGTTACAGAGTCGCTCTTTTTGACCCTTCAGATAACTTCCTGGAAAATGCTGGTCATACCAAACAAAAAAAACAGCAAAAAAGTTATACTGAAAGTGCAATCCCTCTTAAATTCATCCTGCCTTTTCTTCATAGTCTCTGTTTCTAAAACTTAAGAAGAGATGTTAAATGTTCAAGGAAAGAACATTTTGGAGAGAGAGAGTGTGCGGGATCTGCACCATCTGGGAACACTAAAAATCAACTCTATGACATGTTAAATATATTACCAGTGATAGATGTTAAGAGCAAGAAGTTCTTTCTTTCTAATGTTAGATTCCATAAAACACAGCGCGCTCTACTCAGCTTTAAGATTTCTTCAAAATGCACAGAGTTTGATATAAAACAGGAGTATTCTCTCTTGATCCAGAAATTATTTCAGAGAGGACAGATAGAGAAGGGTCAAAACAAGGCAAAATAAAGAATTTACGGCCCTGAGGGCATGGACACCTCTCTATTCACTTTCTCATTCACTTACCTTGCTTGTCAGCAGAGGTAGATTCACTATGGCATCTTAAACCAAGGAGACAATTACATATTGTAAACACTACAATATTTCACAGCACACTTGTACTACCACAGGGTATTTAAGAAGATTAAGTTATTTGTAAATCCATTGGTGTTCTTACATTTATAAAATAAAAAGCTCATTAAATGGACTGAGGCAATAAAATATTCCAAAGCTGTAACAGACAAGCATCCTACAATATTAACTTTGCATTAGCCTCAAAATACTGTTGCAAATTTGCAGAGGGTCAATGTAGTAAAATAAACAGCAAAAACATTGCAGTGTCATTGTATATGTTTGAGAAACAAATTAAGAGAAAATAAACGTGAAGATAAGAAAATTGCACCGTGTTATTTTCAGATTTATACGAAGAGAGACAGGGAATGTGTCCCTTTTTAAATACTACTCATATTCCACAGCATTTTTCACGAGACTCAGTGGTGCTAAATTCCATCATGGAAATATTACTCATATTCATGTGACTGCAACTATTATTATGATAAAATAGTTCTTATTAAATAAAATGTCAAAACTGATATACTTCAAACCACCATTTTTCCTGATTTTTGATTTTTTTTCCATTTCTTGTAATAAAAGGAAACTGCCTTAATGCAGCATTAAAAAACGATTTAAGTTTTGAGCTCTTACTTACTGTATTTTTTTTAGATATGGTTTGGTTTGTAGTGGAAAGCCAAAGTGGTAATAGATGAGCTTCTGTAGTGAAGATATAATCTTCTATGTCAAAAATCATGTCCTCCTTATCAGCAAAGAGCAGGTAAAGATACTTGAACATCTCAGCCAGAAAGAAAGAATCCATTCTACAGAGAAAGAGAGGAAAAAAATATATATATACCCATATTTTCTAAAATGCCAGTAAAATAAATACACATATTGCTCCACCTCTGAAATGTTCACGATATTGTTGTTGAACTTAATTCCATCAGTGTTTCTTCCAAATGGAAAGAGGGAGGGAAATGATTCAAGATCAGTTCAAAATGGCATTACAGCAACCCCAGATAAACCTCTTTACGAACTTCTAGGTTTCAAGTGTATTTTCTTTGAAAGTAATTCATCTAATGCTCTGAGACTAATGAAAGGGGGGCTTAAGATGAAAGGTTATTAAACCCTGAAAATATTCGTGTTTAATAGAATGTAGGAAATCATTTCAATAGTTTACAGACTATGACAAGTAAACATGGATAATTTCAGACTTGGGCAGACTGAAGGCAGAAAGCTGCTCAGAAGTCAGTTAATTCCATCATACAAACAAACAGGGTCAGATTGTTTTCTATAATCTGTTAAAAAAAAAAAAAAAAAAAAAAACACCCACACACCACAAAAACTCTTACCTGTCTTCATGACTTCCAGTACGAACATCCTTCATTGCAGCAAACCCACAAGGTACTCTTGCATACTTGTTTAAGTTTTCAATGAGAGTTTTTCCTACTTCTAGATAGTAAGGGTCCCCAGTAGCCTATTAAAAAAAAAAACAAAACAAAAAAACAAAAAAACCCCACACATGCACACACAAAAAACACACAGGTGAACTTAGACTTACTGCACAATTAGCAGCTTCTACTTTTTCCACCTACTTATTTTATATATTCTGGTTTCCTGCCTTCTCAGACACCAGTAAGATCTAGTTGATCAAGACTACTAATAGACATAAAAGATCTCCGAGATGCAATTGTACTACCCTTTTACACATATGCAGATAAACACATAGAAATACTTAAAAGAAGCCTAAGACATTTGGGTGCTACCATGCTCTACTCCACAAGGTACAAGTGGCTTTGGCTCTTGTCTCTACTGAGAGCAAGAGCAGTAACACCTAAATACCTTTAAGAATATGGGCTGTTGTCACCTAATGATTTTCTTTTTAATTCTAGACATATAAAACAAAATTCCCAGAACAATTTGATACTTTCATCTTATTTTCTACAGAACTGGCTCTGGTAGATAAAATAAACTCAGATATGCTACTCATTCTATATTGAAATAAAACACCAATAAGATTGTAGACATTAGACAAGATGACCAAAAGCCAGCGATAAGAAAATGATCTTACTTTATACAAGAAATAAGTGCTTTCCGCAAATTCAGGCCTTAAAGGATGCTGAGCCCAGTGAACTCTAAAATCTGTCGTGAAAGCCTGAGGGGGGAAAAAGAACAGACAAAAATAAGTGCTAGAATAAAATCCACACAGATTGATTTTGATTCCCAAATTAGTTGTTTTACAAGAGCTGAAGTACTCCACAGCTGAAGTTTGGAGTTCCAGTGGAGGACTGAGGACTCAACACTGATCTCAAGAGGCTACAGAAACGGAGAACCTACGCCTAGCTAATACATTTGACCTAAAATGGTGCCCTAGCCCATTCAGCAGAAGTGAAATTTAAACTGTGACGGTGCCTGAACTCCTGCACCAACAACCTTTCGAGGAGCGTTCAGCCAGCGGAGTTCGGCAGGGCTTCGGGGGGTGCCAGATGAGGATCTGTGCCCCCAGAGCTGGCAGAGAGTGAAATACCAGAGGTCAGTTATTTCAGAACTTCCTAGGCTATATGTTCACTCTTAATATTTTGCTCCCATTAAAAAAAGCACTGGCAAAAGCTAATTTCTGTGATGGCTTTCACTCACTACGAGTTCATATTAGAGTTTAAACCAAGTCTTTACTAAAGGGGATGGCATGTTGGCTTAGATACAACCAACTTATCTTTCAAATTCTACTTTG
The DNA here is from genome assembly GCF_036417845.1 of Apteryx mantelli. NCBI lineage: Eukaryota > Metazoa > Chordata > Aves > Apterygiformes > Apterygidae > Apteryx > Apteryx mantelli. Next base: position 8,702,215 of record NC_089985.1, on the reverse strand, counting down.
AAAGTACAAAGCACTGAAAAAAAAATCAAAAACTATGGAGCCAAATCATATCATTTTAAAAGTACTCCAAAAAAATCATTTCAGTGACTAGAGATCATTTTCTGGTCTCAACATTAAGTGAATGTGGTGTTAATTAAAATATTCTCTACCAGATATTAGCTTACACCAGAGGAAAGCCAAAGTTACGACCGGAGCTGGAAGTTCTCATTTATTCTAAATTATCACAGGATAAAGACACACTGCAGCAGGCTTTTGTGTGCACAATTAACTCGCTCAAACAAAGCCTGCACTTGTAATACCTACAGATCATTCCTTGTACCTACTCTCAAGGACATTATGCAAAATCAGAACATTCTCTCAGATAAATTCAGCATTTAGTTTCCTTCCTTGTGTTAATAAGATCACAGTTATGTTACTAAGCAGCTACAGGTAAGAGTGCTTACATCAACTTGCATACTGAAATGATTCAAGGTCAATTTTGAAAGGCTGAAATATAAAGTCTAAGCAATTATTATAGCAACAGCTCCCACTAGCCTGCTAATTACAGCATAACTGAAGGAAAAATATTCTCTCTCCAAAGCACAGTTGTCATACATGCAGGACTGTAAACTGCTGAAGAAAACTGTGGAAACGAACCTTTGTTTTTAATGACACAAAAAGGACTTACGTACCTCAGGAAGAAAGTTATGCTTTTTTATAACCTGATACAGCATCTCATGAGTTTCTATAGCAGGTCTAATATCACCCTTCAACACCTAAAATACAAGAATAAAATTAACACAAATTCACCACCCACAGGAGCAATATGCGAAGTTAGGCACGCTTATTGTGTCCATGTAAGTCACATACCAATTTCTACATTTCCGGCAGACACACACTGTATATGTTACCCCTCCCTTTCAGCGTAAGCCACAGATATTCCTTATAAGGAATACAAGCCATAGTTATTCCAGCAAAATCAGTGAGTTCATTAAGACCATAGCCTAAGTAGAAAAAAGGATCTCCATCACTTACAGAGAACCTGGATGGAGGGGGGGGTGGGGGGGGGGGGAGAATGCGATTTAATTTGTCTGAAAGATGTTACTGACGCATAAATTAGAAAACATTGTCATTAGACTACTAAAAAGGGACTTGAGTCGAGCATTTTCATGACTAGGAGTGAAGAAAGCAAACCATAAGGACCATGCTTGGTACTTAACACAGTCAGAAGCACGTCACATCATAGCAAAGAAGTGACAGAAGGATCGAGCATACAATCCCTTGTTCGGCATTTTTGAAAGTCAAATTACTAAGACTGACTTGTCAGTTATATTACTGACAGATTTTTTTGTTTGTTTGTTTACTTGTCATTAAATTTCATCTGCACACAGATTTTAAGACCCACCTGCAACCCTGGGAAGAAAGCTAGCAAAGAATCCATCCAGGTCCGAGCATTTAGCATAGGTTTGTGAATATGAACGTCAAGAAGAAGAGGTGGCTGGCTAATGTATCTCATTATGGCATCGTAGTGCTGACAAACATCCAAAAAGACATAAGCTTATGTTATCAATATGTTTCAAAAGAGAGAAAAAAAAAGTTAAATTACAGGCTTCTGCCATTCTATTTCAAAATAAGAACAAGCATTAAACTCCAAACCATGATTGCATTTGGTATACCTTCTAGTTTTGCAAATCAAAAGGTAAGTTGTACTTAATCAATACTGCAAAGCCCCACAGTATTACACACGCAATACACTTCCCCTTCTCTAACACACAAGTAAAACACACACAAAAAAGTACAGCCAGCAGCCACATGATAAATGAGTAACTATCACAATTAAGGGTCTTTTTTTTTTTTTTGGACGGAATCTTAAAGCACACAATAAACAAAGCTGAAATTGCCTTCTCCAAACTAGAGAATTCTAAAGCAAATACATCTCAGGAGGAGAAAGGAAAAAGGAGGTATAAACACAAAGCAGCTGGACTTGATTGCTCAGAAGAACTTTAAAACCCATTAGCTCACTTACTTCAATTTTCCAACTTCCAATCCTATTCTCCCCAAGACAGCTGTCTGTCTTGTTTTCTGAAGCCCAGAATGTAAGTCATAAGCACATGAGCACACTTAACAGACACAATTAAGGCTAAATACAATTATAGCAGTGGCTGTAGGAGGTTAGGAATATGAAATAAACATTTCCACTTAAGGTGTTGTGACAGGCTTTTAACTACTGATATATTCAAATTTTAATACTGCTTATGATATAAAATAAAGTGTTTTTATTGAATACTGCCATTTTGTAATATTTTATGAAAGAATAACGATGCCAAGAAAGTTACTTTGTAATCTTATGAATTTAGTAATCTATTACATGTGTTTTCCAGTTTGAAAGTATACTTAAATATATATGGGACTTAGTGGTCCCAAAATTATGGATCTGCAGTGCAATGCAAGATCCAGGTTTTGATTTTCAGATCATCTTTGTTACTCTAGGACAGTAAGAAGTTATACCACCGTTTGTAACAAGAAGTCCTTATGTTATTTTACAGAAACATTTGTAGTGTTTCACTCTCCAAAGTGATCTTCAAATACAGCATCTCCTGTACTGGAAACACAGAAAAACATCCACAAGAAGATTCCAACCTTTGTTGGATGGGGTTAAAATACCTGATCAGGTGACAGTTCACTCAAGATCAGCAAAAATCTGTATTGAATCAGAAGTCGCAGAAATTCTGCTAAAGGGTTCTTCATGGGCTTCATGGGCTAACAGCTGACTGGCAACATAATTAGTCTTAAATGAGGAACAAACCTGAGCAAGGAGTTAACTTACCGTGTTAAATCTTTCCAGGAAACTGTCATCTCCCAGCAAGACATAGGCTTTTAATAAATATTCATAATATGAATCTATTCCTGCTCCAACTCCACTATCTAGAAATAGCAGAAGATGAAAAGGTGGTTTTACTTTGAGTAGCTCTGTAGATATTTTCACATGGTTTCATTTTGATTTTAAAACGAAAGGAAAAGCCTCCTGTCACTAGAATTATGGCACAGGTGGATAAGGACACATAATACTCAATGTCAACACTAAAGGTTGTGCAATATTAATGCACATAATAATACGAACAGACACGCATTTAAGCCAGTTGTTTCACTTCTCTCACATGACACAATGCTTCTACTGGCTGGCATATACAACTGAAGTCTTATTTTTATTATTTATATTTTTACTAGGTATTTATAGAAGAGTCTCTGAAAATTTATCCCAAGGCATTCCTCTCAGTATTAAGTGAATCAGAGAATACTTTCTTTGCAATGAAAGAAACTAACTTCTCAGCCAAAACACTCTTTCAGAGGAAAGCTAGGCCTTTTTGTGGAAGTTTCTTCAGATCTCAAGTATGCATGTCCACTTGCCTGTCTCATCAACATTTTTAAATAGACTAGATAAATGCAGAGGGGAAAAAATTTGGAAAAAAAGAAAAAAGAAAACACTCTCAGGAACTTTTTTTCCCCTCAAACCACCTGTGGTCACAAATCCTGGAGTTAGAACACCACGCACCTTTGCGGACCCAATCTCCAGTGTGAATATTAATAGTAACGCCCACTAAATTGCTACTGCGTTGTCTCTTTTCCCAAATAAAATCAAGCGCTTTCCGTGCATATTCCTGCAACAGAAACAAAAAATTCATTAAATGAAACTATAGAAAAACAAAGGAATTAAGAAAAGGCACTGATACAAAAGATTTTTATTCTTTTGTGTATTGAAATTAAGATGCTATGAAATAATATGTTTCATATCTAAGGAAGAATTATAACTGAGTATTATGTTACATACGCTTGAACAGCGGAACTTTCAGTCCACACTTATTTAGTCATTCTGTTGCTAATTAGAAGGAATGGTGCTCTTTTACACAACTGTTTGCCAATACACTGTATGATCTTAGGCAAGTCACTAAAACCCCTCTGCCCAGGCTTCCTAATCTGGGAAGTTGTGTATACAGAAAGGATATTGTAACCTAATTAAAGAGCAATTCAAAAATAAAAATATTTCAAGAAACATAAAAGCCTTAGAATCAAAATCACTACGGCTTTTCAGACATTTCAAGGTGGACCAGCAACCCTTGTCCGTTAGCACATAAATTATATACGTTCTTTATATATACAGAAAGGGAAGAGTAAGTTGAGGGTAACACAGCAAAAATGGCTCTAGATTGCCAACCACACGCACTGGACCTTAGGGGCCGAGTTCTGCCAACACTCAACACTGGCCTAGCTGTGCTTCCACTGCGTACTATGGAATGAAATGAAACACTGGGTTGATTGCTTGCAAAAAAGTTCTAATCTGAAAAAGAGCTTTTTTTTTTTTTTTTAATCATTTACCAAAGAAACTGTATCTGCAAACATTTTCATTTAGCTTTCTGGTGACAATATACCCTTGGGTAGGTATGGCACAAATTCAATGGGACTGCTAATTGAGGCTCTGCTGAAAATCTCCTCTTTAATGAACAGTACAAAGCCATGACACTGATAGCTTTATGATTTTATTTCTTTACAAAAAGAAAGTAGTTATAATTGTTATATTTTATTTATATATAATATTTTATTATATATTAGGTATTATCCTTTAACTGGAGTCTTCACAACATTAAACTTGTTTACTTCTGTATTACTATAAATACTTAAAAAATATTACTTCCTGGAAGTTTTAAAATAAAAGTTAAACAGCACTTCTAGAAAAAAAACACTATCACAATACATCTGAGCACACAAACTTTTTGTGTGGAACAGCTAAAATATGCATCCATTTGATGAACCCAAAATTATTTTTCCAAAATTACAGAAACGTAACAGGAAACTAATGCATACCTAATCCCAACAAATAAGAGATCATGGAAAGCAAACCTCAAATATAGATGTTCCTGTGAATCGGCTTAAAGCTGCAAACTCAAGGATCAAGGTACCTGCACAAGCTGTGCAGGTATCCGTTTCTGTTCCTGTTCGTGCTTCCGGATGTCTTACACCAAATTTCAAGTTTACCTAGAGAAAAGTAGAGATTATTATCATTACTTCTACTAGCTGCAAGTCACATTCCCCTGACAGATCTGTACAGCAACCAGATAATCCACACTTTTCCTAAAGGCAAGAAAAAGGACTGCTCCTCTCCCATCAAACTTGCTTTACCACCATACTGTCAACTCAAACATGTATATAAAATTATCCAGAAGAAGCTCAATCTCCCAAAACTAGGACTGGCCTAAAAGCCAGTTACCTGGTTCGTTAGACATTTAAATAAAAGAACATCTCGCTGAAAATCAAGTTCTAGCAATTTATTTACCAGCAAGTCAGAACATCTCAGAACCTGACAAGTACTCATCGAAATTAAGCTTTATAAATATCTTAGTATTCCTGGCTCCAGAGAATACCTGCTACATGGACCTGCTTTTGGACCAGGCACAACCTAGAACACTTTGAATTAAACATTTTCACTAGAAAAATGCTGATTTACTGAGCCTACATTTAATTTGTGGGGAAGTTTCCAAAAAAAGCTAAATCTCACAAAAAGTCAATGGACCATATACACAGGCAATATTTTTCCATAATTCCAGGAGTGAAATGTACCATGCTTTGTTTGACTTTAATGAACTGTTTTACATTAAGTGAATACTTTTAAATTACAGTTCTACAGTTACCTTTGCCTGTTTAAATGTTTGGATGCAGACCATGAAGATTAATCTGTTCTGTGCTAAATTAGCAAGCACATGCTCGTGAGCTGATCTTTCACAGACTTAGCAAGAGATATGTATCATAACAGAAGCTACTCTTCTGAGATACTTGGTAGCATAGAGCAGTGAGGAGTAAGATATCAGTAGAGAGAGACTAGACAAGATACCTGCTGGTCTTATTTACCCAAAGCAATGTATGTTAGAATCGTCTGAGCTGGAAAGGCTGGAGATTCAGAGAACCTAAAATTGTACTTCAAAATACTAGGTAGCATGTGTCACAAAACAGTAATTTATCAGCCTTCCATTTTCTGTATGCTTAATAAATATATACAAGTGATTTTAGAAACCAAGATTAAAACAAAGTAACAAAAGTTCTGCTTATAAAAGCATTTTTGAATTGCAGAAACCACAGAACTTACTCTTGGATAAGGGAGACCACTAGTGGTGTTAAAAGCAGGTAAAAGCTTGTAGCCTAGTTCCTTGGCCATGTGCAGAAGTTCACCACTGTACCACTGCATATATTCACCTTTTTCTTTCAGCATAATTGCCACTGAATGCCCACCTAGGAGACCTCTAAACACAAGAAAAAGATATCCGCATCTCAATAAGTATCAGCAGTGCAGCAATTTCTAAAATTCAGACTACTGTATAAGTAACTGTGCTATGTTCACATGGGCCTAATTTTCAGAAATGCTGAGCGGATCTGATTCCAACTATAATCACAGTGCACTGTCAATATTTTGAAAGTAATTTTTATTGTTTAGGACTCTGTCCTAAACTACAGAGGAATCACTGATTCATCTATATAGTTAGTTAAGAATAACTAACACCTCTAAAACTGTGCATAATAGCTTAAAATTAACCTGGTCCGATCCTGCTTTGAGCAGGTAGTTGGAGTACAGACCTCCAGAGATGCCTTCCAACCTGAAATAACCTAGGATCCTAAGGGAAATGTTGTATCTATTAAATCAAGTGTTGAACAGTGTAACTGACACTGTTTCCATTAGGAAAATAAACCACCACTACCTTGGCACACTCAATTTTTTTTCCCTTTTCAATCAGAAAAGCTATGCCTGCAGGGGTAGATGGGGGCCAACTTGATTCATTTCTGCCTCATATTTTATAGCCTTCCTTACAGGAGCTGTTGAATTATGCTAACTGCCAAAGGAACAACTTTTTTAAACGAGGTGAAATAGCACAGAAATGTATGCCTTAAGGGCATTAGCCAGAAAGCGCATCTTTAAGAGTTCTGAAATCATAGAAATTACTTACCCAAGGACTCTTATGTTGGTTTCAAAGACTGATACAACTATGTCGTTATCTAAATTAACATCTTTTATTACTTTTTTTACAGCCTCTTCAAACTCTTTGGTTTTATTTAACACCTGAAAAAAATAAAAGCAGGTGTTCAGGTTCCAACATAGCTAATAGTCACACTCAAGTATTATATAACAAGCGCAATGGATTAAAAAGGAAGCATTCAAGATGTCTTGGACTGACAGATTGACCCTGCAGGGGCATACTCTGATATACTGTGAACAGACAGCAGTATTACTGTTTTTCTTGGGAGATACACGTGAGAGAGTAAGTGTTGTAGACAAAGAATAACGTCACTGGGAACGCACAGCTCAGGGATGCTCAGGGATTTGTTTGTCCCTTCTACTTCTACTCCCGGTCCCTGACTGCAGCCCAAGGGGACGCAGCGGGCTGCAGGCTTCATCTACGCTAGCAGAGTGCCCGAAGACCAGCCTGCTCTGATACCCCTCTGATTTCACAAAAGCTTCCAATCCACAGGCTAAGGAGCCCCGTCCTAAGTTAGATGGATTGTCCGAGCAGTCTTCCTCCTCCCACCAGTTTCCTCCCTTTGCCTGAAGCACAGCTTGGTCATTTCCTTCACGTCTGCTTTTCCACTGACATTCTCTTAGTTACAGAACCTTTACGGTAAAAATCTTTGTGACTTATTCAATTCATTATTGCAAGCACTTTTAAATTCCACAAATGTTAATCCTGCTCTAAGACAAGAGAAAAATAAATCATAATAATCCATTAGAGCATCTGGTAAAGACTTGGGAGCTGCAGGCTCCAAATTTTCGACGTTTGCGGGCCTGATTCAAATGAGTCAGGAGTCATCTCACGGCAACATTATAATAAGAGAACAGTCATCAGAGAAAGAGCATCATATGATTCATACCCCAAAGCAGCACTGTTAGGATTTCAAAACTTTTTAATTTGTTTCCTAGGAATGGCAAATGGCCAAAAATCAGTCCTAGTTTCAGATTTTATTTTATAATGGCAAAATATGCCAACGAGACTAAAATCTAACAAAAACCAGTTCATTAACCATAGGAGTCCTTTAATAAGAGACGGAATGTGAGAAACTTGGCAACATTTCCTGGCAAACACTTCCAGGGTTACATTTTTTATAACATATATTTAAGTGCATACAAATTCATCCTCGAAACATTTGTATGTACACTTCAAAAACAAATAGTTCTGCAGGTATTGAGAGGTGTTTGCCTGCAAGTCTTACAACCTTCCTCTTTCAAGAAGAAACTACATAAAGACAACACTGCTTTATGAAATGCCTGGTCAGCATGTTGCTTTAAATTATAACGGGAGGCAAACTCACATACCTTTTTATTTTGTTGTAGAGCCCAAGAAAAACAAGAGAAGAAAATGTCAATGAACTACCAAGGAACTGTTCTAGTATTCTCTTTGCAATGAATTCCAAACACCACCATCGCAGCACTTGGAAGCTCTTACAAGCAATAGCCACTTTTAACAGATGGCTAGAAATCAAAGGTGAAGTAAGATTAAATTGTTTTATACAAAATAGAGTGCTTAACAACATAGAAAGCTAAAAAAAGAAGTCGGAACAGCAGAAAACAAGTCTTTGTTTTAGCTAAGTTTATCAATAGATTAAACCTACCACAAGAGTGTCCAAGGTATCAATCAAGGTCAGTGAAAACCTATCAAATAAAAATTAGAACAGATTTATTATTAAAAGCCTATAAGTATGCTTAGAAATTAATTTATTTTTTAACAATAAGCAATACCGTGGAAGAAATGAAATTAATCCTCACAGATTGCCAGCTACTAAAAAATTAGTTTTATACAGTACATGTTTAATATCAGAATTAACACTCTGCTTATACTAAGTCTCTTCCCCTTGCTACTGAAGAAAATAGGAGTTGACTATAATGAGTTATGATTAAAAAAAAAAATTACTGCAAAGCTTTCCAAGTTCTTGTAAGCAAATTAGGTTTTTATTCCTTGCCTCCAACCAAATGCAATTCTACTGAAAATAGACTCAACAGAATGGTTCGAAGTTTTTCTTCAACTCCTTTTCTTTCTTAATGAAAAATATTGACTTACTAAATGTAATAATAAAAAGGTTTATTTAGGAAGATCAAAGAATCATTCACTATCAGAAATTATTCCAATTATCTACTTAAAAAAAAAGCTGTGATTTGTTGCAATTGATAAAGAAATACTCTAATGCACGCTCAATGATTCCTTGCTAAGGTGAAAGCTCATCAACAGCTACAACACAGTTAAGAGAAATGTCTGCTCGGTGTACATTAGGAGAGAAAAGAAAAAAGGCAAACAGTGCTGGAATTACAGGTGGAAGGATAAAGAAAATGCTGCTATTTGTTATGAAACTTCTGTGTGGGATATAATGGAACGGGAAAAGGTACAAAAATGAGCGATACGGATGACTGACAGCATGTAGTGGCTTCTGTACTAGGAACAAGCAAACATGCCAGCACTCCAGCCTGCAAAAGTGACAGCTGAAGTGTCATTAGACGAAGATTTTAAAATTGCACATGGCATGAAGAAAGTGAATGAGAAACTGCTATTCACCTTTTCTCACAGGAAATTTCACCCAGTGCCACCCAGCACTAGCAAGTGGCAGGCTTAAAATAAAGAACCACTTATTCCGTAAAAGAAAACATCAAGTCAGGGAACTCGCTGCCACAGGTAGTTTTGGCTTTAGAAAAGCCAAACGCTTACCTGGATTCGAAAAGTGATTAGACCAAAATCTGTGGAATAAAAACCCACCAATGGCTTTTAAAGAGGTATCACCCTGTGCTCAGCTGCACTTGGAGCCATATCGTTTGCCATAGGAGAATCACAACAAGGCTGGTCCTGTTCATATATTCTTCTCCAGGCCTCTTAGAGGGCTCACTGTTGCAGACAGTGTACCAAGCTGCGTGGACCTTCGGCCTAACCTGATATGATTGCTCTTATGTTAAGAAAGCCGTGACACACATAGAAGAGAATTTACAGAATCCATAGGCAATACTATTAAAATTGAAAATTTTGGAAACAGTCACTACTGTAACCACTGAATGGTTAGCAAATGCCAAGAATTTAAAAGAGTGCTCCATATTTGAGACACCGTAGACAACATTTGCCTGTGCATGAGAATAATTAAAATTCTACTTAAGTGGTCATGTACTATCACTTTCATCTTAAATTGTAAGATATGATATTCTGTGTCATTATATGAGAGAGATTAACTAAATTTTTTTCCACACAAACTGGGGAAGATTATGTATTGCACAGCTATAGAGAAGGCTGGTGTGAGTACGTGCATATATGCTCCCTAGCCCTAGACTGAAGTAGAAATGACTGAGCCATCTCATCCTGCGATTTTTTTTGTTTTTTTAACTACACAGTGATTGCAAAGAACATAACTGATGAGTAATAAGAAAAACTATCACATAAGACATTTGATAAATGATTATTATTATTTAAAAAGCACACACGCAGAAAATACTAATACATTGCTCAAGGCATCTAAGGGGTCAGAAAGATATTTTCACTCAAATGACATTATGTTATTATGTAAATAAAGGTCATTGAAAGGAATGCAGGACCAGGATTAAAAATACAATTTCTTGAGATGTCTTTCTCATCAGTCACATCTCCCAATAGCAAGCCAAAATCTCCAAGGTCAATCCATGCAATTTTACGTAGATGACAGGATTATATAGGAATCTCTAGACTCAGGAACTTTTCTATGTAACAAAAATAACCAAAATGACATACTCAATATCACACAGTGAAATAGAAATAGAGTTTAAGATAAGAACTTAGGTTTTGATTACCACTGTTCTGCTCAAGGACACTAAGCAGCGATATCAATACAAAGAAGCAACAGCTCTTTTTATTTGCTCTGTAAACAAACTATGCACAGACAGGCACCATTTCATACCAAAAAAAAAAAAAAATCAATTGCAAACACATTTATAGTAATTCAGCTTTGTCTTTGATCATTCAACTGACCATGGAGAAAAAGGGTACCTTAAATCCACACCTCGCCCATGCCAAAGGATCAAAAAATATTACATTACTTTGTATTATAAGCCATCTTAAGAGAAAATTTAGCAAGAAATTCCAGGTCTGAAATAATAGAACCCATAGAATTTCAATAAATGTAAGTTTCTGCACATATCAGTTGGAAAAAAAAACAAGTTCTGTGCGCTGCAAATTGTGCTAAGATTCCTAGAGGTTTATGAGAGACAGAAACTGTTTCAAACACTAACTTTCCCAAGGCATCATCTACATCCCCTCGACTCGGCTCCTGACCCCGTACTCGTCCACGACAAGTTAAAGGCATGAGTTCATCAGCAGGATACGCATGTTCCTGTAGGGAAACAAATGAACAAGAAGGTGAGTAAGGTAGTAACTGTTATAGCCATTTCATTAAGTCTTCATAGTTCATTAAAAGAAAGCCTATACTTCAGGAAAAAAAACACACATGACTAGCTGACAATGATTAAACTGTAAACAGAACCGTGAGACCTTTTTCTCTTCCTCTCTCTCGCCGATCTCCCAAAGAAGTCTGGACCAACTAATGGTCCAGATGGGGCGGTCTGGGGTGGTCCACCTTGTCTGCCTCCCCCCCCAAATCACCAATTAATTTGATCACCAATTAAATCAGTTGCAATTCCTGCAACAAGGCACACACAACATTTCCTACAATGTTTCTTAGGCAGAGATTATCTCAAAGATGAGCTGAAGGCCTAAAACTAACACAGGCATTATCAAGCGGCTGATACTTCACAGAAAATGAATGGGAATTAGATTTTAAAGTCACTTTGGAAACATTTCCAACAGAACTTAAGTAACTCAGTCACAGTCGGTGACAGATAAGAGAATTGTCTTAGAAGGTAAAATAATAAAACATTGGTAAATCACTATGCAATATATAAGAAAGGATCACAGTCACACACACACACACACACACACACACACACACCAAAAAAAAGCAGCCCGTGAAGACTGAGCCTTGGACAAAGTTTTTAGGAGAGTGACATTGCTACTTTTTTTTTTTAAATGAAAAGCCATAGTCACTTTTCCACAATTCTAGAAAAGCAAGCTGCAAAGCAAGCTGCCTAGTTGCATAGTAACATTATTTATTTCTCCTCACTCGGGCAGAATTAACAAAAGCATCACCACTGCCTAAGCCAAGCATACCAAATAAGATGCCTATTCCTACTTCCAGCCAAGTCAGCGCAAGTTTTTTAGTTTTAAACTACCACCAAAATGGGAAATCAGAGGAAATATGTACAAATACAAAAATTCATCACTGTGAAATATGAGAGGTTTACTGTAAGAGTCGCCAATGACATTAAGAAAGATAAATCTTAGATATATCCAACTACAACAATCACACAAGAAATCGCCTCTGTTAGAAGCCCAAGGTGAGAGGCCCGGGTTGGAGTGCCTCTCTTTTGGTTCCATCAGGAAACTGGTGCTATCTAATTTTACATTTAGCATGGTAACTAACATCCTACATAATAAAAAAGTTTAATTACAGAAGCTGAATCTGCAAAAAAGCACATTCAATATCCTTCCAAACACACAGTACAAAAAATTCTATATTCAAACATGGAATAGAGCGGAAAAGAAGGAATGCTCTTCTATAAATAAACGGCTCTTACAGCAATTTCTTTTGAAAGTGATGGTTTGTTTCCCTATCATTCCCCCGGCCAAGTATTATGGTCTTTGCACAATTCTTCGTTCTCATCAAGTTCAACTACAAAAGCCAAAATCTAGATCATCTGAATACAGTTTGGATACTTCTGAATATCTGTGAAAAGTGTTCAGAAAAAAAAGATCAAAGAACTACAAGGCAAAAGCAATGTCAAAATTAAGATCACTGGCTTAAATTATGGAGAAAAGGTGACAAAAAATTCTGGAGAAGAAAGACTAATTTTTTGGTCTTCTTTCCTTCTAATTTTTTGCTCTTCTAACTTTTTTAGTCTTAAAATATCATAAAGGAACTAGAAACATTTTGAAAAAAATAGAAGTTCACTTAGTCTCTATCTAGAGCATTGAAGGTTACTGGGTCAAGTGATTTCCTAAACTTGTAACTTTTCCAGTTCAAGTAACCTCAAAGGGAATACAAAGACATTAAATACAAAATACAGCACAAATGTTACAATCAACATATTTCTGGAGAATATTATACTACATAGCTCAATAGATATTCTGGAGTTTCTACACATTCTGATAGAATGGATAATCATATTTCTTAAGGTCAAGACTGTAAATTCATAGCAGTATTGTATTTGAAAAAAGAAAAAGAAAATTGCTATTAGTGCTGTATACCAAGAAATACTTCCTAGTCTAATGTGGAAGACATGCTCAAATATTCTTTCTGACTGTAAAGAAAAAACCCTCTTGTTCATCAGAAACGTTGCTGAAGAAGAACAACAACGAAAAAAGCAGCTTTCTGCTCAAAATTCCTACTAAGGTCTGAAAAAAAGACTGGGGAGTTTCCCCCTTGCATGCAAACACGAATTTTCAGTCTTCTAGCTACTTATGTCTAAAATACGTATTAATAGAAACAGAAAATCAGCTGTCTGTTTCAAAAGCAACCGTAAAAAACACTTAATTTTCTTGCTGTTGGAATAAGTCGTGCACCCTAATCTTTCCTTTGACTTTAAACAAACAAGTCACATTTCTCTGTTTGATTAGTGTTCGAGCATACGTGGCAAATAAATATCCTTTTGGCTTCTAAGTTTCCAGGATAGCTTAAGTCATTCTTCCCTTTCATCTAGAATTTTCTTCCTACAGATGTAGCAAGATACCAAACAAGTTTCTAATTTACCACAATGAACAGATCCTTTCTACCTGCATGAAACTTTTTACCCAACTTTGCCAAATACGTACAGGTTTTTACTTCAGATAGCCATGGGAAACAGACAAAGCGAAGCATTTCTAAGGAATCAAGTCTCAAGTAATTAGCTTCAAATCATCACCAAGAAGCCTGATGTCAAGTTAAGATGTCAAAAGCAAGAGTTAAAGTTTAAAAAAAAAAAAGTCAACTGCACCAATTTTTAAAATAATCTTGACTCTCCATCTATTAATTCTATAACTCTCACACACTATAAATAAGCAACTCACATGCTTCACTAGCTTTTAAGCCTCAAGAGTTAAATCATAAAGGAGAAACTGGGACATGTGGCAAGGTATTTTCAAAAGACAGCAGTTTGTCATGTGGGAGCTTGTGCAACTTGGAAAAAAAAAAGAAAAAAGGTTTCTGCTGCAACAGCTGCAAAGAACATACAAGAAAACCTGTTAACATAAACTTGGTAAGAATAAATATTTCATATTTTTCACATCTACAGTTTCTCCTCAGAAATGTATTGCTGATAGTGTACTTGAAAGTAACTGTCACTTGAGGAAAGCCAGTCTTCTTTAGGTAAAACAACTCTTTATTCTGGAATACATCTAAACTAAGCTAACGTATTTCAAGGTTGATTAGACTCCAGAACACGACCACGCCTGAAAGAAACCACAAACTGTTTCGCACAGAAAATCACAAGCCACATTAAAAGAAATCATAGCAAATGTGCCTCACTGTCATATGACAGTCACATACTTAGAAGAGGGTACGTACTGTAGACATGACATCAAAACCCCTTTTTGTTCGTGTCAATTATTATTGGTTTGTAAAAGAGCTACCAAACTGCATCTAACTTATCTTACTACAGGAGACATATATTACATATTTGAATTTGCTTTTTCAATAGTTTTGAGAGTCTGGAATTTCAAACCAAAATGTTTAGATTATGAGCAGTTTTCCTCTTCAGTAATGCAACACAAACCAGTTTGAGGAAAGATCAGGCACAGATTAACAGAGTTACTGTTGGCAATTCTGAGCTATCACTGCTCTTCTTGGAAGCAATATACAGGCGCTCTTATTTATTTTAGCTTTGTTTTTCCCCTCCCACCTCCCTGCTATTCCTTCAGCATGTTCTGTAGGTTGCTTTCCCTCCCATGTCAATAATAACAAACAATTCTGAAAAAAATTAAACAAACAGTATTTTACTTACCATATAATTGGTATATGCATGATCAAACATTTCCAGCACTTGGTTTCTGAAATAAAAAATTTTTTAAAATTAGCAGTCTGCCTCATAATATTCCTTTCACATGCCATCTTAACACAGCAAGCTGTACTATACTGAAATCTATATATCTGAAAACCAGTAACAGGTCCACTACTAATGTACTCTGATCAAGTAAATGAAATAAGGCAAAATAATTTCTCCCAATTCAGTTACTTTCATTCACTGCAGGAAAAAAAAGACTATTTCTTCAACTAACATGAAATTAAGTGTTTCACACATGGGGACTCTCATTCAACCTCCTGTGCTTCCTCTTAAATAGCTGTAGATGTCACCAACACATCAAAGCTAGAAAAGCTAGAAATGGGATACATTCCTTGCTCAGCAAAAAACAGCAAACAGAATTACATTCTTCTTGTAATCACCGATACTAAAACCAACTGACACAGCATAAACTCCTATCCATGATTTGGAAAAGGCTTACTATGTATACCTCTTCCTTGCATTTGAAATCTTGGCAAATCCAAAGAAAACCCTTACAAAATACATTTATTTTACATGTTTGAAAAGCAGTCAAGGTGAGAAATGCTACTATATAAAACAGCAGTAGTTTGGTTTTGGGGTTGTTGGGTTTTTTTTGAGAGAGAGTCAGAGAGTACTGCTTCCCATCATACCTAACTGTTTTACTGAAAAGCCCCACTAGGCAAAAGAGCATGCTAATCTCTAAACTAACATCAACATAACTCAAAATCTCTGCACATGAGACTGAACATAAAAGAGGCAAGAACACAATTATATTCCAAACATCTGATTCAGTTCAGTGACTTGGAAATTTAAAAAGTAATTTTAACTTAGCAAATCTAATAAGGAAGTAATCTAAAGAACACAATATTATATCTTGTGATGCTTTTTACAGGCACTTTACTGACTATATCTAGTCTGCAGTTCTGGGATCTGTTGCGGCAGACAAAACCCCAGGGTTTCGCACAAGAGCACCAGGTCCAGTTGCACAACTGAACTAAGCATACTATATTCAGTAATTTCTCATATAAAAAAAAAACACAACTTTTATGTCTCTGTATATGTTTACCTATATGTATAAAGCTTGCTCTGGGAGAATTCTGTGACTGATATGACCTTGCCATTACACAAATACACAGATTACCTGCTATTATTCATGAATGACCCAGCTCAGAGCCCCCAAAATACAGACAGTGGAAACACACCACTTGCATATATTCCTGGGGCATCAGAGGACATGCTGAGTACAAGTCATGAGCACAAACATTTTAAACCAATCAGTGAATAAAGTTTAAATGCCTGCTGTAGTCACTTAAGGAAAACACACAAGATATCGTATATTCCAAGTATTCAGAGATCCCAAGATGAAAAAAAACCCCAACACTAATTGCAAACATTATTAGAGTTAAATATGGACTTATATCTAATGATTGATAACCGTGTAAGTCTCCAGTGTTTCTCCAACAGACTTTTTGCATCTCCATCCTGCATGATGATGATGAAACTGCCCCAGTACTAGACCAAAATCACGATATGCTCGATTACACGTCTGTCTCAAAACCCCCTGCTCTGTGCAGCAGAACACACTTTCTGTCACTGGCATTGCGGTCCTTACCCTTCAACTAAAAGCCCTATTTAAAGAGGAGCAGCTTCTTACAAGCGCATAAAGGGGGGACCGAAGTGATTTACCTCATTAAGCACTAGGCAAGCATACACGTAAACATTTACCTGCTTTTAATGAGCCTCAAACACGCCCGTGCTCCGGAGACCCGGCCCAGGAGAGTACGGGTTTAGATTTACCTCCCATCGCGTGTCCCCGCCGCTACCGGCGAGCCCCGCCGCAGGTTTCGGGGGCTCCGAGCCGCCCCGGCAGGCAGGGCCGCCCCAGGTCCCCGGGGGGGGGACCCGCACCACGGCCGGCCCGGGGGGCAACTGCCCGCGCAGGCCGCAGGAGCCGCCGCTCTCCGCCCAGGCCCGGCCGCCGCCGCCCTCCCGGCCCCGCCGCCGCCGCCGCCGCGCTCACCCCAGCCGCCGCTTCTCCTCCTTGCTCATGGCTCCGGCGCCCGGGGCGGCCGCCAGCACGGAGGAGGCCGAGAGGAGCCCGAGGGCCAGGAGCCTCCAGGGCCGCCTGCAGCGGGGCGCCGGCTGCGCGCTGCCCCGCTCGCGGCCAGCAGCTCCGCTCATGGCGGCGGCCGCCTGCCCTCCCGCTAGGCCCGGCGCCGGCCCATCCCGCGCTCTGCCCGCCCCTCGCCCGCAGGCGGCGGCCGCCGCGGCTCCAGGCGCCGACGCGCAGGCGGAACGGAAGCGCCCGGCCCGGCCCGCCGCGCCGCTCGCCTATGGCGTAGCCAGGGAAACCGCCTCGCGCCGCCGCTTCCGCCCGCCCCGCCCCGCCGCGCACGCGCCGCCCCGCCGGGCCAATGGGAGCGCGCGGCCTCCCCGCCGCCGTCCGCGCGCGCGCGTCACGCGATCGCGGCGCCGCGCCTTGCGCGAGTGCGACGTGGACAAAAGGAGGGGCGGTCCCCGCCCTCGCCCCGGCCGGAGGGGAGCGCTGGGCGCACGCGCGGCAGCGGCCGGACTACAGCTCCCAGCATGCCCCGCCCGCCCGCCGCGGCCATTTCCCACCCCCTCCGCCGCGGGGTTGGGGCGGGCGCCCCCTGGGGGCTGTAGTTTCTGCCCGCTGAGGGGGCGCCGCCATGGCCGCGCCGCCGCCCTCCTAGCGCGTCTTCTTTTAATGTGGTGGCGAGAAGGAGGGGGGGGAACTCAACGCGGTGTGAAGGAAACCGGCCCCCGGGCCGGGCAGGTGCCGCCGCCACCCGAGGGGCACTCTGCATCCACATACCCGCAATCACATTATTTAAAACGCAAGAAAGAAAAGAAAAAACCCTCCGGACTCCAGCAGTGGAAGGGAAGAGCTTATTTTATTGTCATTATAAGCGGTTATTACAAAGTTATATGCAAGATACACTGTGTTTCACGTCCTGTTCCTTAAAACGGGCAACCGCAGGACGTACAACAGCGAGGACACAAACACCGCCCGGAAACGCGGCTTTCTTCCCCAAAGCACTTCTACCCCTCCGCCTGGGGAGGATCACTCATTATTGTTCCTAGTTTACAAAACGAAGGTGTTCATTAGAGATAACGGTAGGAAACCTCGAGGAAGCTACAAAAATTATTGACCCATCCGTGGACTTATTTTTCACCGCCTGGTCCACCGACCTCTAAGTTGTTGTCACTTCTACCTAAATAATGCACGTGTTTATTATTCCCAGTCTCGTTAAGGAAAAGAGCGCTATTGTATCCATCCACAATCGCCTGAACATACGGAAAACCAGGAAAATGTACACAAAGGCAAAAATCAACCCCCTAGCAACGATCAACTTAAATTTGCAGAACGCAAGGGGATGTACAAGATAAATCTTCTCAGTTCCTTCCCATTCTCCTCGTGAAAAACAAATATACTGAGCATTTTTGTATTCAACAGCTAAATTATTAAGTATGTACAGAAAAATGTTCCCCAGATCTAAGTCTGCCACAGGAATAACTCAAAAATTACTTTGATGAGAACGGTTATGCTAAATCCTTTTTGTACTGTATATGTACAAGATATATCTAATTCATATTAGTGCTGAATAGCTTTAGCAGAAGAATGCAGCCTTTTTTGCAGAGAATAACTGTTGCTGTCCTACTGTTCCTCTTTCATACAGAACACCATACTGAAAATATTCATGTCCCATATTCCATGACATGGCTAAAATACGCTACTGATTAGCTATAAGGCACATATGCTAAATTTGAAGTCACTTATGTTCAGTACCAATTAGAAATAAGTAATGATTTGTAAGAAATTAGCTGACAGTGGTTTGTGTGTGTGTTTGCAGATGAGTATTTTCACATTAAATACAAGGAGGACACTATTCAAAACTACTTTTGCAAGGAAAATGTACATGATGTCAATGTTTGTGTACCACAATAGGGTTTTAGGAATAAATAGTAGCTGCATTTATTTTACAACAGTGACGTTCCGGTTGGTCAAGTTACTCAACAACGTTCCATCCTTATGCAGTAATATTTGCCTATTCCTCTAGTGTCACCACTCTGTTAGTATTATAGAATATTTGATAGCATTAAATAATAGACTTTACACAGTTAGTTAAAGTTAAATGCCAACAAATATCAGGACTCTGTTATTTCGCAGGACTCTTGGGATTTAATTTCTTCCCATCTCTTTATGGGTGCAATTCTGCAGTCCTTACTTACTGTATTTATAATTAATTTTAGCTGTCCTGGACTGTATTATTTTTATTCAGAAATAGTCTGAAGCTCTAGGCCAGATTTTTAAGGTGCCTTAAACTGACCTCTAAAGTGCATGGCTAGTTTGCATGCCCGATTTATTAAAATACTATTTTTCACTTCCAAGCTTTTCTGTGCACAAAGTCTTTATACTGGGTGCACAGATAACGCATATATGCAACTTTGTGCATAGATCACAATTTGATGTTGTGGACAATAATATACTAGATATGAAAACAGTACGTCTCATTTTAGTAACTGCTTCTGAAAAGTGATTCTGCCCTCCAAAATCTAGGTGAATAAGCCTTAGCTGCTTTCTGCTTCAATGAATATCTGCTTTAGAGGTTATATACAATGATTATGATATTTCATAATTTTTGCAATTTACGATGTAGCTTACGCACCTAAAAGCCATTGCCAAGGCCTACAAAACTGGGGTGATGTAACTGAAGTCAGTGAGAATACGCATGGCAGGACTCTTAATATTATGTATTAGATAGCAGTAAGTGAATATATTTTATGGTGGGAAGTATGCTAGAAAGATGCTACCCAATGATTATAGTTATTGTAAACATTCGCATCTTTCCCTTCCATAAAATAAAATAGAACAGCTGTAAAGTGCTCTGGAAGGCTAAATAACCCAGAAGTGCAGAGTGGGATTGAGAAACCTGCTCCCATGTTTTTCCCATTTTAAATATCACAATAAGAAAAAAAAATCAGAACACTTCTTTGTCTTTCATATCTGTCAATACTTTAAAATAATTAAGTAATAAGTTTCCAGAGTTTGCATAAAATGTGGCTTTTGAGCAATCTACCAAATTAACTATTCGGTTCCTGTCTAACTACTAAAAACGTTATTTATTTCCCATATACTGCATGCAAATACTAAAAGCATCCTTGAATAACAACTTATGCACCAACCACCTAACAATCATAATGTTGCTGTCAAATCCATGCATTTAAAAATCATGAGCTAGTCCCTGCTAAAGAACCTAAGAACAGTGAAGTTGTTAAAAAAAGAAAAAAGTTTGTAGCTGGGGGGCGAGTTGCTTTTGAAGCATTCAGTGGTCACATTTTCAAACTTTTTTCTATAACCATAAAAGGTAGCAAATTTTAAGAGAAAGATGAGGTTCCTAAATAGTAACCTGATTTTAAAGAGCAAGGGCTTGAAGCGAAAAGGAAACCAATCATCCATCACTTAGGAAGGGATCTGTCACAAAACTGCAAGAGTGGGAAGCACCACACTAGAGTCCATCATCTCCTCCAGCCCCAACTTAAACAAGTATTCATGATTAAATAGGGGCTACTGAAGTGAATAAATCCTAGAGGGCTGGACTGAAAAATGCTTCTTATTCTTCAGAATTTTGCTGGACAGAACTATCTTCCCTGTTTTCTTCTGTGAAAATCTCCTCTGCACTTTTAATTTCAGCATGTGAAGATGATTCATCTGCTGGCTTCCCTTCACCCTCACCAGACTTAGCATCTCTTGTGACCTGGACGGCGCTAACTTCGCCCTGCTCCAGCACAGAAGGAACTGGCACGTCTATCGGTTCTGTTCTTGGGTCTTGTGTTTTCAAAATGGGCCCTTGTGTTATGTCTGCATTTTCAGCAGGATTAGGAAAAAAGCTCTCAGTCCCTACTTCCACTGGCGCAGTGTGACTATTCCTTGCTCCCCCTTCCTCCACATCTAATCTTTTGTCTTCAGACATGTTTTCAGTGTGTTCCTCTGGTTGCAATCTCTTGCTTTCACAGCTTCCCACGCCTGTGTACCAAACACTTTGGTCGCTCTCCATTTCTGCCTTTACCTCTTGAGGTTTATCAGAGATTTCCACCAACCATTCTGCTTGTGCCATATTGCAGACCCTCTCCGACACATTCACTACATTTGTACCGTCTGTCCCTGAACTGGATGGAGATAACCGGTCCCCCCTGAGCTCTGTGCACTCTGCATCTTTATTCATCATCTGGCTTACCTGACTTTCTGCTGCAATAATTTTGCTCAGCTCATTATTTCCGTTATCATGCTCCTGCAACTTTAAAGCCTCACACTCATGAATCTCTTTTCTGTTCTCACATGGAGTATCTGCTGGTAATTCAACTGTTACCATCAGCAAACTCCTTATCTCATTCACATCATCAAGAGGTTTAACACTCTCTTCTGCTGACTTGCTTTCTTTTTCAGGCCTATCTCCAACCCCTCCTTTCACTGTGTTTTCATTCTGTGAAGTAACCCTTTCCTCAGCGATCTCTCCTTGGTTCTTGCTTTCTTTTTTACTATCCTCTCCAAACCCTACTGCATTTTCATTCTGAGGCAATTCTTCCATAACCCCTTCTTCTACCTGTGTTTTCTTTTCAGCATTCGCTAAAATTTCTGCTTCTACTACATTATCATGTGGGGAAGTTAACTTTACCTCCACAACTTCTTCCTGTACTTTGCTTTCTTTTTCCATGTCGCCTACGAGCTCAGCTTCTGTTGCCTTTTTACTCCCAGAAGTGACCGTTTTCTCCACTACTCCTTCATGTACCTTATATTCTGTTTCAGTGCTGGCTCCAAAATTTACTTTCACTGTAGTTTCAGTCTCAGAAGTTACTTTTTCCTCCACAGCTCCTTGCTGTATCTTAAGTTCTTTCTCCACAAACTCAGCTTTCTCTGTATCTTCATTCTGGGAAGTTAATTTTTCCTCTGCAGCTTCTTGTTTCTTAGGAGTATATGGAGGAGAATCCTGTTTTTCACTGCTGTCTGTAACGATCACTTTTTCGCTTGTGCTTGCCTGATTATCAGCCACATTGACGGGAACCACTGCCTCTTTGTCTAATGACTTTCCATCACCACGATCCTTCTCCCAAGAAATTTTTTCAGTCACAATGAGTGTTTCATCACTTTGAGTTTCAGTATCTGATATTTCTGCTCTGGTGCTGGAAGGCTTCTTAGCAGGAGTGGTTTGAGCTGATCCTGAAGGAGTCTTCAAGTCAGTTAAACTGGACACACTTTCGCAAGGCAAATTCAAGTTATCTTCAAAGAGGTTGTGTTTCTTCAGAATGGCAGCTTCTTTTATTACTAAGTAAAACAGAAGAAACAAACTGTTTTGAAAAGACTGACAGAGGTACGTTAGAAGAAGATACATTATTTTCCTGAGTTTCTAATGTCATGCATTCTAATGTTACAGATAATATTAATTTTCCACTTGTTTTTGGTTTACATTTTATTTTATTTGTTTTGAATAATGGAACTTCAATACTGACCTAAGCCTGCCATTGCTGTAATAGAAAACTAGCAGAGAGTCCACAATGCACAAAGGTACTGTTTAAATATAAAACTATTTACACTGAACGTATGAATAAAAGTGTGTTCATTACATTAATTATTATACTGAGATTTTGGAAGGGTAGTGCCACAAAGGGGCTATTAAAACTTCTTGTGGAATACAGAGGCTTGTCTTTTATCTTATGTATACACAGACAGACAGAAACAAGGAGATACAAGTATTTTACACCACCAGGAATGGTTTTATTTTCTGACATAAAAACAGAGAGATCTGCAGAGCATACTGCATTGGCGTCAGTGATTTACTGGAAAGTGCATCCAGCAGTACATTTTATTTTGGGAAATTCATTTTCACTGCCATTAGATGTCACCAAGTCTTTGCAAATACCAAATTCTGAGCATAACTTCACTCCTTGGCCCATGGAGTCAAGAAGAAATAAAGGTGGCATAATTATTTTGTTAGAAATCACTTTGAGTATCCCAAGCTTAGTAAAGTTTCCATATGGATTCAGATTTATGGGCTTGCCACGCTTCTTTAATGAGCTGAACCCAAACATGGAAGCATCTTAACTGCGAATCTTTGGGAAAGCTGGGATCTGCACCTGAAGTAGCCAGGTTAAGGCTCTTGAAAGCCCTGAAGCAAGAGCTCACAGGCCGTTGGTCTGACTGTTGTTACTGTCACCTCAAAAGTATTCTTACCTTTCAGGGTTTCTTCAAGCAGTGTCTGATACAAAATCTCCTCATAGACATTCTCTACTTGGATCACACTAGTGTAATCAGCAAAAATGAACTGTTCGTATTTCTGCAGCTCCTGTGCAGGCACACAAGAAAGGAACAGAAATAAAAAGTGTCGCTAAGGCATACTGAGTGTCCTACTTCAACAGGCAGCCTTGGAGATGCCATCTAGCAGGTCTTGTAATGCTCCTTGCCGTCTCTTGAGGTGAACTGTTCAAACTATGACTAAATGAACTATATATGTTCACAATTTATTAGGCACTTATCAACAGTATTTTTGCACTACAGTTACATTTATAAGCACTATAGATCATTGCCATCTGCACCATAATAAATAATTCTGATATAAATAGCTGGTGAGGAAGTGCTTCAGTCATTGTTTGTCCTGGGAGGCAAATTCACGGTGAGCATGGGAGATAACAGGGGTTTTGTTTTTTTAATAGGCGTGTAACATTTTTAGCTTACTGATTTATATGTAATAGTTTATGTCTAGACAATAATTGAGTCATTAGCACAAGGAAGCTGCTTGGTGGTCTATAAAAAGTAAGTAAGTGAAGTGACCTCTGCGCACATCTAACAGAGGACCCTTCACACAAACATCTGTGTTGGTTTTCTAGTAGGAGGTCAAGGCTTGAAGGGGCAGGTAAACTACGCTACATGGTTGCTTCCAGAGCTGGCTGCTAATCTGTGCAGAGGCACAGAGGCAAAAGGCTTGCAGGAAGCTTGCCCCATCACTGCTTCCTCCATCCCTGTCCAACAGGGACAGCATATGGGACTCCACTCTCCAGTATATTCAAGGCGATGACATGCTTTTGTTCCCTTTCTTGCTCCTATGTGCAGACACCATGCCTTGAAGGTACTGCTGACACTGCAGACAGTAAAGACTATTATTCTGGGGATATGAAAGAAAGCAGAATGACATACAGAAGAGAGCAATTTTGAATATATTTTCTGAAGTCATAAATTTTGATGTTCCATCCTCAAAGACTCCCAGGTGTAACTTGACAAAATACTTGTTTTTTAAATTGCTTTTGAAACCTGAAACAAGCGAGAGAGGATCAGCATGAGCGGCGAGCAGCAGTGGGGGTGACAGCTTAGAGCCAGGGGGAACCGCTGAACATCAGCGAAACAAAAGGGCAGAGAGGTCGGTATGGTTTAGCGCAGTAGTAACCTTTCAGCAGGTACAATGAAACTGCAAGAGGTTATGCATGCACGGCCTGCAAGAAGGGCTCCACGTGAAGCCCATGGCAAATCCCAGTGAAAGACTACTTATTTGGAGCCAACTCTTTATTTTGAGGCCACATGAACACAAGGACTGGCCCCTGACGTAGCCACACTGATTACATCTCCATGAAACTTTGATAGCAGTGTCTGCGGCCAAAGCTGGCCCTCGGCATGGAAGGGAGTCGTCAGGGGAGCTGCGTATATCACAGCAGATCCGCTGGGCTCCGCTCAAGAGGAAAGCTCCCTCTCTGAGCAACCAAATTGCTGCCTGCTGGGATTTCAGCAGGGCTGCCAGTCCAAGGACAGGCTCATAACCTACAGTCATGACTGTCGGATATGGAGAAGAGTGTGGTTTGAGGGGACTCCAGATGTCTAAGGAAGAAATAAAACCAGGAGGGGGCACAGGTTTGCAACAATCTTTGAGAAAGAAAGTTGTATATACAGTTTCCCTGTTTCCTGAAATCTGCACTGGACTCCACATCTCTCATCCTGCCACATCAATGCACAAACTGGCAAATCTAAGCATCATTTGGCCAAGCAGGCAGCCAATCTACGTGGCTCCCTGAGGGAAAACAGCTTTACATAGTTTAGGATTTACTGCCAAGGTGTTAATCCCTCCCTGCCTTTTATTATTCTCTTTTTAACCACAGAGCAGTAATGCAACCTACTGGTTTGCATGTTGAAGCCAGTGTCTTCTGCATTGTGGGCAAAGTAATCTGTATCAGTGCTTCTTGAAATATCTTCTTCCGGACAGTGCTGCTGTCATAATCATATTGCTGTCAAAAACAGACAAAAAGAGAAACAAACCAAAATGCGTTTGGCGCCATTAATCATTAACAGGAGGAACTGGTTCTTGTTGACCTGTAACTGGTGATAGGCAAATCCCAAAGAACAGCACATGGCAGGAGCGCTCAGGGTTTGAATTCCCATGCAGATTATTTCAGCTTTTGCAAAAATCCTGAGAGATTAGGTTTTGTGTGATGCCTCTTCTGAGGCTAACTGAAATACTAGGGGCAGGCTAATTATACAACTAACGTAAAATGATTTGCCTAGGTCATCTCCATCTGATTTAATTGCAGTTAATAGGACTGCACATGTATACATTTTCACAGCTGTCTGCCCAGAACTAGGTTTTACCCTCCAAATTACGAAGATTAGTTAGCATCTCCAAAGTTGCTCTTACTGCTACCTCAAGTCATTTACTTTAAATAAAAGATCCTATTTTTCCACTAATTTTTCACTTCACATGGCCATCTAGGCATCTGCTAAGTGCCACCAAATCAACACTTTCCACTGGATGGTAAGACATTTCTTCTTTCAAATACTGAAATAAATTCACGTAAAAGATATTCTCAGTTTCCTAAAAAGCAGGCTTTCCTGAACAAACGCTGCAATAATATTTACCTTCAGTACTCTCAGCTTGACTTTTTCAATGGTTGTTGCAACTTTCGCTGAGTCGGCTTGGCGACTTGGAGAAAACAACTGCTCAAAAGTATAAACTGCATTTTCCATCAGCTAAGAATAATAATAAAAATTTGTTAAAGATCAAGGCTTATGAAACATAGTTTTCCAGTAACAGAAAATTCCTACATACATAAAGAAATATGATAAATGCAACTGTTAATTTAAATTGCATTTTTGAGAAGGTGAAATGGAGAAAGAATAATCTGCTTACAACCAATAAATGTTTTCAAGTACTTAAAATGATTGTGGAAGGGGAAGAAAAGCCTTGTTTATTTTAGATTTCAATATTTTATTTTAGAATTGGAAAACAAAAAGAAGAATATGTTACACTCATGGAAGAAAACAAGAAAATGAAATGAGCTCAGCTTCTATCTTAAGTTTAGAGTCAGGTCAACACCAGAAAGTGCTGCTGCTATAACTAAACAAACAGTAGTATCACCAAATTTATCCAATGTAGATTCAACCTATTTTGTCCAAAAACTGTGGTTTTGCTGGTACAATTCAGCCTAGTTTTCTAAGTGAAATAATATATACTAGCAAAAGTACTTTGAAGGCTCATCTCACAGAGTGCAATAATTTCTCATTGAATTATTAGGCTGGTGTTTGCCCTATTTTCAGGTTATCCAGTGACTCATTAAAAATTAACTCCTTACTCTGAAAACATATTTCAGAAAAACAGTTCTGCAGGTGTTAATTATTTCTACATAATGAAAGTTTGCATCTTTTAGCTAGGTGTTTCCATTCAGATTTTAATATATTCTTATTGGAGAAGTACAGAGGCATCTACAGGAAGCCGTCGATCCTGCTGTGTCTTCCTTTGCATCGCTCAGACACATCCAAGTCAATCTGCACAGATAGCTGTATGCTACTCAGAGATCTTTTTGTGGTTTGTAAATGAATATGTACATGCTTATGGATAAGACACGCTTTTATTTCCTCCCTGGTTAGTAATATTTTTATGAATGAATATAAGCCATGACAAATTTTGAAGAGCAATTTTTATAACTAACTTTGCAGCTAACATGGGATTAGATTATACAAACTGTATTGGTACATGAAAACGGAGAAGATTTGTGCATGCATCAGAAGGCCATACAGTAAAGGCTTATGCACTGCAAGACCTTGGTCGCAAAGAAAAAAAGACAGGAACAATTTTAGCATTGCATCTGAGGCTAATTTAAGATTAAGTACTCACCTTTTATCTGATTTTTTATTTAGACCAAATCAGAAATTGGCATAGCTCTAGCTAAGTCATTGGAGCTGTCTTATTTACGTCAGCTGAGCATTTAGCTCCCCAATTCCAGAAAACTGGGCACTAGGGGATGCCAACCTTTCAAGCCCTTAACTGTACATTCAGAGAAGGAAGCCTATTCCAACCACCTGGTTCCGGCCAAGTGAGTTAGGATAAAGCCGAGGGCTTCTTTTAAATTAAGACAACATGACCTCAGACACTCCAGACCCTACTTGTTAATAGAACAGATACTACATGTCCACTGACACAAAGTGAAACTATACTTACTATTTTTATGAGAAAAATCACAGCCTTTTAAAGAGAGAGGAGCAATAATAGCATTGGCAGAATAACCTGTACTCTCATTTAAGTTATTTACTATAAACTTTGACTCATGTTCCCTTCAGAAAAAACTTGGCTTGTGAGGGATGTATTTTCTGCATACTTCTTCATTTTTATGCATGGTCTTCACTTAAAGACATTTTATTTGAGCAGCATTTTGGAATGGTCTCCTGAAAGACCAGTCATGAAAACAGAATTTTATTTCTGAATAATTCTGTGGCTGCTGATCATTCCTGTTCTCAGAAGAGCTGCTTTTAGGAAAGCCCTAACCCAGCACTGTGCTAGAGGCTCGATTTCCGTAGTCATGATTCCCACTCCACAGAACTGGACCAGTCCCGTTTCATGAGACCATACGATGAACTATTTAGTTTCTCAACTACTGACCAGAATCGCAGAATTCAACATAGAGCTACAAGGCCTCCTCTGCCCTGCACTCTGGCAATCGAAAGAAGCAACTGGCCAGCTCCTAATAGATTTCTGGCCAGGCATCCAGAAGAAATAAAAGCAAAACAAAATTAAAGCCTTTACAAATACACACTGGAAGGGAAAAAGAGACAAGATGGTTCCTTCTTCGTCCCAATGATGTAGTCACTTCAAGCATTCAGATGAAAACTGAACTTGGTTAAAGCATCTAAATGCAGGTATATCCTGAGATGTCATCAGCGTCCAAGCAATTGCCTATTTCTACTAGCACTAACTGCCTTAATTAGTATTAATGAGAGACCAAACTACCAAAGGAGGAGACGTTACATTCTTGTAAAAATAAATTTAAGATCTTTCCTGAAAAATCAACCCTTGAGAATGCAATCAGGCAGATTTTTAGCCACCCTGTTGGTACAAGCACAACTTCCTTGAGCGCTGAAACACTAAGAGTTCACAACTTCAAGGTTCAGATGAAGAGATGATTTATCCAAAACTATGGTGCTGTACTGAAAGACACGCACGCTCAACCTCCTAAATATAAATATGAAACTGAGCTTCTAACTGTGGTTTTATTAGGTTTTGCTATCTGTACTTTAAGATATATTCCAGCCTCTTGCACAGCTTTTTATCAAGATTACTTTGAAGCGAGTAAGAAGGACAAACCTAACCTGTTCCAGGTAGGATTTTTCCAGAAGGAAAAACTAGATATTACAGTACCTCTTGCATGAAGTTCTGTGTCCTCTGAACCACAAAATCAATGTGATAGACCTTGAAGCGACTCTTGAGGTCTTGAAGCAGTTCCTGGAGGAGGTTCACTTTCAGGTAACAAGGCTCCATTTTCACAGAGTTGAACGGTAGGGTCATAAGCTGGTCCACGTTCTGCATTGCAACGGGGGAAGAACAGGTTTAGAGAGTAAGCAACCAGGGTTGAATTTTTAATATAGAGGGTAACAGTGGCCCTAAACAAATTCTGATACCTACACTCCACAGGCACAAATATCATATGACTTTTTAGATGACAAAAACAAGCACTAACATACTACAACCCAGGAAAGCAAATACTGCTGTCAGTTAGGTTCTAGCTAGAAAGTCCTCGTGGCAATGTAAAAGAATCCAGAATCATGTCTTACCTCCTTTAACTTTGTGGTATCATTTGTCTTCTGGAAGTTCTGGATGATTTCATTAACTTCTTTATCAAAGAGCGAGCGGACTTCGGTGAATCCAGAACTCACGGGGCCCATGAGCTCCTCCAAGATGGAAGTGAGAAACGGCTGGATATTTTCTGTGCAGCACTTCTGGGCAGGCTCAGAAACAGTGGCTGGAGTGGCAGACAACACAGTGGATGCATCTTAGGCCACTAATAGACATAGTGAAAAATGTCATCTGAACTGATCCACTGTAGAACAGAGTAAACAACCCAGTGTTTTTCACTGTAGTCATCCCTCCTCAAAGATGAAAGGCCACTTTATGGTTTTAAGAGTGACAGTGAAACACTTTCTCCCATGCCCCACCTAACCGAACTCTAGCAGGTTGCCTGCACTGTGAGAGAAGAAGGAAGAGCAGCTGTAAATATTGATAAATAATGGGAGGTTTGTACAGAGCACGGCCGTTGCGGCTTTTAATACACTGTATAAGGAGTTACCTGAACTTGGTACTTTCCAGTTCAGTGAAAGCATCCTACTCTGTTATGTGGGAATACCAACACGATCTCCTGAGATTTAGCAAAACAGCTCCTGAATTCTCAGCTGTTTATTGCCAGCTCTTGTTTGCAAGCTTAAGCAGCATCAACTAATGTTTTCTCTACTTTTTACACTCACTTTTATATTCTTAGTAAAATTATAATTTTTCATTCCACGTTACTTTTAAACCATCTAAGAAGCCCTTTGGTTTAAGTATTCTTTAGTAGCCTAAGAACCTGTCACTTAATCATAACCTGTTTTTGTGGAGCATTACTAAACATCAGATCAAAACCACTACGCTTCTAATTTTGCTCATATAACCTGTATCTTCGTTATAAAGGGCTGTCCAAGTGAAAATGAAAGCAGAATTAGCAACTCTAAATAGAACACTCAACACCTGCCAGTTTTAGCTCCAACTTGAGACGACTTTGCATTTCCGCAGATAAAGCTGCCACAGGTATCAATTCCCACCAAAGGCAGCAGAAGCTCAAGGCCTTCAAGTGTTTTCTGAAAATCAGTATCTCCAGTTGGATTTGCAAAACACAAGAGCCATTTCAACACAATGACATCTGGTAATTTGAGCAGCACAATGGGAAACACTAAAGAATTGCTCCAAAATGCAGATGCTCCCCCACTAACCTTTGATTTTTCCAGCCAAGAAGTTCTTTGAGTTCAGAATCTGATCCATATCTGAGCGAATGGTTCCTTCAAGAGTTTTTGCAAAATCTCTGCATTCTTCTTTCAAAGTACTTAATTCTTCTGAAACTTGCTGCTGGACTAAGCCATATGTTTCTTCCACAATCTAAAACCAAATTAAATTAATAAGCACAGATCAGGAGCAGCACACATAGACAGTTGCTATGAGAAACAGCTACTCTGCAAGTATCAGTACTTACACCAAACCAGGCCCGCTTCCTATCGTTCCTCTTTCCTTTCATTTTAGGCAGGATCATCGTCTGAAGGTTAGGTAGGAGTTCCTCCATTACAAGGTTGCTTAAGATCTACATGGTCAAAAGATTAAAATGACACGTTCGCTCACTGTCCTTCATCTGAAAACTGTGTGCTTCCATTACAGAATGATGTGCAAACACAGGCAATGCCAAATATACAACTGCTTAGCTATCCCAGGTTGCCAGGAGGACTGCATTTAAAATATTAGGTATATCTGAGGGAAGCTCCACGCATTTCATCTGAAGCATTTTTCACTAAAAGGCTTTTAGAGACCATGCAACGACTGACAACAGATAAACTTAAGACACTCCCACTTGTATGTGACTTCAAAATTTTCTAAATGCTATTATGTAAGTGGCATGTGAAAATCAACAGACCTGAAATGATTTATATCAGCTGAGCAACTGGATCAAAAATATTTGAAAAGTTAGTTTACTGACTGCTGCTTCCCCAAACCGACCTTGTTCTGGGGCACTCACAGCACCCCAGAGCAGTCAGACAAAGGATGCTTCTAACAGGAAGATACTGGGCCCAAAAAAGAAAGATATGAATGTACCAGTGTGGATCTCTACGACTGTTTCTGATGAGCACTAACCTCACAAGTCAAACAGGAATAGAAGGAGATCCCAGGAAAACTAGGAGATGGGACAGAAATGGGATCCACAAGCTTGGCCAATCTAAGAATCAAACGATTCTATCTGATTTTTTAATGTATAGCACACGCTAAAACATTCATTAGCTCCAGGCTAATCCTGAGGCCAAAGGGATCAAATGAATAGCTGCTGGAGTTTGTGAAAAACTTTTCAAAGCAATTAGTTTTGTCAGTAAGAGACAACTAAAAACAGTAAAATGTTCACATTTTAGAACATATAAACATTAAAGTCTTCTCCCAACAACTCCAGATTCTTGAACAAAAACTGCATGAAATATATAACATAAGAGATATTCCTCCAAATCACTAGTGAAACAGATTTCGGGCTCAACCAAATCGATATCAGTGCGGGACAGGAACTCTTTACTTGGATGAACCTTAATCCTCGGTCTCCCCCAGCCCTGGAAAGCAAGCGTTGCAAGGAGGCACAGGCAGCTTCGCAGCATCTCGATCAACACTAGCATGGCACATTTGCTAGAGCTGGCACAGGTCGTGGTGCCTAAGGTTTAAGGATGAGTGCAATCTCACCCAGGCATCAGCGTCAGATGAAAGTCTGGCACACAAAAGTACAGCTGGGAGACAGCAGCATGGAAGAGATCAGTGATATGCAGGCAACACTGGGATCTCAAAAGAGATTTGTCTCTATGCATTCCTCCATTACTCACAAGTAATAAACACACTGTCCGCATGTGCGTAGGGCATTTATACCATCTACTTTCAGTGGATAACTACTACACTGATTTGTCCCCCTTGGAGATATCTTCTTCTCTCCACGTAATACCTAGGCCATGTAGTATATCCTAAGAATGCTTCTTTAAACCACACCTGAGCTGGGTATCTACAGTAACTTAAGTCAATATAGTGACTGCCCTCTGGGACCAAGACACACCACAGCAGAAAGTGGAGGGAACCAAAGTGCCAAAGAGACTTCTGCACATCAACGTTCATGCTGGCAGGTAGGAAAACTAGAAAAAGTTATCATAGTCCCATTTCTTGAATGGGAACGCAGATGACGCCAATTTGGGGGACTGGTCAATACACTGGAGGGCAGGGCTGCTATTCAGAGGGACCTAGATGTGCTGAAGAAATGGGTAGATAAATATGTCATTAAGTTCAGCAAAGGCAAAGGCACAGTCCAGCATCCGGGATGGAATAACCCTATGCACCAGCATAGACTGGGGACAACTGGCTGGAAAGCCACTTTGCAGAACAGCACCTGGAGGTCCTGGTGGACAAGAAGTTCAACATGAATCAGCAAGGTGACCCTGCAGCAAAGGCCAACAGCAGAAAGAGCTGTGTTAGCAAGAGTGTAACCAGCAGGTTGAGGGAAGAGGAACGGTTTCCTCTATTCAAGCCTTGTCAGATAGCGTCTGGAGTACTGTGTCCAGTACAAGAAATACACTGACAGACTGGAGCGAGTCCAGTGGAGGCCACCAAGGTGGCCAGGGGCTGGACCACCTGGCGTACGAGGAGAAGCTGAGGGAACTGAGTTTGCTCAGCCTTTAGAAGAACTGCTGGTGCAGCAGTTACAGACGCATAGCTACCGCATTATGAGACACAGGCAATACACCTGGGCACGTGCTGTACAGAACTGCAGATAACCCACATACAGCCTTTCATCTGTCCTGAAGCTCTGGACATCTACGTGCACAGCACATATAAAGCTGTGCAGAGCCTCCTGAAAGTTCTGAACTGCAGTGGACATCCTGTAAATCACAGAGAGACACAGCAACCCTGTAAAAAAAACCGACAAAATACATCCTGAGGTTCTGTACGTTTCTCATTTAATCTGGGGGAAGGATAAGTAGTTTACTCAACAGTTGCTATAAAGCAGAGAAAGTAGGTAGTCCTCCTCCCCCTTTACTGGGGCCTTGAACAAGGGTTTTCTAAGTGAATGTGTATTTGAACCCAGCTCTTTTCCTTGTTTCAGCAACGGGCCTACAACAGTCCTCATCTAAGGCTTGCCGCCCTAACACTCCCACAGCTCCGATGCAGAAAGCAAAAGCACCAAGTAGCTTTGTATTCCCACCACGCTTGGACTGCCAGCGCTTCTTGGCATTCAACCTCCCGCACTGGAGCTGCCACCGAAGTCGGTGAGCGCTACTGCCTCTTCCCGTTGCTGCGCCGGCCAACGTGCTCTACGAACGCACGAAGCGCTCCTCCCGCGTGACGCGCTCCTCCTTTACTGCTTTGCTGCAAGAGGCCAGGGACGCGCCAACACCAAGCGTAAGGGGAATCCTAGGAATTTAGACAGCCAAAGTCAATAAGGGCTCTGACGGGGTGCCGCAAAATGTAAAACAGAGCATCTCCTGCGCCCAGGACAGCCCCCACAGAAATATAATATGCGATACCCTGTTCATTAAGCACTTACCAAACTTAACTACTCATATTTTATGCTGTAGCACCACTCAGATTCAGCTGTGCTGATTCAAATACCTCTCAAAAACCAACAGCCTAACACAGCTCCTAAACTAATGAGTCACTTAAAAAAAAATCTCATGAATAACCCAAAACTGGGGCGCCACAAACCGAATAATAAACGTGACAGCTGCTCGAACAGACGCTGAGGACTCTGAGCTGTCAAGCAACATTTTTAAGAAGTGCTGGATTGGATTTAGATTTCTCTGCTGAAAGGTGCCCTTTAAGGGCTTTTTTTTTAATGCCTTATCTAGCTATCCTTGATTTACCAATATGTTATTCTACATTCATGCAGTACTGATCAGTGGGCTTATGTTAGCGTAAAACTGAAGTACTGTAACACTCTCAGGATGTGGACGTACTCATAACCATGCTGTCAAAAATTTCAAGCCACCGCTCCGTGAAGCATCTTCCCTCCTCCTGTTTGTAGCCCTCTCCTTCAGCACTTACCTACGGACAGAAATACCACCTACAACTCCATTTGTATTTTGTTAGGAACGAAACATAAAAAAAGGAAAAAGAACAAAGAGAAAAACAGGGAAAGGAACTTCTATGAAACAAAAGACTTTTTAGCAGGTCTTCAGCCGAGTTACTGAGTATTTGCTTCCCTATATATCCGTGTTGCGGTACCGAGGCAGCACAGCGTGAGCTAATGACTGCTTCAGCAAATACTGGTGAGACTGTGCCATCGTAAAAGAATGTCAGTGACTATATTTATTGGCATTGCGCAGAATTTTTACAGCAACAAACTTGTAGACTGGTCGTTCCAAACCATTCACTTAGCTTGGATATTTGCCTAAAATAATTATTATGCTTGGTCTAAGCACGCATGAGAACACACCATACTTACGGAATGAATTATTACTAAGAAGATAATAGCATTAACTAGTCTGGATGTCTTCTGATTATAGTTCTCTTGAGGTACATGGGTTATGAGTAAGCAGTTGGCAACCAATAGGAAAAATAAAATGCAAGTGAAACTACCAGTATAATAGTTCCATAACTTGAGGGAGGAGGGGAGAAGAAAAAACCCTCGCAAATGTGTCAAGGAATTATGTCCTAGTTAGTCCCTTCAAAGCAATGATGGAACTCCTTATATTAAAGTATTAATTATTAGATGTTGATAGGAAACCTTGATCCCTGACATGAAGGCCCAGGGAAAGAAAATGTTTATAGATTCTCCTCCAGTTTCGACATTTTTTCAGGCTTTCCAAGGTAGACTTTTCCTAGAAGAATAATCTGGTTTGTTGAAAGAAAACTCCCCATCAGGCTTTTTCCAATTTCCCAAAGGGAAGCCAGATTTCATCAAGGAAAACACCCAGCAGCTGGTACTGAAGTAAATATTTGCTGCTGAGTGCTCCGTGCTTTGGAAAAAATGTATAAATCAGGGCCTAAGTAATATCTCAGTTGCACTAAAATGCATTTGGAGTAATGCCATAGAGATGAACGGAGTTACTTCGGCTAACATCCCTCCTCCAAGCCTATTCGTTCAGGTGCCCAAATACGGTCCCAGACCATAAGTTTAGCCTCCCATTTCTTAAATATTGAAGTACGCAAACTTTTGGTGCCCAAGCGTGATTGTTACTATGCAACACTCTGTTTCAGAAGTCTGGCACAAGAACTAGAGCAACGAGTTTATGCACTCAGGACTAAAAGCTTCATTCGCAAAGAAAGGGGAAAAGCAAAATAAAGAGATTCTTCAGAATTTACACTTAGCTGCTACTCTGGTCTTCATGGACCCTGATCTGCTACAATGGCATCTGGAGGCATTAGACCAAAAGTAACTGCAAACTGTTGTATTTAGTAACAAAGATAGTAGCAACAGGAGAAGAAAATAGCTCTTACCTGCAGAACAGGATCGTAGAAAGGTAGAAAAACAGAGTACAGCCCAACCCAGCAAACAGTGTGTATTTGTGGTATGCAAACATTGTGAGTTGTGAGTTTGGTGTTTATTGCTTTGGGTTTCACTGATTTAACAAAACCATAAACAGCTGCAAATGTGACAGCAAGTCTTTAGCTTTAGGCCCAGCATTTATTCACCAACTGATTCTGTATCAACTAATACAATTAAGGTAGGTGTGTGAACCTCCCGTAGAAATGCGGCCGTCCCTACAACCCAGCACGAGCAGCCCAACACCTTTACTTTGCAGCACACTTTCTTTCACTTTGCAGTAAAAATTCACAGCATGGTTAGTTAAAAAAAAATGTTGTTTACATCCTCAAAGTTTATCGGGAGGAAGGATCTTGGGTATTTCTACATATTGCATTTTCTTTAAAAAAACACCCTTTTTTTCCCAAGAGGCCTTTCTACCTTCACTGTCCTCATAGGCTCCATAGCCAAAGCCAAAAAAATTAGGAAGATTTTCTTTTACCTGTTTTTCATTGCCAGTTATCATTTCCCACGTCCCATAGTGGCCTTTCTCCTGACGGAAGAACTGAATGGCTTCTAAAAACGCCTCTACTTCATATGTGGTCTGCTTGAGGAAATCTAAAGAAGGCAAAAAGGAACACAAGTAATTTACCAGTCAACAACCTTTAAAAAATTAAGCATCCTTTCTTCGTCCAGTTTTCTACTCCATGCAGCAGAAACATTTTAAAATCATTTACTAAGCCTGAGTGTCTGAAGACCTTTGGGCTTTGATGAGGATTTAGAGGCATAATTTCGCCATGTATTAGCTATCACAAGCCATCCCACCTAGTTAAACCAAGACCAGCATGTTTTAATGCAGCAGCACACGCTAAAATAACAGTTTTCAGCAGCAAGCCTTGTCTGGGTGGACTCTGACAAGTCATTAACACACGATAACTCACCGCCTGCTTTTGACCGTGTTACCTATTAGCAGTGTTAGGTGGTGCATGGGCAGGCATGGAAAGCGTCTATCAGGGCCAAGAGTTGGGAGCTTCTGCTTCTTAGGGAATTTAAGAGACAGCTAGGTGACCGTCAGGACGTCACGACATGTCGTACACCCTTGAGAGACTGCTAAACCCTGAATTAACAAACACCCCCCCCAATAATCTTCTATTGCATTTGTTTTATTAAGGAATTGCCCGGCGTGATTTTTCACGGCCACACAGTAACGGAGCCCAAGACAAAGCAAGCACCTTGCTCGTGCCTCAGTTAAGTACAGCAGCTTCTGACAAATCCGTGTGGCTATTCCCAATTATTTCAAGAGCGTTTAAGCACAGGTCCAGACTAGCTGGCTACTGCTACTGCTGCTAGATGGTAGCTCTTCCCGATGGCAGCATGGTAGCTGGGGAGACTTCGCTGTACAAATGAGACTGAAGGATGCTAAAACTGAGAACTAGTGGCTGGGCTAGTTTTGCTCCTGCAAACTGTGGATAACCGGTCACGCAGAAGAAATTGCATCTCATGCAATTTGTCCTTTCCAAACCACAAAAGGCTTTCGAGCTAGCTGCAGTCAACAGTCCCCTTCGCGTGACAGCGCCCAAAAAGGCAGCTACTTAAGGCTGGAATAATAGTCACATAGTTGAACCAGTTTGTCCTGATGTGGGGAGAAACAATCCCTCTTCCCTAAAATGCAGAAAAGCTTCGTCACACAAACTTGACAAACTTGAACAAGAATTTCAGGGGGAAAAACCCAAACCCCACTGCTGAAATTCCTCAGGAACTGGAAATGCTGTGCTCTTTGCTATGAATCAGAGCTTCTGCGGTGACCATTGCTGCCACAAGGGAAAACAAAGCCACAACATTTTAATGACCCCTCTTTAAGGTAAACTGCTCGCAGGCTGATGAGCTGAAATCCTACTGCGCATATGTTAGGAGGGGAGAAGAAGCAGAACGTTAATTCCACCAAAAAGAAGTATACTACTTTTAAAGACTGTGGTATGCACGAACAGTTGCTATGTGAAGAGCCGGAGAGCTGAGTCTTGCCTATAAAGCGTGAGAGTGATTTGATGACGCAACTTCTAATGAGATGAGCTTTACAGGCTTGCATACCCGCCAAGGCCAACATAGAGACTATACCATAGCAAGCACGGAAGATGAACACTACGCTAAGCCCTGAAATGTCTCCTCCACGCACCCTTTTCACAAAGAGGAAAGCAGCAGAAACCTCCAACAAATCGTGGCCACGCTGGAAAACAGCTTTCTCGGTCTGTGTGTTGCGGGGGCAATAATAACAACTTTGTGAGGGTATACTATGCATCCATAGGCCCCGTGGACAGAGTGTCACGATGCAGCTTATAGATACCATCCCTGGTTTGCAGATATTTGGAGCTCCAGGGACATCAAGCAGGTTCTTCAAGGCCACATGCTGAGTCAGGATCAAAGGGGAAGAGAGCAGCCACTTAAAATCCTAACTCGTCCGTCATTGCTACCGCCGCGATGTGCGATGTTTTTAATAGCAGCTCACACACCAGGACGTTAAAGTATCAGTAAGACAGCTGCACAGTCAGGCTGTTCAGAAGAAGAACGGCGTCCGATGCCGGCTGTAACGCAGCAACGGAGTACTCTACCTGGGAAACGGGTGAAGTGCGACATCAAAAAGCTTTTGCGCTCAGAAACGCCCCAAATCGACACTGAGTATTCTGACCACGAGAGGGCCAGCCGGCGGAGCTGCCCTCGCGGGCCGGGCTTGGCCGGCGGCGCGGGAATCGCGGCTCCGGCAGCGCTCCGAGGTGACTCACATGTTTTCCTTGCTAACAGCTGGGCTCCCTCCTAACCAAAGGGGACGAAAGATGACCCGACCCGGCGGGGCTGGGTCTTGGACGCCGCCGTGACGTGACGGCGCGCCAGCTCTCCCCTCGAAGAACAGCCAGTTTTGATCGCTAGCTCATGCGAGAGAGCGTTTTCCCTCTCCTCCGAGCGAACCCGGCCTTCGGGAAATCGGACGTACCAGCGTACGAACAGGCACGCTCAGGCTAGCGCAGGGCGGACGCCTCGGCAGCCGGGAAAGGGGAAAAATCACAACATTTTAGGGCCATCCCGGGGAGGAAGCTTGTTTCTAGGAGCTTCCCCGGGGGGAGCCCAGCAGCGCCGGGTCTGCTCTCGCGGAGCTCCTTTTCGGAAGGCAGGGGGACAGCCGCAAACAGCACGACGCCTCCCGGATCCGCCAAAACTTGCACGTCTCGCGCAGGCACGGCCGAGGCCGCTCAGCCCCGCGGAAAGGCGCGTGTCCGGACGGGCTTCCCTGCGGCGCGCAAACTGCTGCAGTCCCAAGAGCTACCCCAATAATTTTTTTCCGGCCCGCAAACACTTCTCGCGTGCGTCTGAAGACAGTGGCGGATGACAGAAAGGAGGAGTACCGCGGATCGCGCTGCCTCCAGCTGAAACTGCGGCTTTCCAGCAAGCGTGGGAATAGCGCCTCCCAGCCCGGCAGCTGACATGATCCGTCCCGGCGTCGCGCACCGCGGACCTCAGCGCCAGCCGACGGGGCGACCTGCCCGGGGGCCGGCTTCCTCACACGCCCGTGGAGGAAGGGGTCTCTCTAGCGTTCCCCATCTCAACCTGCCAGGTTACCTGCCGGCGAGGGAACGCCCGGACGCCCGGTCCGAACCGCGCGCTCGGCTCACTCCCCGGCCCCCGCTTGCCGCAGCTCTTTTGCAGCCGCCTGCAGAAGTCCGCGTTTGGGAGCCGAGCGCTTCCTCGGCTCCCGGCGGGGCCCGTCAGATGCGACAACCAGACACCCAGCACTTCCCACCTCCCACAATTTACGAGGTGCCTCGAGGCCTCGCGGTTCCCAGCGGCGGCACGACGACCTCCGCAAACGGGGACTCGCCGATTTTTGGAAGCGGCGGCGGCGGCGTTACAGCGTTGGACCGGTCAGGCAGCCAAAGACCTGCAGTCGGGGTGTTTTATGATGTGTAAAAGCTGAATCTGTCGTTCTTCAGAACAAACCGAGTGCCCTCATTGCAACGCGGGAAATGTTCTGCTCCCCTAAGGACTTTGCTGGCAATAAATCTTTAACTGTTATTGTTAATAACATTAAAAGGATATTTCAACGGCGGACAAAGTGCTTTACCAACGCTAGCTGAACCACTGGGAATAACCTTAAGTTCCTTGGCCGACATTTCACAAAAAGCTGAGGCCTAAAGAAGAGGTAGATGAACCAGTCTTAAAGCAGAATCCAGAAGCCGGAGCTCACAGAGCACAGGTTTTAATTAAAGAAACGCTGATCCCGACATAACGCCCATCATCTGACTGACAAAATTCGGAAGTAATCCACCCAGACTTCATCTATTTCCAGCGGTACTAATCTGTACGTATAAGTTTCCGAGCTAGAGAGTTGCATATAGTTTGGTTCAAGATTCTGCGTGTGCTGAATCTTGCTACGGCCGATACCCAAAGGGTGCCTGAATTCTTCCGGCAAGTAACTACAACTGATATCCAAGCGATCTGGCTTGCAACCGTAGCGGCGTTTATTAGCGATGCTCATGCAAAGGCATATAGGCAGGAAGGCAGCCTCGCCTGGCTCTTGCCTACCGCGCTCAGCAACTGCAGCTTTGCTCAAGCGCCTCTTCCTAGCACACGGGAAGCCACCACTTCTGTAGCTCTTTCTTGCTGATCCCCTTATTTAGACTTTTTTGGGGCCAAAAATTAAAAAAAAATCTCTATTTGTGGAGATTAGGGCCTAGCTTCTTGTGATACTACAAACAGAATAGTAGGATGTGGGTAAAGCTGAAGAATATTTGGGATTTTCAGTGCTTTGTCTTTGGTTTTAATGGTCTCAAAAAGATGGGGCTTCCACCAGCTACTATTTCCACTGGCCACCACCCTCAACTGAATAGTTTTCATACTGGGAAATGTGAATTGATTTTTTCCCAGGTGTCCCACTCGTCCAAGTCATTCCCCTCTCTCCTTGGCATTTGTGTCTTTCAAACGTATTTGGATTGTTGCGTCGCCTCTGGTTTCCATTAAACACGCTGTACCTAGCTCTTTTAAAACAAGAGCCGGTTCATAAAAAATCACACACGCACACACATAAAACAGAGGGAGGCGGAAAGAAAAGGTTATTATTTTCTTTTTAAGAGCGTGGTACCCTAACCACCTGATGCTGCCTCACTGAACTAGTATACAGGACATTTCCATCTCTCGTACGGGTATTTCTAAGCAAACACACTGCTGCCTGCCAAAGATAATATAAAATATGTTATACAGAATAAATGAGCACGACAAAGAATGAAATTTCCCTGTCTAAGAGGGATCTTTTTAGCACAGGTTTCCCAGAATAGTGTTTTTTCTAGTATTTCTGGTAACACCCACCTAGGATTGATTCGCCGTGAGTAGGGCCTGCAAAAGAGTCCTGTCTTTTGCTCATACGGTTCCTGTGTGATGATGAGCAGCTTTCTCCCGGGAGGTGCATGAGTAATATCACGCGGAGGCTGGCGGATAGGACGCGGGGACGCTAAGGAACAGCTAGCAGAGAGCCCACCGCAGCCGGCTCCCGAGGGCTCAACGCGTAGCCGAGACCAGCCAGGCGCCATGTTATCACATGGCAAAAAGCAGCCACCGAGCTCTCAGCACGCTTTAAGAGCATCGCACAGCCAGCCAGTAAGAAAGGCAATGGTCCTCAGCTCCAAAAAGTCAGGTTCTTGGTAATTCCTGTCTCCTAAAAGGAGGCAAAGGCTCCCAGACCAAAGGGAAGAGCAGTCAAGAGAATCAAAGCGAATCAATCTGTTTGCAACCCGGGAGATGAGAACAGCTTGGGAACTGGACCCCAGGAGAAGACAGTTTGCAAAGGGCTGGTAACGCAGCTGCGGCACCTCTAGAAATAATTCTCTTAATAAAAAGACACACGGTCTAGTTTTACAAAGCACAGTCCTGTCGCGTTATTGCCCCGTATCCAGAATGAAGCAAAGTAAAATGTTCTGGGTCCGAGAAGCATCAATATCGCGGCTCTGATGTTTTCCTAAGAGCACTGTACTATCATATTATTCATAGATCATGTGGTATGAAACTGCTAACCACTAACAGAAACTAGATGAGGTCACTTCCAAACAGGATACAGCCCTGCAGTAATACGCTGTATTTATAGCAAATAAAGTTTTGCAGTGCAAGTTCCTTCAGAGAACATCAAACCAACACGCATTCGATTTAACTATTTGTTTCGCAGTATTGAATGGCTGTACTAAAGCCAGCAAGGAGCGACAGATTACGTCCCCTCTGCTGGAAACAGCAGCTTCATGTGTCGGAGACTAAAACACAAGCGCACTATATCCATATACAAA
Organism: Apteryx mantelli; assembly: GCF_036417845.1. Lineage (NCBI taxonomy): Eukaryota > Metazoa > Chordata > Aves > Apterygiformes > Apterygidae > Apteryx > Apteryx mantelli. Next base: position 8,660,269 of record NC_089985.1, on the reverse strand, counting down.
AGGAATCACAGCATCTTTCGTCTCCGAGGACCTCAACGTGCCTTACGAACCATCTACCACACTCCAGTTACAGATGAGATTTTTTCTGCCCCGACCTTTGAAGCTGTAGCCTGAATAGAGTCTTACACACATACAAATGAGGATCTTCACAGCTACTAAAATAGGGTCAGGCGGTGGGTGGCACTCGGTAGTTCTCCAGCCTCACACCGTGCTTCGTAATACGCTGACGAGAAAATGAAGATCAGGCCAGGGTATGGAGGTGACAAGAGGTAGGAGGGATATAATCACAAGCAGGATTTTACACGCATTAATCATCTTGACATTTCAGAATGAATATGCCTCCTACAGACTGAAAATCCTGACTACGGTATAACCAAGAGAGACTTACTGGAAAAGCAAAAGCTAAGCTGAATGAATGAACTGACGTTGCATAACAAAAACATGCTGGAAAAAGGAAAAAAAGTCTTACTTCAAGCCTTCATTCATACAAAAAATGCTAAATTGGGTCCTAAAACATTTCATAGACTTTGTAGCACCCTATAGGCCTGATAAAAGATATTTATAGAAAAATGGTTCTGACTATTATCAAAACATTAATACTTCTACAGAAGTTAACGCACCAGCTTTGAAAACTCCATCTGGACCTCAGACATCTTTCTGGTGCAAATGAGAGAGGTCGCAGCCACCCAACAGCAGTCCAGGAGAGCTGATTTCATCAATCATTTAGACAAAGTGCAACAGCTACGATGACGGAAGTCAAGATGCAAGTCCCAAGTCTGAGTCGGGCAGGCAACGGGCTCGACCCACCCCTAACCATCACGCCAGCCTTCTGCAAGGTCTGGCTTTCAGCCCACTGCAGGGGGGCATTTTTCTTTAATGTCAAAAAATGTTGTAGGGCACAGAAGTAACTTCCCATTGAATTCTTCTTTAATTGTTCTTTCTGCATATTCTGCAGAAGCAGGCAACAAGAAAATCCTCCTCTTCAGCTGCCCTCTCCAGGGAAGAAAACCACTGTTAGCAACATGAAGGCTCAAAAAATCTTTCCAAAGTCCACCTGGACTCTTGATAGCTGCTTTGCTCTATGTACAGATAAGGACATACAGGACAAAATCAGGTCCTGAGACAGCAAGCTACACGGTATCTGGAGGCAGTAGGTAGGAAGGAGGATCCTGTCTGCAGAAAATGTCTAAGGAAGCCAAAAGAGGAAGAAAATGTCTAAGGAAGTCAGTATTTCTCCTGATACAGGCAATTTTTCCCTTGGCTGAAGTATTTAATGTCATCTTCCCAACCTTGATCAAAGCAACAACTTGAATAATTATTTTGAATTCTACCCCAAGAGTTGTTAAGCTTTGCGTGTACTATGCACATGTAACTTAGGGAGGCTAGAAATAATTATGAGAAAAACACCTGCCTGTTAAGACTAGAGTTGCAAAAAGGAAATGTGGACACAGCTAGTGGCAGCTATAAAAGTTAGAGAAAAAGAAATCTGAAGGCATCTTAGCTCTCCTATCATAGCCAACATTTGTCAGAATTCCCTGCATAAGGTTAAAAGTATATTTTGCATTTCTCTCTTGCCTAATGTATTTCTTTTTCTCTCTTTTATGATGAAATCTGAGATGGCAGCACATGGTTTTGAAAGTCACTTAGCTTCCTGTATCGTGAAGGTGATTATCAAGATGAGGATGTGAAATTAAACCAAATGAAAGAATACAAAATCGTGAAGCGAAACTGAATCTCCCAGAGTTAGCTAGTAGTATTTTCCTTCTTATCACAGAGACTTCTCTATATGCCAGCACCAAAAGGAACACCAGCTTCTTCATTTTTAATAGCAAAATACCAAGGGAAACACAGTAGCTGGTAACTTCACACAGGAAATGAGAAGACCTAGTAAAATGACAATAAAATAAAATAAAGTTCAGAAGAAATTTCAGACTGTGTTATAGGGCATACACATATAAAGGATTAAAAAAATGAGAATGCCAAATATTTCAGCACTGTTAATACTCCAGGCATTTCCTTCATTATTACCATCCTGGGCTGGGTCGCACTTCACCAAACAGAGCGGGTGGTTTAACTGGTAATTTTAGCCAAAATTTCCCCCCAAATTTGAGGTGGGAAGTTCTTGCTGTTTCACTACTTTTCCCCAAGACAACAGAGATGGAGAGGGAACAAGACTAAGTCTAATCTGTGGCTAAAAGTGGAGGGCTAATGGAGATAAAAGCAAAGAAAGGAATTGCGTGCTACAGCCCACACCCAGACTGGGAACAGAGGGTGAGGAAAAGAGAGGCCAGAAATGCAGGTTTAGCCCTAACTCAGACCCACTGCAATGACTGCTAATATCCAGACTCCTGCGAGGGCAGCCGACCGGCTCCTCCGGCTCCTCAGCACTGCTTTAAATCTTCAGATTCCCTTTCCAAAAAGAGCTTTCTATAGAGACAGTTGAAGACTGAGGCAAATAAAAGAGAAGCAGAATAAATTTTTCCAAACTTGAGGTCTAATTTCAAATCTATTTACCTGATTTGCATTATTTAAATGTCATTCATATGGATGGTTGTAACGGCACTGAATACCTACAGCACCCATGGGGGACACGGAGTCTCAACGCTGCAGAAGTCTCCCTATTGCGGGATCTAAATTTAGGCAGCCAAGTCTGAAAATGTTGCTCCAAGAAAGAATTACACAGAGCAGACATATGCACACCATCTAAAGTATTGCCTTTTTTACCATTATCCCCATTTCTTGTGCTCTGCGGTGCTTAGGTCCACCTAGAGCCACAGGTAAGCCAGGAAGGGATGCAAGTTAGATAGACCGTACTCCCCATGAGAAGAAAACAGGGGAAAGACACAGCTCTGCGTCAGGAAGAGGTCGGTCCCTTGACCGAGTCTCTCACCACTCTCAAGTTAGCTTATGGGCATTACAAGGTTTTTCCTTCCCTAGAAAAAGGAGGGAGACATACGTGGATGTGATGAATCCTCAACGGGTAGGACATCTGTTCACCAAGGCAGCACTCAGCCAGTGTCCCATGACACAGATACCTGAACTCTTTTCATGACCTAGCGCTCTTCTGCAGGCACATGGATCCGGAAATCCATGCTAACCTTGCTAATTAAACCGCCCAAAAGGAGATTTCCTCCAAAAAAAGCTCCTTGCAGTGAAACACGGCACAGAAGGAATAGCAATGGGGCCATGGAGGGGGAAGAAAAAGTCCAGAGATTCACAAAAACTATCAACAATTTGCATTTAGGCCTCTGCAAGCTTCTAAGGTAGGATAATTACAGTTTTAGTCACCTCGTAAGCCCAGTGCGCAGTGCTTAAAAGGCAAGTAAGATAGGATCCTGGCCCAAGAAGCTTCCAAAGCTCTCAAAATGCCAAGTTTGTCCTCTGTATGAATAATGTCCAATGTGTTCCCAATAAAAAGCCAACAATGTGACAGCCCCAGAACTGCCGTGCTATGAATATGTTTTGCAGCATGTAATTTGTAGGATACTTCCCAGATAAGTTATTTTTTTCCTTTTCATTGGGATGAGTCAAGTGAAATTGTGATTGAACTCACCTCCTAGAGCTGACGCGGGGAGAGGAGTCCCCAGAAATTTCTCAGAGACTTCGTCTGCATTCACATAGCCCCTCTTCGTACTCCGCATAGTTAGAGAGATGGTAATGTGGAGAAGGATATTTTCTCGAAGGCAGCATGAAGGTGATGGAGCACAGAAGATAACCTCACTGATGCCCCAGGCAAGGACTGCCTTGGAGAAACCTCAAGTGACAAGAGAGGCTGATATCTGATATAGTCTAAATATTGCAAAAGTCATTAAGACAGGGAAGTGGAACCTTATTTTTGAGATCCTTAGCTTTTCTAGGAAAGAAAAAAACAGTTATATATTGTTCTCATTTTAAGCTTTAAAGTAAGCTCAAGTGAAATTGAAAAATCTAAGATCCTCTTCCTCCTCTGTTGGTAAATACATTTAAATAAAGTGCTGTCATCAAATCAGCCCTTCAGGCCACTGCGCCCCACAATAAAATGGGAATTTTAGGAGTTGTGAAGGACTTCCAGTCATGCCTCAACCACCACATTGGGAGCTAGTACCATCATTCGACACAGTAACGAAAAAATGTACCCCTGGCTGTTATAAACCAGCGCTCCTGCACTCAAAAGGCAGGCCAGATCATCCATGACTTTTAGAAGCCAACACTGTGATGATGACAAGGAGGGTCATGGTAAGAAAAATATGGTGAAGGTGGCCCCAGCCGAGCTCCATGTGTTCATTTTCCCTCCATTTTCGTTCTTTTATGAGGCTCCTCACCACCGTCACCACAATTTGTCCTTAGTTTAAACTAAAACAGTGCTAACAACATATGTTGATGCCATTACTACTCAGATGTGTACAGATCTACTTAGTACCAAAATAATCGTTTCTCACCAACTGAGAACACTGACCTCTGGGACAATATCTGGGACATTCACACAGCCTCCTGGTATCTCATTTTTAATACGAACCTTGGCTAAAGCAGTAAATTGTCCAAATATGTTCTTCTCTCAAAGAAAGAGTAGCCTTGCAAAACCAGGAGATTATTTAACCGAACCACATTAAAAATAATGGAGTAAATGAAATGTTTTTAACACATGCTGTCACTATCATGTCCATGTACTTTTAAATATGTTTAGTTTAATAGATTCTGCTACTTCAGCTAAAAATAACTGAGCCACTTCCTTCCATACTGCCCTATAACTCAACGACAACTTCTTTAAAGAAATGAAAAGCTTTTGAAACTGCAAGTATCACATAAAATTATACACGGATGAAGACCTTAGCTCTGCATAGGCTTGAAAAGAACAGTTTTGGAAGCAACAGTGACTGTTCAGCAGTTCTTTCCTAGGAACCTAGGAACAACTCAATTAAGGCAAAACTTAGGGAGGGGAGGCAGAAATTTCTTCTTCCTGCTGCCCATTCTATCAGGAAGTTTATAAGAAAAAGGTAATAGGATACATATTTATTCTCATACGCTGTTATTCTCCTGAATTAATTATGAATCCTCAATAGGGAAACAAATACAGTAGTATGTTTTATATAATGATACAGTATTTTCAGGTAAAAAAATTCTAATGCAGTCGGTCATGCTAATTATTTACTAATACCATCAAGCCCAGATGCTGTCAACGCTTCCCAATGAAGATCAGATCAGAAAGCAAGAGCTCTACAGTAATCCTTCAACTTGCATCCTCTTATGGCAGCTATCTTTTGTTTTGACACATTTGCTATTTTAAAAATCGTGGTGTTTCAGAGCTGCATACGAGACACGCAGTTTTCTTTAATGCAACACACTGAGGGCCTTAATTATGAAGCTGTTAGCACAGGACGGGCAGTTACGGAGGGAAGGAAGCTTTCTGATGGACCTTTTGTAAAGTAGTTTTGAAACAACAGCAAGGATTACATAGGAGCGTCTCTGTAACGAGTATGCAAATTCACCGTGATCCTTCTTCTCCTGGAAACAAAGTTATACAGCCATTAATTTTAACAGGAGAAAGGTCACGTACTGGACGGTTAAAAAGGAATTTTGAAATATATTTGACTCAAAGTCAGCTAGAAAAGGGAATGAAATGCAAGGATAGTTTGTTAGGGCTTGCCGAATCCAGTAGCCCGCTAGACGTGAGGCTGCTGCAGCTCTCGGTCCCCGGGTCCAGCCCGTAGCAAGGCTGAGAGGTAAACATACATACTATATATATATATATATAGTATGTCATATGGAGTGCGTATGTGTGTATATATATATATATATATATATATATATATAGAGTATGCCTGCCACCCAAAGTCACAGACAGAAAAAGCACACATCACTCTCACAAACATGAACGGCATGGATGGCCCGGTCCTGCTCCTCCTCTCCAAACTCATCAGGATAGAAGTCCTCTCATGGAATATATACAAATACACATATATTCCACGATAGGATGCAGCTATATTGCATACAGACGTCACACGGATCCCGCCAGTAGCTGGCCCCAGAGGCCGCGGTCTCCCCAGCTGCCGGCAACGGGACGTGCACGCGCCCGAGGTGTGCAGCCCGGCTCCAGCTGCTGGTACCCCGACCTCCTCTCGTTGCATCTCCCCCACCTTCGCCCACACACTTCTGCACACGCAAGGGAGAGCACCCTCACCCAGGAAGACAGTCGGAAACGGAGTTTAATAAGACAGGACAGGCTGCAGCGATCAGGAGCGGGGCTTGACGGCACAAGCGTCCTGACCAGCAACCCGTTCACACCCCACCGGCCTCTTTTCCACCCTTCTCCTCGCCTTTTCCCACGCTTCTTCCTCCCCAGGCCAATCTGATCCCTGTCTTTTCCCACCTTCAGTCCTTCCCCACCCGGACCGCGAGCCGATCCCTGCCTCGGAGAGCCCTGGGGCAGCCGGCGCAGGGTGCTCCCTTCGCACGGAAGAGGTGGCTGGCGGGGGGGCCTTTGCGCTGGCGGAGATTAGCCCTTAATCCCACGGCCTCACGGCTTAAAACCCAAAAAGCCTTTGGCCTCCTCTCAAAATCCCGAGGCATCGCGAAAGCCAGCTGCGCAGAACGACTACAGCGATCAAAAAGGGAGTTGCCCACATGAATCACTGAGCTGGAATGATCTCCATACTTAGGTTAATTAACGTTCAGAATCAGGCTGAGGCACAGAATCTAATCCAGTTCTGTTAGAATATTTTTAATACCACGACCAATCATGTTCTGATTGGTTTAGGCACATCTTAAAGTTTTCAAACGTGTTTTATCTGAACTGTACCCAAGAAGGGTGCAAAAGATCTACGTACTCCATTGCTAACGAAGGACATCAGCGTCCCCTGGAACTGCAAATTCAGCAACAAGTATAAAGCCCTATGGACACAATAGGAAATTCTGGGAGGTAGGAGAAACCCGCAGTCCATCTCTCTGACTCATACCTGCAGGAAGCGACCACTAAATCCAACGGTTATTGTAATTACTCTTCTGACCGTGATTTCTGACCAGAAAACCCAGAAACACAGGCTGGACTTTAAATTTAAAAAGAAGGACTCTAAAGAGAGGAAATACCTAAATACCAGGGCAGCTCCCTAGCCAAGACCACATGCTGATTCACCAAAGTTTCCTCTTCAGCAAGCAGCAGTTAGCAGGCACAAAAGGTTTCATGCTGCTTCCTGGGAGAAAGCAAACATTTTAACCAAAAACGCCTTTGAATTTTTTCCTAAAAAACAGCACCATGCGTTCCTTTTCAGAACTCCTAGCGACAGTTTATAGAAAAGACTGCAAGGCAACTCCTGACCAGACATTACATCTGTCTTTCTCCTGCCCTTGCCAAAATCCGCCCTGGCAAAAGCTAACATAGCATTTTTTAGAAGAGCAGGAGAGAGCGGTGCCTTAGCCAGCGCTCCTTATCCCACTAGACCCTGCTCTGCTGCGCAAGGTTTTCACTGAGCTATTTCTACATGCAATTAAACTTGCAGATGTCTTCACACCTCTTTTCTCTTTTCAAATTTTTGAGGAGAACACAGCTAATTTTCATATCAAGAGCTTTATTACCCATAATATTGCTGCACATGTCTACAACTTTCTGAAGTTGTTCACATGCCGGGTTTTTGTAATGTAATTGGTTCCATACAAACTTTAAAAAACAATTATAAAGTAACATATTTCGGTTATGAGAGAAAGAATATAAATCAATATGAAGTCCTTTAAATAAAACTCTGAGAAAGTTCTTCAAGGACAGAATTAAGGTTTTTGAGGTGCTGGTCAGTGATCATTTTTCCACCCATAGCATCTAAGTTTCTAGGAGATGGTATAATCCCACGAATCCAAGAAAATAATAGTTTGCAATTCCTTGGCTATTAAAACCTATTCCTTTTTACTGGTGTAACAGTAGATGTTATTCCAGATTGTCTTTATCTACCAGTTAGTCTGTTGAGCAGAAAGAATGAGCCTTGATAAGGGCACTCTAATGTCATTAAGAGTCTTCTATCAGATAAAAACTTGACTGCAGGAAAAGTCAAGGGGGATAAATGCTGCAACAGATGCGTAAGTTAGCAACAGCTGAGCATGAAATATAATAAAACACAGACTCCGAGGCCTTAGAGATGGAAAAGACCTATGAGGTCATCTAGTCCTATCTTTTGCCAATTCAGAATTGTCCCCTAGAGTGATGTGCTGAACTTTAGCTAAAAGGAAAAAAAAAAAAAAAAGCTGCCAAAAGCTTTGTCAGGCCTGTTACACTTGCTTGAGAAGAGGGAAATGAAAAATCCAAGCCTCGTGAAAAGGCTTCAAGTCGTGGAAGACTTACAGTGCCAGGAAAACTTGACTGCATCCCCATCTCCTTCCCAAGCTCCGCAGCGCTCTGCAGAACAAAGAGAGCGCTTTTCCAAGGCTGGAGCACTTCTACACCGCGCGACCGCAGCTGCGAGGACAGACTGATCAGAATGAGAAGCCACGGGGCAAACTTTCCCTCGAAGAACGCTGTGGCAATACAGGTTCAGCTGGCAGCTGTACACGGACTATTGATTCAGTCTTTATAGACTCAACCCATGTGAAAGCGCCAAGCGAACGTGCGTTCCTCCTAGGCTGAGGTCTTCAGCCTACGTTAATCTCATCATGAAATAGCCCTTATAGTCCCTGCCACGGGGTTTTTGCTTACCGTGGAGTTTTTGCACCTGAGCCACTTACCCAGGTTTGTACACAACGACCCGAGACAGGAAGGCAGGCTCCGGCTCACTAACCTCCGCGAGAGCTTGCAAATTAGCCGAACAGGGGGACCGTGGGCGAGGGCATGGCACCTGCTTAACAGCAGGACAGAGACTCCTGCGGTGGCCTCCAAAGGACGCACCTGCTGCCAGCCACCGTGGAGCACTGCGCAAATAACTGCCTATCTTAGGCGACTGGCTAAATAGAATAGTTTTTGTTTCCATAACGGGAACCGAGTCTTGACGGAGGCCAGGATTATCTTTGGCAGTGGAGACATGGGAAAAGGGAAGGCAGCTGACAAGGATGCCGAGAAGACGGTATGAGACAACTGTCTGAGGGTAATGGGGTGAAGAGGATGACAAGGAGACAGGAGTGACAGCTAAAAAAACACTGGGAGACACTGGAGCTGCAAGTTAAAACGACTGTTGACACACTACATCGATCTACAAGCATGGGCTTTGGGGCCCAAGCAGCTGAAATTGCTAGAGAAGTTACTGAGCGTTCTCATCTCCCAGCAAGGGCAGGAGGAGCAGACGGGACTCAGAAGTCACAGAGAAGGCATGGAAAAGCCTGGAAAGGCATGGAAAAGCTTGGACACCAAATGGGAAGTCAGATCAGCTTGATGGAAAAAGAAAAACCACATCAGGCCTTTCATCTGAAAGACAGGAAGGCACTTCTTTGTCTGAAGGACCCAGCTCATAACTGCTCTTCAGATTCCACGGCAGCAAGGTTGTTTTTATAATCCTAGCAAGTCCCAAGTTTGTTTTTTAAAAGGCTTTTAGTCTTGTGTACTCAGGAAGTGAGATTTAAAACTCACCAGTACCATGTCTTACGCACAATTCATATCCCAACTACAAGGCTTAACCGTAGCTGAGTGTCTGAGTTGCTGTCTAAAGAAAAACACTCAAAAAACCCATAAAATGTTTGACTGCTGGTGATTTACGTTTAACATTACAGAAACGTACTGGGAGACTACATTCCTTCAACACTGCACAAACGTGGTCTGCTACACCTATGATGCAGGTGTCAAGCTTGCAGATCCAGGTGAGAGTTTGACCCACCATATTTAGTAAACACTTCATATGATTTTGTATCATGATAACAGTTTTAGATCAGCCGACAAAGAGTGGAATACCACTTTCAAAGCAATGACCACGTTTTGTATCCAAACTTAGCACACTACAGCTCAAATCCAGCTTAACCTAGCTCCTAGCAAAGCAAGAAGGAGGGGTATGCTAATGTAGGCCTTCCTCAAGGCACTGAAAAACAAGCATCTTTCAAAAAAAACCTTCTGTTTTTCTTTCATTCTTCTACAGGATAATTACTGCAATCGGCCTTTAAAGCCGCACCAGGGTAAACGGTATGTAGCAGGAAACCATTTTTGGACTCACCGTGGTTTGAGTGTCTCACGCAATCGTTGAGCGCTGCGCTGAACTGCTTCTGCGCTCCGGGCTCCGGGAAGCAATAGTAGCTGTGCCTGAAGTACGGCTGCCACAGGTACACGGGAAACTCCTTCGGCAGCTGGACAAAGGCTTGGGAAGCCTCCTTCTCGTTGGAACCTACACAAAATACAGGTACCCTAATTTAAAATTTACCCGTGTCTCGGGATTTTCACGCCGCGCAATGGCTCTTTTCCTCTTCTAGTGGCAGCAGAGAAAGAACGGTTAAAACAGTAGTTCTTTGCAAGCAGGAAGGTATGACACATGAAAAATTCAGGTTTTAAACTTGGTGATCTCCACCTCAATCCAAGCAATTGGCCCCTGAGGGGAGGATGCAGCCTGATACACCTTGGACCTGCAAACTCAGCAGGCACCAACCACCTCTGCGTATTACATGGCAGCAACCTGGCATGCTCTTACTTTGTATTCAAGCTAGATATAAAATACACACTTTTGGTAAAATTGTCCAAGAAACTACTGTCAGGGCGAAGTTTACAGCTGTCGAGAATCAAAGCTTTTGCTGGGTTGTATCTGTGGGGGAACAAAGAATCAGTGCTTTTGTCGGACCGTAGCTGCTGGGGATCAAGGTTTTCATGGCAAACAAATAACTGGGCAACTCCGGTCTCCTCCACACAGCGTGTAGAAACAAGTCACATTAAACCTCGCAGGAACAGCAGCTATTTCCCTAGCTCTAACGTTTTCAAACAGAAGAACTGCAACGTTGCCTTTTGAGTTGTCATTTCAAGTTCTTGGAGGTAAAGCGAAGAAAGAGCAAAGTACCTTCAAGTCCAGCTTACCTTTGAGTCTGAACTGGGTTCCTGTGCCCATGGGCTAGTGTACAACACCATTTAAGGATCAACAAATAAAAATAATTTTGTTTCATACTTTGCATCAAGTTTCCAGCCACAAGAAGTCCCTCCCAGCAGAAGTCTTGTGGAGCCAAAGCTTCAGCATTATACAGAGGGGCAAAATGGCCATAAGAGAGGCCATCTGCAGAGGGAAACCCATAGGAAGCCTACAGCTGGCATCGGGCCATCCCACATCACCCCCTCAGTGCCTCCACTTGGTGTGGAGTGGTAGGGACCCCCAAGGACACGTCCAGTGTCCACTGCCTTCTGCCAACCGAGGCCACCAGCGCCACTTTGGGAAAGGGCGCAGACAGGACACCTCACAGCAGTCACAACCTTGAGTAGTATGAGACAGGACTTCAGAAAAGGGGAGGATACTGCTCTACTTGTGCCCCTTATCCCCTTCCTTACGTGGTCCTGAATTTTCCCGAATGGACTCTGGAACATGTGGAGATCAGGTTCCTTAAACCCAGAATTTTCTCCATTTTCACGGACTGGGGGTGGGGACAGGAGGAATCACAGCGGTTCCAGTTACAGAAAAAACAGAATCAGCAACATTTCCTGCTCTCTCTGCGGGACATATTGTCAAGTGCAAAACAACACAGGCGACTGACTTCTAAAAATGGAAACAAATAAACCAGGAATATGAACAAAGCACTGGAAAACAGTATTTTTGAGCCCGCTTCCGGGTTTGCTCTGCAGACCTTCCAAAGTGTTTGTGTATGGATATTGAAAACACAGGATCCAGTATTTTTCCGAACATTAGTTGATAGCATTTAGTGTGTACATCCATTCTGGAGCTACATTCTGACTCACAAAACTTGCTGCGTGCATCTTCTATTACCCCGTTTAAAAATCTTGCCTCTAAGTCGGCCAAAAAGAGGATTGCGTAAAGAAAACAGCTTGAGGTTTGGCAATTCAGCTTTCACCAGCGCTTACCAACAGGATCTGGAAAATGTTTATCAGACAGCAAATTGTAATCTTCTTCCGAAGTTAGTACTTTGCCTCCTGCAGGAAGAATGTGATATTTAGGGCTGGCTCCTTTCTGGTACGCCTGGAAAATCAAGATAGAGGCAGTCAAAATAAAGACTGAAGGACAGCGAAAACATAAAATAGACAACTCACTGACAAAGCTAAGGCATGCGGATATTCCCCCAAGGGAGAAGTTTCTCTCCGGCTGAATTTCAGATGTATTCCCTGGACATTTCAAATCTGAAACCTCTGTAAATGTCAAAAGCATATTTAAAAAAATGCTCTCAGTGTTTATCAGCCACGATGGGGAGCTGGGGAAACAAGGGCAGGGAAAAGTATGAGATTTCCTCCCCCGCCACATTTGTTTGATCTGAAGGCCAGAACGAGTGTGACTACCAGCACCGCAGCAGGTGCCAAACACAGAGCTTCACTGCGGCCAGCTCGAAGCAACCAAAAACCCGCTACTCAAAACCCAGCTCCAGAAGCACGGCCACGTGTTACAAGGACAGACAAATATATACATATATATACTGCGTGTCTGGGGACAACATTTGCGCTGTTACTCCTAAAAAAAAAAAAAAAAAGCAGCAGCAGCCACAAACCAATTTGATATCAGTTCATTGCGGCACGTAGAAGAATATAACGGGAAGAAGCGTTTACCTCTTTGGTCTCAAAGCAATCCACGGTATAGTCATTTTTGACAACAACATATCTGTCCTTCCACTTCTTCAGGTCCTCAGCAAAATGCAGCACCTCTGTTTCGTATAGGACCGTCCCAGCTTCCACCGGGGGCTGCAAAGACGAGTTACTAGATTTGAAATTACTGTGGACTAATGGCCACTGCGCAGCTTTTCCTTCTACGTTTTCTTTAAAGTTACTATGAGGCCTTTGAGTCTTCATCTGCAATTTGGAGTCATAAACATCGCACTGAATCGGACACTACATATGCAATCAAATTCCTGTGGCTCTTAGGCAGCAGAGAACCTCGGCCTTTCCAAACCCCTCTCGGTTTCTGTGACCGAGACAGTCTTCTCTCCTCTTCAGGTGACGTGCTGAATGCAAGTAAGAGGATGCACGCTTCATTATTTCCAATTTTCCACTACATGCTAAAAAGCATTTCACTGATGCAGCAAAGAATTTTATTATAAAAGAGTAAATTATTCCAGGCTTCTTTGTAACACTTTGGCACCTGTGCTCTTATAATTTGACATGCATATATTTTTCTGAAAGACAGGGCTCTTCTATTATCCCACTTCCTACATGCCACCTCTTTGCTTTAGCCTCTCCATTTCACGAATGTTATCTGTGATTTCATACCGATCCAACTGAAAAGTTTAGGTTTGTACCTCTCCTTATATTAAAGTCTGCTTCTTCGCCTTCTCCTTTAATAAAGAGACTTTCGTCTCTCTTTTTGTCTCCTTTCCTCTAATGAAGAGCAGATTTCCATAGCTTGTTTCTCACTGTTATCATGTTCCTTATGGGACCCTGTGGGATTCTTATGGGATGAAAGGGTTAGCTGAATTTCCCACATAAATTTCTGCCCTAAATGTATGATCTCTGGCCCAAGATTCGTATAAACTCTTGCAATGATCAGGAAGAAACTAGCTTTTGTCCAAGTGTCAAACCTAACCTTGCCGAAAGACATATTCTGCGCCAGAAATGTGCGTGAAGGTTCTTCTTGTCCTAGACTGCCCTCCCGAAAGGTGTCGATTGGGAAAGCATCCGAACAAGGACAAATTTCCAAAAGTAAACGTTAAACCTGCACCCACATGCAACTTTTCCACCTAAAACCTAATGAAACCAAATCCGGCATCTGCACACGCAAACTTGGTGTGTACGCCTGGATTGTCTAAAAATAAGGAGACGCGCAAAGCGTTCTACGTACGCATCTACTGGGCGTTCGAGCACCCAGCGTGAGGACGTCACCGACACCGGCGCCGCCGTGCCGGGAGAGCAGGAGCGCCCGCCCGGCCCCCGCAGGCTCTCACCTTGCTTTTCAGGAACTGGGACTGCGAGTCGCGGTGCTGCTCCAGCTCGCGCTGCACGTGCCTGCAGAAGGCCACGGCGTACTGGCGCCGGTAGTGCGGGCTGAAGTTCTTTATCACCGCCTCTGTTCTCCCTGCAGCGGAAAAATTAACCGTAGTTAACGCAGGCTAATGGAGAAGCACGGAATCGAGTCGCTGCCCACCCAAACCACAAGGCGACGGCGCCAGCGGGCGCTCGCTGCGGAACGGGTCGGGAAACCCTCGGCCAGGCGCTCGGCGCTGCGGTGGCCCGAGCCCGCGGGAAGCTTCTCCCAGGCCCGAGGGGGGCGTTTTGCTCTCAGCCTCGGACGAATAACTCAGTTTTATTCAGCCAAACGCAGCTGTGAATCTTGGTCTTAACAGTACGCAGGAAACACTGGGTTTTGGACAAACGGTTTCTTTCTGGCAGTGACAAAAGAGAGCAAAACACACCCCAAATCCATTTCTCTAAGCAAAGCTGGTGTCTTCCTCTCCTGTGACACACCGCCGCAGAGCAGCGGATGCTCCGGAGTAGATAAGGTCTTCAAAGAAACGTATACACAAACGATACTGGATAATGGTTAGACCTATGTTTAGACCTATCAGCCAATTTTAGCACACAATCGGATTCTAACGACGACTCAAAGCTCCTGCAAAGGACATTTTCTAGGCTTAGGCACTGCAGTCTCTCATTTGTTCTCACGTAAACAGATATTCAATCGTGCTGCATGAAACACTTCTGCTGATCCTGCATTGCCGACTAGGTAATTCTGCGATGAAGGTGCCATCGGCAGCGTAACACCTACCTACAGTCTAATTTCTGGGAATCTTAAAGCAATGGACAAAAATTAACTCCTTAACCCCATGGAAGAAATGAGGCTCTGCTCTACAGACAGGGAAGCCAAGCTAAAAATTAAAGAAGTGACACTTAAATGCATGGCACAGGGAGTCTGTGGCAACGCAAAAAACAAAACCTGGATTATAATCTAGACCTCCAGAATAGAAACTAGACTTCCAGGTCTGCTGTCCTGAACACTGGGCAGCAGTCCCTTTTTAACTTGCGCTAAGGAGCCCCGTGACACGGGTGTTTTGGGAGCAGAGAAGCATAATTTAACCTTGCAAAGGATTTCAGTGTTTCCAAAATTTTATCTTGTTCCGCTTGGGGGAAAAAAAAAAATCACACTTTCTGTATAAGACAAAAGATGGTAGTTTCCAAACCATGAAACCTTTTGCATACGTGGATTCTTAAAGCAGGATTGGCACAAAGCTTTTCTGAAGGGCCAGACGGGAACTCGCAAGCAGCAACGTAGCTCTCAGGGTTTTGTAAAAGCCAAATCACCTGCATCATATGATGATTTTCCCGGACTGACAAACTCCTGGTTTCATTGCCAATTCTCATGAAAAACGGGGTTTAATCATGGGTGCAGTTCCCAGAATGTCCATGCACTCTCACCTTAAATTATTTTAAAGATCACACTAAATACAGCTAAAAAAAAAAGAGAAGCTGTGGATCATGCACAGATTTTGAATTTGATCAGATTTTGAAAGTGCTCATTCCAGGTCCAGCTCTCCCGGGCTCCCGGCGCGGGCCGTCATCCGTCCACGCGGGGCAGACGCCCGCCAGCCCACGTCCCGGCGGAGAGGAGCTTCCCGCGTGCGCAAGGGCCGGTTTCAGCCCGTTTCCCACCACGGCCTTTTCTTTCCCAGCTCCCAGGGGCCTCTGAGACACCAGACCTAACCTGCACCAAGCGAGGAGCAGATCCGATGCCCCTCGGATCAAGGGGAAGCTCAGTACTAGCTGCGAGCGGGAATACGAGCAGACGCGATCCTTCGCTCCCTACGTCAATTCTTTTGGTTTACAGAAGACGGGACTACGCTATCCGAAAATAAACACGGTGGAAACAGCGACGGGCGCTAGAAACGCTTCCCACGGAATGATAACACAGGGTAACGGCAGATAAAATGCTTCGAAAAATGAGTTCCCCTAATTCTTTTCCAAATTTAGTGCGGCTTTCTTAGCCAGAGTTGTTTACATGAAGCAAAGCCAACTTTCCCACTCGGCTGGTTTGGCAAGAGCGCAGCTCCAGCCCTGATAAACGCGCCCGGAGACCTAACAGCCAGCGGGATGTTTACACGAGTAGAATATGAAATTAGATCATCTCCAAGATGATCTCTACACGAAGCTGTGCTTAGAAACAGAAAAAAAAAGATAGCGATGGGGGTTGAAGGATTTCTGCCAAACTGCCGCGGCCGGGCTCCGCGCGTGCAGCTGTTCGCCCTTTGCCGAGAGCTCAGGTCGTGCTGCAGAATAAACCGCATTAACGCTCCACGATGCATCGCCCGTTTTACAGGGCAGCGCGTGCATTCGATCGCAGGAGTTGAACACGAGTTACGACATATCTCTTAAGAGCAGAAACAAACGTCATTCCACTTAGAAACGAGAAACACATGCCGGTGACCCCCCTGGGAAAAGGGAAAAGGCAGACTTTCCCCCAAACTTGTTTAGCGCTGATTCTTCGTGCTGCCCCTCCAAGTTTGCTCTGTAACTTTTATAACATGGCAGCTTCCTAGGGTCAACGGAAGGGATAAGGGACTTTGGGCAATCACTTATTTTTAATTCACATGCCTCCTCCCCTTGCACTCGTCCTCAGCTCTCGGTTTGAACTGAGGAATCCAGACGGAGCCCCAGGACAACTAAAAAACGAGGGAACTGAACACGGCAAAGTCTTCTTGCGTATTCGCTTGTCCGCGTTCTGCTCCAGGTGAGGTGTCGGAGCAGCTGCCTTCGGCGTACCGAGGCGCGAGGCACCCGTGCCGGCTGCTCGGAAGCAATCGCAGAGCCGTTCACAGAACCACGTCGCAGCCTGCGCCTCCACCGAGGCAAAACACGTCCTCCAATACCTGCCTTGACTTTGGGGGGTCTGCCGCTTTTATTGAAATAAGCATGTTGCGTGCAACTTGCAAGCAATCCGGATTCGTTAACAATATGCTTTTCTCTGCAAGCAAGCGATTTCCGCGGCAAGTCTTCATCAGGAGGCCCCTGACCCTTATCACGCGCGGCAGGGCTCTCGTACTCGGTGCCGGCTCCCCTCCAGGGCCGCCTACCTCCGCATCGCTCCCGGCGGCCCGAACCGCCTGGCAGGCGTTACCGCGGCTTTCCCTCGGCCCCGAAACCGCCGGAAAATGCCAGCCGGGCCAGCACGCACCTGTGCCCGGGGTGGGAAAACTCCCGGAAGCAGCTGAATTTTAACCTCAAAGTGGCTGCATTGCAACCTGTGCAATCAGCGCTCGCGCTTAACGGGGAGAAACGAGCCCAGCGTGAGCCAAGGGCTTGATCAACGCCGCGGCAGAGCAGCTTATCATTAAAGCTGTCAAAATTCTTCCTTTACTGGTGACAGGGTTGGAAGCAACAAGGCTCTGTCTAGAAACCATTACTCCGGGTGAAATTCGGGGAGAATAAGGCCCAATAATCCATTATTTATAGGCTTATTTCCCAGCATCGGCAAAACTGGGGATTTAAGACAGCGAATGAACCCAAGCTGGCTCCCGTGGGCCGCGAGAAGCTAAAATAGGCTCTATATTAAACCAATTTGGTGAAGGTCAATGTTTTTCTGCCTTTTTTAACTCTTCACCACTAGTCCAGTGTAAGTCAACCTAAAAGTAAACAGACTTCTGAGGACACCAGTTTTTCCATTAATGCATCACTTCTAAGTGCTGTAGCAGAAGGCCATTAGCCTGCGGTAATATTTTACTCCTTTGGCTTCCATATATATTGAAAATGAGTAAATATCACAATATTTCAGTTAGGCAACGTGAGAAAAAAAAATATCTAAAATCAAGATTCATCTCTGAACTAAATTAAACATAGGCCTCAAAGTAACGGCACTTATTTTAACAACGTTTTCAACGCCAGGGCCTCATCCTTTCATTTTATCTCGGGAAATTATTTAAGCCCGTCTTGGGGGTCTTCCTTGCCACCTGGAGCCCCCAAACTAGTTAAATATAGGGATTTTAACCCAAGCGACTGACATGGCGCAGGTTTCTGAAGCCTAAGGCCACATACATCACCGGCATATCGGCCGTGACCGTTTTCCCAGTTTTGGGTGTTTTTCTTAGCTGGCACGTGTTGCCCAGAGGAGCAATAGCGGAGGCAGCCCGCAGCGCTGCCCCTCCTTCCCATTTCCAGGCTCCGAGCTTGCAAAAGCCTTTCGGAGGTTGCAACACGCCAGGCAATCTCCTCTTGCGGTCTTTTGACACATTTCTTTCCTGGTAGATATATATTTTTAAAATTGGGCCTCTGCTCTAGCATGCCAGGAAGTGCTTTTAACTCGAAACCATAGTGACAGCTGTGCTACAAACTTTATTAAACAGTGAGGGGGAAAAAATAACACATATGTACTTTAAGCAGCAGAGACTTATTTATGCCTAATAGGCACAGCAAACCACGTAAGCCTTAATGGATGAAAACATAACTCCGAAAACCACAGACCAACCTCACTGCTGTTCGCCCTTTCTTAAAAAGGGAAGGCAAATTAAAAAATAATTACGTTTCTAATCAAACTTTATATTACGAGGAGAGGATTATGTAAAATGCAGTTTACATTCTGAGCTATTTCTTTTGCTTCATCTCTCACTTGATACAAAGTTTGGACAACAAAAATGGGAAAACATTTAATGTGGAGTGCATTTTTAGTCATTTCCCTCAGGTTTGCATTCATTTCATGCAATAATACTGCAAGACTAATGCAAGTAAGACTAGAGGAAATTTAACCACGCAACATTTTCGGGGAGGGGACGAGAGCACTCATTTTACAAAAAACAGAAGATAACTGGATAAAAAAATGCTGCCACGCAAAATACTATATTTACACGTGGAAAGAAACAGTTGCACGTATGAGAGTATGTAGAGTCAGGCATCGTTCACGCAACGAAAAAGCCCCTTTTTGTGAACGAGCCCTTCGTCGCCTCTCCGTGGAAGATAATATCCCCTGGGCAGCAAAACGCTTCCTCGTCTCTCCTACGCAAAGTCGAGCAAGATCACGACCAAGCCCCCAGCATTTCCAAAGCTCTGGAAAAGAAGGAGGCAGAATGATCCAACTATTTTTGTTTTGTCCTTCTCCTTCGCGCATTTTGTGCGAAGCTGAAGGGAACCGACCAACTTCACGAACCATTCCTTACTCGGCAGAGCTCAGGCCTCCGATTCCTTCCAGGCTAAAGTTGGGACCTGTTCAGTAAAATTTGTTTGCTTCTAGCAAATTCAGAATTCCTTCCAAAGGTCAGTAATTTTATCCTGAAAACGGTTCAAAAGAAAGAAACAAAACAACCCTCAACTTTCTGCCATTGCAGTAACGACAAGGGGAAAGGATTGCCTTGGCATTCACCTCTGCTCTTCCTAAAATCAGCCAGTGCCAGCAATCGAGATCCTAACAGGTAAAAAGAATAGTCCTAGTTTACACGGCCATAGGCTAAGGGAAGAAAAGAGAAAAAAAAGGAAAAAGAAAAACTGTGATCAGAAAGAATTTGACGTGAAGATAACGGAGGACAAATGTAAAGCAATGCTTAATAGTCACTCCTGCGCAAACGCTGGGGTTGAAGATCTAATTACTTTTTGTCCCGACAAACTGCTGAATGCCGTTTGTTTTCTTCTTCAAACTTCTACTTTTAGCTGTAATTCGCAGAATTGCTGGAGAGCGCTGGACTGAGCTGCTCACACGGCACGCAGCCGCAGCGTGAAACAAGGGTGGTGGCACACGGCCTCCCGAGACCGAGGTTCGAGGTCTTTCTTTTTCCTCCACAGAGTTGGTCTCATCTAATCCTTGCTTATATCTGGAGGAAAGAAGCTCAAAGGAATAACAGTAGAGCTACTCGTCAACCCGCCAGCTGCTGCACATTCTTCTTCCGCCGGGACGCGCTTCGCTTTCTCACGGGGCCAGGAAAGCATCGCGGAGCAGACCGGCGGGTAGCACTTGTGCTGGTTTCCTCGCTTTCTGAAAAGGCTTCGAGAGCAAAAGACATAGTCAGCTACCGTATCTTTTAAGAAACGTGTGTTTGGGGCTTCCAGCCTGCTCTTCCGTCTCAGTATTTCAATGCCGCTTCCTTTTCAGAAAAGGAGCTGCCTCATTTCCTCCCCATTGATCTTCCACGTCCAGACGGGCTGGTGACAACACGACGCGACTTGAAGGAAGAAAAAAAACCCCAACAAATCTAGCTCGCCTTCTTTCGGCATTGCGTTTGTACAGCAAGGCTGCCTGCGCTTGGAGCACGGCGTGGAAAACCAGCCCGGCGCATTGCTAGGAATGGGAAACGCAGTCCCCGGGACGCTCCCGGGAGCCGAGCGGCCGGCGAGGAGCCTCCTTACAGGGAGGCTTACGGGACCTCGGCGCCCCTCCAGGTCCTCAACAGGGCATCCACTACCACATTTGTAAAATATTGTATTTAGAAGACTGGGAAAAACCCACTCCCAAGAGTGCAGCATGCAAGAGCTGTTAAGAGCAGAAAAAAATATTTTCGTGGTATACGATACCTTTCGTGTAATAGGACGAACCTGGCAAATTTATGCACATCAGATTAAATTTTAATTTTCTGATTGCAAAAGTAATCATTAGCAGTGCTACTTGAAAAATATTTAGCTCTTATCTACTCAATTATATTTTAAGCACAGTGTATCACACAGCTCATGCCACCGGCAGCTTCATTCACGGCAGAGGAGAAAGGAGCTAATGGCTTCCCCCTATTGCAAGAGGGGTCACAAAATCTTTATATTAATGCTAGTTTTCAAAACAAAGGCAGAACAGACTCTGGGTAATAATAAATAACTATGGGAATGTGGTTTTGCTTTTCAAAAAGTATACAAGATATTTTTGGTTTGTGTCTTTCCCCAAACTCTTCAGTTGAGCGATCACAGAACTTAAAGGATAATCTATTGTATAATCAAGTTGCTTCTTCAGCCTCCTCAGGGTTGCTCTCTGCAAAAATCTTCCATAAATCCATGTAAATGTACAATATCCACAGAGTAACACTCTATTTGAATCGCATCCAAACTTGAATTCCTCCAGAGGCTGCCTGCATTTACTAAATACAACCAAATTTCAAGCCAAGTTTGCATTCTTTCAATAGTGGCTTAATGCATAACTTCATTTTCTATCTTAATTTGGGTTGATGAGACTCACTGGTCCGATAGTACTGCATCCCATGATGAGAAATGAATTCCAACAAAACATTCCCCCACCTAACAGTATCCAGCGTAACTTCAAAACACCCCCAAGAGTGCTCTGTTCCACTTTGCCCTTTGGGAGACTTTTCTACCCCTTAACATTACTCCTAAGGTCTTCTTCCAGTCTCTAACGTATAGTGCAATATTCTCTTCCTATTACTCATACAGTAGCACAACTTCTTGGTACACCAGGGCATTACTTCTTTGTTATTTACACTTTTAAGCATTGCTGAGCAATTATTTCACCAACAGTTTCAACCGTCGGTTTTGCATAAACCCACCAGCTTCTTCATAAAAACAAGCAGGTTCTTGGTTAACTGAAAAAGCAGACCAGTGAAAATAAAGAATAAATAAGAACAGGCCAGGAATTCTGGAAACCTTTTTGCAAAAAATGCAAATGTGATTCATGGATTCTTTATAATTTCCAATGCAAACGCATGGCCACTAGAAGACGCAGTGTTCAAAAAGCACCTCTTACGGTCTCTGCTCTCCACGGAGCTTGACAAGCAAAGATGACTGTCCTCTTCTTAAAACTTCTTTCCAATCAGTAACAAGTTTGGATCCGTGTATTGTAACTATTTCTCTTTTAGAAGTGTCTCTGTCACTAAAAGGATAGTATACATGGCTGAAGATTCAAAGATTTTTCAAAAAGTGACTTTTCATGCCTCCAGGATGAGGCAACTTCTCATATGTTTTCAGAGCTGCTGGAAACCCCCAGCCTCAAGGAGTGGCGATTCTCCAGCAGCTCTGAAACCGAGCCTGAAGTTTAAATGCCAAATGAAGTTCTCAATATTATAAATTTCATTTGGATTGCTAAAAATACCTGTTTAGGGTATTTCGAAAGAGCCTTCTGTGAGAAGACATAAAAGCATCTGATCTTGTCTCATATAAGAATGACTAGGACAGAGCAACAGGAAGCAAGTTAGAAGAGATAATCCAGCCCAGGCTTCACTGAACAGATAGCCAACCGTGTCTTTTCCATCCCATTAGTTTCTTAGGGTTCCTCTAATTTGTAAAATGCTGTACCTTGAAAGAAAACAGACGGTTATAGTATATACAGAAACACGTAAGATACAAAAGTAGAAACTGCCAATGAAAGCCATTTACATAAAAGTAAAAAGTCTTTTAAATGTATTATAAATATCTTCTTTTCAAAACTACTCTGGAAAATTCATTTTTTTAAAGCATAAACTCTTCTTTGCTTGTCTACTGTATATAAATTACACATTATTTGGTTAACATATTATTCTGTCCAGAATAATTACACTTCAGAGAGATGCCGAATAAGCTAATCTTTAAACTCTACAGATCTAGAAAAAGATCTCAAGTCAGGTTTTATGAATATAGAATGGCGTCAGCTGACAAATATATGGGACAGTCCATATTATTGCAGTTGCAACCAGGAACCACATGAATCAACATTATGGGCTTGTTTTTGCATTATTCAAGACGACAGGACTTCTGAAGGAGAGCAAGAACATCTTCTCTAATCGTGAGAATCAACCATAAAGATGCAAGAAAATTAGCCACACAACATGGTAAAGAAGATCCAGAGTATGAGCAGTAGAGCATTGAATCAGCATGCGCTTTACTGGAAGATTCATAGGGTTTTAGAAACCAGATAGCACTTTTTCTGACACTGTGAGAAGCAACAATGAACAGAAACACTTGGGTTTACAAAACAAAAAAACCCAACCTAACGGGACAGGACTGACAAAGACATATTTTCAGCTACCATAACCATTTTGTTTCAGACTTACACCAGACAAAAGCTATTTCAACAGGAAAACCTGTCTTAGCCAACAGCTGGAAAACTCATAGCCTTATTCTGGGAGGAAAGGGGACGTATCACTTTTTACAGATGCCTCCCCTGCTATCATCCAAAAGGCGTTTCGGCAAGGAACAGAGAGACGGGCCCCATCTCAGCCGCGGAGTCTACGTCCTCCCAAGACTGCGCGCGCTCCGCTCTCGGCACTGCGGCAGCCCGCTCTGCGGCACGCAGCAATCGCCGCCACCCGAGCCAGCCTTTCGCACGGCACCTTCAACTCCAGCATTAAATTTCCTTTTGGTTGAGCCTCTCGGAAAGCCACGGGCTCCTTCCAGACGCCGCAGCTGTCGGGGAGGCTGGACGGAGCTCAGCGCCAGTGCCCGGCGAGACCCGCCTGGCAGCGCGCCCTCGCAGGCAGCCTGGACCTTGGCTCACGGGCACGAAGCTACCACCCGCCGACGCCGAGCGGTGCGGAGAGCGCGGCAAGCTTGCAGCTGACCACGCTTCCTGCTGCCTAAATATTTAAGGCACGCTAAGGAAGAACCGTGCGGCAAGACGAATAACGAGCAAACCACAAGCTCTTGCTCAGAACTGCCACGTGGGGCTTCACATTCTTACCGACACGTTTGTTTTTGTATGTTTGTTGATGTTAGCAACTGCCTCGTATCTCAGCGTGGTATCCATTTTAGACATCCCCGTTCCGGTACGAGATGTGCTAAGCGACTTTGTGTTCTTCCATACGTAAGGGAAGTCAGTGATAAATTCAGATTAGTGCCTTCCCTGTTCATTCACTTGGGCCCAAACTTCTCACCCCAACAAATCTTAGCGCTGCTTCCCATTTCGCGACTTCACTTGATCATTTTTCACTCTTTTAGCACGCGTGGAGGAGGAAGACACACTTGCACTTGCACAGCGTGGCCGTGGCTGCCAAGGGATTACCATAGGGAGATCAAGCCCTTAAAGCCCAGTCTCTACAGATGAAGTCCCCTAAAGAAGCTGCTTCTGCTTGCAGACCTCTGGTCTGTTCTTCCCCCACCATGGATTTGGCTTACCATGGGTTTGGGGGGACATCACCTGCAATTAGCTTGCTGCTGGGCACCCCTCGCGCTTTCAGCTAGAGAGCACTTGAAATTCAATGAAAGCAGTGATAGGGAACAACAAACTACGTGCAATGACAAATATGCATTTCTCCTACAGCTTCCGAGGAAACGCAATAATGAAGACAACTGTATTTTCCAAGGAACTACTACGCTAATGCAATATCCCATGGTCACCCTTCCGAGGGCACAGAAACTACTTCTCATGCAACCAAGCAGGCCAGACCATAGGAAAAGCAATGCCGCGTAACTAAAATAGTTATCTCAACAGGTATGAGGGAAACAAGCCAAAACACCGGTCAAAAATATGTAATGTGGTAAATGCAACCACCAAAGACTGGTGAACTGCTCAGCGTGGTATTTATGCACTTGGCAATAGGAACCCACATGGCCGAAACGGCTTTGTATTTCCTTCCCTGCTCTATTTGTAGGCATCTCTGAGTTTAACATTAATTTTAGCCCTGACTATGGTATCAAAACAGTACCTAATTTCTTAAAATAAATACCCCTTAAGCTAAAGAAATTTATTATATTCCAACATTTTTCTAGTGGTTGCAATTATGGGGATTTTGACATGAGATACTTACTGACCGCCATTTCCAGAAAGCATTATGCACCTAAAGAGGATTAAAGTTTTATAGATGCCTTTGATTTTGGCATCCCAAGGGAGAGGCGCTCAAATCACACATCAGTCAACATGGACACCAACATCCTTTTTATACGTTCCTCCATTCTGTGTTTGATCAACAGGCTAGCGGCAGTGCTCATTAACAGCATTTTCTACTTAACACATCATTTGCTTCTGTAATTCAAAATGGTTTTGAACCGACGGGAAATCAGTTTCTGCTATTAAATACGTTACGATGGCTGAATCAAGGCTGTGGAATACAAATACCTCTCACATACAGCTCAAATTTAAACTAAGCTCTTGGAAATGGGAAGCTGTGCCTGTTCTGTGGCTTTTTAGCAGCTCTCTCTAAATCGTAACGTACAGGCTCCTGGGCTGTTTGATTTATACCACGAGCTGGGTAAATGGACAAGGGGGCTAACCTAGCTTTGCCTCTTGCTTTGGACAGGAAATTCTAGATTTTTGACACTGATTTATTATGTTTAATATTGAGGTGGACACATGGTCTTCATTACAGAATGCACACTTGAATTAATCCATTTAATGACTCCGGATTAAATCCTCCTGGGCAGAACATACAGGTTTGCTTCACTGGATTTTTGACTGTTTATCATTTTTGAACCAAAGGACACTCGACGAACTACTGGCTCTGGCCAAGCAAAGCTTCCACGCTGGTTATAGTTGCACAAGGTGAAGACACCTCCTGTGCCTACCCACCACTCCTTTTTGTACATTTTAATGCAGAGCAAAGCCTTGAAGCTCCACTCCACGAAATGCCAGAGACCGGCTTCCTTTGTGGGTTGTATAAAACACAACCCCCTGTGAGCAATCCAGCAGCTGTATTACTTTTGCATATGGGCTTTTTCAAGAGCACGCAGCTTTTTTTCTTTAATAATGCGTCATCCCTTCCTCCAGACACAACTTATCTGCCAATTCCAAACTGCACGGGAGGTGGACGTGCCTTCACTGCGCCTGCTGATACTTGCTACTTCCAAATTTTATTTCATGCAACGCTTGGTTTTGGAATAATCCTTTAAACATCACTTTGTAGGCAACTGGCATAGTCGTTCCTTCTCCAACAGCAAAGTGCAGCAACAGCATGGTCACACACGTTGAGCCTTGCTGCCCTGCTGAACGTATCCCACGTGTAAGAGACCGGACAGGCCACGCCGTTACGCTTGCAGATTTCTCACCTCATATTTTTGGCTAGTTTAGTCTCCTCCCTCAAACCTCCCATTCCAACCACACAGCAGAAGTTCTCCAGTCTCTGGCTTTCAGTGCTCCAAGGTCCTGCAGAGTTTCTCGGCCCTTGCTGCAGCTGGAAGCAGGCTAAAGGAAAGGCCAGCTGATCTCTGCTCGCTGCCCGTGCCCGGAAAGCCCACTGCAAATGAGCAAGCTTGGCAAGCACAAAGGAAAGAAGGAAACAAATACGAGGCCATTTTAAAAGCACATGAAAATCAAGAACTTCCAGTTGGGAACTGCCAGAACTCCTGGCGCCTCTGGATCTTTAATTCAGTCGGTCCCCTTTGCTACTTGCGTTTGGAAACAATTTTAAAGGCATCATTAAATATTTCGCTTTTCTACTATAATACTACCTCCCTCGGTGCAAAGGATGAAAGGTGCTTGGGGAATAAATCAGGTTTGCGAGCAAAAACAATGCTCGTCACACCGTAAAATTCTGACTGCAATCCAACATCTTTTCCCCTCCCAAAGCACCATAAAAATCACAGTCAACTTAAATCGGTTGCTAACCTGGCCGATTTTTGGTTGATCCTTGCAGACACATCAACACAACCCTCCCATCTGGATACCTCCTGCCATGAGCACTCCCAAACCTTCCCTAACCTCGGACCTTCCTACTCTCAGTATTTTTGCTGCTATTTCCTGGGCTAAGAGCAGCAGTGGTTAAAGCCGTTTTTCTTTATAATTGCATCTGAAAATACCGTCTTATAATCCACCCCGTACGGCACCTGCCTCATTCGCTGCGGAGGTCTGAACGCTTTTCTGATTTACAGGAGCGCCGAGCGCTCGCAGCCACGGCTGAACTCAGCAGGAGCTCAGCTCAAAATCGAGGGAGAGCTTGGAAACGGCCAGTTCTCGGCAAAATCAGACACTGGGCTTGCCAAGCGGACCACCCGAAATTACAGCCACCGTTCCCCAGCCCCTATCACAGCATCTCGGCGAGAAGATCAGCTGAGGAATGCTTGTAAAGCCCTTTGCAGCCATGGCGGGCTCGGAAAACCAGGAAATCTCAGGAGGAAACAAAGCCGGGGCCTCCTCCTCAATGAAGCCAATGGAAAGAAATCCCCCCAAAGCTGCCTTTGCACCCTGCTACCCCCGGAGCGCTGTCGGGGAGGTTAGGAGCCGCGGACCGTTTTAGCTGACGCGGCAACCAGCCCCGGGAGAAAGTGGCCTTGGCTTTGCAAAGCCGCCTCCGAAAGGGTGAGGAGACGCAGTGAGCTGCGGGTTTCCCTCCCCTTCCCGGAGAAGCCTGGGCTGCTCAGCAGAACCTCTGATGAGAGCAGAAGCATATTTCCTTCGGTCTCATTTTCCAAACTACCGCTCATCCCTTCCAGCCGAAGTTTTCTCACAAACGCATTCCGCGGCGGCCGTTCAGCACGGGAACTGCAGCCCGAACGGCTGGCGACTGGCAAAGCCTCGTTTGCAATTGAAAACAGGGGAAAGCGTCTGGCAGCCTAAATTACTTCATACAATACTCCTAAAAGTGAAAAAGCCTTTTTTTTTTTTTTCCCTCAGACCCTGCCATTAACTCCTTACCCAGGAATGATAAAAGCCTGCTCCCTTGCTCTCGTGCGACCACTAAGATAGGGAACAGCAAGCTGCAGCGAAAGCCGGGCAGACTCGAGGCAACGGTCACTTAAGATGCTTCATTCCCCCTCCGCCGCTTCGCAAATCAGGTCTTCGTCATCAACCCCGTTAAAAAACCCTGCAGAATCACAGCACTAATTCAACTGCGGTTTCCTACAAAGGAAGCAAAAGATCGCGTCAAGCTATAAAAAAATCCATCATAAGATAGGGTTTCTAAAAGAGCACTACTTAAAGGGCATAGGAGAGCTGGCTGTACGCGCCAGGCTGGTGGTGCTCCCTTTTGCACATTCGAAGAAATTATGCCCGTGCATCACTGAAAAAACTAACGGAAAGCTCTTTGGCAGGCAGCGAGTTCGCAAATACCGCCTACGAGGCCAAATTTTTGTGCTGGGATCTCGAGCGCACCGAGCTGAAAACCAGTAGCCGTTCCAGGAAGGTATTACTCAGGCGAAGGAGCCATCTGAGATCCCGGGCAAGGCATCTTTAGAAACGGCCTGCGTGGACAAAGGAGGCTTTGGAGCTCCACAAAACCTGCTGCTACCTTGATCTGGGGAACGCAAATCTTCATGGGAAATCCCAGATGTTTTTATAATATAAAGGAGTTCTGGCTATTTCTTGCTAAGGTTGACTGTGAAAGCATTTAGGGACCACTAGTGCTTAAAGGTATAGCTGGTCTCTGCCACATGTTCCAGATGTTAACTCTGTCTAGCCTGGATGAGCTGAAACGGTTTAGAAGGTCTGACACTGCTCTGAGAACTGGTATACACTATTTTTCACTTGTTCTGGCATTCCATGGTCCCATTTTTTTCATTTCTCTGGACCTGTTTTAGCGTTGTGTATGTCGCCTGCTTAGATGGTGAACCACCGGGCTTGTCGGCGGCTGTCTGCAATGTTGGTTGAGCCTGCGGAGATCCCAGGGCTTGACCATGCACCCACCAAAGTCTGCAGCAAAGATCTACCAATGACGAGGGTCAAGCTCTGATGGTCACGGGCCACCTCCCATGTTTACATCTGACCTTAACTTATTCAGCAGAAAACTACTTGAAAGCCGCTTGACTAGTCTGGCGTTGAACCCTTTCTTCTCAGAAGCTCAAGCAATTTCAATAAGCCTTCATCTTGCTTTTATGTAAGAGTCGGCCTCATGTTTCATCACTGTCCTTTAACTGCAAAAGCAACTAAAATGCATGCATGTGCGCTCAAGAACTTGAATCCACTTTGCATTGTTTTTAAGTGCTAAGAGAACAGAATGTTTATTGTATCCCAAGGAAAAAGCTGTAAAAAGAAACGCTGTTGTACTTTGAAAGCAGCCATGACTGCATTGCTTATGAATATCATCCTTCCTGATCTAGGCACCAGCTTTTCAGCCGCCACTGCCCAAAGGCATCAGCAACAAAGCTGCTTTAATCATCTGTGAGAAAATCTCAGAACTTTCTTTTTCCTGCCTTCATATCGATAACATTTCTATCAAATGCAAAGACCGCCTTACTGGTCATTTGTGGCCAAGCTGCTCTAATTAAAGAGCCTCAAATCGTCAAGATTTTTGAAAATGTCAAATACCAAAGAGCTGTGGGCTCCCCCCTTACAGTGTGCCTCACGATTATGCGGTTTTCTGGCCAAATGTGAGTACATTTCTCACTCTCTCTGTTGAGAAGAAGCTCTTTTCATTCATACTCAGTGCTTGATTCAACATTATATATAGCTTTATGAAAAACTCAACGCGTTTACAGAAAATGAATGTGACGTGATAACGGACAAAAATTTACCTCCAGCTTTGATTAGGGAAATTCTCCTGTTTGTACAATGCCTGTTGCAAGACAACGTGATTGTAAACTTCAAAAATTGCTGGCAGTACTTTTGAGAACAGTTAACAAATGGGACAACATGAGCAACGGAAAATCGCCTGCCTTAACCTCCCAAAGCTGAAGTTCCCAAACACAGCGAATTCCATATAACGTGGACGGCAAATAGCTTTACCTGTCAGTCACATCCCTGCCAGGCGGGCTCCTTTTGGTTGCATTCAGTGCAAAGCTAAGAGGAAGTGCCCAGAATTAAAGAACGTGAGAATCAAAGAGAAGCTGGTTTTCCTTTCCAAAACAGCCAAGCACCTTTTATTAAAACCATGAGATGAAACTCGGCGACAAGCCCTCTGAGGACAAAAACTTCTCAGAAAGCAAATAAAGCCAAAAGGATCGTTTGTCAGAACCTCCTGTCTTAGGATCTTCAAGAACTTAGAAACTTAGCAAGGAGACCCATATAATGAAGAATAGAAACTCATAAACATATTGAAATTTTAATTTTCCATCCATTTCACTTTATTTTTCCATTTTGCCCAAATAGCTATTGATGCCTGTTCAGAATGGACCAGTTACCACTTACTAAGTGCTAACTTGGGATCACAAATTCTGGATTCAATATATGTTTTTGAGCTAAAACACTACTTAACCTCTTTCTTAGATTCTGCTAATCACAGAAAAAAATACACTTAGCTTTTTAAACAAATCGCAGAATCTGAAGATGAAAAACATCACGTAAGCGTGAAGAAGTAGATGCTGCTAAGTCCAGGGAGGTACCACACTTCTGCACTACGCGCTGCTACAGCTAAGCTTACCTGCCGAAAACGAAAGAGCGAGGACTTTCAAAACACAGCAACGCGTGTAACTCGTAACAGACGGAGAGAAAAGGCAGTAGACACTGCCAGGTTTTTTGCAAAATTCTGTTATACTTGCAGTCGCAGCCCAAATTAAAACCAGAAGGGCTCCACGACAGTTTAAAGCAGAAAATCAAATAGACAGTCTGAGTGCCTTTCCAAAAAAAGGCCAGTTTTTCCGCGATTAACTCCAGGTTCTTCTCCCACTCGCTAGCATCCCTGCTCACGAGTAAGCGTGCAAGCGGGCCACCCTTCCGGGCAGAATTCAACCCCCAGGCTGTACCAACAAGCACTCTGCTCTCTCTCGGAGGTGGCAGGGCTTCTCTCCTGACCTCTGAGCAGAAGGGGGACGCTACTTGCTCACGTGCTTTCCTGTGAAGCTCGCAACCGATTTCCTTATCTTGTCTTTTAAGTAAAGGGCAAAGCAGGCTCCTATTTAGTCTCTAAAACTCGACAAAACAGGAGGAGTCTGTTGATTTTTTCTAAGTACGCTGCACCTTGCAGGAACACATCCCAACCGACTGATCTCATCTTCGGGCAAAAAGCTACTTCTTAATGAGCTGCATACTAAAATCCAGGGGCAAAACAAATTGCTAGAAAGAAATCTGGAATAGTTTTCACTGGTGAAGGAAAAGAAGAGCTGTGGGAAGATCTGCTAGATAAAAGAAAAACCCTTAATGAAGAAATCCACATGGTTTCTGCCTGCGCGCCGCGCTGCGCGCAGTGATCGCAGCACCATCACCGCCTTCCCCGGGCACCACATCTGCCCCGGCGAGCAGATAAACCAGGGCAAGAGCGAAAGGAAGGAAGGGAAACTGCTTTGAAACAAAGACGAAAACGAAAAGCAAGAGACCGAGAAGCCTTGTCCTCTAGACAGCTTTCCTTCGACAGCAACGCGGATTGCATGCGGGGAAGCAAGCTGAGCGCCTTTAATAAAAACCAACCTTCAGGAAAGCACAGCTTTATGCATGCTGGACTCCTTTGAAGATGCGACTATTGAAATTACAGGCGTTAAGTGCTTGAAATCTCTCCAAATTGGGGAAAGAAAAAAGTTCCCAAACGACCACACATGACAGAGCAGAATCTGGCCCACTACTGATGATGATATTATGGAAACGGAGAAGTATGAAGCCCTTGAAGGCCATCTTACCCCAGCTCTGAGATCTGCTCCCTAGATCCTTTCTTCTTTAATATTAGAGACCCAAGGCAAAAGGTTTCTACCTGTTTTCTTTGGCAGAGTCTCCCAGGACATACTACTAAGCTTTTTTTTTTCCTGGCACTTTAATCTTTTTCCCCAATTTCACGATTGCACCCTGAGTCCTGTAATTCCACCGCACCACCCCAATACCGCTCCCTGTTGGGTGTAATGCCCATTAAATATCATTAGAGAAAATCATGTAATGAACACCTCCCGTCACAAGTTTAGTCCATGCCTCATCACACTGGAAGCATAAATTCTTTTAATAAACTTTTTTCACATGACCAACTCTCAGCCTCCTAATTATTACTGTCCTTTTTTAAAACCCAGCCATTTCCTTCCTTAATATTTCACATGTAGTCCCATCAAAACCCTACAAAGAAGGATTTTTTCCTCTATAGTTCTTTCATTCCTTTTTAAGGGCTCAATCCAAAACCTAGAGGAAGTAATACAACACTTTCCTTTAATTTCAGAGGACTTTAAAATCACACATTTTACCGTGAATAATTTTTGTAGACTTAAAACATCTTAAAGATCTTAAATAAACGGAAAAAATATTTCACTGTTGGTGTGGTTAGAAAAATAGGCTCATTCAACACAGAACAGAAGATATCTTTGAAACTACTAAGATTTTAACACTAATGACCCCATGAGTTAGTATGCTGTCCTTCTTCCCTTGCCCCTCCTTGCTGACCCGATATGGGAGCCCCTCCTGCTCTTCACTTCAGCCCCAAGGCTACTCTTCTCCCACCAAACCCAACCTGTCCTCCTAGGTGTCCTCGCTCACTTGCATTTTTCCATTACTTTACCATGACATTCATTTCTTGCAACCAGGAGTAAGGAAAATCAAGTCTCTGCATTTTATTCACAATTTCATCCCATGCTAATGGCCAATTGTTATTAATTTCTAATTGAAAAAGACAAAAGATTTTTTGATGGCTTGGAAAACGTAACTTCCTGCTATACGCAGTCTCTTACGTAGTGATTTTCTGAGTTGGCAAATCAAATTTTGCAAAATATTGGCATGCACAAATGTCTGTAGTCAGCTTGTGCAGTACCTGTGACCTTGCATCCCTTTTCAAATGTCACAGCAATGATCCCTGCCCTTGCAATTGCAAAGGTAGCCTCACATGGTGCTAATAAATGAGCAAAGACCACTTGAAAAATTGCACGTTGACACTACATATTCTCCTGTCAGGCATTATTTGCTACTTACTACCTTCTCGTTTCGGCAATTACACCGGCTGACTTCCTACCTGATTTCAGGTATGGCTCTACATATTGCCTCACACACAAATATGCAGAAGTCTTGATGATTTGCGATTTGGCCATTCCAACACTACCAATCCTTCCTCAAGAGCACAGAGGTTGAAGGAGGTTTTTGCAGAAATCACAGTCCCTACACCCAATAATTGTGAGGCTCCTAGGCAAAAGCTTTCTTAATCATCTCTGAAATTCATTCCTCCAACTGGTCTGACCAGGTTTGAGGTTATTCACCCGCGGGGCAGAAAGGGCCCGAAGCACGGTGTCTCCCTGGCGTCTCCCGCAGCAGGTGCTGGTGCCGGTGGCACTGTTCTCTCGGATTTATGTAGGCACAGCAACATGTATTTTTACACACACACACACCTTTTGTACCTGTTTTGCTCTCCTCTCATCCCTCAAATGTGCAATGTGAGCAAACAGGTCTTCGGGAATTATAAGAGCTGTACATCTGTACACATGCCAGTGGAGAAACCGTATCGGTTTATGGCTGAAAACTGCATCTGTCCCTTCAGCCCACAACCTCTCCTTTCCATCTGCTATATTATGTTGTAGCTTAAGTATTACCTAAGTAAACTACAAGGTTTTACAGCGCCAGGACACTGCTTTAGACAAATTAAATTACCACCGTGACAACAGCAAATCAGCATCAGGACAACAACCACCCAGCAGTCACGCAGCACGTCCCAGAAGTCACATTTAGCTCTGTCCCATACGGTTTTGGCTAAAGCTTGCGGGGCCCAGCCCTGAAGGCAGCTCCGTGGACACAGCGCCTAGGCGAGCTTGCAGGGGCGGTGGAGGTTAGCACGGCACGGAGCAGCTCCAAGCAAGCCGGGGTGCGACCTCAGCAAGCTTCTGCCGCACGGACACGGAGAAGGGGGCACGAGCCACCGGCTGCACAGCAGGCACCAAAATCCAGCGCCAAGGAATCGCAAATACAAATTTACTCACAGAATCACTGAAACGGTGCTGGGAGGGGAGGGCTAGAGATAATCTAGTCCAAACGCTCACCTGAAGCAAGACTCAGGCTTTCCTGTCTCGAGTGTACGGACCAACATGACTGAGCATCTCAGACTGAAGAAATCACGGCGAGTTTGGATAACGTCAGCTGGCTGCATTCGCCAAGTAAGATGTGTGAGATAACCTCCCTGAGCCTGATACCTCACCGCTGATTTACAGTTGTACTGACAAAAAGCAGATACCTCCCTTCCCTTTTCACTAAGGACTACCCTACATCATCTTTGGGGTGGAAACCCCGTCCCCCCCACACACACACACAAAAAACCCCAACCTTCTGCAAAATAAAGCTAGCCTAACCTTTACAGAGCCGGCTAAAAGTGCGCTGTTTTTTCAGTCTCCAGAGCAAGTGACTGAGGCAGCCTCCGTTTCTTGGAATACACCAGACCGAGCTACAGCGAAGGCGGCGGCAGACAAGCAAGGCTTGAATCTTGCAAAGCCTCACCTCAGCCGGAGTCGCCAGCTTGGCACACGTGCCGGGCTGCACTCTGAGGAAGTGCTGGGATTTGAAGATGCTCTTCCCGAGCCCTTTCCCTGCTGCGAGTAATAACTCGTGGGCAGCTGCGCCATGAAGCGTGTCAAAGCAAGACCCGAGAGCGGGCAATCCTCAGCTACAGCAAGAACGGCAAGCTTGAGTCAGGCGATAGAGAGCTACGTTTTAATTTCCTTTTTGTGACGATTTCTCTTTATTATTTGCTTTTGCAAAGATGTGCACTGATAAGCAAATGTGGCTGAAGAGCTTTCCAGCTCTCAGTGAGGAGAAGACACCCCACCTTGAGTTACACAGACTAATCTGAGGCGCATATAACCAGTCCCGTCTCGCACACGCTGAATGGGGATTATTTCCCGGCTCTCTGCCCCGACTTCTGCGCAACAGCCAGAGCAAACATCTGCATTATTTCCTCTTTCATGAACGCGGGGAATCTAGCGCGAAGGACGCTCCCCAAATATCCTGCTTTTCAATTGCACATCAGACTTTTCAGGCACGCGCGGCTGTGCTCCGGTGAGCAGCAGATGTGAATGGTGAACTGCAGGTTTGGGGCAGAAGCCACTGCAAAGGCCCCCGAGGAGCCGCGCCACGGCCCGAGCCGAGGGGACGCAGAGCTCGACGCAGAGCCCGGGCGCGCTCGGGGCTCTCGCAGGCCGCACGGCGTCAGCCCGCGCAGCGCAGCGCAGCGAGGCTGCCCCTCCGCATGCAAAACTGGATTGCACTTGCAGATTTCTGCGGGAGGTGAACTTTGCCTTGCAAATCCCTTTCCCTGCTGCCGTGGTGATAAGGCGCGTACCCAGGCGTGCAACAGCGAGGGGTGCTGCATCTTTTCGCGACCGGCCCTCGCGTAAGCAAAACCGCTCCCTGCAGAATTACGCTCGTTATCGGTTTGGCAGTAATACGCCTGAAGTTACAGTTTTTTTTGTTTTTTTTTTAAGTTTCTTCTCTCCTAAATTTTAACGGGACAAAGTACTGCCCTTACGCAGTGCGAGCCGCCGGCAGGCGCCCCCCGGGGGGGCCCCGCGCCCCCCGCCGCCGCCGCCGCCCTACCTCGGATGTAGGCGCACTTGCTGTCGTCCAGCGGGCCGGAGGCAGAGCCGCCCATGCCGGCGCCGCGCAGGGGAGCGGAGCGCAGCGCAGGGGAGCGGAGCGGAGGGGAGCGCAGCCGCTGCCCCGGCGGCCGCACGCAGAGGCGCTGCGCGGCGCGGAGCTGCGCGGCGCTGCCGGGGGCGGCGCTGCCCGGGCGCCCCCGCCCCGTCGCCGCCCCCAGCGCCCGCCGCCGCCGCCTCCCCGCAGTGTCGCGCGGCTTCTGTCAGGTTCCTCGCGGGCGGCTTTAGTACAGCCGCAGGTGACGTGCAAGCCGTCTGCAGGAAAGCGGGGACACAAACTATGGGACATCCATGAGCCGTAAAATGGACTGCTCTTCCGCCTCGTCTTTTAGAAGATGAAAACAAGCCAAACCCCGACGCTTTGTGCGCAAGAACACGTGTCAGTGTGCATATGGAGTGGGAAACCTCACTGTCTAACTACAGCGAGGGTGAAAACAAAACGAGAACTGAACAGTTTTTTTAATTATAACATCTTATACTTCAGTAGCACCTTTTATCCAAAGATCCCCAAGCATTTCACCAATGCCAGCTAACTAAACACCATCATTTTCCTTTTAAGATAGGGACGTTCTGTGGTTTAATAGCAAAGTTAATATCCTAACCGTCTTTAAAAGACTGCACAGAGTCACAGAATGGTTGAGGTTGGAAGGGACCTCTGGAGATCATCTAGTCCAACCCTCTGCTGAAGCAGGGACACCGGGAGCACATGGGCCAGGACCGTGTCCAGACAGCTTTTGAATATCTCCAAGGATGGAGACTCCACAACCTCTCTGGGCAACCTGTTCCAGCGTTCAGCTACCCTCACAGTAAAAAAGTTTTTTCTTATGTTTGGATGGGATTTCCTGTGTTTCCGTTTGTGGCCGTTGCCTCCAGTCCTGTCACTGGGCACCATGGAGAAGAGTCTGGCTCTGTCTTCTTTCCACCCTGCCATCACATATTTGTACACATTGATAAATGCCCCCGGGCCTGCTCTTCTCCAGGCTGAACAGTCCCAGCTCTCTCAGCCCTTCCTCATATGCTCTAGTCCCTTAATCATCTTTGTGGCCCCTCACTGGACATGCTCCAGTAGCTCCATACCTGCCTTGTACTGGGGAGCCCAGCACTGGACCCAGCACTCCAGGTGTGGCCTCACCAGTGCTGATGGAGGGGAAGGATCAGCTCCCTCGATGTGCTGGCAGCCTAACGCAGCCCAGGATACCACTGGCCTTCTTGGCCACAAGGGCACATTGCTGGCTTGTGTCCAACTTGTTGTCCACCAGGACCCCCAGGTCCTTTTCTGCAAAGCAGCTTTCCAGCCGGTTGGCCCCCAGCATGCACTGGTGTGTGGGGTTATTCCTCCCTAGGTGCAGGACATCTGAGAAATGTGAGAAAAGTCAGGAACAGAGCCAAATGATCCTACTTCTATACTGTTTAATAGCAAAACCATCCTTCTCTCGGATAAGAAATTGGCCATGTTTGATTTTAATTTGACTTAACATAGCTGCATATAATGCACTGCAGTTCTCAATGACAAGATAATTGAACACTATCAAAATAACAGCAGCACAGACAAAACACACACTTTCCTACTTGTGCTCCTAAGAAATCTTGATCTTTGAGGGGAAAAAGCTTTACGTCTCCCTCAGAATGCTCCTTCTCTAAACACCTCTTTTGTACCATGTCCTAAAGGGCAACGTGATGGAGCTCTTCCAGTCTTCCAGAAGGTGAATCCAGGAGTGAAAAGGACAGCACTTCTTTACTGTTATCTCTCTGTAGAGGGAACAGTAGCATAACTGTGAAGTGACAAGGACATAGACACGACTATGAGGTCCCTTCTCAACACAAATGGTCATACCAGCGTAATAAAGCGGTTGATAGTCAAACACACAGTCCTCAACGTGACCACGGGGCTCACAAACTGCAGATGTGTCATCGGAGGGCCTGATAAAATCTTTGTCACGTTGTTGGCTACTTCCCCTACGTACCAACGCCGTCTAAGTGTAACTTAAGATATGCAAAGAACCAGTTGCTCTGACATGGTGCAAAACAGCATTTGCCTGCACCCTCCGCTTCAGAGGAAAATGAAGGGTTCATCCTGTTTGTACTCTCCCACAAGCTTCTTGGTTGCCTCATAAACACAGTTCAATGTTAGCAGACGCATTTAACTGAAATGCATATGAAATCCATTGGGGCAGAAAAGCAATTATCCAAAATTACTTTATAAGATTTCTCCCAGGGAAAGTAGCCATTTTAAGATCACTGACTTCTGTAAGCACAACAGCAAGGTGCTGTTGACAAAGACAGCTACAAATGTAATAAAACTATCACGGAGACATAATAATTATCTATTGCTAAAGGAAATCATTAATCATTATTGTCTGCAAGCCAGTACTGGGCTGCAGAAAGTAGCACTAGCAAGAAAAGCAGCCCTTTTCTCTGGACAGGCTGGTGGGTGAAATACGTTCTGAATCCCTTCCGTCTAAGGAACACAGAAAAACATTACCCCTAACTAAGTAACTAACTGAATCACAGCTATTCTGGCTGGAGATCCAAAAAATAATATTTTGATAAAATAGCCTTAAGAGCAGTGAGAATTTGTTGTGCTTTAGCTACTACTCTAATTCTGAGAGACGTAGAGGAAGCATTGCTCTGAAAACCCCCAGACACAAGAAGAGCGGATTTTAATGGATTCTTAACGGAAAGGCACGACTTGGAGACGGTATATGAAGTGCTACTATATTCTAGGGGAGAAATAAAAATGGTATGTACGGTCATTATCCAAAGGAAAACAAATAGATCTAACCCCTTATTTTTGCTACTTCAGAAGGTGTGGATGACACCAGACCTGAGGAGTGTGGACTGCTCATCAAGGAGGAAAAGCAAGGCAAAGTTGTATTTCAATAGCAGAAGGCAAGTAAAGCATCTTGGTGGCAAAATTATGTAATCTGTAAGGGTATCTCTATCTTTCAGTAGTTCTGTGAAAGAAGATGGTGTAAAAAGGTGGTGCAGGATGAAATGTAACCAGGCAGATGAGTGCACAGTCTAATGCAGGGAGTAGGTTTTTCTGCCTTCCTTCTCCACTCCTTATTTTCTTCCCCAATTATGCTTTCTTCTCATTCAGCATGCAAACAGCGATCATTTGAAAACTCATTAAATACCAGTGCTCATTAAGCACCAAACTGTAGATAACATTCATCATTTTACCCTACTTGGTTGCAAATTGTTTATAAATGCCCACTTAGTCCACACATTTTAATCTGATCCAAGGGATTTTTTTAAACTTTCCAGCAGAGAAACTTCCTCATACAAATGCATTAAGGTTGACATGGAAGAGTCCAGTAGCTCTCTGATCAGATTTAGTAAATATACGTAGCTCACTGTGAGGCTCATCTAGAGGTTAGCACTGTTAAAAATCTTCTAGCATTTCCAACCTCAGCATCCAAAAAGCATGCATCTTGTTCCTCAAAAATATATGCCTTTTAGTGCAAAGTCAGAAAACTTGGGGTAAAAACTTATTTTTCTTAGTTTTTGAAGAGTGAGCTGGGGTCAAAAATGCTCTCCTGTAAATGAGGGCTAGAGCCTTTTCTCTTTTTTCGACACCTGAAATTCTTGAATAGTAGGATTTAAGCAGCTGGGGTTTAAAGGCGAATGCCAAGTCTCTTGCAATGCACGATAAAAGAATCAGCTGGTAGCACTGCATTTTCAGACAAGCTTGTTGGCTTTGCAAAATAGCCACAGTCTTAATGTATACTGACATGTTCACTAAAGTCGGTCTTCTCAAACATCCCACTGCAGGGTGTTGCTACTCTAAGTAAGCGAAACAGAAGAATGCTGCTTCGATAAATAGAATTGCTTCTCAAAAATCAGGAGAACTGCACATTGCTCACTTCTGTGTAAAGGACAGGGCTAGCCCTCTGAGAAACAATACACCCACCGGAGAAGGTATGTGCATTGTCTTCTGACCTATCTTTATGAGCCCTTCAGTGTGACGTAGGCTCCCAGTTCACTTGGAGGGAAAACAGAGACCTGTAAATATATTCTGAGCAGCTTATGCTTTTCACAACAAAATAAAGAAGCTGTTAGTACATGCGACATATTACCAACTGTCGTATCAGGGTTGTTTTCTTAAAACATTTTCAGATTCTAAACTTGACTTATTACAAATAAACAGATTCTCTCTCGCACGGGCT
The DNA here is from genome assembly GCF_036417845.1 of Apteryx mantelli. NCBI lineage: Eukaryota > Metazoa > Chordata > Aves > Apterygiformes > Apterygidae > Apteryx > Apteryx mantelli. The sequence goes on along the minus strand of NC_089985.1, from coordinate 8,620,882 downwards.
GTTCACGGAGAAGGATGACCAGTCTGCGCACCATGAACACTCAGGTAGAAAAAGCCTCCGAAATCACTAATCTCACCAGAACAAGATACTGCACCTTACCTTAACTTTAAAAAAACTTACCTCCAGCCCTGTGGCAAAGCCCTTTTTCCCCTCTCTGTTCTTATTGCATGAGTGCTGTTAGCCCTGTCTCCTGCCACGGCAGAAACGTAATGAGAGCACTGTTTTCATCTTGTTCGTTTGATGCCAGTCTTCTGACTCTTTGAAGCCGGAGTCTGTTTTTTGGAAGTCTGTAGAGGCAACGCTGTATCTAGAAGAACAGGAAAGTACAGAGCAAACCATATACAAATGGCAACCAGTAAGGAGGAAACTCTGGATTTCCTAGGACGTGACACTGGAGTGAGGGTATCTGGGAAAGGAATGAGGTCTCTGAGCAGGGATGTGAAATTCAGGATCCTTAAGACCCGATTCTCGATTGTCTTCCCTATATATTAAAGCATCCAAGAGTTGAGAGGAGCCTCCAGCTGTTACCTAGTCCATTTGCCTGCCCAGATGCCAAGTAATTATGTTTTTTTGCATCTGTGCAAATTAAATTATACATATTGAGCATTTCTTGTTTACTAAATGCACTATTAAATCCTATCTGCTACATTCCAACACCACTTCCTTCTCTTCTAAGTCACTAGATTATGAAATCTGTTAAATTAGTCTGCTAGAGGTTTTAATGAACATTCCTGCTCATTTGCCATTAAAAGCAATGTTTTAATTAGCGAGGACATTCTTGTCAACGCAGCTAACATACAGGTCTTTGCAAATTAATTGTTGATGCAAGCTTCCTCATTGCCAAACACGATGCACGTATTTGCTCCCTCACCTTGAAACAGAGATGGTGTGTAGAAACTAGTAAATAAAGCCACAGTTGACTGCACTTTTCACTGTGCAGTGCTCACGCAGCTTCAGAACAGCCACCCAGAAGGAACAGCTAAATCCGCTGATCTCACCAGAAAATTCAGGATAAAAATCAGTCAGTGGTAGATCCAGTGGATTCTTCACAGCCTCGAAAGGGCAGCCAGACCTGCTTGGGAAGACAAAAAGAAAACCCACCTCGAGCGGTGGAAATGAGTTTATAGGGTGTGATTTCCAGCAGGCAGGTTGAAGGGGGTTTCAGCTCGGGTAACAGGAGGAAGGCTCGTGTATGGTGGAGACAGTCCGAGGGACTAGCACGACTGCCTCACTGTAAAGAGCAGAGGAGCTTTTCTTTCGTTGCTATTAATTATGTGGTTCGACCCTGTTTGATATGCTTGGGAACCACAAGACGCACTGCAATTTTGCATCTGCCTTGCTCGCTGTCCTGCCTGGCAGGAAGCACAACCAAACCGCATATTCCTTTGCTAGTCTTAAAGCAGCTAAAGAGCAAAACCAACCACTTCTTGTCTGAACGGAAGATGTACCACTGTATGTGCCACACACAAGGGCATCCCACTGCCTATAAACAGCGTTTGGTGAGGCAAGACATCAAAAGCTGTAACACAGACCTGTCATTTTTCTTCTTAATGAAATTAAATTGCAGCATGACTCTATACTTAGAGGAGGTGGGGTGGGATTACTGTATATTGCATCTGTGACGGGTACAGAAATTCTGCCTCCATTTGATTAACAAAGATACGGCTGCAGCTCTCCTCCCAAGTGAGTTGGCGTTCATGTATTATTAACGATCCTTCAAAAGTACGGCAGTCACATGCTGCAGAAGCTGAATGATCCTGCAGACATGATTAAGGAAGGAGACGAAAAATCCCCACCACATCTGGATTTGCTTCTTCCTGGCACAGATGGTTTTGGTTGCTTTTTATTCAGAATATATTCATTAAGACTAAGCACAGGGTTTAAATGCAGTCTTCCTGTTCCAAGTCTCCATTTTCCACGTAGAAACTTCTCATCAGGAGCCTATCCAAGAAGGCATATGTACTGATTGAAGAGGGATTTCCCAAACCCTGTCGCACACTGAGTAGGTTATGAGAGTTCAAAAGCATAGCTGATACACAAAGGAGATCCGGATAGCTTGGATTTTATTTTCCTCTCTCAGAAGTGATTGTCTTGTCTGCTATGAAAACCTTAGCACTCCAAGCTTTGTTAACTAAAGTAAATAGATCCCCAAATGTTTACAAGTTTTTCAGTTAATGATGCCCAGAGTGTATACTTTCTCATAAATATCGATCCAAGCCTAGCTTTTGACGTGGGAAAGTCGTGCAGTGATAAGCCGTGGCAACAAAAGGCACGGCATCCTGTAATCATGTTGGCGGGGGAGGCACCCGCTGATCCCTGTAATCCTATTAGTAATCCTATTGTAATCTCCAAGTTACCTTCAGCCTTGCCACAGAAGAACCTGCCCAGACAACAGAAGAACATCTCCAACGTTACCCATCCGTGGGCACCAGCGCCAGGGGCTCAGTTCTCCCGCTCCAGCACGCACGGCGTCAAATGCTGCAGGATCTGCCACTAGGATGCTAATTGGCATAGAAATTACAACAGGCATCTTATGGTAAAGCAGGAATCAAGAACCGTAGCAATCAACTGTAGCCAAACTTATTTGGGTAGTAACATCTGGACACAGAGTTCTTTCCTGTGCTATAGGAGAGCAAATGTAAGGAACTGGTATATCGTTACCTCTGCACCGATTCCCTTACACTTACCGTGTTGCTCTTCTGGTTGCTAATGCTGCGGGTAACAAGTAGTCTGCTATTTTAGCATGTTGTCTAGCTTGGGTTCTCATTAGGTGTTATGTTTACCACAGCTGTTACATCTTATGAAACTTATATATGTCAGGCTACAACAATACAACAACACAGGTTGCACCCCAGCATTAGCTTTGCTTTATTTTATATTCCTCTATGTTAACTACTGCTACAAAAAAAAAAAAAAAAAAAGAATTAAACTCCTACGACATTACCGTTGTGCAAGCCCTATACACACTGCAATTGCCTGGCCATGCTAGCAGTGTCTGTTGCATCTTTTATGATGGTTAATGCTACTTTGTGTAATGATCCTGATTTGTATTATTATATATAATATTTGCATAATGTTTTGTAATAAAGCATTATGGTTTGCTCTACTAGCAGTATCTAATATCTCCTTCTGCTCTAAATTGTACATTTTTATATAATAGCCATCTACTTAAAATGGAAAAACTCTACCAAATTACTAGTGATTTTTTTTTCAAAGCAATTTAAATGTCAATATTTATTCTGCTTTTATAGGAAAGCATAATATGCTCATAAAAATTGCTTGCACTTCCATCATTGCAACCCCACTAATTTTGCTGTACTGTATTGAACATGCTGGCTTATTTACCAGAGTAAAGCAGCCCTATGCAGGAAAAAAAATCATTTTATGGCTTTTTTTTTGCTGACATTTAGCAGAAACCTATATTCTCCTTGGTTATCTATGCAGTTCAGCTTTACCAGATTGCTTTTGACCACAGTTAGTTGCAATAATGTACAGAAGGGTAACGCAACTCTTGCCTTTCCTTCCTCTTCTACTTCTTAATAAAGTTAGTATTTCCTTAGGCTTTTGAATCCTCACTTGCCTGACATGAGAGAAAATAAAAACATTCTTCTGGTGTTCCAACTTATGCTGAAACACGATGATTAGGAGTATTATCATGGATCACAGAAAAGTGTAGATTGGAAGGGACCTCTGGAGATCATCTCATCCAGCCTTCTGCTAGAAGTGGGACCCTAGATTAGGTTGTCCAGGGCCCTGTCAAGCCAAGTCCTGAATATTTCCAGTGAGGGAGATTCTCCCACTTCTCTAGGCAGCCTATTCCAATGTTTAATTCACTCTCACAGTGAACATTGTTTTTTCTTATATACAGACCGAATTTCCCCTGAAGCAACATGTGTGTATTAGACTGAATGTGTTTTCTTTTGATGTGTTCAGATACTCAGATTTGTGCATGCCCGTCTAAATAAGCAATAGAAGAAACAACAGCAGCCTTGGGGTTTTTTTCTGATGATGTCATGGTGAATATTTGCTAAGTGAACTACCTCAGGGCTAGCTTTTGTCCAAGTCTTTTATACAAAAAAGTGGAGCAATAAACCCTCTTCTTTCCCCTTTGCACAGCCTGCATAAGTACTGGGGACAGAACTGAGAAGTCTTTACAAACTCTGGAGAGCCGGAGAATACAGAAAAGGGCAGGAGGTTAAAACTGAGAGCATTATGGTTCTACAACTCCCCCCCCAGTCTTAAAATGAAGGAAGTCTTTCAGAGGGCTCTACCTACACACTCTAATCCAGCTGAAAGGGCCCCAGCCCCAGCCCGAAGGCCTATATTCTACCCTCGTTTTGTGCACACGCATCACTGCTGCAGACTGAAAGCAGCCTGCAAAATTTTGTAGTCCTGCCAGAACAATTACCTGTTACTTGGTGCGCTGCCCAGAATAAACCTCCCAAAATGTTGATCCTACGATTCATTTCTCTTGTACATAACTACGGCTATTTCAACAATTGCAAAAAAAAAAAAAAAAAAGAAGGGAGAGAGAGGGGATAAAAATGTTTAGATTATGGAATAAGCATGAATAATGGTTTGGCTACAATTCCCTCCTCTTCCCCTAAAGGCTTGAAAGAATAACAGGAGGAAATACTAAAAAGAACCAGCAATCTAAACAAAGGTTGTGAGGTTAAACTCTCACTTATTCCTCCTTCCTTCTCTTTATCGCTGCTGGCCACTTTGCTGCCGGCTCTCAGCTGAAGGGCTTGTTTGCATTGTTCGTCCGCGCGCAGAAACAATAAACGACAAAAAAAGCTCCATGGTCACCCAGTGATATCTTGAGCCATTCCTGATTCTTGCATTCAGCAAAATTAAAACTCTCTGAAAACCAGGAAATAGAAACTGAAGTACATCCTTAGCAGCCCTCACTCCGGCCGCCACAGCCGGCAGTTATCCCTAGAATGGGCCGCCCAGCTGACAGCTGTATCTGCTGCGTTTCGGTGCATCTGCAAGGAACGGTGAGGAGAAGCATTGCGTTAACTTGGCAGGCCTGTCTTTTTACCTGTTGGCGAGGCTGTGGTGCAGGAAAGACGCAGGCAGCCACGGTCTGACGATTTTCACGAGGAGTGCACAAAAGTCTTCTTGCCAATAGGTCTGCGTAGCAGTGACACACGAGAGAAGTTTGAATCTATGGATTTAAAGACAGTCAAGTGAAAGTTCTGCATCAAAAGGCACAAGTGAAGGACTGTGAAAGCCCGGCAAGCGTTAGGATGCTCCTAGGAAGCATGCTATATTTGAGGATAGGTCAGGTATAAGTAGCTGCCATTCAGTGCGGCTCATGTAAACGCTGGATTTGCCATTGCGAAAGAAGTCATTAGACTCCGCCTGACAGTGCTGCAGTGTCCTGTTGCCTGAATGTTTCTGCTGTCTGCAGAACGCGGGCATGTTGTACTGGCACATCCCCGAAAACAAACAGAGCTGAAGCTGTAACCTCGTTCCATGGTTGGCCTAATTCAGTATTCTGGGAGCACAAAAAGCCAGCTCTAACCATATCAATTTAAGTCTTTGTCAGTGAATTTTCTAGCTTTCTAAAGAACTGCTTCACTGCAGAAACTGGTATCACACAGCTGTAAGTGAGGCACGAGTATGATGCAATAAAAATAAAGGAAGCTACACAGTTCCTATTGAGTTTGCTCTTGCACATCTGGCTGTAGTGGAACGATAAAGATTACACATCCAACTGAGCAAAGGCCGCAGCTCCCGACATGAACGAGAGGAATCGGATTTCTGGTTGATGTGCAGATACCCTGATTGCTATAGTGAATGCTGAATACAGTACCTACCAAAAGCATGGGTGCTCAGCTGCCTACTCCAGTCCACACAAAATACACCCTGAGCCAAAACTTCAAAGTAGGTGTTCCCTTCCTATCTTATTAAGACGTTAGCAGACTAAAAATGACTCCTTGCTGTCTGGCGCCCTCTCCTGCGCATTTACTTATGTAGGTTCTTCTAGATGTGGCGTCAGCATCTGCCCTCAACATCCTCCTCTTCTGGCAAGGCCTTTCTGTACAAAAGTCCCTCCTGACCCAGCAAACCTTATCTTCCCAGTTTTCAGATACTTAAGTTGAGATACTCAAGTTATTCAGATACTCCTCCTCCTGACGGCAGGTTCTCGGGTCATCCAGCTGGGATTATAACAATCTGAAACAGTAGCTCTGAGATTAAAAAGCTGCTCCATGTATGGGTCATCCTTCCCGACTTCAGTGAAGAACGAGCCTCCCTCTTTATCTAGAGATGCAGAATCCACAGACCCTGACTCACAGAAAAGCCAAGGAACGGGGTGCAAACCCTGAGGAGTTTAGGAGCTTCTGAAAGAGGAAACAATACAGGGCTAGCACTTAATCGCCACATTTCTACATCCTCCTCCCACGGGCTGACTGCCAAGCCACTTTCTCTTCCATTTCCTTCCTCCCGGTTGCCTTTTTTGCACTCTGTCAAACTCTTTCACACTGCTTCCTAATCCCCATTCAGTGTCCCAAGACTTCTCTTTACCATATTTTTCTAGTTTTGCACCAAAACTGCAAGAATCTGAAAAGGATGCTCTGCTACAATGATTACTGTATTTGATCTATATATTTTAAAGTGCTTTTTCATTGTAGGTTTAGGATGAGAAGTAGATGCCTGTTTTCAGTAAAAATTTGTAGATACTCGGCATTCATTTTCTCTGGGCATCTTTGAAAAATGTTATTTCTGGCCTGTTTGACCATTCTTTGATCAGTGGCCACACAATACTACTGTAAATTCTTTCACAAGAAAATTTATCGAAAACTTGGTTTTAGCTGCTTTGGGGAAAGAATTATTGTGTAGTTGAATTGTCCAAGAACTCTGTACTTGTTCAGACTCAGATTTTTGCTATAGATTTCTATATTTTTCTATAGATTTCCCATGCCAGTGCTGAGTGACGGGATGAAGACTCCTAAAAAGACACTTTTAATTTCTGTTTGTGTGACTAACCTACAATGTTATGGTATAGTTATAGGATGCTATCTCCTAACAAGGTATAAAACATACTATGGTTCCAACTGTTCCTTCTGGAATAAGTGTTTAGGGCCAGGATACGTTCTAAGACTGGAAGTCTGCGAAAGCTATTTTTATAATTGTGTTGTGGATATAGCCCCAGACCTCCTGATGCACACCAACCCACTAGGCTTCCGCAAAATAAACCGCTGAAAGTAGTGGGAAAAGGAACCCATGAAGTTTTATGAATTGAAACCACCTACCGTATGATTTACTTCAGCATATCTGTTCCTGAAACATGGCGTACAGTTCTGTAAAGAGTACAAAAGATCTTAACCAAACTTCCAATAATGCCTACCCTTTTATGATAGTAAATGTTTTGGTATCTATGGACAGTTTCCTCCCACTGCCGCTTAGTTTATTATTAGTGCCTGGAACTCCTTCCAAACAGCATTCTTTAAATTGCTTTCAGGATCGGAAGTAAGTTTGTTTTAACATTTTTTAGAAAAGTATTCTTTATTGCTGCTGAATTGTTACCAAAAAATCCTGAATATTGTGGCTCATGGAAAAAAAAAGATGTCAACTTTCTCCCACCTGCTTCCACTAACTTCAAAGTGTTTCAAAATTTTTAGCTTTGACCTTTGAGAAAATGTAAACTTTCCAAAACATCTCAAGTTCTTTCGATGGCTGGTATGACTTAAGCACCTTTGTCATGTAGATACTTAGAAATTATGACCTGAATAGAATTACTATATTCTCTTTCCTTTCTTTCCTCTCAAATTTTTTTATTCCAAAGTTGTGACTGAAACAGTCAGAATTTGCTTTAAAAAACATCAAAACTAATGAAGATGGTTTTAAGAAATATTTTTAAGAACTTACAATCAGATTTTTGTCTTTCTGATGAAATCTCTTATACAATTTCTCTCAACTCAGCTTCGAATTGTATTGTAGCCTATTTTTACAAGTTTGGACCTGGGCAGAAATCTCGACCTCAGCTTTAGCTCACTGTATACCTCTAAGCTAGGTATGATTCAGAGGACCAAAGCTAGCTTGCCAGCTTAGTCAATTGAGGGAGGGATGTAAGCACAAGGAGGACAATGTAGAATACCTAAACTAGAGTAAACTGTGTGAAAAAATCCCAGCTAGATGTTATGAGTACAAAAAAAGCTTGATTTTTCTATTAACCACCCTTGAGCATTCTCCTGTTCTACGCTCATCGCAACGTCTCTCTTTTCCAGTCAGTCACACTGGCAACACAGTAGAAGGGATCTTTAGTGCTTCTGATTTTTTTTGTCACTGGTTCCCACTGTTATGTTAATTAGATCAAACCAGACTCCCACTGAGACTGTAACAAAGATAATCATTGCAGTGATCTGTCAGCTCCCTCTGAAACCACTTTCGAGGGCTTTGTAAACTTGCTGTCTCCACAGACCACACCAGCTGTTTAATGTAAATACCCTGGTTTGGCCAGAGTTGCTCTCAGATATGTTGCAAGAATCAAGATAGAAAAATAAATTCATAATAACTGGGAACCTGAAGCACATATCGATCTTTCCATTCAACTGACCATGAAGAGGGCAATGGAAGTGAAATGGTTTTTTACTTGCTTAGCAGGCATTAGGACTGTCATTATTTTTTAATTATAAGATATAAATATTGTGTGGAATTGTCTCCGTCAGAAGTTTAAAATGACTGTATATTAATATCCATCGGGGTTTTTTTTGTCTGGAAAGAGTGGCTTGCTCTGTTTTTCCTTCCCATTTAATAGCTTTGCCTTAAATACATTTTAGCCTTTCCACTGCTTGTTTTAAAGATAATAATAAATTTTGACAATTTTTAGCACAGACCCTCAGTTTGAAGAGATTTCACTTCCAAGCAGTTAACTCTGAAATCCATATTCTGACTGATTTTATCTGGGGGGAGGAAAGAACAACGGAAGAGTAAGTGCTGAACTGTCTTTCTTGATTCACAGCACGAAGGCATGCAATATCAAGGCACTGCTCGTGTTCAGACTATAGTGAGAAGTGGAGTGGGCTTCTTAAATAAATGGAAACCCTTATAACAAATAGGCATTTCTCACTAGCGTGATGCCTTGTTAAACTGAATCCACAAAGCTCAAGTCTTCTGCATCCGGTGCGTGCACGTGTGTGTGCATGGGCGTACAAACCTGCTGCGCTCATAATGCCGTGTTACGTTCTTTCTCTTCTTACCGCAAATCTGAACCAGATGTCTGCAAGGCCGCAGAGAATAACCAAACTGTAAAACAGATATAGGCTATTCTTCTCTTAACTGTGTTCCTGCCGGTCATTTGGAAAGCAAAAATATTCCAAATAGCAGAACTTTAGACTTTAAAAAACAAGTAACAGCGTACAGCCAAGATTTCACTTCTATCCCATAACCTGAAAATCATGAATGGAAAGTGGAGGTGGAACCCAAAAAGGGAAATAACTTCTTCTTTAGAACTCTATGCTAATGTAATGCCTGCTCCCAGAACCTATCAAAGGGCATTACAGATCCCTAATTTAAAGGAAGTTTAGAAGATTATCTGACAATTGTTATCTTTGCCTTCAGGTGTGGGAGCCGACTCACAGACCTTAAGCGACTTGCTTAGGTAGTACAAACACAAGGTGCCATGGGAAATCCTTTAAAATAGGTTAACTAAAAAGGGGGAACTAATAGTCATTTATCTGCTATTACTGAGGTTTAAGCCAGTTTCTTAACTGTTTAAGCCAGTTTAAGCCAGGTTTAAGCCAGTTTCTTCGTTTTTTTTTCCCCGCTCCTCTTCTTTGTACTATGCTTTCTGTTTCTACTGCTGAGCGACTATTAAAAAATATACAGTCATTCATCACATTTAAAATGTCCTTGTAGAGACAAGGACAATAGACCAAGAAATCCTTACACTTATTTACCTGTTGCATACATTTTCAGTATAAGTACAAATCTTCAATAACTTTAGAAGAAGTGTTCTTGGCTGGGGTATTGGTCAGCATGTTGACTTGTAGGATTGTAGTAATAATTGCAGAAAAACTCTGAACTTTCTACATTTGATTTCATCTGTTTCATGTAGCTACAGTTATGAATGTGACTAATTAAACCTATTCGTGCCCTTGAAAAAGATCTTTGCTGATGCTATAAACACAGAAAAAGATATATTCTACTATTTTCTATATGTGAAAAATTCCACTAGAGGGCATGACATAGTTATCTAAAACATGGTCCAGGAAACCAATATGAACAAGCAGATACTTACACCTAATCAGAGGCCAACAGCCAAATTAACCAGCTACAGGTTACGCCTTCAATATACACACATTCAGTGGCAAGGTCAGTGTTTCCAGCTACACTTAGTTTGAAGTTTGCTGCTTCTGTTTCAGATCTTAAGGAGGTCTTGTATGCAGATATCGCTTCTGCCTAGAAACCTTGTCCTATTTCTAACCTTACTGTCATGCTATCTCATGGCCTAGACCCACATATCTAAAATATCGCCTACAGCTCTAGGATGAGAGCTGCAGTTGTCAAATCTGTTTTCCAGGGCACAGTAAAATTTTCTGTCACTCATGAAAAGCTCATCTGCACAAGACACAGTTTTACTAGGGGTTGATCTCAGGCTGCAGAGCTATTCCCCCAAACACTGCAACCTCCCCTGCTTCGAAAGGCTTTGACCTTGCCTTTGCAATGTGCACAGAGCTATTTAAAAAACCTATTTCAAAAAGTTGTATACACATTTTCCCCTATAGGAAACCACATGCCACAGGTGTTAATCAAACATGCTTCCTTACTGCAGAGGATAGGATGCTACAAACATGTTTGCTGAATCACAGAGTATAAAGCTGGAAAAATGTTTTTAGTATGTCCCCATTTCTGTTCAAATTACCTGCAGCAGGCACTGGAGCTGAAGCATTCTATATTTCTCTCTGCCATGAGACTACCTAGGGCTTTAAAAAGGTGTGCACAAAATCCCCTCAACTATTCTTCAGTTCTGGAAGAAGCAAGATGCTGAAACACAAACAAAAAATGATCTCTTTGCTCCCATTCCACTTGTTATAATGAAAAAGGTAAATAAATTAGTTAAAAAGGAGTTACAGAAGAAACAGAGGCAGCTTGACCCTTGGGCTAGCTTCTGTCCTCTTTACAGCCCTTTTTACAGTGAAAGGTAACCACAGGAATAGCTTGTGTTTCTCTAAAGCATTTCAAAATGTCATCCTTTGCAAATCTAACAGAAAAATGTCAGGGCTTTAGAGCAGATTTACCATGATTCATTTGTAATTATTTTGAAACAATTGCTTCATTGCAGAAGCCTCTGCACACCACAGAAAAGAGAGCTGGGAAAAACAGAAATTAGGACTCTTGGTTAAATCCTAAAAAAAAGTTACCAGCAGCACAATGCACAAACCTGGTTGGAGAGCCAAGCCCCCAAAAGAGGTTCTCGCATACTCTATAAGTGGTTAGATATATCACTGGTGACTTGTTCTAAATATCTTAAATAAACTTCTTTGTGAGAACACCAAACAACTAACTTTTTCTCTGCTGCCAACCCACACTGTGGAGTTTAGACTTAGTAATTTGGCACCCTGGAAAATAAAGTGGGCCTGAGTCATTCTGTCCAAGAGTGGGAGTGGAGAAATTCCTAGTCCTGCATTCTCATTACAACGGTCTTTTTTTTTGTGGGGGAGATTTTCTGCTCTTCTTTCTGGCCCTCACCTAGAAACTGAGTCACGCTGCTGGTGCTTTCCGGGTTCCTGCTCCCTCCTTATTAGCATTCGTGTCGCACAAGTAGAAAAGCACTTGTGGATGGCAACAGACACGCACATCCCTCACTCACGGTTGGAATTTTGTCTTCCAGACTTTGCTTTTCGTTGACACCTATGCGACTTCACCAGCGCAATCTTCTGCTGCAGATGAGGCCTGGAATCTAGCCGTGACTCCAGTGAGAAGCACGTTAAGGGATGGTGGGACTTTGTTCCTTGAGAAGAAAGAATTAAAAATCTTTATTGCACCTGGCTACAAGAGAACAGCAGAAAGTCTGATGGGTTGCCAGACACACACATACTGGGATCTCCTTCAAAAGGGAACAAAAAGTGCTCAGTGGGAAAGCGAAGAATTCTCCCAGGCCAAGAGTATTGACATGATTTAAGTCTTACAGCAGTTAGTTGCAATAGAGAGTGGAGTTTGTGCTTTGCTCTAGGCATATTCCCATTAGAAGACTCATTTGACAGAGTATTCAAGAGAAACAACATTTTAGTTCTTTCCTGGTTACTTATAACAAGTTACCACTCATTTGTTGTTCTCTTCTGGCCCTGCATTTCTGGGAACGGAAGGGAATCCAGTGACAATTTATCTTTCATAGCCTGAATTCTGAGTATCCAATAGTTACACGGAACAGGTCATAATGCACGACATCCCACAAGGAAGCCAAACGTGTTTAGCATGTTACTTTGAAATAAGCTGGACAAGAAGAGTATTCTGCTGTCAGAGATGAAATCACTAGAGAATTCACACCCAAGAGTTCAGTGTACTCAGAAAGCACAGCTTAGAGGACAAGGAAGAAAGACCAAGAGAGACGGCTTCGCTTCAGGAATCTAGCAAGAGTAAAGTCACATCTATGTTAAGGATACTTGAATTAATGTAAGCGTTCTCAGAAAATCACTGCTTTGGGCAAATATGCAGCTTCCAGCTATTTAGTTATGATTTTCTTTGGCAGCACATTCAAGAAAAAAGAACAATTATTATCTCCGTCTTAGTTGTGACTAAACATTATGTTTTGGATAAATGGAACTAATTCTCTTCCATTACTGTATTTAAAGGATAAAGGAAATGCCTAGATTAAGTTCCCACCAAATGAAAATATTTTAATATGCTCTTTAATTAACTGATTAACTAATTTCTTTCTTTCTCTCCCTGCATTCCTATACCTGCCACTATATTGTCTTAGACATCATACAGAATCAATATCAGTGATTAAGTGCACACTACCCCACTCCAGAAGTCCAAATTAAACATATGTCTTTACAAACAATACATCTAATTATTGTTATTTCAGCTGAATGTGTTAATATGCCTGACAGACGTTTCACAAATTAAGGAAACACACATTTTCTGCTCAAAGTATGAATATTCTGAAACCATTGTGTATTTTCTAGCACATACCTAAGGCTATAGATTTTGTAAATATACTTTGTTCAGTCTAAGTGAGTTTGGGGTTATGCCCTTTTAAATGTTTAAGAATCTGAACTTCACGTACTAACTTTTCTGTTTATATTGCCATTTCTGTAATTTGGAGGTTTGCTATTTTCAACCATATTTCATTTTTTAAATTGACAAAATCCTTTTATCACCGCCTGCAATTCCTCATTTTATGAAGTAGCCAATGTTATCTTGCAGCTACTCCTCAAGTTCTTGGGTAGCTTCAACTTCCGATTTTACTTTGCTGATGTGACTACTTCCAGAAGCATACAGTTTAATAGTGTTATGAAAACACTGACTGGAAAATACTAAATATTGCTGAATTACTACTAGTTACTGATACCACTGTACTACTGTCGTTCATCAGACACAGTTGTATGGTTGTTTGGCTTGTATTTACATTGGAATAGCTCGTGCCTATACAACTACCAAAACTTTTAGACTATACTGCCTGTTTAGAGTTGAGATACTTTTTCTTCCACTCTCTCCTGCCTTTGCCTTCTTATAAGCTACTTGCACTAGAGAACTTGGCCTGATACTGTTCCTATCAAAACTGGTAAAAGATTTCATACCTGATTGCTCCAAGTCTGTTGCCATTCTGCACACTACTTGGAGCGCGTTGTAGTCATGAGTTGACGAAGGCTATACTAGGGTCAGATATATGAACAGTTTTAGGAGACACTGGAGGGGAAAAACAAATCCTCGCTCTTTCCTAAGCAAGATCCACTATGTTACTATGTGCTCCCATCTCTGCTACTCCTAGCATATTCAGGACTTAGAACTGCTATTTTTAGTCCTGTCTCTCCCTCTTGGATCAGCATCAATTGCCCAAATGCTGGCTACATCCAGGTCTTCAGCGACCCTTTTTAAAGCAAGAACTTTATAATGGTGGAACCTGAATATTGAAGATTCTGCAGTCTCTCATGCAAAATTTCCTTTCCAAAGGTAGAAAGCTGACAGAATCCTTAATTTGTGCATTTTGACCTTTGAATAACAAGGATTCTGCTACATATTCCCATTTACACACATCTACCTCTGTGAGTAGTTAATACGCTGTGGTTTTCTCCTTCTCACTCACTTTTGTATAAAAGTCTTAAAATAAACCAACTTTATTTTCAAAGTTCTGAGAAATATATTACTGGGGTATTATGTTACTTATCAGTCCAGGAAATTAATCTAGATTGTAGCTGAGCTGTTTCTGACACACATTAAATTGTTTTCATCGCATACACAAATAGGTGTCCTGAATAAGTGACCCACTACTGAAATAGATGACAAGCCTAGGTCTCCAGACGGTTATTACTGCTGAACATAACCTACTACACTGTTAGCAAGCATGGCCAAGGTAACTCCTTCTACTTCTCTTCAAGATCCCCACCTGACAAAACACTTGAATGTTGCATGAAGTGGCATCACTTCTGCCTTGTTACGAAAGATTCCCTCTACCACCAGTTACTTCAGGTCTAGGAAACACATCTACAGCCAGAAAGCCCTACTTCAAACACCATGTCTTCCTGGAAGTGAACTATTACTCTGTGGAAGGGCTTAACTCCTGCCTTTACCATACCTTTGTGCAGATCCCTCATGATCCAATGAAGAGCTTTTCCTCTGAATTGCCGCTGGACATTTCCACTGGACTGCCACAGCTCTAGCAGAGTTACGACTGTGTTGCAAAAATGTCACATCAGTCGGTCTACCTGTGCCAGCCATTTTTGTTAGTTCAAGATATCACTGTCAAACAAGAGTTTATTGTTAAGGTACCTTTTCTTAGTACTGACCCTGTACTAAATACTAGTATCACATGCATATGCAGAGGGTTTTCTTGTATCCTGAATGTCCTCCAAAATGTGATCAAACGCAATACATTTTGTGCTGAGTGATATCGTCTAATTTCCCTCCTTTCCCACTCATGACTTTGAACATTTTTCATTGTTAACCATCGCTAACTAAAGATCAAATAACTTGTTTGCCTCTGCTTTAAAGAATCTAAATTTTAAATTGTAGCAAAACCATCAATCCTGAGCCAGTGTTGGATCAGAAGAACAATCCCAGGCCCCCTTCTTCCTGCCTCCCTTGTATCTGATTTGATCCAAGGGAGGGTGCTTAGCATACGCTCTGCAACCTGCACGAAGGGTAAATGCCTTGGAAATTTCTCTTCCTATGCTTGACAGCCAGCATAGGAGAAATGACAGAGTATTTTAATAAAGCTAAGGCAGACAAGTCACAGCCTACCTGGGACACCACCAATTACCTTATCTCATCTTTCCAATCCACTGCCAGTTTATTTTTCCCCTCACTGTCATTTATACACTCATCTCCCTTCAGTATAATGTACGACAGCATAATAACACACCAAGAGGAACATTGCCTAGCTTCTCCCATCTTTTCTTATTTACAGTTCTCTACCTCCAAACTTGTAAAATGGGAGTACTTTATTTGCCTTTTCATACCTCTTTATGCTGGTTTCTAAAAGGCAACGAATGAGTGGCCTTCAGTCGCTTTAACGGGTAATAAATATTTTACCTAGAAGGAGGACACGGAAACAGCATGTCTCAGTTGACTGGAGTAATTTACTGTTATTTTGCAGCTGCAAGAGGAAGAAGAAATGTTTCCATCACACCATGAACAGTGGAAGCCACAAGCTAACGAAAGCTATGCCAGCTATCATGCTGCACCTTGTCTTCCACCTACTGCAGAGAGAGTTGCAAAGAGCAAAAATGCTCACAAACTCAGAGGTTTGAAATACAGTATTATCCACATCCCAGACTTTTGTGTCCACGCTGTGAGTGCAGAATCATAGAATGATGGAATAGCTCAGGTTGGAAGGGACCTCAGGACTTCTCTTGTCCAGCCTCCTGGTCAAAGCCGCAGTCAGAGCGGGTTGTTCAGAGCTTGATCCAGTTGGGCCCTGAAAACCTCCAAGGATGGAGACAGCACAGTCTCTCTGGGCAACCTCTTCCGCTGCTTGACTGCCCTCAAGGGTAAAAAGATTTTCCTTGTATCCAGTCTGAATCTTTCTTGGTTCAATTCACATCCGCTGTCTCTCACCTTCACCCATGCAGTACTGTGAAGAGCCTGGCTCCACAACCTCAGTGCTCTCACAGGGCTCATGGACGTGGGTCCTCAAAGCCTTCCCTGCCCCAGGCTGAACAAGGCAGGCTGAACACCGCTGGCACAACTGATGCTGAGGTTATTAAAAACAAATCAACCTTCACAGAGTCATACAGTTCTTGCAAGACTGTCACTTCAATATCTGGTTTTCCTTTAGTGTAAGGGAAGATTTCACCCAAACTACTTGGATTAAACATGTGTCTAATGTCCAAGTTCTAAATTGTATTTTCCACAGACAACTGATGGGTGACCATTACATGGAATTGCTCCCTGAGAACACGAATCTTCCTTCACTGGACAATCTATTTCTAATGCAACTAGCATAGCAGTTTTTTATAGTTTATTTGTTAATTTACATGCTACTGCATACTTTTGCATTTTACTAGATGCTTCCAACTCACCTTGCCCTCCATCTTCCTTTGGAGACCTGCCTTCCTTACAATGGTGTGCTTTCATTTTGCAAATCTTTACTTTTATGACATTCAGTGACCTAATATTCATTTTGCTTTTTGCTATTCATTTTTCCTCTGGAAAGAAATCAAATAATTTTACTGACAGTCATACATTAACATAAGAGCTACTTCACTCACTACAGTATTGCAGACACTCAGGGAGTAAAACACTTCACCAAAGGACGCTTTCTAGAATACTAACAGCTTGACAGCAGAAGTCTTCCCTTCCTCATCACTGCCAAACACCTGAAACATCAGGAAAATTTTGGTCATTAGTTCTGACTAGTTTCAGTATAAATAGAGTAGCTTCTCAGAATTTTTTTCCCCTTTTCTGCACACTCTTCCAACTTTAACATTTAAAAAGCTCCATAGAATTCACTTGGTTTTGAAAATATTTAAATTTTGAAGGCAAAAAGGCTTTAAAAGGCAAACGGACAAAGAACAAATACAGCAGAAACCGTTCCAGCACCTACATCACGTGCCTATGGCACTTGCACTGCCCTGGGTCCCACATCAGCCACCTTGGGAAAACGCTGGCGGACAGAAGGAACCCGCGGAGTAGCGCACTAGTGTAACTTCCACAAGCCTAACCGAGCGCAAAGGGCTCAAGTCTTAATTCACTAAACCTGAACGAGGGATAATCGCCCTCGTTACTCGACTTTTATGACGCCTCCCTTCACCTTCTCTCCGGACTGCGAGCTTTGACTGCAAGATACGCTTATTATCCCGAGTTGAGCCTCGTGCAATAATAATACCTTGTGAAAAACAAACAAGCCGACAAACCAGGAACAAGAGATGACGGCTAAATCCTATCCCCAGCCGTACTTTACTCCCTCGGAGAGTTAGCCGAGCCGTTTGACTGCGCTTAGAAAACAGAAACGTTGTTGCTGACTGCCTTATCAAGCCCTTGTGAGCATTTAATTATATAGCCTGTTTGGTAAGTCCCAAGGCGCGCGCGCAGAGTGAAAGATACTGGGTGAAAACAGGTATTTGGAACCACCAGCAGTAACCTGGTAGGTGCTGGATTTTTAAGAAAAAAGTAAGTGAAGCTTTGCAAAGAAGAAAGTGTCCTACACAGGACTTTATCAGTTAATATTCCGATGACGATATTATTAATTTTAACACTCCAAGAAAACTTAAAATGCTTGAAATATTCCACGTTAAGTAATTTTGTACGACTTGTAGCATCACTGAAGACTACAGTATTAATTCAAATTTACTTTGCACCTCACAAGATGATCTTTCTTGTAATTTTCGGCTTACGCCAGATTCAGTTGCTGGACGCCGAGTCCCGCGCACCTACCGAGGCGAGGCGAGGCCGAGGCCGGGGCCGGGGCCGGGGCCGGGGCCGGGGCCGGGCTCGCCCGCGGCGCCGCCTCGGGGCAGGGCAGCTCAGGGCAGCGCAGGGCAGCACAGCGGCGGGCCGGGGCTCGCTGCGGTGGGGCGCAGCGGGGCAGGGCCGCGGCGGCGAGGGGGGCCGCGACTCCGGGCCGGGGCGAGGCGAGGCGAGGCGAGGCGGTGACGGGCAGCCCCCGCGGCCGAGGGGCGCGGCCGGCAGGGCAGCGGGGCGGAGGGGCGCCGCGGGGAGGGGCGGGGAGGGGAGGAGGACTCGGGGCGGCGCGGCCCCGCGGCCCCATCCGCGCTCCCCCTGCCCAGCCCCGGCCATGAATATGTAACTCCCCTCTATTTCCCGAGCTCCATTGCGGAGGCTGCCGCTCGCCATATTGTGCTGCTGGGGCTGCGGCTTCTCCGGCGGCGACGGGCAGGAGCCGAGCCGAGGCGGCCTGAGGCGGGAGCACGGCGGGCGGTGAGCGCGGGGCGGCGGGCCGGGGCCGGGGCGGCCGCTGCCGCCGGGTCTCTCCCCCTCGTGGGGCTGGGGGGCGCGGAGCTGCCGGCTGCGGAGGGGCGGCCCCGGGGCGCGGCGGCTCCCCGCCCGCCCGCGGTGCCCCCTGCTGCGGCTGAGGGGCGGGGGTCCCGCTGCGGGCTGCGCTGGGCTCGGGGCGGGGGGGGGGTCCGCGCCGTGTTTCTCCCTTTGGAATGGGGGCGGCGGGCTCTGCCTTGAGGCGCAGCCCCGCCGCGGGGCAGGGGGCTGCGCTCGCCGCGCCGGCGTGAGGCGGCCCCGCGCCGCTGACAGCGCCGCCACCGCCGCCTCGAGGGCGGCCCCGGCCCCCGCGGTGGCCGCCGTCGCTGGCGGCGGGGACGCGCGACGTGTCGGGACCCCTCCGCTGTGCACCCGCTGCGCCGCGGGTCGCCCTCGGCACTTCTGCGGCGCCCCCCGGCCCCGCGGAGCCCTGCCGGCCCCCCGACGGGGCGGCGGCGAGGTACGGCCGCGCAGCGCGGAGGTGCGGGACGGCGGCGCGCAAGGAGCCGCGCAGCGGCGGAGCGCGGGGCCGGGCCGTAACGGCCGCCGGACCCTAACGGTCGCGCGCCGTAACGGCCGCCGGTAACGGCCGCGCGCTGTAACGGCCGCCCGCCGGGAGCCTGAGGCGGGGAGGAGGAAGGAGGGCTCCTCCGCTGAGCCGGGAGCCATTATTATCCTCGTAAACGGTCCCCAGGGAGAGCGCAGCGCTCGGTGTGAGTTACTGCGCTCTCCCGGCCTTTTGTTTCCCTTCAGCCTGCCCGCGGCGGCGTGCTGAGCCGCGCGTGGGTGCCGAGGCGCGGCGGTGGGGCCGCGTGGCTCCTGCGGTGGGAGCGTCGCCGTTCCCGGTCGGCAACCGCCGGTGTTCGCCGCCTTTTCCCCGGCCTGAATTTAGCCCCCGTGTCCTGCCAGCTCCTGCCCCCCTGGCTGGCCCTTGGGAGCCACCTGCCTTCCGTGGCCGGACCCCGCAGCGTGGCGCGTCTGCGGGACCAGCGCTCGGAGCGGTGTCTTCCTTCTCGGGGTCTTTGCTAAGCCTGCTGTTGGTTTTTCTGACTGTCTTCTGGGGGAAATAACTGGATCGAGTGCCCAATTCTACGGGAATCCAGGGGGCAACTAGTGGAGAAAGGTGATTTTCAGTATGATAAATCATAATCCAGTGCTGTTGGAAGTGGTTATCATTCTCTCTGCGCAGTAACTGTGCGTTGCGTGCAGGCTTTTAAGGATTAAAGGAAATCACTGGCATTTGAAAAAAATGTGAGTGGTGTGCAGCTAAAATTAATTTTGCTTGGGGAAAACTCTTTAATCAAATATGTCACTCATTCTGTGACAAGGACTTGATTTGTCATAGGAGTTCCCTGTAGAAGTGCTCTCGTTTGCATTCCTCTATGTTTGCATGAAAAACTTTGGTAATGAGGTAATTTGACGTTTTTATGCATCACATCAAGCTCAGAGATGGTGTTCAACTTCTCAGCTAAGAGGTTCTTACTTTGAAAGTAGTGTAGATCAATAAACAGTGTCTTTTAACATTAAAAGATATACTTATTTGAAGGATTAGCTTTGCGAACTGTGTGGAGATGGGAGGAAACTCTTAACTGTTTGATCTGTATTTTCACTGTTCAGATGTTAGCACGATCCAGACTGTCGGGTAGGAAGCTTTGTGGCTGGACCTGGCTGTGCTACGGTAAACTAAAGTGATAATGTTTAAATAAGTTTAGAACGTCTTTGGAGCTTTTTGCCTGGTGAATCATGTTACTTATAATGTTTAGTAAATGTTTCAATATTTTCTGCGTTCAGCTTTGTAATAATAATGGCACACAAATTTTGCATTTGAGTTTTTTTTACTTCTTGGGTGGCTAAAATTCGGACCTTTGGCATCACAGCTTTAAAACACCAGCCCTGCTGCAATTGCCAAGAAAAGCATTCCCCGTCATGTCTTAAAAGTACAGTGCAAGCCTCAGTGAAATGAATTGTGTGGTTCTGCCTTTATCAATGGCACTTTGTGTATTAAGAATGATGCCCCGAAACATGTTGAGCAGAAAGACTTGCTTGGGCAGCTTGTGTAGTCAGAGCAGGATTCTGAAATTTTCAGGGCTTAAGCCATCAGTCTTACATGTGAAAAAGATGTTGGGATACCTGAATTGCTTCAGCTTCCTTTAAACATTTCTCTTTCCCTTGCCTAGAAAAAAAATCATAATGGAAAAAGAGAAGGCATGGAGAAAAGGGAGCCTCAAAAATGGGAGATAAATCTGCAACCGTTCAGGTGTGTTTTTCTTAAAAGCAACACTGCACCTGGTTTTAATGAAGCACCAATACCCAGGACATTTATGAAAGAAGTATCAGAGTAAAAGGATTCTTTCCACCTTTTTTACTTAATTTAAATCTTTCTTCCTGCTTTATCTATTTTTGACTCAATAAACAGCAGTTTGATAATTTTGCAAATAGAGAGGAAAGAGATTAGGCTCAACAACATCCCTTCTCCAAACTTGGTTTTGATTGTGGGTGAAAATCAATGGCCCCTGAAGCTGACTTTAAATTCTTAATTTCCTGAGGAATGGACAGAGTTCAGTATTGTGGAGCTGCTTAGACTTGTTGCAGTGGAGAAATATTTTAGGAATTATCCCCGTCTGCCTCCCCCCCTCCGGGTTGCGGAGCTCTCTTGTTGAACAGCTGGGAGTTAGCAGTAGTATTCTACATAATTAAAAACCTAATCTGTTCTTTAGTGTTCACCTCTCTGGGATAAAAATAGATTGTTTTGGATGATTACTGGGTTTAAACTTTTGCTAGTCTAGTACTATTTATAAAATGTACAGTTTTATTTAAAACAGACCTTAAAACACAAATTGTTGTTAGCTATCGCCCAGCTTTAGACCAAAGCTGTTAGCTTGCCAAATTTAACAATTTTGTTTCTACTTACTTATTGTAGATATTAACTTAGCCATAGATAAGATTACTTCTGTCTTTCTTTTGTCTCTCAAGTGTTGGGGGGGATTATTTTTCTGTTTATTAATAACCAAGTAGAGGTTATTTTCTTCATCTTTTATTCTCATCAAGAAAATTGTATCTCTGCCGCATGTGGCCAGCCTCACTATGGCAATTGATAAGTGGCTGAGGAATTTTTATGGCTAACATATCTCTGTGATGACAGAAAAATTGAAAAACAAGCATATTTCATGATCTGATATTCTCAAAACTGCTCCCACAATATAAACTCAGTAGAATACTACTACTTATTACCACTTACGTTAATAAATGTGATTGATAGCAGGTATGTCGTATGCTGAAGAGAAAGGTAACTTAGCAGCTACCTTGCTGTGATCTCAGCAGCTCGGGGAAGGCAGCACACCCGTTGTACAGAATCGAGCCAAATACACTGTAAGGTGCTCCTTAAATTATTTGGAGAAGCTTCTTAGCTCCTCTAACGCCTTGTCAAAGCAACCTGGCAATCCGAGAAGCTGATGAACAGGCTTTGGGGATTTCTGCTGGTGAAGCTGAAAAAACGCCCTCATCCCCAGCTCTGGGTTGTGCCAGCAGAAGGTTACCCAGCAGCGGCAGACCTGTGCCGACTCCTAAGGCACTGCAATTCGGAGGCTGGTGTGATAATTGACTTCAGGGCATTGGTACGCCAGCTCGGCAGCTAGATGGTGGATGAGCCATACTAGGCTGCGACAACCGCTGCAGCGCAGTGGGAGGGAGCGTGAGTTAGAGCCCTTAAGAGCGTTCTGACAAATTAAATATGGGAGGATTCTATCAGTTCTGTAGCTCCTGTTTGTTAACTTCATTGTAGAGTTATCATTGTGTTTGTAATTTAATAGAGCGCAGGTTTTGATGTTGACAGTGCCTAACGACAGGATGGTTTTCCGGAAGGCAGCTGGAAGCTTTGACTACGCTTACCTCTGTCAGGAGTGATGTTATCTGTGTGGGCATAGGGGTGTACTACAGCTGCAACGTCCTGAAGGTGAAATTGAATTCGTGTCTTGCGTTATCACCACCAAAAGTGAGCTGAGCTGTTGGGTCAAAAGCAGCTGAGATCTTTTTCATGTTGTAACTGTAACCACATGAGTGATTTCTGCCAGCATAGTCATCAGTTAAGGACTGCATTTCTCCACGTTCCCGACTGTATTAACTGAAAGGGGAAGACTAGTTTTCTGGAGACCTAGCCATTGGTAACTGGCTTTGCGCTTGTGGAAATGGGGGAGGTCGTTTGGATTGCGGTGTAAGTACATTCGTAAGATTTGTGTTAAACTGAGCAGCAACTATAAATTTAACAACAGGGGTACCGAAATCATCAAACTTAATCTTTATTGAACTGAGCGGTCAATTCTTACTTTCTGCAACTGTTATTTCAGGGAGACAGGAAGAAGTTGGTTAGCCTCAAAAATGTGCCAGCAGTGGTGCGAGGCTTAGAAAGTGCTGTGAAAAGGAAGGCACTGCTCCTGAAGCATAGTTCTGCAACGAGGGGTACGTCCGCAATAGCAGGTACATGGTGCTTGGGTACCTCCATATAACAGTGGTCTTTCACTGCAGACTGGGAGGTCCGTTGTGCTATAAACACGTTACCAATGTAATGAATATACGTCCTTATCACTGCTTCAGCGTAAAAGTAATAAAGTGCTTTTATGGAAAAGATTTGCTCTATCCATCATCCTGCCGTTTTAGCTCACACTTTATTTGGCAAAACTAGATGGTGCAATTAAAAAGGAAAAGAAGCAAGTCTGAATAACAATCTCCTAAGGTAAGGTGTGCCTGTTTGTATGCGTTTGGTCTCTGTGACAGATTCAGCTCTTCCAGAACCCCAAAGTTTGTTTTTGTTTGCTTCCCAAAAGTTTTTAATTTTTTATCCTTCCTGTTAGGTTCTGATACAGCACTGAAATGAATTTTGGGCAGGGAAAGATTCACTTCACCTCCCTCCTTCACAAGTGGTGATTAGTTCTGAAGTCTAAGGTTGATTTATCTCTAAGAACTTAAGACATTCATTTTTGAGACTTGGATGGGCAGTCTTATGCACAATAAAGATAGAATAGCATGCTTCTTAATATGACAAACTGCATAAAATTTAGCAAATAACAGAGGAAAGGGCAATTCTACTTACTCCTCCACCAAGCTCTGCTTCATGCTACTACTTTATAGGGCCAAATTATGCTTTGTTAATAGCTGTTTCTCTGTTCGTATCAGTTGTTGGCAGAGGTCTTAGGCACATTTGATGTCTTTGAGGTCAAGTGCTTGTCTGATTTATTGGTCCACATCAGCACTGAAAATGCACTGTTCCTCTAAGAGTTTTCTTTTCACTCCTGACAGAAGGCTTTAATGTGATAGGGTATTTCACTATTCACCTTAGACAAGATATAGATTGTGTGTAAAGGGTACCAGTTTGTTTCGGCTTTAGTGATTAAATAAACTT
The DNA here is from genome assembly GCF_036417845.1 of Apteryx mantelli. Taxonomy (NCBI): domain Eukaryota; kingdom Metazoa; phylum Chordata; class Aves; order Apterygiformes; family Apterygidae; genus Apteryx; species Apteryx mantelli. Next base: position 8,596,881 of record NC_089985.1, on the reverse strand, counting down.
GCTACCTGTTGCATTAGAATAGGAGGCAATGTTTTGTTTTTTTTACTGAAAACTGGAAGGCTTAACCTCTCCAAGATTAAAAAAAAAAAAAGCCTAAGTTTTTTTTTTTTTTTTTTTTTTTTAATTTAGAAATAGCCTGATTTTGAAATGTGATGAATTTGAGTATTTGTAGGTATGGTAGCTAGAGGAAAACTGGTGTCTCTATGAATTCTGGACTACCTGGAGGCATCTAATGTAATAGAGAGAGAGTTCTCTGTAAATGAGGTGGTAGTTTTATGTACTGCAGTTTTTGTAGCTCAGGCGATGTTGAGGAGGGTGTAAAACAGAACTGTAAATAATAAGTTGCGACACTAAGGATTTAGGCTGTAGAAAATAATGGAGTGATCCAGAAGGCAGCATGAAATGGCCACGATGCCCTTACCAGGGAACACAGAACTCATTAGAACAAACAGGGATTTGAGTCTCAGCTATGTCAGAGCAATGCACATGCATGTATAGCGCTTATACTCCTATAAATATACAGCAAAGCATTGACTTAAAATCACAGCGATTCAAAGCATGCTTCTGTCATGTCCAAAAGTACGTGGCTGTTCATAAGACTGTAATAAAGCAGCCTTGAGAATGACCAAACATTTTAATGTTACTTTTTTTTTTTTTTTTTTTAATGCTCTTGACATCTAAGATGAGAGGGTTGTCGCTCTGGTTTTGGTCACTTTTATTAGTATTAATAGCTGTATGTTTAGGTTCACTGAGCTATTCCGTAGGTGTAGATGGGTAGAGCAGATGGTTTATATGAGGTCACAGTTGTGAAGCACACACAAATGTTTCCTAGGGCCACGGCGAGCAGCTTGACAGGCAGATTGGAAATGCTGCTACCCTCTGTGGATCGGGTCACTTCACTGCCGGTAAATTGTGAACGGCAATTAACTGGACGATGCCAGCTCTTAAGGCACCAGGCAAAATGCTTTCTTCCTTGGGAGGATAAATACACTGAAGGAACTGAAAGACCACGTGCTAGCGAGCTGGTGTTTTTCAGAAATACGGTATTTTCTTTTCCCCTCTATCAGATGTCTGGAGGCGAGCCTGCTGCAGGTTTCATAACGACAGCAGCAACTGGCGTTAGTGGGTTTGCAAGGAGGGATTTTTTTTATGTTGAAGAGAAATGGTCTTTAAGCTTAGGGGGCAGGTTGTGGGAAAACCGGGGTTTTGGACTAGTTATCAGGAAAACTAAAAATTCAGAACTAGTATGATTGAGAGGGACAATCATACTGGTAAAACTTCTTTTCTGTAATGTTACTTACTGTCAATACTGTTAAGCTGCTCTGGCGCTTTGGGATTCTTCAGTTTTATTGGTTCTGGGGGCATTTTTGAGTCTGAAGTGGATTGTACGACTTTTGGTTTTGTCTTTTTCCTGGGGGATGGTGTTACAGGGCAGAAATGAGGTTGTTTCCCTTTACCAACTCTGCTTTATCCACTGGCAAACTTAGGTGGTTAAACTGAAAAAATCCAAATAATGTGGAGCTTTATAATGCTTGCTTTGGGAATAAATGCAACTTCTCTGATCTATATGTACTCCCAGTACTGAGCATCATAAAACACTTTTCCTGTAGTCTAATCTCTTCTGGATGAAAAACGTTGTTACTAGAAGTAATGAGATAAAAGGAAAAAGTATTAATCTTTCTAGGGTAATCTTTACCAATGGTTTCAATGAGCTGCAAATTTTGAGAAATACAGACTCAATTTTTAAGTGGCAAATGAGAATCTAATGGAACATCTTAAAGATCATGTGTTTTCAAGCAAGCTGTAGAAATGCATACCTGTAAATTCTTAGAAAATGAATTCTGATGACTAAATACTACAGACGTAAGGAGAATATGCTGTTTTTCATAGAGAACAGGCTGATTTTGTGTTTTAAAAGTAGGACTCAGCACAACCTTGAGTGCGAGGAGCATCGCACTCATGTATATTCAAATATGAATTTTATTAGAAAACGTTACTTCTTCATTTTGCCATTCAGTATCTAACATTCAGTGGGAGTTGGATGTACCCCAAAACTCATGTTTTATTTTAAAATTACTTTTATTATACATAGATTGTTTTCTCAGCTGTGATGGGATGTCATTGATATAATTAAAACATTTGAATGTTAGTTTCTTTATTTACTTCTGTAAATAAAGTAGGAAAATAGAATGGCAAGGAACCAGATGCAAATATTGTTAAAATGGGATTGTCAAGATAGTTATCATGTTTTGCCTATTTATTTCTCAGTCTGCCTCACACTGTCCTTCAAGTGTAATAGAAATTGGAATGATTTAAAATAATAAGAGAATAGACCTGTTTTAACTTGTTTCATCACAATAAACATGCATATAACATGTACCACACTCAGACTGCATGCATTAACATTATTATTATTTATAGTAATATTTGGCCTCAGCATAATTCCAGTCATTCTTTATTTTCATACACTTTTATTCAGACCGGTTGCTATTAATCTGCTTAGCTCAACACAGGTTTCTAGTTTTGTTTCTTAAGATTAAAATAGAGACACCACCACCACCACCACCACCCACCAAAATGGATTTGGGGGAAGAAAGCGACACCAGGGAGAGAAGACACTTAGTGCCCCATGACTAAAACCTTCCCTGAGATACAGGTTTTAGTGTCAGTCTTTGAGCAATAGTAACCGTGGTCTTTATACCGTTATTCTGCTGGCCAGGGAAGAGGGTGAGGGGAGCAGTAAATTCTGCAGCGGAGGTGGCTGGGGGGTTCTCCCTGGGCTGACGTTATTTTGGCTCTCGCCGCAGGTTTGGAGAGAGGTAGAAAGTGGAGGCTTGCTGCAGTGCTAGGGGCTGTGGGTGCTGGCGGGGGAACTCCGCTCCTTCCTGGGGCACAGGGCACCTGGCCAAAGCTGTGTCCTTCTCCCTCGCTTTTCCTAACGCGGTGTCTCTGCCCCGCAAGCGGAGTGCAAGGATGGGTTCGTTTGCAGGCTGCTGGGCTGTTTAAGGGTGGAAAGCACTGTGTAAGCAGTCATAATTCGCTATCGGACTTGACTTCTGGGGCACGTAATTGCTCTTTGAAGTTTCGGCTTCACAGTTTGTGTTAATTTGGCATCTTGAATAGCCTGTTAATTTGCTTTGATTGTGCTTTGCAGATGACGGAATCCTAATCGATGTGTACAACAGTGTCTTAAAAAGTGACAACCACTCATTTTTAAACATCCTAGGCGTTTAGAAAGAAGCCCGCTTACATTACTGTTGATTATTAACTGATAAGGTCTGTCTTCTGAAATTATACCGTGAATGTACTTTTTAGACACTGTGATAGTAGCTGAAACTACTCACTTGTTCACGTTCTTTCTGTAATCTGTAGGTGCCTTTTGATCCTCTGAGCCTCTTGAATTTGCAGATTGAGCACTAGTCCCTCACTGTTTTACAGCTCTATTATATAACAGTTGCAAATTTTAAATTCTGGCAGATACTTCCAAGATCTGAAGGAGGTGGCTGCTTTTAGTAGCTGGTCAAAACCAAAGGCATTTCTGCTTGCTGTCGGCCAATTAAAATGTATGTGCAGGAGATAGAAACTATTCTCGGACAACATTCTAATGGTATTTTGGAACTTGTGTTAAGTTTTCACTTTAGACAAAAATACCTAGTTGTGGATTTTACCCGTGATTTATTCCACAAGCTCCAAGAAAATATTTAAGGAAAGTGTTCTTTTTCTTAAACACATTATGTAATTGCATATTTATAGAAGAAACTTCACTGTTAAGCAGACTTATTCATTGGATTTTTATTTATTTATTTATTAACATACTAGCATCTAAAGGCCCAATTCCCATGGTGCTGTTACCGCACCGTTCAAGCAAATGTGTTCAGCTTTGCTGTAAAGATAGTTAGTGGTTGAGGTTGTGCAGAGCCTTGTCCGGTCTGCCTATGTCCAAGAGCGGAGATCCCCCAGCCTCTCTGAAGTGATGCTTTATTAGTGATCCTTTTGCTATGGCTCTGTACTTGTATAGTCAAAGCCTTTGAAAGTTCAGGACCAAAGTAAGTCGCTTTAGCCATTATCCGAAGAATTGCATTTCTAGAAACACAGTGAGGAGAAATTTAAAAGAAAGAGAATAATGGCAAAACGGGTTATGAAGCAAATAATAGTTTGTGTGTAGCTCTGAATTACTAAATTTTAAACAAGTACCTGTTACAGGTGAAAAATTCGCAGTATAATGGTTACTCTAACGGTTGACTGTTGGTCCAAATCTGTTGGTTGGAACACTGCCCACCATATAAAAATGCTATTACAAACTTATCATATATACAGACATTATGAATTTTACTGTTGGACGCTTACCAATCAAATCTGTTGCTGTGTGTATGCATTTTGTCTTGGCAAATACTTTCTTATTTTGTTTTTGGTAGCTTATGCAGTTGTTTGGCTCTTGGTTTGAGTTCACAGCTGTAGTTCCTAAAGTATTTAATTAGGTTTTAATGACTATAAGAGATGATGATGGATACCAAACCATTTGTTATTTCTCCGATGTCTGCAAGACGGCCAGCTCCAGTCTGCACCTCCTGTGGACGTGCTGTGTTTCACTGTGACTCTGAATGTGAACTCATGAGCGTGAATTTGTGGTCAGCGTAGAGCAGGACTAACTGTGTCAGGGAAAGATGCCCGTCCACATAGCTAACAGAATAGTGAATTCAGTTTGCAAATACAAAGGAGTGAAAACCTTCCCGTTAAGGGACATTGTGACATTGAAACTTGATATTGGGAGGACAAAGACTGATAGCTTGAAAGAAGTGAAAGCACTCTTTTAGTAAGGAATTACTCTCTTGAGCTCATCCCCTTTTGAGATCAGAATATAATTATAGCGAGTGCAATATATATACCTAGTGAGAGACAATTGCAAGAGTGGTGACAGTCCGAATAAAAAGAGAGAAAGAAGTTGGGACCTGGACAACTGCAGTGACATACTTGTTCAGGATCGTTGAGCCGCTGGTTTCAGAGCCAGGAACAAAGCAACCTCCGGGCCAGAACTTGATTTGACTGTCTCTAAGGGATTTGGAGATGCCGAGAGGGGAAAAACTTCAGAAAAGAATGAACACTTTTATAGAGAAATTCTTATTTAAAATTGATTTTTTTAAGAGTATTTGCAAAAATCTGTCAACCGAATGTAAAATCATCTGAGTTGCCAATGAACTTCAGTGAAGGTTAATTCCTTCAAATACCATATCTTTCCAGAAATACATTTATTTTTTCAAACCAAGCTCCTAGCCAGAAATGAGGAGCAGAACAAACATAAATTTCAGAATGTTTTTAATGGAATGAATTGAATTTAATGGAATGCATCAATTGAATTGGATACTTTGTCCAAACATACAGTTTGTCACTAACAGCAGTTACAGTATCAGAGAGAGTCAAATGTAAGCCTCTAATCCTATTAAGCTTCCAGAGTAACTCAGCTATGATACCTGTTTTTAATAAAATGTAGTCCTCTTTAAAAAAAAAAAAAACAAAAAAAACCAGAAGGGCTGAAGATGAAATGGGGATACCAAATAGAGGGCTAACTAGCTTACTATTTTAAGTCTAAATATTTAACTTTTTGCCTTTGGAACAAGAATATGTTGATTCCTGTGGGTTTGATACTAGTGTGTGTGTATTCATTTTATTTTTTCTCAAAAGCATTTTGGATGGAAGTATGAGACATCAGTCTGCTGTTTGGAGTTAAACAGCAGCCAGAGCAGCGCTGGCTACGCCTGAACCGGATCTGTGGGTTGCTTCTTCCTGCTGCACGTTGCCGGTCCCCCTTTCCCTGCTGCCCAGTGTGCTGACCCACCGGCGTCTGCAGCCGCTCCCTGGCCTTTGTCCAGGCAAAAACAGGCGCTGCAGAGGGTTTCATAAAATAATTCCGGTTGCAAAGGATCTCCCAGGGTCACCTGGTGGAAAATGCGCAGGGCCAGCTTCAAGGTTAGTTCCAAGCTAGAGTTAAGCTGATCTTAAATTTTGACCAACGACAAATCTTGCCCTTTTGAGAAATCGGGCTAAGAAGTGATGATACGCTGGTGAATCTAAGGATGGTGAACCTCCAAAAATGTAAGAGAGTAGGGAAATTCGGGAGCAGTGACAAGCTGCTGCTGCTTAAGCTCTTCCTTTGGCTCCCTTATGGCCAAAGCAGTGTGTCCGACTGCAACTCCGAATGGCTTGAAATGCACTTGTTGCCCGTTGGATATTATTTTTACTGGGCGGTTTCAGGCATGAGACACCTGAATGCCCAACATACTGTGACTCGTGACTGTATTTGAGCAAGTAATTAAGCGTATTTCGCTGTAAGAATTGACAAGGTGCGTTTGGCCCGTGACGAGGGAGAATGCTGCTGTGCTGGAGTTTTTTCTAGCGCGTTGTAAGGACTTTCCTGCGTGAATTCCCTGCTCGGTAAGCAGGCGTGAGGTCAGCGCCGCTTTTCTGGTGGCGTCTTTCACGCTGCGGTTTTTCCCTATAGCTGTCTGCCTGTTTGCCAGAGCTTCAGGAACAAGGCTGTTTTGTTGTTCTGCCTTTAAACTACAGCCGCTGGTCCTCGAATTTGTTTGGGGAAATAGTCTGCAGATGGATGAGCACAAAGAGCAAGATTGCATAAGCCCTGTTTTCCAACAAAATCAGGCTTAAATAGCCGCTCTTTCAAATGAAGTGATGCAGTGCTGCTTACTGAAGCCAACAGGCTCATCTCCCAACCCTAGTTAGGGAGCTGTTCAGCTTGTAGAGAAAGCTTGCTTATATAAAATCAGTCAAAACTACTTCTGAAACTGTTTAAGAATAGCAAAGTTTGTTTTGCTCTTTTGCTCCCTTAAAAAAAATATATATATATAATATTTATTTATTTATTTTTATTTAATTATGCTCTGGCAAGGCAAAGAATTCTTGAGAAACATCCTGGGTAGCCAAAAAATTAAAATTTTCATGTTCTGAAAATCTTTAGCTGTCTCCTAGTCTCCTCTTCCAGTTATACTCCACAAAAGATATGAAGTGACTAGACAAATGACTAAATAGAGTAGTATTTTAGTGGAAGCTAGCTCGTTTCCATTTTTTTCCACTGTTGTAAAATGGGTACGTTTTTGTGATGTTTCTGTTCTGTGGAAGTTGCTTGGCAGAGGCATGGAGTCAAGAGATCAGAAAATGTGTTTTTTTACCTATAAAGATTATCAAGTCTTGTCTATTAGTGTGGGATATTTGGAAGACCCGTGGAAAGGGGGAACCGAACTGCTGTTGGGAACGAGGGAGTGACAAGAAATCAAGCAGACTCATAGCATTGCGTGTTCTCAGGTTTGTAATCCTCTCTCCTGGTTATTTCCGTGAGCTCTTGCTTTGCTAACGACGGTCGTGCGTACTCTTTGATTACCAAGTTCATGCTCGAGCGTTGCCCTGGGCTGGAAGCGTGAGTCAGTCTGAAGGACTGCAGGTGTCCTTGCGATGTTGTTTTTGTAGTGGCTGCCATTGGTGACCCTCTGGCTGTAGCCTGACTCGCGCTAGCGGTACTTGCCGGTGCTTCTGAAAGGAAGATGTTTGATCTGCCTACACAAACGTGACTTTCCCCCTTCGTGTGACCTCCAGCTCAAATTTTTCGTGAGACTGCACGCTCTTTTGCTTTTAAAACCATAATCTAAAAAAGTTCCTTACTGTCATGTGACTGGCTGCTTTCCTTTTATATCTAGAGAGTATAGAAACGTGATAAAGGTAAAAAAATGATAAAAGCTGTAATGGTCAATGGTGCGTTAGAAGATTTCTCAAAAATCTAATGATGAAAAAGGCTCACAGAGTACATGTGTCTTACCCTTATTCCCAATGCCAGTACGATGTGACCTTTGGAGAAAGGATCCTGTCGTCTTCATTTAGAAAGTGGAAAAGATCTGAAAACTGAAGTGAGATGCTATTATGACTAAATCTGCTCAATATTTTTAGTTGGAAAAATGAGCATGGGGACATTTTTATTTAAGACTTATTTTTAAAAAATGTCTAAAGGGATGCAAACTGATAGTAAAGCTTCCATATAGCACTGGTTATTGTGCCTGCTAGAGGCTTATCCATGTTTCATTGCCAAACGATCTTCAGAATTTGGAGATTTCAGTGCATTATATTTCCAGACTGAAGAATAAAGGAGTGAGTTTTCCATTTATTGTGGCTTTTTTTTTTCTCTCTCTCCCTTTGCCAGTAATAGTTAATAAAAAATGTCTGTCTATGAACTTGTCACTTTATATTTTTCACACTAAACAAAGCTGTCAACAACAACAACAAAAGCTTTCTTTCCTGGCTCATGAAAGACTTTTCCCAATTTTGTAGCTTTAAATAGGATCAGTTGGTCTGGCCTGCACCATTCCGGACTACTTTTAAGGAAAGCCTGCTTCAAATTTGGTAGCGGTGGACTGTCTTGAAACTGAACTTAAGTGTAATCTCTGTATGATCGTTAAGGCTGTGAAAATCTTGACACTGTCGGAACAGCTAGAAAAATTGTCCTGTTGTCTGATTTACCTTCGTGGCAGGCAAGGAGAGCTAGGGATGGTCTGTCCACAGCAATTCAGCTCCCCAACCAGCACAAGAATAAAGAGAATGGTGCAGTCCAGGGCAGTCAGGCCTTCATCATCATCATTATTTTTATTATTTCTGCTGGAAACAAGCAGATTACGTGACAGCCGAAAATGAAATAGGCAGTGCAGTTTGGGATGCACGTTCAGATGACTACTGATAAAGCGTGCTTGCTTCGGTTCAAACAGATGTCAGCAGAGTTGCCTGATTATACGCTGTTAAACCTAAGAGCAAGGAGCCGATCCAGCCTCCTTCAGCTTGGCCGTAATGGTTGATTGAGAGTCAGCTGACCGCGGAGGTTTGTGTCCTACCTCCATCGCCAAAGCGGGCGCAGAGGATTATTCATGGAGGGTATCTAAAGAGGTGCCTTACTGACTATGGTTTGAGACTTCTAGTTGATGCTTGGTGACTGTTAAATGGTCAGGGCAGTTTTAGCGGAGCTGGATCTTTGGTATTGGTGCGTGCTGCTGACGTTGCTGTGTTAGATTTCCGCAGGGAGAAGAAACATGGATTCAGCTTGATGCCCAAGGGTGTCATAAGGCAAAGCAGTTAAAACTCATTCAGATGCATTTGTCAGGCCCAATACAGAGCTGGAAACAGATCCTAAAATGTAGGGGAACAGAAACAAAGCTGCGGAGGCTCATCTGTTGATCATTAAGTAGATGAAAAGCTCTGTGCAGTGTGAAGTGATTTTTGCTTTTTGCTTTTCTTTTATGTTTGACTATGTTTCCACTGCTCCTTTGATTTGGGCTTTGTACACACCAGTTGCCGAGAAGACTTGGTCTTTTTTGAAAGCAAATCCTTTTTGCTAGTGGCAGGTGGACTATGTGGATCCTTTTAGCTTTGGAGTGATCCTTGGATTGGCCTTAAGGCCAGTTTCTTTGCTCTTAAAACTCTGAAGTGCTATCACTGCAGGCCTGTGGGTGAGAATTAAGCACGCTGCATCTCGAGTGACAAACTTTTAGAATAAAGCAGATCAGTTGTTTTTTATGACACTCGTACAGGGTCTTCTGCAGTGCAGCCTCGGGCTTGTAGGCAAGACTGCAGTATAAGCGGTTACTGTTAATGCGCTTGTTCTCCGGGCAGATGGTTTTGCCGACAGTCTGGCACCAAAGCAGCTGCTATTCTGCATTAGCAAGTGCAAGCGTGCGAGTTTAGGCAAGTTGTTACTTGTGCAGGCAACAGTACAGTCCAGTTCTTGGGCAAACTCAGTTTACAGTCTGCCCCTTGGTGGTGGTGGCTTGTCGGTTTTAATGGTGAATTAAAGTACTAACTGGATGTCTTGTTCCTCTTATCCATGTAGAGGGGCACATCTCTTGTGACAAGCAAATTGCGTTTTTAGGGCACAATATTTGTATTATAAAATTGGAGTTGACAACATATGTCTATCATCTCCTAATTTTTTTTTTTATTGGGAAAACTCCTGATTTCTGTGCCTGGAGAAGAATAGACATCATAATCTTTGCTGTACCGCTTCTCTCTCTTCTCCCTCCCCAATTAATTAAAGCTTAGAAAGTAACCCTGCTCTCCGGAGAGGTTGACCCTTTTCATCCAGAACTTGATGAATTTAAAACTCGATTATAAATGTCCTGATAGATGCAAATAGAATTTGCATTTGGCTGCCTATTGGAAGGGTCTGGAAATACAAATCTAGATTTAAAAGAAGTGATAAAAGAAAGGATGAAAGCACTTCTGCTTTTCCCACCTAGTAGGAATGTCTGCAACTACCATCTTGCTTCTTATATGGTTACGTTGTTTATAAATGTACAACAGAATCTAGGATACTTGTTGCTGTTTGAAGGCAGGCATTTTGGGAGAGATGGGGAAGATTTCCTCTTCTCCCCCAGCATGAAAGTATTTTTTTATTCAAAAACATCACTTTCTTCTGCATTTTGCTTGGCTTTTTTTGGCCTGACTGTGTTGTGCTCAGTTCTTTTTTGCCCCATCCATTTCCAGGAATGCATGTCTGAAATTACTGATCTCAAAAATGAGGAAGAAACACTAATAGTGCTTGTACGATTCAGGTTTCTGAAACTTAAAACTTTTGACTTCTGACTCCCCTCCCAAGACACTGCAAGTCAGGTGCAAATCCATTGGAGCCCTGTGGGATTGCTCAGGAAAACTGGACTCTTTGAATTTCCTGTTATCACTAGGTTTTACTTTCTCTTTTAGTATTCTCTAAACTTATAATTGGAAAACCCTAGGGCTGTACTTTCAGGAGAAGAAGAAAAGGCAATAGAGCATGCTTCCAGGAAACGTGTTTAGTTAAGAGTTTTGTGTGTGCGCACACGTGCACCGTTCTGGTTGTCCGTTTTATTAGGAAGCAGCTTGTAACTTGTGTCTCCTTCTGTTCCCAGCCATGTCTCAAGCCGTGCAGACAAATGGGACGCAACCTTTAAGCAAAACCTGGGAGCTCAGCTTATATGAGTTGCAAAGAACACCTCAGGTAATACGCTTTTGAAAAATACATGTATGTCCTTGAGGTGGCTCTGCATGTGTCTTGTTTTTGTCTTTTTACTGTGTTTCTTTTAAAAAGAGTAGCAAAAAGTGCAATCTCAGTAAGAAAACTACTAAGTTTCTTGAACGAACTCTTACTTGATTTTTACACTAGGAAGCAATAACCGATGGCTTGGAAATAGTGGTGTCGCCCAGGAGCCTGCACAGTGAACTGATGTGTCCCATTTGCTTGGATATGTTAAAAAACACTATGACGACAAAAGAATGTTTGCATCGTTTCTGCGCTGACTGTATCATTACAGCCCTCAGGAGTGGGTATGTAAATATGACAGAGGAAAGGGATTTCCCTTTAGATCTAAAAGTGATCAAGGAAATCCTTTAAGCCCTGGGTGTTGATGTGGAACAGTTAAGCGCCTGTGCGCTGCGAGTTTTTGCATGTAGAGCACACCTAGCAGGTCTCTTTTGTGTTCAGCCACCCATGGCAGGCCGGACCTGGCCTTTTCCTTGTGCGGAAAACTATCCCGTAACTTTGTTTCTTACAAGGAGTCGAAAAACCTTTTTTGTGTGTGGTTGTTGTGAGGGTTTTTTGGTTTTTTATTAGGTCCACTAAAAGCAAAAGAGACTTATTTTTGTAAGTAACATTTTTGATTTTCCTCATTTTTCCTTTCCCTCTTACAAGAATGTGTGTGTCAGTCACTGAGCAGAATTTACCTGGGCATAGTAAATTAAGTGTGACTTTCAGCAGTAGTCCTATTTCATAGCTTAACTACTAATATAACCGATGCTAAAGTACAAATCATTTATCTTGTATTCTTCAATTACAAGAGCATATTTTCTTGAACGCAGTAGGATTATGAGATAACCAACAGCAATTAAGTCAGTGATGTAAGTATCTATTTCTGATGATGGCAGTTACCTGTGCTCAGAGGTCACACACAATTCGCTGTGCCCAGTGATTGACAGCAATATCCTTGTCATTAGAGGGATATGAGAAAACCATCAAGAATAAAGCCCCTAATGAGGTTTCAGTTACTGAGACCTCTTCCTCACTGGGGAAAAAAAATGTCTAAACCTGACATGATAGTTAAATGAGAACAGACTGGTGCTTGAACTACCTAATAGGTTCCTTAATTTTTGTCTTGTTCTGAGTGCTACAAAAGACTATGCCTTCAATACTGTTATTTCCTTTAAAAATGTGTCTTTTCTAGGTGCAAATGCAGCTAGAGCTTAGGGAAAGAACCAGTTTGTAAAGTAGGACTCTTGAACTCTTCCGTCTAAATATACTTTCTTTAAACATACTTAAAAAAAAAAATTGAAACAGGGAGAAATGTGTTTGGATTTTTTGTTTAAATAACTTGAACTACCTGATCTGCTGAAAGACAGAAGCCCCGTTCTAGATTGACTGTGGGTGTCAAGTCATGAGTGCTTTGCCTAAGAATTGTAGCATTAGGGCAGGCTTTGGTTACACCTAGAGAGTTAGTATGTGTTTTCTCTCTTCTTGTTCATGTTTAGCAACAAAGAATGTCCCACGTGTCGTAAAAAGCTAGTTTCGAAAAGATCGCTGAGACCAGATCCCAATTTTGATGCTCTCATCAGTAAAATTTACCCAAGCCGCGATGAATACGAAGCTCATCAGGAGCGAGTGCTAGCAAGGATCAGCAAACACAATAACCAGCAAGCTTTAAGTCACAGCATCGAGGAAGGACTAAAGATTCAGGCCATGAACAGGTATGCAACCTGCGTAGTTTGTCTGCTTGTAACCACCTCAGCCGTACAATGCTGGAAGTATGCCACCTGTCTCCAGAATATTTGGGGGTTCCTCTTTTCTCCTCCAAACACCACCAAAATAATTTTTAACCTTCGTGTAATAATAGAAACCTTCATATTGCGCTCTGCCACTTCTGTTGCAGCCAGATGTAGACAGCAGATTTCAGTTTTAGCTTTACCAAAATATAGGTAACGTGTCTTTGGTAATAGATTGTAATGCAATGAATCCTGTACCAAAATATTACCATTATATGCAAATAAATACACGTAATGCCAGAACTCAGGTGTTCTAATTGCAACTCAATCCCCACGTCTGGACTATATGAAGTATACATGGAATTGGAATTCTGGGTATGCATTTAAACCCAAGAGAGCCAGCTGGGGAAAGATGCCTCCAACTTCATGTTGTGGTAAAAGCATGGTATTTGACTGGTATATATGTATGTGTATGTATGTGTATGTATCACATACAATTTCATATTTAGATGAAAAGATTCATCTGTCTTGGCTGAAAAATAAAAAATAATTGTATCAAATCAAAAACCATCCTAAAAAAAGTCTCTAAAATGCGTTTGAGGGATAGGAGGAAAGTCTGCAGTCTTGTATATGAGTGGCTCTTTATATGAAACAATGTTATAAATATGATTTCCCCGCCCCGCTTATCTCTGACGTGGTTAGTACTCTTGTATGCTCTTCCTGGTAGGTCACCCATTTCTGACTTTTAGCATGACTGATCCTGGGGGCGGGCGGGAACTGTAAAAGTAGTTGGGTGAATTCTGAATGCTGATTAGCAGCTGAGCTGACATTTATTTCTACCTATTTCTAATCAGGTTACAGAGGGGCAAGAAGCAACAGATTGAGAACGGCAGTGGCGCAGAAGATAACGGTGACAGTTCGCACTGTAGCAATGCCTCAACGCACAGCAATCAGGAGGCGGGGCCTAGTAATAAGAGGACCAAAACCTCAGATGATTCTGGGCTAGAACTGGACAATAACAACACAACTGTGGCAATAGATCCTGTAATGGATGGTGCTAGTGAAATAGAATTAGTCTTCAGGCCTCATCCTACCCTCATGGAGAATGATGATAGTGCACAGACGAGGTAAATGTCTTCTACTCCTCTTCATGTATTCCGCTATCATTTTCTACTGTCACTTCTCAGGGCTTTTAAAATCAATTTGCTGTGGTCATACCACATCCTGTTTAATCAAATGCACTCTTTGTATTTCAAATCAGGTTGATGGTATTGCTCCAGTATTATTAAAAAATACAGTGTTATAATAACAATCTGTTTTAGGCCTTTGATCACAGATAAAGATGTTCTCAAGGTTTTCCAGCATCACAGTTCTCAGTAGATACTAGGAGGATGGTATATTATCGGTCCCTTTCTACTTGCTGCAAAATCCTGTGGGCCTAAAGAAACCTTGCATATGTTTTCGAGCAGATTTTGGAGCAGCTTTGTGTCAGCATGACTTGTAGGCTGGAAGCTTTACCTGGCATTTCCTTTCACGATCGAGTCCAAGCACAGACTGCAAATAATGGATCACAGCAGCGAGCAGTCGTGAGGAGCTTCCTCAGATCTCTTCCTGATGAGATTTCTTTCTCAGGTTTCTTTCCTGATGAGACATCTCTCTGTAGTGCCTATAAATATATTATAAGCCTCAGCCAGCTTTTCTTTTTGGTTTGGAATTGTGAGGGACTTCTGGGGGTTGTTCTGAAAGGCAAAGACAAAGCGGCTGGGGGAGGCCTCTCCTGCTGCACTTGCGTGTCAGACTCCCCAATTCTTGCATAAAGAATTGGGGAAGGAACAGGTAACGAGAAAATAAGGGTAACTATGGCAAGGAGCAGACATGGGATAATGTTGCATGTATGGCTCTCCCACCTTTCCGTCCAGGAATGTCAGATTGCATCTCTGCTCAGAAGATTTGTGCAGTTGTGAATAGTTCTCAAAAACCCTTGACAACCTGTTAATAGGTTTTTCATTTCAAGCAGATGACAGGACAGTGCCATCTTCTCTCTACAAATAGCATGAGGGCCTGTGGGAGAAGTGTCAGAAAGATATAAGGACTCTTTGGAACAGCATAATTTAGTAATCTGCTTGCACATCTTGAGTAAAAACACTTAATGCTCCTGTGAACTTCCTTTACAGGCCTTTTCACACTTGATGCTTAGTATTTGGGAGACGGGGTGTTCCAAATGCCTTTTTCCTTCACCTGTAACTCGACTGTCTTTGGTTACCTTTTGTGGTTGTTGTTGCAGATACATAAAGACCTCGGGCAATGCCACCGTTGATCACTTGTCCAAGTACCTAGCTGTGAGGTTGGCTTTGGAGGAGCTTCGAAGCAAAGGAGAATCGAACCAGATGAATCTCGACACTGCCAGTGAGAAGCAGTACACCATTTACATTGCTACTGCCAACGGGCAGTTCACCGTAAGTAGGATTTCTGCCTCGGAGTAACACTGAGGTTCAATACTACTATATCTTTGATACAAATATGATTAAAATCCAGTCAGTTGGACTCTTCTTGAGTTGACCCAGGGATAATGCTCATAATGCCATGCTGCATGTTTAGAAACATTAATTGCTTTGTAGGAAATGTATCTAGCAAAAGATTGGTTAGTAGAAAAGGAGGCATGCATATATTTGGGGTAAAATCTAGTGATGCTGGCAACTACTAGCTGACCTATGCCAGGTGAGGACCAGACCTTTTTTTTTACAATTAAAATGGAAGAGAAAAACATTATTTCACCTGAAAAATCTTGTTTCATGCCCAAAGGCAGATGGCACTTCCGAGAATCAGGAAGTGCCAATCATAAGGAAGTGTTTCTCCATTTTCCCATAGGCTTCTAATATTCCAGTATGAAACAGCTGCTGTGACTGTAGTTAGGGAAGAACCCTCCTCTCAGTTCATGACTTCAGAACATGAGAGATAAAGCAACACGGCAGTACTGCAATTAGATTGAGCTCTGAACCAGGGGGGGTAGCAGTGGAATGGCAGCTGCTACAACTAGATACCCAGATGCTTCCTAGCAAGACTCTTTGCAGAGCTTGCAAACGTGACTACAGATTGCCCTTTAGAAAAAGGAGGTGCTTCTGGGGTAGATACACATGTATTGCTCTCGCTTTTTTCTCAGGAGGAAAGAAAACTGAATTTCACTTTATCTACAACTGTATTCATTTCGTATACAACTAGCAAAACTGTTTCTTCAGTGCTGTTTTAGTGAGTTTGGCAGGAGTTCAGAGTAGCTGGTGTTACTGCTTTTTGACACGGAAATGTTAGCTAACAACACTTGTTCCACATATCAGTGACTTTTTTTTTTTTAACTCAGTCTGTGCATTGCTCCAGCTTCCGTAGCTGGCTGTTGCTACAATACTGTTTGTGCAAGGTATTAGATTTCTTTCATTTCTGTTTTGGTGTTCTCTTCTAGGTATTAAATGGCTCGTTTTCCTTGGAACTGGTCAGTGAGAAGTACTGGAAGGTGAACAAACCCATGGAACTGTACTATGCACCAACAAAGGAACATAAATAAGCTGTGCAGGAAAATGGAGATGGGACTAACTCTTTTTATAATTATGATTTCTTTAATATTAAAAGAAGGCACCACCATTATTTTCATGGACAATACATGTGATGTCTTCTGGCTCTCTCAGTATACCTATTAATATGATTAGACAGTATTCTGGGTTGTATTTAATTTAGACTTTGGGGTTTTTTGTTTTTCCCTAGGAGACTAAATGACCTTCTCCAGTGCATTCCATTGTTTGACATGCTTTTTTGTTCCCAATGCATGATAACTGAACAAGTGTTCCAGTTTGGAATGTCTTAATTTAGTCCAGGTAAATCTGGATTTCTAATACATTTGACACAGTTATAGTAGCCTCTGTGAAGTATTGAGCATTGGATAGCTAATTAAGTCTATTCAATAGTAACATATGCCAAGGAATGTGTTAAATGTTGTAATTTGCTAATGGTTATCCATATAAAAGATGGTAGAGAATTGATTTCTGATAGTCTTGCAGCTAGAAGTAATCTGACTCCCTAGAAGAAGGGATTTATTATTCAGTCATTTTATTGTGAACAAACATGGCTATAGTGAGAAAACTGACACTTTAAAACCATGCTGCTTTCTGGGCTTAATACTTCTGTGTAAGGTGGTTCATGAGTTTGGTTGGTTTGTTTTGTTTTAACAAATGATCCGGTTAAACCACTCCCCACCCCCCGAAAGGACCCTTCCCTCTGTAGAACATCCCGATCTTGATGTACACTGCAATTCCCAGTTTGGCCCCGTTGCAGTTATCCTGTCCTCACAGGCTTAACTGAGCAAAGCCTTTTGATTGATAGTTTTCCAGCTCTGCTATGTTCCCTGTCATAGCAGGTTTTTATTGTGAATGTATCAGAATTTTCTGTGAAGAACCGTCTTGGAACCTCTTTTTAAAGCAAATTCCGTATATTCCAGCACGATGATGTAGTGAAATGTGCAAATACTTTTAGAGAATTTTTGCCACCCTAGCTGTGAGCTTAACAGGGCTTCAGTTTGAGTAGGGAGGACTTCAACCATAAGCTGCTTTAAGAATTGTTTTTTATTTTTATTTTTTTTGCCATAGCTTTAACAAATGTGGCTTAGCACTTTGGAAGAAAATTTTAGTACTTGACAACGTTTACCATTTAGTGTCTTAAATTAGGTTCAAGTTTTTAAACTTGGCAGTAGGCCATTTTGTGAAGACCAGTAGCTGTTGTTTGTGTGCATGTTCAAATCCTCTGCCCTCGCCCTGGACCTTGCTTTCACGTAATGATGGGGGTTGCTCTGCCTATTAGCATTCTGTCTGAAGGGAAATAAATAGTCACCGCGAGATTCCCTGTGCTGTAAAACTTACTGATGAGACCTTCAGCTCTTTGCATCTGAGGCTAGAAGCAAAAAAAGTTGCTGTAATAGGTGAGAAGTAGTATCCTTTAAACGATACGGTATTGCTCCTTCTGTCTTGCCTGTAGTTAGGCTGAGGTTTTGGCATGTGGTACGTGAGCATTCAAATTCTTGGGGATTCTCTCGGGAAGGAGCCTGCCCTTCCATTACTTCTGTCTTTCAAGTCTAGCACTTGTGCATATGTCTCCATTTCGACTGCTGTTCCCCAATCAATTTCTATCCCTATATAAAAACTACACAGGCTTCTTTGAATAACTTAATTATTTTCTCCTACTGGAAACATTTGTTTTTTTGTAATTGTGCCATGAAACTGAAGTTTTCAGACCCCAAAACAAAGGGGAGGGGGAGTAGTCTTTAATTACTTTATTCATTACTTTCTGGTGAAATGTTGCGTTGTATAGACTATTAGTGCATGTCCACTAAATATAATCTGGGGGAGGGGAGGGAGGGGGTGTTGTGATTATAAATGCTTTAAAATTTATGGGGAAACTTCTAGATTAGTTGCAGCATACGTTCCCCTTGTGATAGCTAAGGTAATGTCCGGTCCCTTAAGCAAGAGAGGTATTTGTGAAGCTGAGCAGTCTGTCTAGGAACTGTCTGTCACTTTGTCCCCAGTTCTTTAAAAAGCGTGGGAGAATGTGAAGCTTTTATTTTCATGTCGTAGTGAATTTACTGAATATTTATGTTCTTTAAATATTATATATAAATGTAGTTGTTTGTTTGATTAAACCATTGATTGCACTGTGACTCTTTAGTGCTATAAACTATTTTATTTTCAAAATTACTATTCCATCCTTTTTTAAACCATGTTATTTTTTAAGTACACTGTGTGTTAGGTACGGGTAAGTCTAACAGCTCTAATATCCAACTGAAGTCGCACAGATTCTCAAATGGACAATAAAAGCAAAAATGTTATGAACAAACCATTGGAAATTCTAGTCCTGCTTCCTCTTGTAATTCATCAAAGAAACCATTCAGAAGTTTCTTTATGGGTTGAGTGTTTAGGGCCACCTTGTTTGTGGCCTCTCCAGAGGGGAGGGCGAGTAGACGTTGCAGTCCTTTGAAGCAAACAAGCCCGGGGGTGGCCAGCAGAGGCTAACAAACAGCTCTTCCAGGGATGGCCATGCCCTGGCACAGGAGCTGCTGTTCTACGTTTGATCCTGTAATCTGAGAAATGCAATGAAGGATTTTCACAGCACTCGAGGTAGGTTAAAACCAGCAACTTCACTTGTGTTTAGCCGCATATTAAACAGCTTCAACAAACAGAAGACTCAAAAATGTGAGGGATAACCGTAGCAAATTAATTGGGTTGAGATACATTTATGAAATAGTGAAGTTCTGTTCATTTTCATTACCTTATCTCTAATTATAACTGTAACTGTAAAACTCAAATCCCATCTTTTGTGGTAGAGTTAAAAAATTGAAGGTAGGATGCTTATATACACTAGAAGAGTGGGTTTCTTGATGTACGGAGTAAGGGGGAGGTCCCTTTCTGCCTGTGCTCATGCTGCTTAGTAGCATTCAGACCCTTCTTGTAAGAGCTTTAACTCCTTCAGAGCTGCCCAAAATCTCAGCCAAAATGAACCTCTCCCTGCTCCAAGACTGTTACAAAGCTCACAGAAGCGTCAACTGAACGCTGGCCTGGGGAACACAATGGAGGAGAAGGGCTTGCACCCAGGCAGGGTGCTGCTCTGACAGCAGTGAAGTGCTAACCCAGCTCAGGTGACTACAGAATGGGGCTATACATGTCCAGCCTTTATTCTGCAGGCCCTGCTCCTCCCATGCTGCCAGCCACTGGGCTGCTGTCTCCCCCCTGTAGAAAACCACTTGCCCACTCTGTCCCACCACCCTCGTGTCACTATCAGGGAGGAAAAAGTGAAGCTCCTCCTGGGAGATGGTGCTTTAGAGGCTTTGCACATCTCTGGTCTCCAAGAGGTATCCCTTGTAAAGCTCCTGTGCGTTCTGAGACTTCCCCTCCGCCCCTCAGAACCATATACTCTCCCAGCGCTTGTGAGCGCTTGCTTGTTTTGGGATAAAAGCTTAAAGCAAGCTCAGTTTGGGCTGTTGAATCCATTAGGCCTGCTTAGCTGGAGATGAGGATTCCTCATGCTTGTGCAAAGGCTTCTGCAGTTGAGGCTTTGCATTATTTCCTGTAGGTTAATCTTGCTTAAATGCTTACTGCTGTAGCTGACGCAAATCAATTCCCCATCCCCAGAAACAGAGTTGCTTTTTCTCCAGGGAACCACAATCTTATTTATGTCTAGAAGTTTGTTTCTTAATGTAGGTTGGAATAACTAACTACTTTGAGGATTTAGAACCACTGCCTTAAGTGAGTAATATAAGTTGGTAAGGACTCGGAGAGGTTTGAGCAGATATGTGCCCATGAGCACACAGGAAGCTTGCATTATCCTCAGAGTTGAGACAAGCATCACACTTCAGTTCTTGAAAAATGTTCAGTCAAGAAGTGTAAAATCAATGACATGAAGATAGCAGTAGCAGGCTACATAGACTAAATGTGATTTGACCCAAAGGTAAGTACTTTAGAAACCAAGCTTGCTATTTCAGAATACTGAAGAGCAGTAATGCAGTACTAGTCGCAAATGATGTAACTTGCATGATACTGAATATTCAATTGCTCATTACAAGCAGCTAAATTTTTAGTTCCCTGCAAACATCTTCCTTTTGCTCTCATAACCCTGCTTTCTCTCAGACTTAGCTTGGGATTATTACCACCCTACAGGTAGTTCTCACCTTGGGGCAGTGGGGTGCACTTACACCGTACTTTTCTAACTCTGAGTCTCGCTTCCCTCCAGTGCTAAGTGCCAGCACCAACCACAGTGCGTCAGAAAATGGCACCGATGCAGCACCTTTCAGTGGGCAGGGGGACATAGGCATCAGAGGGGCCATTATACTACCCATATCAGTAACTAAATCCTAAGCTTTGTTTACCATCATCCTCTGCTGCTCATCTTCCAGAATGCTGATCAGCTGATAGCGTATCACTGAAATCAGTACCTCAATGGTTCTGATAAGTAATCAGTTCTGATCTTCTAAGGAAAAAGTTCTATTGTATTCCTGTACATCCTTCTCCACATAAATCTTCATTTAAAAGGGAAGCTTTAGCTCAGAGATGCAGAACTCTTTCTAATTTTGTGTTCTATTATGGCATATTCAATAGAACTGGAAGAATCCCCTTATCTCAAACACCTGCAAGAGGGTAAAGAAGAAATTCCATAAGGATTCAACACACTGTTGAATATTTGCTAGACTAAACACAGAGAAAGGTTTTACTATATAGAACTAAATGGTAGCTGGTGCTAGGTCAGTGTCAGCTCTTAGTGGACCTTCCAGTTCTGTTCCACATAGCTCCTCTTCTCTCTGTGCATTGCAGCTGCTGATCTATGCATTCTGCACCAGGCCTCCTAATCTGCTACAGCCTGTTGGACTAAAACATGAAACATTTAAAACTCTGCTTAGCACTCCAGAATTAATTTTGAATGAGATTTGATTTTAATCAGCTAAAAGTTGACTCCTGTATATTTTCCCAATTACTTTCTGCTATTAACTATTGTCTGCTTGAGATAGAAGCTGGCTTTGATTAGTAGATTCCACAAAAAAGCTTCTTGGAGACCTTCAGAAACATAAGGACCAGTGGAACCTAAATTTTTTTTTTTTGTCTTTCAGAAGACCATGCAGAGTTCGGGTGCCTAATAGATAAGGCAAAAACAATCAGTTTGCATCTATTCCTAAAATTCTTCTAATTAAAGCTTATTTTCTCAGCATGGTTGAAGGGCCTCTATAGCAACTATCAGCAGATCAGATTCTCTACTTGTAACAGAGGTTTGAGAATAAGCAGAAACGCTTTTAAAACTGCAAAATACTAATCATGTTCTGAAGTGCTGTTGAGCTCAAGCTACTTGCAGTAAAGGATTTCCTGTATGTTGAAACTCTGTCACTAGTGGCAGAGATCACCTGGCAAAGTACTATTCTAAATGACAGCTCAAGCCTAGTGATACAACATGCAACAGTTACAGGAATTTCAGGAGTATCAGCTGCAAGTTTGCAACCAACACCTGCATTATCACCATGATTTAGGTACTACTATAATGGCAATATGGATTTCAGTGCAACTCATTTCCCAAGTTTATCAGAACAGCTTTGAGTCATGCTGTTGTGACTAGAACACTCTGTACTGCTGTGCTATAGGTGACTTGTTGGAGATGTACCCTAGCAGAGGTAACTGTTCCCCAAATCCTATTTCTACACCATACAACAGGACAACATACTAATCATACTTTCTAATAGAATCAAAAAATACAAAGGAGAAGCTGCCAAATGACAGCCTTTAATGAACACTACTGTTCTGTTAACTAATTGTTGCAGGATTGACCCTAGCTGATTAATAAGCACCTTGGCAGGTTTCCCAAGACAAATACTCAACAGAAAGAGAATTCCAAGATGCCTCGTCTCAAACTCCTCTTTTGCTTCTCAGTGGAAACAGTGAAACTCCTTGTCCCAGTTTAACTTCTGCCCATTTGACAAAGGAAAAAAGCCTGGAGGTACAGAAAAGCCTGACCTCAGGGACAAGCCTGAAGCCTTTCTCTGCAACTCCTTATGTACATTTAAGAATACTGAGGAATAGTTACTTGCTTTGACTTGGAGAAGATGCATAATAGCTTCTGTTACTTTGGAGGAGCCATTAACGTAATCACAACTCTCACAAAAGGGTTCAGTTAAATTTGCTTTTTAGCCTACTTTATTGTAATTATAGCTCTCCCTTTTGCTCCAGTTAACTGGTTTTATGACTGATTCTATCCTATTTATGTTAATGGGGCTCAAGGGAGCAGCTTTATTAGCTAGCAGTGAAGTCTAATTGTCCTCTCCACTTAAAAAAAGTATTTACTTAATTCAGAACAATTGGGGAATATCTTAACAATTTTTTTCCCCTCAGTTGTGTTTTGTGTAAGTTTTTCACAGGAATTTAGTTTGGTTTGTTGCTGTATCACTACTGGAGCAATCTATTATCTCTTTAGTGGTCTCCTGTTTTTTCCTATGAGGACAGAATGAAAATAACTCATTACAAAAGCAATCATGAATTTAAGATGGTATAAAAGGCAGTAACTTAATTTTGGCCTGACAAACTTATGAAGAAGTTTTGCACAATCAGAATTGTATCTTGTGATTTCCACTATTTTCTATCACTTTAAGTTAGACCACTGCAAGTTGCCACACTACTGTTCCTGTTTGGGACTCAGTTTTGAGTTAAGAGAAAAGCAGTAACATTCTTGTTGTGAAGCTTCGGAGATGAGAAAATAAAGGTAAGAACACCTCACATTCTTCTCGGAGGAATAACAGTCCTGTGACAGGCTGAATACCAAACCTGTGAAAAACCATAACTATTACTTTGATTGTTTCAATTTGTAATAGTTCCCACTTCAAGTGAAATATATAGGTATCTGAACAAAACTTTGGGGAGAAAAAAAGGACAAAGTCGAGCTTATTCGGCTGGAACACTGCCATATATTTAAGGAAACCAGAAGTGACTAGCAACACACAGTATCTTTGCTCATTCACAGAAGAGATTTGTTTAAACAAAGATTGTATTATTGACAAATTAATTGCAAAATTTCACCTAGAACTTAAGCTTGTGGTGTCTCGTCACTGTACCTTTTTGCCAGCAAACCACCAGATTTCATCTCTGAAGAAACAGCTACCTAGAGTGACTAAACATAATTCACTAAAGCTTGGTTAAGAACTGAAGTAACAGTTTTGTAACTTAATTCCTTTCCCTTCTCACTTGCTTCTTGGCAGAACTATAAAACCAGAACTGATTGCCAAATTAAGTGCACTATCTGGAGTTCAAGCGCACTTGGCTAGCACTTTCTAGCTTGCTTACATTCAGGCCACATTTTATCCTGCAGCATTTTATCACCTTAACATAAACTCTCTTTAAGTTCTAACCACTCGAGTTTTAGGAATGATAGTCCATTTTAGATTAAGCTTATGTTTGGAAATGCTCAAGACTTTTGGCCCCGTCCACTATTCTGGTTTCTGTGCTAGCAATTTGAATAAGGCTTTACAAAGATTTGAGGGTAGTCACACTGCCACAGTGTAGAAGTGGGTGTGAGCATAAAAGCAAGTAACTGTCTAGAGACTTTCCCACAGTAACAGTACCTCGACCACAGGCATCTGTGATCAGTGGCAAGTTCTGCTATGCAATTCTAAAATGTCTTCACAAATTAAAATAGCAGGCAACTCCGATTTTCAAAACCCAGTTCTGTAAGAGGCTTACTTGAACAGGTATCATTTTAAGTCTTCAAAATCCTGATTTCAGAACAGTGATTTTCATTAGTCAGCCGCACAAGGAGTAGGGCAGTCTTTTGTGAACGTGGCAGTAACTCCAGATTTATTATCTTCCAGAATCTCACCATCTCCTGCTTTGCCAGCTACAGCAGCTTGAACATGGTCTCCTACCTGAAGGTCTTCGGTTAGATGGACAGGGCCTTCTGCCTGCCCCCCAGCGTACGTGGGAGTGCTGTACTTCACAAGGATAGTCTTAAATTGTGCCAAGGGTGCATTTGTGCGAACTCCCATAGGATCAAAATGGGTTCTGCTTACTCTGTATCCAGCTTCAGAGAGATAGCTTAAGAACTTATTTACCCTGCAAAAGCCATTTAAAAAGGTGTTACTGCTAATAAGACTGATTTGATGCAAGTTATATCGGAATCATCACAGTAATGTAAGACTTTTTTAAATAAAAACCTTACTTTGGCATGTTCATTCCTTTAATACTGTGTCTATGGATATTGTAGTAAAATGCAGGGTGCTCAGCACTGTTCTCGCATTTTTGTCGTTTTGGTGTATTTCGAATCACTTCATTACTTTTTCTTTTTCCTGGACCACAAAGAAAACCAGTGAAACCAGTAGGCTCAGAACAAAAAAGCCACATTGCAACTACATCTTTCTATCGGTTTTCTTAAGTTAAATTTTGCAGAGTTAAAATCTAGCCTGAATTTAATTAGCACACCATTTTCAGTAATAACAACTGAAGCCAAGTACACTTCATGAAGTATTAGTGTGTTGCCTTTCACAGGAACCATGACTCTGGATGAAGATGAAGTAGTTAGTACTCGATGGAAAACTCTTGAGTACAAATATTAAATGTGTATGTATACACACACACAAAGTGAACACTAAGCAATAGTTTAACATGAAAGTGCTAGAGTTGCACCAAAAACGGTCTACTTACCATGTACCAAATAGGATTCTGCTGAAGTATCTGGTGTTTTGATATATACACCACACTCTTCTAGAATACAATTAAAAGTCAAAATGAAGTTTACTGTAGGATAGTAAAATGACAAAACGCCCTATTTAAACAGAAAGAACTCCACATTCCACATCTAAAGAAGCATAGTCAGAGACATGGGTAACTTTCACTTACTAACTTACTAATTTTAATCTACAGGAAATACTCAAAATATGATTTCATTTTAATCTAGCTGGAGGTAAATTTAGGCCCTATTTCGTTTTACTAAAGCCATTCCTTTTGGCACACTGATTTGCAATTTCTCAGAGAACACAGAGCATGACAGCTGGAGAGTTCCCTTCCTAACAGCAGGCACTCTCAGGTCAGGATGAGGGTGCACTGCAGAACTAACGGACACTTACTGTTTCCAACTCCTTCAGCGACTCTGCAGGATTTTAATGGCAGTCAACATGTCTGCATTTTGTTTATATAGTTTAAGATCTGCCAATACTGATTAAAGATGTTTAAATCCAGCACTCTGCCTCTCACAGACCCTACTGTATTTACAGCATCCAGGGTTGTCTGATGAGATCTGACAAGTCCTGTACGGCATACAAAGCAACAAAGATTTTCTTGCCTTTAAGTATACGCTGCTGTTGTTGGCACCGAGTTAGCAAGGAGAAGTACCTCTCTAAATCACCACAAAGCTAGTATTTTTTGTGAACAGTTTGCCATTTGTCCTACCTTGTTTGTTCTCATCAATGGAACTGTGGATAGAAAACTGCTTTAAAGTTGTGCACTCCGCTTCACAAACTAATGTCTTCAAAAGTGGCTGAGTTTCCTCTAAACCATACTGAACAGCCTCAAACAGCATCCTTCTGAGAAATCCAGTGTTAAAGAGAGCTCCCGACCTATGAAATAAGAGAACAGTGAAAATTCAATACTTTTTAATTAAAGCAAAAAGCTACTTTAAAAGTCTCTCACACATGTGGACTGGCAATCAGATTACATTGCACACAAGCGTTGCATCAGGCTGACTGTGTTCGTAATTTAACGATACGCGATTGCTTTGTTTCCAACGGCAGTATGAATTTAGGAGGGTATCAATTAAAAGTTTCCTGAATTTCTCCCAGTTGCTAGATACACACTTTGTAGAGTTAAAATATGCAGCAGACTTACATTTTCATTAATGACCGACTAGATGACCCCCAGCGGTCCCTTCTGCCCTGAATTACGCTACGGTTCTCTATCGTGTTGTGTACGCACCAGAGAGGTCCGAGAACGACTGCTGTCTTCCCAGGCATACTGCCGTAACAATCGCAAGGTAGCTGCTGGTAAGGGTTTTCTGCAACAGAAAAACAGGACTTAAGTTACTTTGAAATACAGTCTGTAATGCTTACTTCATTCAAAAGAGATACAGATGTGAAATAGTAGCTCACTTTAAATGGAGGTGTTTAGAAGGGCAAGCAGCATCAAAAACGTGACCCCATTCTCAATTCTGTCAAGCAGCGCTTATGACAATTTAGCGAGTGATGAATATCTCCCACCATTGTTAAATCAACATTAAACAAAAAAACGCAACTAGCCACCTCACTTTTTATGTATCTTGGCAGACTTCAAGTAACAAGGAGATTATCAGCCTTCCTATAATTATGTAAGTACATGTCCAGTATAACAATAGATATCAATAAAAAAGAAAATCCAGCAAGCATCAGTTGGTTACATGCACAAAATACAGCCCAGCTCCAAATTTCCTAAGCCCTAAGTTTCCTAAACCCTTGCAAGTATGTAAGGCATGAAGTAAACAATTCATTTACTAATTAAGATCTCTACCATAACATTGCACTGATCTGTTACTCAATTCTGTTATTAAAATAGAAGACTGAATCTTTTTAATAAGTTCATTACATGTTCTTGCCCCTGACTTTCAGTAAGGCATTAAAAGACATCACCACCCATTAGTAGTTTAGGTACCCAAAAAACGGTGATGAGAAGAGTGCTCTGGAGATCCATGTGAAAACATGCAACCTGAAGAACCTGTTACTGTGAAGCAAATACATTTCTTCCTTTCACATGCATTCATACTACCGTCTGGCTAGCAGTTACCTCTTGACAGAGATAGGAGACAAAAATTAAGCTAAGTAATGCATAGACACAGTCACGCACAGTCAGCTTTTAACCTAGAAGCTGCCTTGATTAATCTGAGGGGAAGGTGATACTGTTTAAGGTGTACTACATTATAAAGTAGCTGAAATTAACTGAGAGACAGAAGAACTCGCAGTGAACATAGACTGTTCTCCACAAAAATTTAAGAAAATCTTTTGGTTCTTGTTTACTCTTCCGAACCGGTAAAAATGACTTAACCCAATGGAGTGAACGTATATAGTTTAATTTCCACAGGGAAGTCAGGAAGCTTATAAAAGAGCACAGATGTATAAAAAAAGTGAGTACTATGAAAATCTGAAGTTGTTAGTACCAAGTGGAAAAGGGAGCTCAACCGTTCTCACATACGTGGCATAAGTTATAAATCTGATTTAAGAAAACATGCGTTGCAGCACTTGCATGAATGTACAAACCAGAACTATAAGCTACAACAAACACCTTAGAAAAAGGTCTCTAGAATAACAATCTGACACCTAAGCCCTTCAAGCTGCCACTGTACAGAGGAACAGAATGATAACCAAGATTGTACCATTCTCCATGGCCTTTACGGAAAGGATGGATCCAAGGGCGTATCAGGCATCAAGGCAGCTTCAACAGCCACCGCTAGTGGGAGTACACAATTTGTTCCTAGACACAACATACATTTACAGTGGAATCTGCCTGGACAACTAATCTAATTCATTACCTTAAAACAGATACTGTTATATTAGAAATACCTGTGCCACTTCATACATACACTTACTGTTGCGTTAAATGGAAGTACTGCTTTACTAAATGGATGTAAACACGGCCTAAACAAGCATAAAAACAGAGGTATAGGAATCAGACCTTCTAGAAAGTGCAAAGGAAAATCAACTTACCTTCTACCATATTACTCTCTCTCTGAAAAATTCTCTCTTCACACCACTGGCAATGGATGAGATACTTAATTTTCTTTGCTGAATCATCTGCAGGAGATGGTCCCCTCAAAACTCTGACCACTACTAGAACAAAATGTTCTAGAGCTACTGCAAGTAAAACTTCAATGCCTTTGTTACAACGAGCTGCAGCTCTATGAAAGAAAGAAAGAAAAGACATTACTGAATTCAGCAGACTAACATTTCCACAGATACTTGAACCTGCTGAAAGATTCTTGAGATCATCTGTTTTTCTAGAAAGAGATACTAAAGATTTGAAAAAGTGATCAGGAACAAATATTGTTTCTTAAATGCCTTGTGTTGTTTTCTTCCTATAAGGTAAGAAAGCCATATTTTTACCTTTTTATCATGTCTAGAAATATCATTCTACCCTCTGCATCATCTTCCTATCCAGATACCTACCTATTGCCAGAACATTGTAACAAGAATATAAACAAACTGCATGGAAATCCAGAAGAGTAGAAATTTTGAGGGACGCACATGATGGTAAATCATCAGATGTTAACTAAATGAGGACTATAGGAATATGTGAGCAGTTCCTGAACAGGTAAGCATCGAGAGGGAAGAACTCTTTAATGGAGCTGGAACATGTAACCCAGAAGGCAATTAAAACTTCACTTAAAATAGCTAAAGAGAAGTTCACCAATAAAATCTCAGGTCATGATACAGTTTCACAGGAAAGTTATGTTAAATTAGAGACAGCATATCCATATCTAAGAATATTCTGCAGGAAACAACTTAACATACACAAGGAGATAACAAAAAAAATCTAAACGTTTCAGATCAGTGTTTTCACGCTGGTATGCTGAAGACCTCTGCGCACTCAATTTTCTCCCCCTGTCTCTCCCAAGCAGCTGTCCCATCCTCTCAAATTTATCTTTTTTCTCAGAGCCCAGTATTTCAGTCTTCAGTTATTAGCTGACTGAAAATATCTATATGCAAAAGACTAATGTCACAAGTTAATATTGCAGGCACCGTGCTGAACTCACAAGGTAATTTTTTTTTTTTTTTAACTATAAAACTTCACCTGTAGAATTACTTAGCCCAGTTACATTTAACATTAAAACCTCAAGCTTAAGGATCTGAAGCGAACATCGGTTTCCATTAAAGCAAGTCTAACTGTAATGCCCAATTAGAAGCTGCTCAAGCAGTTTAACTAACTTTTATGGTCATTATAGTGCTGATGAACTTCTTTATAAAGTGACAGAGAAATAAAAATTTTCAGAGATGCAAGTCTGGATATTAATTTGTCTATTACTTCCAAAAAAATAACACACCCTGGCCCCAAAACAAAATACCACACATCTTAGGTACAGATTTTCACCTTGCTCAGTTTAAAGTTTACACTGTCCTAAAGCAGCACACACAAAATATGAAGCATGGAGATTGTGTTGAGAAGTCTGGCTTTTAGAAATAAGGAATTCTGAAAACTGAACATGCACAACCCACAGCAGCAGACTAATTTTTGTATCACTAATAATTTTCTACCAGAATTCGAGCTGATTTGTTACAACAGTACCTTGCCACAGCAGCAATTACTATCCTGGCTGCCAGTTCCTTGTAGTACTCTGTTCTGACAATGTTACATCCATAATGGCGCAGGGCAACATGCTGGGCCTTTGCGTACAGAGAACTGATGTCTGTGGATGTCAATGACACAATTCCGAGATTTCTTACATTTCTAAAGGCAGAATCCAGATAATTCACCGAAGTTCCAAATGGGTCCAAATGTCTAAAAAACAAAAGTCCCACACTGTATCTAAAGATGCTCAACAATTTCGTTTTTAATCTGAGGATGCTGCTATTTCAAAATCGTTATCTATGCCAATATTTAAAACAAAATAAGAAAACAGGATTTAGATTTACAGTACGCCTCTCATGAATGACTTTGGAATACTGGAGGATAAAGTGTCAAGTTGAAAGAGTCAAGGCAGCATCATACTGGAAAACACACATCAACGAAAAGCCAGCAAAGTATTTCTTTGCATTGACCCTGTTCATTGTTAACATTGGCCTGATGCTCATCTTTATTCTCAAAAGAGATTGAAACCTGTAAGAACAAAAATATTTTCAAATGTAGGCATTCCAGTTGATGTACTGATCAGCATGATTTTCAGCCTGAATGCCTGCTCCTTGATTTGCTTAGATCATGATGTTAACCAATGCAAGAAATCCAATCGCTTATTTTTATGTCTGTATAAGTTTTCAATGTATGCATCTATAAAACCAACTTTAAGGTAGCAGGCTACCTTATCTGTAAATGAATATGCTTCAAAATGGATTAAAATAAATGATCCAATAAACATGAAGTCCTATACATATGCATGCACAGGCATGAATTTTAAACTAATTAAAAGTTGTAAGAAAAAAATTATAAACTTGACACTTTTTTTTAATCAAACAGTCAATGAATTACACGAAAAATAGTTTGGCTTAAAATTTTCCACACACATTTATATTCCATTTGGGATGTCAGAAAGACTAAATATTTTCCCAGTGATTATTTCTAAAATATTTAAATTAATGTTCACTTTTCACACCATTTCTGGCACTATAACATTTAAAACAAACAAGTGATTGTTGGCCACTTCTTTCATTCTATCTTCCCTTAATAATCATTAGGGGATTCAGTCATTATCAAAAGACACAAAAAGAAAAACCACAAAACTATTTCAACAGACGTGCTCAACACTTACATAAAATCGAACGATCTCAAATGCATTATAACATTAGCATCCATTTTTGTCACCTCAATGGTGCCAATAGTCTCTTCTCCATCTTCTATAGCTTCATCAGTGTCGTCTTCCTTAGCGTTCAGTATCACTTTCATTTTGTTTAAATGGCAATTTTCCCGAATCATTGTCACGGAATTTTCATTACAGTCATTAATAGTAACCTTCACAGAACTTCTGAGATGCTTTGCCCACTGCAATCCCATTATACCTACGGAAAGACACAGTCAGAATTGTAACTCCATGACAGAAGATGGCATTGGTTTCTGGTCCACTGACCTCACTAAGAAAAGAAATCATTCTTTTGAATGCTTATAATACAGAAGGGTGATGCAAATTTAAGTCTTGCTCCTGCAAATCTGTGCTGGCAAACCTCTGCATCAGCATGGAGCCACAAGGATGTCTGTAACAGCACAGACAGTAGTCTATCCGTCACCTTCTTAAACTAGAGTTGGGGGAGATGCAGACAGAGAAGACCTGTAACTTTTGAAGCAAGCTAGACCCATACTTGGCAGGAAAGCGTCTTGGCTTGCTTTAACGCTCCAGTGTAGCGGACAAACTCCCCTGACAGACCATAGTAAAACCTTACACATAAAAATAAATATTGTGAAGATTTTTAGGTTGCCTCTGAATGTTTACTGATGATTCCCGTAGTCAAGTCTATGACTACATCGTAGAACTTGTGTGGGATGCCAGAACAGGATGCAACTGGGAAGTCTGGCCTGGTTCAGAACCGCAATAAACACATTATCAAGAATTTTTACACAAAATGCTGAGCAGTTACTGCTGTATCTCAACTATGATCTCAGGTTTAGAATAGCTGGTTGCTAATAAAGCCAACAGTTCACATCTCTTCAGACTTTTGTTCCAGACAGTTAATGGACACAGACAGAAGTACTTTATATTTAGTTCATGTTCAGAATTTTTGTAACTGATTAAAGATGCTTCTGTAAAAGAAAGCTTGGATTCATCAGTATTTTATAACCAGAGGTTGACTGTACAGCCAAATTCCACATCCATGAAGTCACAGGAGATCTAGACCTTGTATGCAAGTTTAGTAAGATCCAGACACACGGCATTTCACAGGCATTAAAGTGAAAAGCCTGTCTTTAAGGGGAGTATTAAACTTTGGGTTTTTTTTTTTATTATCTATGGTCTTTTTAAGTGGCCAAATTCCAGGCTCTTAAAGGCCTTTTTTTTTTGTGGAAGCTAATGACTGCATGCCTAAGGAAGAAAATCACTGTGTGCCTCACCTTATTTTTGAATATGCAATGTCTGTTAGTTGCTACTGATTTTTGCAATCTCATACTATTGGATACTAGCTAAAGATTAAAGAACTTGTGTGTTTACCAGTGGCACCAAATGCATCCAAACATTCTATCGGTTTCCGTTCCTCAGCTAGAACAGCTAGTGCACAGAATATCAATTGCCTAGAAAATAAAAAAAGGGGTCATAAGTTGAGAACATAAATTTTTCTTTTTTTTCCCTTCTTTTTTCTCTTGAACATATTACTAGAACACTTAGTTAAAATCTGTTAAATATAAGAATTGTAAATCAAAACCCTCAATTACCCTTGAAGTTTAATTCCAACAGTTAGGTTTACTTTTAACCTCCTTTATGGATATGATGGTGTTTCACACACCATCACAGTCAGAGCAGAATATTTAGAAGATAAGATCCTGAATCAACTTATTAGTTACTCAAATCCTGGAAAAAGCGATTAGCACTCCAAAGTAAATAGCGTTTTTCTTCCTTTCCCAGCACAATCTGATATTACCCTATTAATGATTCTGTTCAGAAAAGGATCTCAGAAATGACAGAGCAATTGAATGCTGCTGTTTCAAGGAACAGATTTTGCTCTCGTAGACCGAACCATAACAATGGCTGGAATGGCATTTCTCAGAGGCACGTCTTAGCTTTCACAGACCTACCTGAGATAACTTTAAATCTGGGAGCTCAAATATTAACAGCAAAGCCACTGACAACATGAAAGGTCAGCATGGGCTGAAGCCCCATCCCATACTTTGGTGTCAATGCTCACACTTTTCAATTGCGGTTTAGACACGATTTATGACTCTCCTAAAAAAGACAGCATTTCTTCCTTCATCTTTTTCAATGCAAGTATGAGAAGCAACTTGAGAGAATCTGACCCCCAAAAGAAAAAGGCCTGTATAAAAAAGTCCTAGGGAATGAAAACCATACAATATATGTATGCTGCAGTTCAGCTAAGGGAGAGGATGCAGTGCCCAGCTCTAACACTTTGTGGAGGTTCACAGAAAAACATCTGAAGGGTGCACAATGAAGCGAGTCTTCAAGTGTGCTCTTCTCTTCAAAGCCTGTTCTTTTGCATAAACTACCCATTACATAAAAATTGCTTCAGACACAACAATATTTCCCACACAATGTTTGTGGTTTTAAATATCATTCATTAGGAAGACAGTTTTCTGATAGGAAACTTTTCCAAATTAACAGAAATTATCTAAGCAGACAAATTAAAAGCCCATCCAAATGGAACTCCGTCAGCCATCTTGTTTTGTTACCCAAATGCTATTCCTCTGGCCCTAAGAACAAGAGGTTTATGGGGTTATTTTTCAAAGCACACGACTGTTTTTCACTACCAACTCACCATCCCTCTGGTGCATCCTCCCACTCCCTGTTCTCTCACCTGTTGAGTTTCATTTTAGGATTGAAATAAGAATCGGTTTTCTGAGGTGTGGTGTAGTTGGGAAGCACTTGCACATCTGTGTCCGACTCTTTCAGCACTTCTTGAGAAGTCTTGGGAGCAGGAGCTAGAAGAAAGTAATTGCAGGGGAAGAAACTATTTAGTGAGAATGGAAATTAACATTAGCACATTTGACAAATGAAACTGAAAATTTGCTCCGGTATAAGAAGAGCTCTGGTTCCACAGGCATTATGCAGCAATCCAACCAGCACACATGAACCGATTAACTAACATGTGAAAAAAAGACAACAACAAATTATCTTCTGCTCATAAAAGCGGTGCATGGGGATCAAGTTCTACCACTATTTTCTTCCATAAAGCACCAAATTTGTTTCTCAGTCGGGCTCTCTTATTGACTCAAATTTAAAAAAAGAAGCACCTGAGCCTCAGGCTTACCCCAAACACCTTTTGGTAAATCAAAAATTCCCAGGGAGGCTCAGGTCACTCCAGCATATGAGAAGTCATTTCTATCTGAGGAAAAGGAACTTAGTACTCTGTCTCTGGCACAAAGTATTGCTCTTCTAGATGAAGGGTACTGAAGGAACACTCTGGTCCTTAATTATGAACAACATATGATAGAATCTAAATGAAGACAAACATTTGTTTTGCATGTTTAAACACAATACCTTGCTAAATAATTAAAAACCTACTAACATAGGTCTGAATGTAATTCAGTGAGCTGCAAAAATCCCTCAAAAACCTTGATCAAACAGCTTCACAAAACGCGTACAAGCATAGCGACAATTTAAGCACTTAGGCTTTGCATAAAATATTCTGTAGCAAATCAGATTTTCTTGATTTGATGGCTGTAAACACATGCTGTCATTCTGCCAGGCAATTTATGCCCAGACTAACAGTAGCAAAACTTACGCAAAAATGACCAGGAAATTTTTGTTAGCTCTTAACCAGCTGCCTTTCACTGCACAGCCTGCTTACTCTGCACTGCTTTCAAATATGCAGACAGCATATCTCCATCTCAGTGCACAGCTCTAACATTTGCTCCATGTTTATAGCCAAGTTTTGCTCAAGTGCCTCCAAAGCGTTAAACAAGTGATCTGCGAATTTCCCCTCCTCTCTAGGAGGAGGTATAACCCCGTGCAAGTGCTTTACTTAAGAAGTGACAAACGAGCCAGCCAGTACTAACAGCTCGGAAGGGAAAGTTACACAGATTAAAATACTTCACAACACACACTGTACTTTCTACCTCCAATATATAAGTTAAAAGGTATGAAAGCATATACTACTATTGCTTCCTAGACATGCAAACTGATCCACAGACACTAAGCTATTACTCCTAAACTGCAGCAGATAGACAACAGGATTTAAGAATGAAGCATAGCTCTCAACTTCCATTCTCCCTCTTTGTTATATTTTATCTAGAATAATAAGCCTATACATCTCCATAGAGGCAGAGAAAAAATTTGATCAATTTTCTGACAGTGAGCAGTTCAGGCTGCAGCAAAAAGCCTCAACTCTTAACACACCAGCTAATCGGGAACACGCTTTTTATTTGACAGCCAGAGAATGGACAGAGTAAGAGACAAGCAGAGCAGCAAACCAAGCAGAAAACTCACACATTTTAAATGAAGAATAAGGTTTAAGCAACTTGCAAAATAAAAGAAGTTAAATTAAGATTTGGCCTTCCAATCTAGTTTATCCACATTTAAAAACAAAAGTCTAGCTCTGGAGAATGTAAAAAAGGATTATAATTCACCAAAGAACAACTGACACGTTTATGATTCTCCAGGACTGAAAAAAGCCATCTCATTTTATGAATCTATGCTGCTGCAGTTTGCATAAAAAGAGCAAAGGATTTATGTACTGTATAGAGATTTACTCAAAACTGATGTAAGGACAGACAAGGCCAAATATATAGAGGCATGAAATGCTCTATACAGGTTTTGTTTTATGGACACCATGCTCCCCATTCTTTTGGAAAGACAGAAGGTTATGTTTTCAAGATTAAGCTAACTGTGAAAGAGAGTATTATTTATCAGTAAGAACAGGGTAACTGGTCAATGCAGAGAGTAAATCGTAACAGTCCTACACCTCTGAGAAAAAAAATTCTGAAAAGCTATGGTCAGATTTCTCATTAGTAAATTTAAACATTTATCTCATGTTTCTCACCTACATATTGTAGTCATCTTATGCACTATATAGTATGAAAATATTCAGTGTTTTATAGACATAAGAACCTACCTGTAATAAATCTTGATTCAGTTTCTCCTTTATTCACATGACGATTAATATGCCCTATCATGTCAGTTCTTCGTGTGATAGTCGCTGAACAGATAATACAGTGGTAATGGGCTCCCATCTTTGAAAATGTCTGTAAAATACAGTAAGTGTAGTTTTAGACTACACTGTAGTTTTAAAGTAGAACTATACCGGAATATAGAGAGATTTTAAGAAGTCATCTGTCTGAGCATACATAAATTTATGAATCTACTGCCACAGAGACTGTAAACCCTCATACATGTATAGAACCAGCATAGCACAGCTATCTTGCCCCTGCTTCACTGTCACCACTACTGATTCAGCTGTCTGCCAGTACTCCACATATTCAGCATGCAGGGAAGGAACCGAGAACCATCCATTTCCCAGTCTCCCTTGATCTCTTCCACACAACATTGCTGTTTACTCCAAACTGATCCTGGTTTACATGATCTAAGACAGATAGCCACAGGAGTAAGATATGGATATTCAACTACATTCAACTACCCAAAGGGTTACATCAAAAACTGATTTTGAACCAACAAGCTTTTGGCACCCCACACTGGATGACAAGCCATATTTTGAGACTGAAGTAGCAGATCTCCCAATCAACTGTTTCCCCTATGTTGTGGGGTAACAAATATCTCTGTCATTCAGCATTTTTTACCTGGTCTCCAACGAGGTTTGGCTTTACCAGACGACAAGGTAAGTGACAGATGCACATTCTGTACCCTGGAAAACAAACTAGTTGTCGTCACATCACAGTACAATAAGTAAACAGCATGCATATGTCTTGTACCACAAACTCTTTGATTCAGGATTTTCTTTCATTACTTGCATAGTAAAGTGTCAGAAGGCCTTTCAAGTATTGCCACAAGACAGGAAGATTTACCAACGTTCTGAAACATTCATCCTCTTTGCACAGAGACATTTTATCAGCTAAGTATAGATTAGGAATTTCTGAACTGCTCAAAAATCACTTACAGGCAATTCAGCACTAAAATGAAGCGTACTCACAACAGCTAGTACTTCAAACATTTACATAATATCTTTCTCTGGTACCTGGATTAACAGGTAAGACAGACTTTTCAAAAGCCTTAAAAGGTTTCAGGAGCCCATGTCACATTTCAGTAAGTCTGTTACCTTCCTACACGCTGCACAGTTCTAGTGAGTCCTGAAGTCATACACACTATACAACTTCTGAAAGCAGGTCATAAGCACTTACAAACACTTTACTGAAGTATTTTTACCTGACTTGTGTGAAGCCTTCTCTAAATTTTTTTTCTCCTACAGTTTAAAGTGGCAGGGGAGGGGGAGAACCCCACCCAAAACCCCACACCTGTTAATACATGCAAAACCAGAACTCTAGCAGATGATTTTTTAATTTAACTTTAATATTGCCCATCTTCTGGTTCATCATTTTATTTCCTATAAATCCATATATCCAGTTTGTTTAAAACATACACTGCTCATTCTCTTATTTTAATGCAAAGATTTTAAATACATCTTACAAACCAATCCTACTGTTTGGTTATATAAAAGACAAGGCTATTAAATACTGATATTAAATAAATACTGGAAGTAGTTATCTCCAGGAAAAAAACAAATCTAAATAATACAACCAGAATTTTTATTAATTTTCATCATATAAATATTTTTGATTTCATAATCATTTTCATGATATGCCAAGAAACTTATTCTTTTTTTTTTAAAATGAGGAAATGCTCAACTGGAACTATTTTGGCACTAGGAAAAATACAGATTTATTTTACATTTATACTTTACATCCCAGGCCAAAATTCATTTTGCCAAAATATGGTTCTAGTTCAGAGCTGGTATCAAGATGCATGAAACACACTTATGTCAACAGGAATTTTAAAGACTAAACACAGAACAATGCCCTACATTCCACAATTTCATATTGTACTTACTATTCAAACATGATTGCCTTTACCTTCAAATTCAACCGAAATTTTCCAGTGCAAATTCTGCAGGTGGCGATGGAGTTTATGATTATAGCAAGCTTTGAATTTCTCCTCAGGACACAAAGGACAGGGCTTCTTTTCAGCTGAAAACACAAACAAAAAAATATGAGAAACATACAAGACGCAGTGAGCAGGCAGGTTAAGAGAAATACATGCTGCTACGCGCATTTGTTATTAACTACGGTTAAATGTATATTTTGAGAAAAAAAAAAGATGAATTCCCCAGGCTATATTTTATTACAGGTGTCCACAAGGTTGAAATAAATGGGATTATCTGCCCTTTCTACTCCACGAAATACACAGACTATTACTTTAAAAATCATTAACTTCTACAACATTTAGGATTTTTTTTAAACTTCTTACTAAAGTCATGTGATGCAAATACAACTTCTGAAGAGTACTGCAGAACAGAACTTTATAGAAAAAGTCTAGAGAATTACAACGTTTCAAAAAACAACAAAAAAGATCTTAGAAAAAGTCTGTTCTTCTTCCTCCTCCTCAATTTCCAAACAAGCTTTTAAATAAAACAAGCACCTAATATCTTTTTAATCTGGGGGGGGGGGGGGGGAGAGGGGGAGTATTCTCTGTTAAAAATAACTTTTCTTCTTGGAAATCTTACCTCAGGGGCATCAAAAAAAGGCAAGAATTT
This sequence comes from Apteryx mantelli, assembly GCF_036417845.1. Lineage (NCBI taxonomy): Eukaryota > Metazoa > Chordata > Aves > Apterygiformes > Apterygidae > Apteryx > Apteryx mantelli. Next base: position 8,558,531 of record NC_089985.1, on the reverse strand, counting down.
TTTTGCATCAAAGGTATCTGAAGCATATTAAGTATTATCCTAAATAAAATCTAGCCATGAGGAGACACATGTTGTACAGCTGTGCAGATGAATCATATCAGGGCAGGCATACATCTGCTGCTGCTGGGTCTTATACTGCTGGATGCCAAACAATCTCTTAGGTACAACTGAGCAGAAAGACTGACATGTATTTGAATCATACAGGATAAATACTGAAACAAGCCACATAACATGGGCAGCCTCCAATACAATAAAAGCAGTGTTTTATTTCCAGATTCATAATAGTTACATGATACAAATGTAAAGCTTTCAAACTCTATTTCAATGTACCTAAGGAAGTAGACAAAATTATTTATGATTATTTATAATAATCACATATCTTAGACTTGCACAAGAGTAAAATTTCCTGACCCTGTCATGACCTTTGCAATTACTACTTGTCCATGCAGAGTCCCTTGCCACCGAAGCCAGGAGAGATGCAGCCTACAGCTCCTCAAATCATCAGTGCTCTCTAATGTTGATCAGACTGTTATTGCCATATGATTTACTGAGTATCAAATAAACAAGATGATGGTAATAAATACAAGTCAGTCCAAGAACAGAAACCACAGAAGAATGCCACATCCATGACAGAAAGACAAAAAAAAAAAAAGACAGTTCAGAATAACTGAACTGAATGAGCTTCTTGTCACTGCTATAGCTTCACATGTAACTCAGTTCAAGATCAGATAAAATTGTCTAAAAACAGAAACAAGTAACACCAGAAAACCCCTAAAAAACAAAGCACCCCCCCACACACACCTAAGAGATATTTATGACCTATCTCGTCATTTAACATGGAACATACAACCCTCTGTTTTAAGTTTTACTCTTGGTGGATTTGTTAGTTGTAAAATTAAACAGACAGAGGTAGACTATTATTCTCATCAGTGGTCGCTCCAGAAGATGATTAAGGCACAAGAGCTGCATGATGCAGCAGCTGTGCATCCTGGTACTTACATTTTTCCCTATCCGTGAATAAAAGCTAGTTTCAGTTGCAAAGTCCATTAAACTACATTCTTTTATCAACACTAAATACATACATACCATCAGAGAGAAACTAAGAGTCGTAAAGAAAACAATTTGCACTCTTACAACAATCCTCCACTATGTATCTGTGTCAGAAACAATGAATGCAGACAAAAAGGAAAACAAAACATCCAAAACAGAGGACATTTTTGTTTAAACTGAGATTAGAAAAAATTGTATGTTATTCTCAGTAAGGACAACAATTAGATCCCCTGTTATCATGACACTGGAAATAAAATAAAAATGAGATTAAACTGTTGACATATAGCTAGAATCAACATTTTGCTGATCCATGCACATGGCCACATTAAAAAGCTATAATGCAGAGTGAAAAAAGGAGGAATCATTAAGGCCTTGACTTCACTGAGTAAAGTACAACATTTGATAAATGAAGGAACGAAATCACAACACTCTTCCTTATGAAACCCCTAGTTAGCACCAGAAATGAAAAAAAAAAAGTAGTATTTTAAAAATAACCAAGAAAGAATGTAAATACCTGTAACATGAAGATCTGTGTTCTGGGATACTCCCAAGGTAAACTCACCTTCATTCAGATCAGCTAGTTTCTCTAGATCGGCAAGTTGTCTTTGAATTGAAATATGTTTCTCTAAAAGTTAAAGATATTTAAAAGTTAAACAAACTTAGTTAAAAATATATTTTCATCTTACCGCTATTTTTCTATCAATCATTTCAAATCTAATACTCATACCAGTCTGTATCCTTTAACTTCCAACATGAATCTGGTAGAAGAAATGACTTACAAAGTTAATCCCCAGAATGGTTCCTTAATAAGATCCAGATATTTCTACTTGCTTTTTAATTCTGATATAGATCCAATTTTTCAGATTGGAAAAGTTTTCACTTGAAAAAATAAGCTGGAAAGAGCAAGTTGCATACCATTTACTCCTGATTTTACTGCATGGCATTCTTATTTAATGCAAATTATAAACACAGCAGTATAAAAGCATCCTGTGAACTATTCAGTAAAATTAAAATAACAGCTAGAACTGGACCAATTATAAGTACCAATTATTCAATGTAGAGCCAGGACCCATTCAATTCTTCTACTTTTTTCTTGGCAAAGTGTTTAATAACCTCAAAATTACCTTCCAGTTTTTCAACTTATCAGTCTGTGAGAACAAGGTACAATTTGCTAGAAAACAAGAGAACTAGCTTATCCAACAAATCTCTTATGGGTTTTGGCACACAGAACATCCCAATTTATAGCAATACTGGTTCTGTAGTGATTTTAAACCTTAAAATTTTTAACATTAGCCTTCATATTTTCTTATGAAACTAAGATGTCAATTGATCAATGTGTTCAAGATATAGAAGCAAGTTTTAAAGCCAGCATCACAAGGAATTCCTCACTCCCAATTTCTGCACTCAGTTACAACAGACCTTCTCCGTTCACAAGTACTTATCCACATCGAAAGATTCACAGGAGCAGCACTTTTAACATCAGGACTTGATGCATATCACACCTCATCCAACACAATTTCTTTTCTGTCACTGTATTTGGGGGAAGTTCCAAAGTGATTTCTATGATGTTAGCAAGGGGAAAATGGCATCTCATTTGAAAGACATCTAAGGAAAATAATTTATTCAGACACACAGGAAAAAGTATCTATGGAATCAGATGTACTGAAAATGAGATTTCACACGTTCCCTTCACCTTTCTTCTCCACTACTTTCATCTTTTCTTCTCCTTTCCCCAAGAACATAACATAAAGATTCTTATAGTTCATTAGCAAACCTCTTGGAGAATCAGATGATACATCCAAAATGTTACTATCAGATTCTCTTGTGGATTCCTGCTCAGCTCCTTTTTCTTTGGTTTCCACTTCTGACTCAGTAACTTTCATGTCCAATTTGTTGTTTCCCACTTTTCCAGAGACAACCATGCCATCTTAAAAAAAAAAAAGAATTTTGTTGATGGAGTATCTGAATTATACAAGTATGCTCATTTGTTTCCAATAATTTGGTGCTTCTAACAAGCAAAATGGGCTGCAACAACTTTGAAGGAGAAAAATTGTTTAATCAATATGTCAAAGAATAATTTCAGACCAATTATCACTCATTCGTGCAAACCACTGTGAAATGATGCTATCCTGGACAAAAAGAACTATTCATCCATCTGTATTATGAGATGTGTCAGCGCTAACAGAATAATATTTATACGTTCTTTTCCGGCAAAATGCAGCATCAGCAACAGAAAGCAGACACGTAGGAAGTCCAAATACATTTAACAATATACTAGTGCCTAACAAAGTTCAAAAACAAAAGTTTAGAACCGGTTATGAATAGGCTGAACAACCTGGAAAGGAAGCAAGTAAAGAGGGGGACAGCACTTGCTAATGACCGAATTATTTGGGGTACTAAAGACAAGGGCTTACTGAAGAATTTCAAATGGACTTTCAGAGGCTGAGTGATTGGGCAATAAAATCAAAGAACTGAAGTAAAGCAGTGGACTTGGGGAAAAAATTAATCCTTATTTCACCTATAAATGGATGAGCTCTGAGCTGAATATCACCACTCATGAACAGGACCTTGAGGTTTTAAAACACAGTTCTATGGAAGCAACAGAAAAATCCTCAGTAGGGGTCAGTCCCTCTGCCCACAAGCAGTGGAAAGTCCTAAGAAACAATGCAGAAATCCATGGTCATCCTGCATCTTAAACTGCATTACTCCTGATCCCCCAGCCCTTAACGGAAGAGAGCAGAAATGGAAAACGTTGCAAAGCGGGTGACAAGGAGCAACAAAGCTATGGAATAGCTTCTGCTGGAGAAGCAATAGAATAGGCTAAGACTTTTCAGCTTCGATAGGATAGACACCTATGCAATTTTAAGGGGCACAGAGAGTGCATCAAGATCAACTGTTCACTTTCTATTCCAATAAAAAAACCTAGGACACATCAAATGGAGGTATTAGCTGGAAATTCAAAACAGAACAAAATTCTCTACATAACCTGCTGTTAAATTACAGACCTTCCTATCACAGGCTGCTACGGATGCTGGAAGTCTACAGAGGCTAAAATGACAATTTTACAGAAAAGAGATATCCACTAAGGGCTTTTAAATACAAAAATACCTTTGGCTCAAGAAAGCCATGAGCTACAAACTGTTTTGTGTCTAAAGATATTTCTGGGGGATGTATTAACATACGTCCTTATGATCTTCCCTAGCTATTTACTTTTGGCCACAACTGAAGACAGGATAAGGGCTGAATGGATCTCATAGCAGTTCTTAGATTCTCTTAGTTTTGGGGGTTTTTTTGTTTTGTTTTTTTAGACATTGCAGTTTGATACAAATACTTACTATTTTAAAGAAATACGATAAGAAGGGCATGGAAGGACAATCTGAAGACAGAGGTCAAAGAAATTATTTATATAAAAAGACTGAAGAAGCATAGAGCAAAATTATTCTAACTTAAAACATATCAAGACCAGCATGCTACTCATAAAAGTATTGATAGATTTCTCACAGATCTATTTTTAGCTAAAAATTCACCTGAGACAGACTTATTCCTTGCCTGCTTCTCAATTAATAGTTACAAGATGCCTGGTGATAGGTTCTTACATTGGTTATTAATAAAAAGAGAAAAGAAAATGAAGAAAGAACAAACGGGAGGATTTTGGTAAGAAATCCATAAGAAGAACAAAGATGAACAGGACTAGGTGTGCTGTGTGAAAACTGGTAACACTGTTAAAAGAAAAAAAACGCATAGTGAGATCACAGCTGTGACTTGAAGCCAAGATAGCTGACTGAGCCTTAATAATAAATATACAGGTTAAAATGGTTAAAAAAGAGTATGTTTTTAAGCATTATATATATAATCTCCACGCTTACATGGAGATTATATATATATATGGGGGGTCTATATATAAATTTGTATGAATATATACGCGTGTGTATACATATTTTACACACATATATACACACACTATAAACATCCACATAAGAGAGGCAAGAGCTCACACTAAATAGTTAAGAAAAGCACAGTGTCATTTTATTACTGAGGCAGGACTGCACTGTTCCCATCAGGAATCATTGATTTTGCGCAAACATAATAAAAAAATGCCCGAGAGCCAAAAATAGACTTCTTTTTTTAGTTAGAAGAGTTAAGTTCATTTCAACTGTAAGACCGCAACAGCAAATGACTGGCATCAATGCCATGGTTGGCTCTGCTGGACATTCGGGATGGGCACCAAAGCCAATACTCTTTTAAATATAGACAGAAAATGCTACAGATGTGCAGGATATAGACTGTACAACACATTTTACAACCCTCTCCCCCCACCCCGAACAATAGACCCTGGTTAGTAACACGATCTTTTAGACTACACTTGAAAGAATTAAAAGATCACAAAATAGCTTCAAAACGAAGCACAGAAAAGAACCACTCTGCTCCAAAGCTTGAAAAACGACACAAGTTCTGGGCAGCGGGGTTCGAAGCCCCGCGCACGTGGAGCCCGAGCGAGGGGAAGGAGCTGCACAAAGGCTCAGCACCGACCCCGCCGGACCCCGCCCCGCGGCCGCCCCGCGCACGTGGAGCGTTACTGGCGCACACCGGCTGCGTTCTACGCGAAGTTTGTAAAACGGGGAGAACTGGCTTCACCCCCTAAGGGTTTTGCAACGTAAAAGAAAGAAAGGAGAGGCGCGAAGCAGATCACGGGCGTTGGGGTTTGTGTTCAGACCAGGAGGCCCCTCTCCCTCCTGCAAGGGGGCTGGAGCCCAACGCGCGCCGGGCCGCATGGCGGGGGGCGGGGCGGGGCAGGGGGGCGGCCGGGCGCCCTCGGCTCCTCCCGGCCGCGGGGGCCCGCGCAGCGCCGCCGAGGCGGCCCCGGCAGGGCAGGGCAGGGCGGGCAGCAGGGGTGTCGCCGCGCCGCCCCCTCACGTCCCCTCCGCGGGGGGCGGCGGGCCGCGTGCCCGCCACAGCGCCCCAACCGCCCCCCCGGCGCGCCCTCCCCCCCCCCGAGCCCCAACAGCCGCCGCGCGCCCGCCCCCTCCCCCCTCCCGAGCCCCAACGGCTCCCCGCGCGCCCGCCCCAGAGCCCCAACCGTCCCCCCGCGCGCGCCCTCCCTCCCCGCCCCAGAACCCCAACAGCCGCCGCGCGCCCGCCCCCTCCCCCCCTCCAGAGCCCCAACGGCTCCCCGCGCGCCCGCCCGCCCCCTCCCCCCCAGAGCCCCAACGGCTCCCCGCGCGCCAGCGTCCCCCTCCCTCCGCAGGCGGCCGCGACGCGGCCCTTACTGAGCGCCGCAGCCTCGCCACCGCCGCCTCCGGCGTACTCCTCCTCTTCGTCCTCCTCCCCTGGCTCCCTCTGCTGCGGGGGCAGCCGGACCAGCGCGGCCTCCGCAGCCTCCTCTGCTGCCATCTTCTCCGCAGACGGTGCGGCGGCGTGCGAAGCAGGCGAAGGGGCAGGACGAGCCGCCTTCGCCACACGCCTCTTCTCCCCGGCAGGAAGGAGGCGGCTCTCTGAGGCGGGCGGAGACACGCGAGAGCTGCGGCGATGGCGGTACCGCGGGTCCCGGCACGCACTGCGGGAGCGGGGGGAGGGGGGCCGCCTACACCTCCCAGAGCGCCTCGGGGCCGAGGCCGCCGTGCTGGAGGACTCCAGCTCCCAGGGGGCTCGGCGCGCCCGGCCCAGGATGCCCTGCGCCGGGGAGGTGCCGGGCCGCTGCTCGCTGTGCGGCGGGGAGGGGCATCTCCCGGTGCTGTGCCGCGCCGCCGCCGCCTGACGGGGAAGTCGCTGGCCGGGGAGCGGGGCGGCGCTCGGCCTCCAGGTGCCTCCTGAGGTGCCCGGCGCGGCGCGGCCTCGGTGGGGGCGCGTGGGCGGGGGCGTCCCCGCGCCCGACAGCCGGGGGGGGGAGGGGGGCTTGTGTTGGCGACTGCCTGGGGGTGTTGAGGCAGCGGGCTTGTGCTCTGAGGGGCCCTTCCGGGTGCGCGGGGCGGGGGCGGGAGGCTGTTGCCCCTTTGCTGGTGGAGTTACAGCTTTTCTTTCAGTTGCTCAACTCGTCCATGTTGAAAAATGGCTTAAAGAGCCTTCCTTATGTTTGCTTAGTCTTTGCCTGAAGTCTCTTGCTTTTTGGCTGAGCTACTTCTATAGCTTAACTGTTTAGGTGTTCACCTATGGTCTGGGAATGAACCTCAAAGCTTTGGGACCAGCTGGTTAAACTTTCTCATAGTCTTCTTAAATTTTGGGGGCTGACAGCTGTTCATGGTAGATTCGCAGAACTTAATTTGAGTGGAGGTTGGTGTAGCTTTTATGTCATCTCCCAATGATGACATGAACATGTCCAGTAGAAAGGGGGAGGGGGAAGGTGAACCTAAGGCATGAGTCATATAGTTGGAATTGCTTTAAAACTCCACAATTACATGACTCTCCATTAAAGGATGTTTGTCGGTCTTGTGTGTTTGCTGGTACAAAATATGTGTCTGGAGCAGAAGGTAGAATAAAACTGCCATGTTTTCTTCTGTGAAATTTGTCTATTAGCGAGATGCGAATGCTCAACTTTGTTCAAGTCTCCTGTGGTTCTGTAATGTGAAGAGAAAACAAGAGAAAATTAAGAGTGTTTTTTTTTTATGCAGTTGAAAAGTTAATTTTATGCCAGATGGAAATGCAATTTGAAATAAATAATAATGATAATGCTATTTTTCCTAGGTTTGAAGATGTCTAAAAAGAAACTGAAGAAATTAAGTGAAAAGGAGGACAGTTTGGATGGCCGGGATGACAAAGTAGGAAGAACTATATTATTTTTATAAAATCAAAATCCTACTTTCAAGAGGAGAGCATGAATTATTTAGCAGTTTCATGATAGAAAGATGAATCAAATTTGGAAATGAAAGGTGGGGTCATTAAGGACAGCAAGAGGATTGAATTAGATGACTAAAAATTCCAGCCAGATAACTGACTTCTGTGTTTTGTTTTGTTTTCTCCCAGAGGCCATGGGTATCAGAAATTATTAGTTTTTTTTTTTTTAAGCATATCTTCTTGACCAGAGAAGCTGAGCTCAAAAAAGTTACCAAAACCGCTACTGTCTTTCTGGGTTGTTCTTTATCTTGGATCACATTATTTTCTGATTAAGCACAAATTATACTTTGCAGCGTTTTAGCAATTGGCTTTCAAGGAAATATTTCCTCTTAACCAGTGAGGTGTATAAATCGATGACCAAAATTAGTGTAGATTCTTAGTATATTCCTGTGTGTGTCCACATCTAGTGAGTAAAATTCTACTGAATCCCTTGTAAAATGCAGATTCAACCAGGGTGATAATCTTTTTGGTCATGTATGTAGCCAAAATAATTTCCCATTCCTTTGGCTATTTTTATTGTTAATATACCCTCTTGGAAAGTTATTTCCTAACAGTAGTGTAATACATAGCCCGTAAATCAGTAATTTAAAAAATATACATTTCAGTTTGCTAGTTTTTTTTCCCTTTGATTCTGTAAAGTAGATATGAAATGAGAGAGTTTTTAATTGTCTTATGAATGCCTCAGAAAAATGTTTGGAAGTGCCTCTAGGTGAACATGAAGAGATTATGGTCTTACTAGCCTTTTGCTCCTGTAGAAACGTACAAATATTTGTAACTACTTTTTTTCCTCCTGAATTTCTTATTATTATTCCATTTATCTTTTAACATTGACTTGTTCTAAGACTTTGATTTTTATGTGTTTCTGTGCTGCAAGCGGTAAAGACCTTGCTTAAAACCTCATACTGTAGCTGTATCACCATTGCTAATGGCTATACCAGTTCAAAAAATAGTGGGTCTTAACTGTTGCATGACTTCAATCTGTTTGGAACAAAATTAGATATTGCTGTAGGCAGACGTTCACTGACTCAAGCAACAGTGGAAAACTTAACTATTAATAGCACAATGATGAGAAACTTCTGAAAAGTAGTAAGTGCATCTTCTACAGAATGGGTAAGAGGTGTCTTCTGCTCACACAGGTTTGAGTAAGCCATTTATCTAGAGTTGTGTCTAAGCATGATTGATTTTTGTGGTGTAAGCATGACCACAGATTACAAAAAACTTCATGCCTGTTGACTTTTAGCAGAAATAAGGTTGGCATATGCCTCCTAAAGTATGAGTGAAAGGATGTTTGTCACAATATAAATTAGAACAGCTTTAAGCAGAGCTATCTGGGGGAGTCTGCACGGCCACCTCTTGGTAATGTGGCCTGGAAAACAGCAGATGATATGATAGGCGTGTGAGTGTAAATTCTGCGTGTGAATAGAATACCTGAAACAGTCTGTTCCAAGATGATGTTTACCCAAGAGCCCATAACGCTAAGACAAAGGTAACAATGACAATTTGCTTAAGACGATGAAACTGAGTGATAACCAGGGAATTACCAAGAGACTTCTGAGAAAAGAAGGGTCTAGCTTGAAAAGAAGTATAAAAACAGTATGAAAACTTGTACTTTTGAGGGGAGAGGTCTTTGGAGTAAGAAAGTAGTACAGAGCAGCAGTTAACTGGGCTTGGTACCGCCAGAAGTCACCTCACCAGCGTCACAACCTCCATCCAGGCCGGATGGGGCTCCCTCCCCTGCCGGGCACTGTCACGAGCTTGCGCTCCAGCTAGTGGGCTGGCAGTACAGGGTCCGCACCTCAGGTGTGCGTATGCGTTCTCATGGGGATCTTTGTCACCAGCGTGTGTTAGCCGAGTGTGTGGGAAGTGGCATGGTATGCGCAAGGCTTGAGCACCTGCATCTCCAGCAGGATGTGTGTATGGAAACAGGGAACCGGCACTCCCAGAAGAGAGGATGTATGCTTGCAATCCACACTGCCTAGGAAGGAGGGGATGTGCAATCTGTGTCATTTACGTGTCTGAGATGAGAACTTTTTGGTATCAGGTATTTATTAACATAATTGCTTTATATTGTGGTTTATCTGTTGTACTGCTGGTGTTGATCCTGAATGTGTAGTTCATAGATTGCCAGTTAATTACATGTTGTTAATAAAACAGTAAACTTTGATTCCTGATTTGATTTAAATTATGTGAATTGAGCGTCCTTCCTGCAGCAAGTTGCATGACAAAATTCTTAGTGGCAGCAGCCTCAAACAGCCTCTTACATTAAGATTCCGTTGTTTCTCTGCTGTAAAAGGACTGACCACAGTTAGAAGTTCTCTGGATTTCCTTAGTTTCATTAAGACTTTAGAGGTTTCTGCAACCCTTTTGTTTTTAATTAAGTGCTTTCTAATGTGACTCAGCTTGCAATGCAGATATGCCAAGCAGTGTTAAAACTACCTTCTAAACTAGCACTGTTCAAGTCCTTTGTTCGGGGACTATCCTTTCTCTTAACCAGGCCTGTGTAATTGTGGTTTCGTACTGCTGCCCCTGTAAATCTGGCCAGAATTAGTATGCATCTCATCTGCGCAAATCTCCCGTAGAAATATCCGCTCTTTGGGGCTAGGTGGAGCAGTCTCCAGGTAACTTTCTTCTTCCTAGCAAATTTTATAAATACACAAAAATGTATATTGTACACACTGGTTAATTCTAGAATATATGAAACACATGAATCCTGAATGTGTTTAACTAGTCAAGCTTTTTCTATTTATAATCCAGGTCAGTACACAGTCATTTTTCCCCTCTTGTGCTTCTAAAATATAACAAAAATTAAATATAGAATTATAATGAGGTATGCAGCTACTGTTTTCAAAGGTTAACTTGCTCAAAATCATAGTGAATCCACTAAGAGATAATAGCTTGTTCCATCTTACCAAGATTTTATTTTACTGCAGTTTCCTATACGAGCCCTTGGGGTTTTTCTCTTCTTTCAGAACTCTGAAGACACAAGATCTTATAACCATACTGTGAAAGGAGAAACAGAATTTCAGAGGTAAATTCTTGCTTTGTCATTAATGTAACTACTAAAAAAGCCTAGGTAACAGATAAGTAGGTGATTGAAGGTAAGAATTTTGCTTGACTTGTTCACCAAATAAAATATGGACTTTTAACACATGGCGTGTTTGTATTGCATTAATGAGTAGATCCTGTCTAGGCTGGTCAGTTTGAGGACTCTGTTTTTTCCACTATCTCAAACTTTTCTAACTCTATGTTACTGCACTTCAGATAATGGACAAGTGACATCCAGCATTGCTATCATAAAAAGATGACGTTTCCTTCTGTATCTTGAGCACTACATTGTTCTGTATTGCATATTGCACATACTCTGTTATCAAAAAAAGGCTGCAGTGTACTTTGGAGGATAGTTCTGCAGTGAAATTAGTATCTTTAATCAATTTCTGTAGTCTCTAAATCCTTGATTTCTCCTGCTGCTTGAAATAGTTGTTCCTAGGCAAAGAATAGCAGCCTTTCATCTTAGCTGTAGAAAATGTAAACAGTGTTTGAAAACTTAATAATATAAAGTAAAAATGTTCTTATGAGCCCTGAGATAGTAGACTCTTGGATTGCTTCTTAATCATGGCAAAATCTCACAGCCGTCTCTCTGCTTCATTGGCTTGTAAATCACAGGATATTTAGCTACAGGATATTACTGGCAATGGTCAGAAATGGCTGTATAGGAAGGAATGTATGAAACAAGACAAGTACAAAATGATTTTTCCTGTTGCAAACCCTGCCAGCTTCCAGCAACCGGTTCAGTCTCCAAGGACAGAGGTGTATTTAAGTTATTACCTGTCATGTGTAAGTTTGTTAAATGACTTTTCCCTCCCCAACATTTTTGGTAATGCTATGATAGAGTAGGGGAGAAACTTTCTTCAAATATTTTAAACCTAGCATATGATAAATTTATTAAGTACTTTCTCTGCTCTTGTAGGAAATAGTTCGTTATTCACAACTTCTCATATCGTTTATCATTTTTGTTGAATGTTGCTATATTGCCCTCAATCGTTCCTTTTGAGTTCCCTGGTCTGTTTATTTTCTGTCATTTGAGAGTCATTCAATGTTTGGTACTGTGCAGCCAAAACCTAACTGCTGCTTGCTTGAATTTTTGTGAAGTGTGGCACAGCTCACAAATATCATTAAAATGCTCTTAAAACTCACCTGTGCAATAAGATGGAACTAGACTGTAGTCAGGGACCTCTCAAGCCACTAGCTAGTAAAATGCAGAAAAAGCTTCTTCTCAAGCTGGTAAATTGAGGTAAAAATAGTTGTACAGCTAGTAAAACTGTAAATACTGAGAATGGTGTATCAGACTATCTTAAAGGGCAGATGTTGCCAAAAGTTCATAATGAGTTAAGGATGTTCCAAATCAGTACTCGTAAATACTTAACTGTAAATGGCTAAATCAAGTGCAAGCTCTTTTGTTTTTGTTTTATTTCATTATCTGAGTTAATTTTTCTAGGTATATATAACATGTCTCTTTCTGTAACATTTTTATAGATTCAAAATAGAGAAAGGTATACAAGAGAAGAAAAAAGACCAAAGTTCTAATATTTCTCATGGTGTTGATAGAAGGTCCCAAGAAAAATCTCCAAACAGAAGTAAAACCACAGACAGTTCTTCAATCCAAACTGAGAAGCGAAAGAGAATAGTTATACAATTTAAGCCTAAAGAGATTAAACATGGAAAAAGTACAAGCACTGCTGATGTGGTAACTACTATTAGGGAAAGTCGTAACAAAGGTCATCGTTTTGATGGAACAGAAGGAAAAAGGCTCTGGCATAGCTTTGCAGTCCAGAAGGACAAGGTGATGAAGAAAAAGGGAGAGAAAGCTGAATTCTACAAGCTAAAAGTAAAAGCTGAACAAACCATGTTGGAGAAGTTTAAGTCCACTGCATGCAATTCACAAGTACCATGTAGAGCATCAAATGGATCCAAAAAATGGAGTGAAGATGTCAGAACTCAGAAAAAGACATCTATCACCTCGACAGAGACTGTAAATGATGATACAGCTTTCACTAAAAAATCACATATGTTATCTAGGACTTGTGATGAAGAGGATGAAGAAGGACATAAGGAGTTTTCTAAGAAAAATCAACATGCTACCAAACATTCGCCATCTTACTGTTCGACTGAAACACCTAAGCGATGGGACTGTCATAAACAGAAAAAACAGGACATTGATTCCAATAAAGCTGCTGGTAATGCAGGGACTGAAGCAGGGTGCTTTGAAGCTGCAGCTTTACGTTTTAAGCGGGTAATGAGAACCTGATTATTTTAGTATTGTGCAGATGTATGTTTCAGGCTAGTTTCTTTATGGGAGTCTTTTTTATATAAATAGCCCGTTTGTATCTTACAGAGTTCACAGATGGATTTTTCTGATCCTAAGCTAAACCACATTAAAATGCTGCTCTGCTCTGCTGAATGGTCACACAAATGAGAAAAATAATGGTCTTGCATATCACAAGTCTGCACATATGCTTATATAGCTTTACCTTACTGATAGAGGTGTAGAATATTTCAGTTTAGGTATAAGTCAACAATTTTTTTTTTGTGTGCTGTCATGGCCATCATATCATTTTAGGCACATAAACTGACCAACAAAAACTCCACTCTCGGCAAAACAGGTGCTCTTTTGCCAGCATAGTGATACCAGCAGAACTTGTTATTGTAGATCTAGGACTAAATTAATACATTTCCTGCATAAATTCATGGTTAGCTGTGATCGGTTTGTGTGTGAGTTCTAACTTATATTTCTCCCTGCACCTCTATTTACATACAAATTTTATTTAGAGCTTCTTTGCTCTTTGTTTGTTTGTTTGTTTGTTTGTTTTCAACTTGCCTAGCATTAGTTTTCGGATTTCTGTTCATGTTATGGAAGCATGATTGTTCTGTGCATACACAAAGAGAGGGTTTATTTAATTATTAAAACTTTAATACAGACTTTAAAGGATCTTTTTAAAAGCCCTTTAGATACTTTAGTAATAGTTTAAAATGATTGTCATAAGGACGCTGGATTTAAACAGTCAGTTGTCACAAGCCCCCAAGAGATTGGAAAAATAAGCTTACTGTGCAAACTGCTATCTATTTATTTTAAAAGAAACCCAACCTTCTAAGCTGTTTTTAATGATACTGTAGAGATAAAATTACTAGTCATGTCCTTTATCATGAATATCAGAAATATTATGTTACCTATTCATTTTGTTTGCAAATAGTCAATGTTTTCTAACGAGCACTCTAGGAGATTCTTAGTGTCCTATTTCTGTTACTGCTACTGTTTCTAGACTTTTGAGGTCCCATGCACATCTGACTCCTACCAAGGCGGGGAGAACATAAAGTCTACCCAAAAGGTTGGTGATATACTTGTTTTACACTAAACAGCTGTATTCTCAGACTCTTGAGGATCACTTGTTCCTCAGTCCTTGATATTTTATATTGTTGATATGGTATTTTAATTCTTTCTACAGAACTTTGAAGTCTTTCCATCGCACCAAGGCAGTCAGAGCCCGGAATCAGACCAAGAGGTTAGTAATGCTCTAACTTAACCTTTCTCAGTTATATTAAAAATTTACGGCACTGAGTTCCTGTAGTTAGACAATTCTATGTCCTTTCCTAGTATTCTGTATTGTTGGTTTATGATCTATACTTCTAAGAGTGTGGAGCATTTTTCAAATACTAAACAAACTTGGTAAAGTACTGCTAATCAGGAACTTTCTGAAATAGAAAGTTTGCCTTTCTCTTATTCTCGGTGAAGGAGGTGTCCTTCATAGTTGCTTCTATACTCTGCGAATCTCATATTCCAACTTCTAATTTTTCAGTAGCGAAAGAGCTGTATTTTTTAAGGAACAGTTGGCAGGATACTTCCAGTCTATATAGCAAAAAATGGAATAAAGCTTTGGGGTGTTAGGCAGAATGGTCGCAAACCTTCTTTCTAGGCCGTATTTTGGACCTTTATTTTTTGGACTTTTTACAGTGGAGGTTGTGTAGCAGATTATCATGGCTTTAAGCTTGCTGAACTAACTTAAGGTTTTTCATGCTTTATTTCTAAAATGAAAAATTTTCACGCTTTCGTTTAGTCAGTTTTAACACAACAGCACTAATGCAAAAGAATCTTTTTTGGACGCACTTCTAAAGAGATTGCTTGTATATAGTTATTTTTATACGTACTTTTTTTTTTTTTTAACACTGTAGATGCAGATAGTAGAAGATTTGCATGTTGCTCGTCTTGAAAAAAGGATGGCACTGTCGGTAGTACAGACTTGCGGAGAGCTTACAAGTATGGAAACAGATCTCCCAGAACAGGAGTTGAGTACTTCTGCTGGTATGTCTTGAGCTGATACTCTTTGGTATCTACTTAAACTAGTCATTACAATCAGGTAGTGACCTGAACAGGTAGTACACAGTTCATTCTTTCACCACTGTGGTGGTTTTTGTTTTGTTTTTTCTTTATCTGCAGAGGCTTCTACTTCTGGTCTGAACATCTTAGTGGTGATTGACACAAACATAATGATTAGTCACCTTGAGTTCGTCAGGTCCCTGAAATCTGAAGATATACCAGGTATGTGAATACATGGTGAGCAGTAGGAAATTTGTAGAAAGAATGGATGATTGTAAGAACTTTCTGGAAATCACAAAGCACTTATAACCTGATAAGCTGTCAGTCACTGCTTTATTTCTGTCTTGGTTAAGGTCAGAATTCATGAGAAGTGTGAGCAGTTCCTCTGGAATTCGGATCGCAGACCCTGGTGTTAATGTTTGGTTCTGACATGTTGCAAAGGTTTTAGATAATTGCTGTTAGCGGGCTTAGGATCGTGTGTGTTGGTTGTTGGTAGACATGTATGGAATCTATCAGAATACTTGTGGTGCTTTGATGTTTTCAGCCAACGAATATACCTACAAAGGCAGCCTGGTAAATAACCTTAACAAGGGTCCCAGTAGTTTTCAAGGGTGTGTCAGACTGTATTTTTCTTTCCCAAATTAAGCGTGGTGTTATATTGTGTAAACTGGGAGCTGCTGTCTCTCTCAGGTGCCTTTTTTTAGGATATCGCTGCTCCCAAGTTTTGGTTCTGCACCAGATCCCTTATGCAAAAGGTTCAAAAGGTTGCCCTATTTACTGTAAAGCAGATGGATGTTGGTGTATATTTTTTTGAGTTGTAGTCTTGCCACGTGAGTAGAAAAGAAAACAAGTGAAGTGTTTGTCTTGGATGGACCAACAGAACAGAGCTGTTAAATTCTAATTTACCATGTATTTCATTTATAAGAGTATTGAAGTTCAAATCATACATAGTCACAGAAATTCTGATGAATAAAACCTTGATCCGATATCAATGCTTCCTGTTCCTCGCACGGGAATATTGGCTGGCAATTAGCACAAACCATTGCTCACTTTAGTTAATGGTTGGTTTTGCATAGTGACTGTGGTGGTCATTCAGGTATTACCATCCCATTTTTTCTGCTACCTTCACATTGCTTTAACATCTTGCAGCACATGTGACAATGTTAATTGTTGTAAATATACTTTAGAATATTACTACACAGAGATGTCAAAGTATTCTGCTGATCAAAATTGTTTATTCCTTTTATTTGATTAATATTGTCATTTTTACCTGTAACCAATCGAGTGCCAGCTTGAGATTAGATTAGGAACAGGGAACTTTGTCTTTTTTTTTTTTTTTTAACTGTTCATTTTTTAATGCTAGGTACTCTTGAGCACAGAATATGACAACTGTTGGCAAAATAGATAAGTGTTATCTTACATAAATATGATGTTTGAATTAAATGTTAACTGTAAAGTGTGCTAGTTCATTTAGCTCTTCGAAATTTCCTTTTTTTGTTGTTCGTACAAGGTGTTGGCAGACTCGCGTTGATAATTCCTTGGGTTGTTCTACAAGAACTAGACAACTTGAAGAAGGGGAAAATGTTACAGCACGTTCGGGACAAAGCTATCCCTGCAGTCCAGTTCATCTACATGTGTCTTAAAAAACAAGACTCAAAGTTGTGGGGGCAATCCATGCAGCTCGCTTCTCAAAAAATATGTAAGCTGTGTGCAGTCAATGTACTTCGGGTACTCTAATCTTTGCAGCTCACTTAGTGTGAGCCTTAGCGCTACATTTTGATTTTGATACAGTCGTCACTCTGACTTTGCAGTTTGCTTCTTAAAATTGGCTAATAGCTTACAGCAGGCTTTGGAGCATATCCAAGCCTTTAGTATGCAAATACCTTCTTCAGATTAGTGCTTTGTTCACTGTTGTTTAATCGATTGTTTCTCAGTTTGAGCTGCATCTGTTGAGCTGGTAAGTAGGGAATTACTTAGTCTAAATTAATCTAGCTGCTTCCTCTTCGTCTACAAGCTAAGGATATATTGTGTGGTTTTGCTTTTTGACTTTGTGGCCAGAAAGCATAACATTCCACGAAATTCATATGTGGCTCACTAGAAGTTTTCCAGCAAAGTAATAGCATTTCTGAGTAGAGTAGTACTTAAGAATTCAAAGCTCAGATTTGTGCTTGGATTACACTTCTCTGTCCTTGTTTGAGGAGTGTTACCTCAAAAGACAGTACCATGACTGCACTGAAGTATTTCATATGCTGGGTTACTTCTGAACATGTCAGCACTGTCTTAACTAAACTTGCAGATGGCCTGAGTGACGAGAACAATGATGATCGTGTTTTACAATGTTGTCTGCAGTATCAGAACCTCTTTCCTCAAGCTGTTGTCATACTTTGCACGTGAGTTCCTGTGTGTTTCTAGGTCTGTTATGAGGTATAAGGTAGTCTCCTGCTAAAGGTGGCGTTTTCAAATCTGATCTTAAAATGAAGAGCTGCTTCCAAAATAAGCTTTTTGAGAGGTAGTCACCCTCTTAAAACCTAGAGTAGATGGTTGTAATAAAACATAAAGGTTGTAGGCTTAGTCACCTTCCTGTGCATGAGGCCTGAAGTAGAATTAAGTTTATTCAAGCTTCAATTTTAAAACTTTTAAAGCATAGTTTTCTTGGATTTTATTCCAATTTCTTATTAAAAAATTATTGGAGTTATGAAATTGAAAAAGTGATTGTATTAATGATTGAGATCCAGTTAGATATTTGGTTTCTGCCCACCTGTTTTGGGGAGAGAGAGAAACATTGATGATTGTTAATCTTAGGAGGAGGGAAGGTGGAGATACGTTTGCCTCTCGTTCTGTGAGAATGAGAGTTGACTTTTGAGAGTAGATTCTCGATTTGATGCAAGGCATGTGAAGCTGGTTTTTAAAGGGCTAATATTCCCTGACTGTCAACAGCTTTATTTGGTCTTTGCTAAAAACCCTTTCCAGTACTATTTCAGTAAGTGGGTATCACAATCACAGCATGGGTATGGTTGTCCATAATCATTTTAGATTTCTCTGGAAAAAGAACAGGAGGTAACTTAAGTGTTCTTCATCTGATAAATCCTTTATCCTTTCCTACGTCAACATAAGCAACTGGAATTTGGAGGCAGTAGCAGAATCCAACTTTGTACCGTGCGTTGGTAGTAGTTCTACTGGAGTAGTACACACCTCAGGGCAGCATCTGTGACAACCATTTGGCCAGTGAGACAGTAAAAATAGGTTTGTAAAACTAGGTTTTATAATGTCAGTCTAATAAGCTATTACTTTCTTACCAGCATTGCCTCATTTGCACCCTAAGATCATAGCAACTAGACATCATTACTGTAGTATTTGTAGGTTTTTTTTCTTAAAGCAAGCCTAGAGCATGGTTTTTAGTATGCTTTTATATTTTTCAGAATAGCTGCTTTGGTTAATTTTCTTGTCTAATTTTTTGAACTGGTTCTAATTGCTTGAGAGAAAACTTTGCATATAATGAAGTTCACAAAATAAGCTTACCGAAGACAAATTTTTCAGTATATTACTTAATATGTAACTTAATACGTAATTACTTAATATATAACCATGTCAGTTTTATGTCAAAAGTTAATTCTCTTCTAGGGATGATAAAAATTTATGCAATAAAGCCATTGTGAGTGAGATAAAGGCATTCTGCAAAGCAGACTTGGTTACTGCTCTACAGAATCTCAACATAAACAGGCAACAGAACTGTGTTGACCTGCAACAGTCAAAATGTGGTAAGTTTGTTTAACGGGCATGTGTCTCAAAAGCCGGCATATATGTGTGTGTGTGTGTGTGTATATATATGTAGTAATCAATGTAGGGGAAGGAGAATAGTCTCCATTATTACCTCAGTTTTCATATACTTTGAATCCTTAGGTGTGCTTTATGTTTGGAGCAGATTTTCTGTTTTCAGAGGTAAGCATTCTTCTGAAAGCTTGAGACAGAAAAACACAGCATGAATTTCCTGTGTTTATATAGCCATTTAAAAGGTGTCCTCACCATCTTTGAACTGAAAAGAGTTTTTTCCGCTTGAGCCAATTTGGGTCCCGCTCTTATTAGTTGCAAAATTTTGTATGCTAAGATGATAGCTTTATTGGCATCCCAAACAGTAGAACTTGATTTCTGGGTTGCCTGCTCATGTTTCTAAAGATGCAAATATAGCTGTTTGTGTTAAATAGGTGTAAGAAGTGATTTCATTATACTTGCTAATAAGCCCACCGGCTGTATATAATCTAAGTTATTTAAAGGGAAAGAAGAAATGTGGAGTAAGATCACAAATGAATAATGCTCTGGGGAAATCGGATCTTCTCAGTTAGCAGCTCATAATTAAAAATACTCACACTGCAAGTGGATATAACTAGATATACTTGAAACCTAATTAGATGTAGCCCATCTGCTTTATAACATAATGTAGAAATGCAGTCTGTCTTTCCTTTTATTGGTAGGAACAAGTAATTTGTGTACTGTCAACATAAATTAGATATAGAAACAGTTGCAATAAATATCTTTTATTGTCATTGATTTGACAGATACAGAATTCCAGAAAACAGAAGGAGGAAATGCTAATCTTACTGCTCAATTCCCAAGTATACTTCCAGACCTTGAAAAGAACTTAGGAGAAGCTTTATCTTGTATTTTGGAGACTGAAATGAAAATTGCATTTGGAAACCTGTGGATGGAGGTGGTTTCTTATGTTGTCTTGTTTGATATTTCAAATATTGAGAGGTTTAAGTGGCCTTGGTGTTTTTATGGTGTTAATGCCTGTGCTAAGCCAAACAGTGTAGTCGTGTAGTTCACTAAAATAACAGAGTGTTCAGTTATACTATTTCGTTTTATAACAAGATTATTCTATTTGACCAGTAATGACTGTGCAGTGTTTTAGTAATACAGTGATAGAAATCCTGGCAGTTCAGTGTGAATTTTCAGAACTCTGTATTAATTACATTACATCTAGACTTGTAGTTTTCTAGTATGGTTAAAGCACTTACTTATTGGAGAACTTGAAACATTTTACTATTATTGATTTAGCTTTATTTAAGAATGTTTTGTTATGAAGCAGTTATTATCATTTTTATGTTAAATAACAAGATACTGAATATGTATCTTCTCCAACTGTGCAGGAAAATTTGTGGAAAAGGTTAGAAATAGCTAACTTTTTCCCATGCTTTGATTTAAACCAAAAGGATTTTGAGGATATTTTATAATTTATATTTTTGCCTATCATTGAAGGTAAGTGCTGTATGATTTCATATGCAGAGTCAACTTTGAAAGCGATCACTTTCTTGAAATTAGTGTGTGTTTTTTGTTTCTATTGACATTGTAAATTTTATTTCTGCATTGTAAATATGTCCTCCAAGAAATTGTTCCATAAAGGTCTATATAATATTGAGGCATGGTTGTTGCAAGCACTCCTAAAAACATCTGTCCTGGTAGGAGAAATGCCGTATGGATAAAATCGTTAACAATTTATCTGTGATAGAACTACTTTCCTTGGAAATAATCATGTTTAACCAGGTTCTCCAGACATTCTCACTTTAAAATGTATTGTTAACAGAAAATAAATACTCCAATAAAACACAATTTCAGATTATCCATTCTTCAGCTGATGTTCCGTTTTATAACTGGTAAAAGTTAGTAAGATGTATTATTGCAAATAAGCCTCTGTGGCTTGCCAAAACAAAATCATTTGAGTAGGATGATTCCTGTGTCACAGGATGGAGCTTTGATTAGCTAGTTAGCGTTTAGGCACTTTTGATTAACTTGATTCTGGTTAACATCTTTTCAAATTCTGACTTCATTCGATAGTAATAAATCACGTTTTTATATATTACTTTATGTATAGTCACAGCTATGCACAATAAGGTTTACTTTTGCTTTTTTAACAATACTAGATAATCAAAGGCATATTTACTGTTGTTCTGGCTTTTGTATGCAAGTAATAAATTAAACTGCTTTGAGAGATTACTCGATTATATTTGGATTATTTGAGAAAAGGGGGACCCAATTATCATGAAGAAGTTGAGAATTATTGTAGTACAGTGCATACTTCTAGGCGAGCATCTCTGTGTAACTCATGCTGCTGCTGAATCAATTTTTTTACTAGATAGACTTGCTAAATCTGAATAAATCTTATTTCTGAGGAACCTTTGGAATACTATTTCAGCAAGCACAAATGACAACAGACATTAAAGAAGACAGCAGGTGTGAAATGTGTAGGAATATGTGTATATGAAAATCAGGCTTCAAATTTTTAAACATACTATTTTTCAGATACTGTATCAGAAGCCACCCTGGACATTAGCAAGCTTGCTGCAGTGTTATAAAAAACACTGGGTGGCTGTTTTTGGTTATGTTGTGCCAAGGAGTTTACTTGCAACCGTTGAATATCTCTATAAACACCTCTGTACAGGTAAGAATCTCGGAGAGTGTTTGTCAATTTGCAATTATTTGTACTTTTGCAAATAAACTTGCTGTTCTGGTTTTTGTAGTTACAGAAGTAGACACTGAAAAGGCATGTACTCTGTATGTTTAAATAGTATTATATCCCATCCTCTTCTGCTTTTTTTAATTTAAGATTATCCAAGTGGAGCCATAACTTGGACAATATTATCTATTTTCATATGTATCCACAATTTATCCCCCAGATGGGTGACAAAATCACAATACTGTTTTTGTGTGTAGAGCTAGGAGTGAACTGAAATTGAGCAGTGAATAACTTAACAACAACAACAACAACAAAGTAAGAAGGTTCGAACCATGCTCAAGTCTGTCCACCCTCTGGCCCCAGATGGTCTAAATATCACTTACAAAAATCAAGCAAATGGTTTCTGAAATGTATTTCTCTTTTTTCTGTAGTTCAGTATTCTGCTGCCTTTTCTTCAGTATTTTTCTATTTTTTTTTTAAACAAAAACACTAAAATCTAATATATGGAG
The DNA here is from genome assembly GCF_036417845.1 of Apteryx mantelli. NCBI lineage: Eukaryota > Metazoa > Chordata > Aves > Apterygiformes > Apterygidae > Apteryx > Apteryx mantelli. The sequence continues at coordinate 8,536,327 of NC_089985.1, read as the reverse complement.
ACTCTCAGGCATTTAAAAATTTATTTCACACATCTTTATGTGCCTGAAAAAAATCAAGTGAAAAATGTTTTAATGAACATTTAATAATGGTCACCAAAGTCTCTGAACTATTTTTAAAAGGCAAATCTTTCTACCTCCTTTGCTACCACGTTAGATGTGGTTATGCAGTTCATCAGTTGACCTGCATTTACCAAATAAATTGAGGAGAAGCAAAGTCTACATAATATGATGGATAAGGGCAGGTAGGTTTGTTTTCCAAAAAAAAAGAAAAACTTTCATTTATTTAGAGATTTTAAAAGATTTTTGACTTTAGCAAATTTAGCTGTTTTGGGATATTGTTCTGTAGGAATAAGTTAGATATGTCCGTCAAGCCTCTTGCCAGATCCTGGATGAGCCTGGGTTACTTGATTAAAAAGCACAAGTCTTAACCCTACACAGTGTTGTTAATATTTCTCTAGAGACTGTTTAATGCTTTTGAACCATTTTCAAGACTTTTTATATGCTTCAGTTAATTCAGATATTTGAGTATTAAATTTGCTTCCTGGGATTGATCACTCCTAACATATCTACATTTTTTATTTCCCATCTTCCTCTTAATGTTTAAGTATCAGCTCAAACAGTTGACTCCTCAACGGCTGGTATCTTACTCCAGGAATCCAAAAAGCTGTTGCACGCTTTCAGTTCTCGGTCAGACTATAACGGTGTGCTTCCTCAGGCTTATGCTGAAGTCAGTAAGCTCCACCAAATGCTTACGGAGGTAAGGGGAACTTCAGTATGCACTCACCTAACATCATCTTAAAGTTGCTCCATGTTCATATTACAAACTTGCCTTAGATTTCTAAATTATTCCCATAATTTCAACAAATTACTGCAGGAAGTGCTGTTGAGAAGGTGTCTTGAAAATTAATAGGTGCCAAATTTAACTTTTCTTTTTCCTGTCTTTATGAATATACTTGCTAGACTTTTTCTCATATAAGTGTTAGGAGGGTGACTGAAAAACATTATTTAGCTGTTTTCAGGAAAAATGTGTTTGATAGTAGTTTTCTATTGCATGTGTCCTCTTGGTCTGATATTACTATTTCTAGGCATATTATTTCAGCTTTTATTGTCTTGGTAGCTCTATTCCTGTGTATGAAGAAAAGGCTTGTGTATATCACATGCTTCATGATATTTAATGGGGAGTGTCCTGATATCTTTTGCGTTCTGAAAAGTATCCTTTTACTTCTGGCTCGTGTCTGAGATGCTGCGGAGGAAATTTCAGTATCTCAGTTTGTGTTGATTCCTAATTCCGTACATAATGGTGTAAAAAAGAGAGTGATGAGGATGAATGAATTGAAGTATTTCTGTATATGGAAAAAAACACAGGTCAGAATATCTGTTAAAAGTTCCTTTCAGCTCTGGAGAAAGCTGAAGGGGGAAGGAAGATGAGAAAGTTCAAGGAGAGGAAGGATGGTCCAGTAGCTTGTGCTTGTGGGTCTTGATTCAGTTCGGTGCCGTACTGTCACTCCTCTGTACGCTGTATGCAGCCACTTACTCCGAAGTTCTGGGAACAGCACTGCCATAAGAAGCAGGCTTTTTGTCCAAAAACTTGTTTCCATCCTGTCCTGTTCCCTGTTTTGTCCTGACACGTTTGACTTTACAAGGAGCTGGCTTAACACTGATTCAGTTGTGCCAGACCAGTTTCAGTTTGAACCCCGAGGAATTTCCTGAGCCAATTTACCACCTGAGTATATGAATACTTTGTGCGGTTACATAGGAACGTGCCATCGGTCACGGGACAGAACAAGACTGCCTTTGTCACGTGTGAGACAAGGCGGTTCTAGTTTTTGCTAGCTTACCATGCCTGTGAAGCTTTGCAGTAAGTCTTCCCTTTGCTTCAGTTTCCTAGCTGCAGAAATTGCAATATTTATAGAAGAAAGACTTGGTGAAAGATTGAGAGATGCTTAGGATAAAGGGACTGTAATAAAGGCGGTTACGACTGCAAGAGATCTGCCTTGCTTTTTTGAGCATTGTTGTAAAAGGGGGAAAAAAAAACCCTAAATGTTTAGAAGTTTTCAACTTTTCTTAAGTTACAAACCGAATATGTTCATTGTTTGTTTACTAAACTGTTTCATCAGGTGAAATCAGACAGTAGACAGGATTTATCAGAAGACACCATGGTTCTTTCAGAAAATGCTGTATGTGAAAAAATGGAAGCAATGACACCAAATCTGCAAAATTGTGAAGAAAAAAAGTTACATTCAAGTACTCACGTGGCTCAAGAAAACAGACACCAGGAAATCTGGTCAGTCCTGGAAGGTGTATGGAATACGATAAACTTGTACAGGTACAGTGTGCTAAAGAAATTCAAAACTTTTACATAACCTCATATTATTGTCAAACAAATGTACTTTGGAAAGTGTTTGCTCCCCCTCCTCCCTTATTCTAGAGAAGAAGCTATTAATAATTAATCAAGATTGGCAAAGAAATTGCACTAATTTGTCACACTAATAAAATAGGAACAGAAAAATTGTCATGTTTCCGTATTAAACAGAATCCTTTACCCTAAAATCCAGATACAGAATCTAGTGATGAATTTCCTTTCTCCAATAAATTTGAAAGTGCCTTAAAAAAAAAAAGCTGTGTTACCATTGATTTTAGTTTGTTTTTAAAAAATCTGCTTGAAAATCATTGAAACATCTTGCTCTTGAATGCTAACACAAAACCTGAATAAGTATTGCCTTTTCTTTTTGTAATATTATTATTATTATTATATCCTTTAGAGAAAGGACTCTGTTACTTCAAGCACAGAGGAACTCCATTTTTGGTGTTCTATTAAGGATAGTGTTTAACTCTCTTGTAACAGTGATTAATAGCTCTGCCAGTGCCATTTCCACACTAGCATTTGAATATACTGCCAGAGCGTAACTCCTCTTGGCTTACACTGGTGCAAATTAATCTGAATTGAAAACAGTAAGGACCTGGCTTGGTAGTGCTTAGGTCAGCTAAGGATTTGCACCAGAGGAGAATAGTCTCAGTGTGTGATGGAATGGTTCTTACGTATCGGTTTCCAAAACCGAGAGAGTTGGCTCTCTTACTGGGTTGCTTAATATTTCTCAAATCTTCATTTAAAGGTTGCACATAGGCTTAGTTTTTTTGGGGTTTTTTTTTTTGGTTTTTTTTTTTTTGTTTGTTTTTTGTTTTAAGAAAAACTCTTTCAAATGTACCACTTTTAAATGAAAACTCAACTGAATTGTTGGCTCCTGTCATCTGGTAAGGACCTTGCTGTGAGTAAAGGATAAAATTTTAGCATCACAGTTTACTTCACACTCTTCTTGCTGCTGCAAGAAAATACTGCTTGTCTCCCCCCTGCAGAGGTTATTCTTCATAAGTGCAATGCATCTTATGGTCCCAACCCAGCCATTGCAGGAAAAGCATCAAGCCTGTCCCGCTAAATCTGGAGAATGAAACAGCTTGGAAAATTACATGGAAAGCAATTTACTTTGCTGCTTCGGCCTAACAATTCTTCCCTTCTAGGAGAGGTTTACTCAGAGTTTATCAAGTCGTGTGTGAAGAGACTGATTCATTGTCAAGTGAAGTTTAATGACAAATCTATTAGAGTCTAAGGTAAAATACTTATATTAGCTACTTTTCATTGTTTTCCGATATTAGTGTTGAAATTTTCCAGAAGTTGGACCCTAACACAGTGACTGTGACTGCAGAGTCTTCGTTTGAAGAAGCTTTTTTAGGTCTGCAAAAACTGATAGCGGCTGTGAATGATATCCTTGAAGGAATTCGTAGGTAAGCACTTAGACTATTCATAAGTCATAAAAGTCACTTAAAAGTCATAATTTTTGATGCCGAACTACAATCTATTGTGTGTGTTTAGTTATGTAATTTTTGGTTTAAAAAAAATCAGAATCGCCTTTGTTTAGAAGTATTTCTTGGTAACAAAGGAATAAGAAGCTACTGCAGACATTCAGATTTCTCGCAGTAAACTTTGTTTTATGACTTGGGACTTGTTTTGCAGTATTCGATGACAAACCACTCACATCTGCCCTGCGTGTAAACAAAGCTATGACCTGCTTAACCAATAAATTAGTTGTGAAGGCATGAGTTGAGAAGAAATTAGAACTTTTTTTTTTTTTTTTTTAAAGTGTGAGGCTTACTGGAATTAGGGCAAACTTCTATTATAGTAAAGGTCAGAAAGTTCTGAAATGAAGAGAAGCTGTTTTCTCTTCTTCGTGATTGCTTTGACACCCATTGGCATTTATGGAACAGTTTTAAAAATTAATTTCATACACTTAAAATTTTTCTTGTATATCACTGAACTGAAATAGACTGTTTATACACCTGGGATGATTCTCTGAGTGGAGTGATTTTCTCTAAAGGTTTCATTTAGAAACGTTTGCTCTGAGTTTGTTCTGCCAATTTGCAGTAGGGGGCATCGTGGAGCAAGAAATTCAGGGATGCTGTAATTCATAATCTTCCGTTTGAATTCTGAGTGTAGGTGTTCAAAATAGTTGGAAACTTCTAAGTAGGTTTTCCAAAAACAGTCAGAAGCTATATCTATTTATTTGTAAATCACTGTAGAGCACAATACGGAGTATCAAAACAAAAAGTCTGAAGTCTGCAAAGTGAGACAAGCTCATCTTACCTGGGTTGTTCAGCCTTTCTAAGGTTATGCATAGAGTACATGTATTTTACTTAATTTTTGAAAAAATACGTTTCAGTGTGTTGCATTTTTATAGTTAACCTAATGGTACAATTGCAGAAAAGGACGCATCTGGAGGAAAAAGTAGTGAAAAAGTTCTAGTTTGAACATTTGGAGGTAATACAGTTTTTTTGTGATTAAAATATAAATATTTTCTATGTTAGCTTCTGTTCCTTGCTGTCTAGAGCAGAGACAAATTGTCCTGTGAAAGAGTTTAGAAATTTTACAAGTGAGTTGCATTGAAAGTTCAGCTGCGTTAAAAATTCAGGTTTGCAGAATGTTAAAAACAACCATTAGAAAAGCGCAGTCACCTTTTTGAGATATGTGTGATGCTAGACTTACTCATAAACAAATTAATTCTGGGGCATTACTACAGCTGATCAAACTGACTTGATAACCAGAACAAGCTTGTTTATTTGTCTGAATATTTCTCTAACTTTACATTTTAAAGCAATTGTATTAATTTATTTATAAAGTTCCAAAGACAGGAGAGGAGAAATGGGATTTGACTGCTTTGGAAAATTTGTCTGCCTCCTTCATGTATTCCAAAGTAGTGTGGTCTATATAAGTGGTTTTATACAACTAAATTATTTTAAAATAGTTGTGGATTGGATAATATTTCTGATGGCTTTCAGTGACGGTTTACACTTGTATTTGTGTTGTCTGTTATTTGGAACTGGTTAACGAGGTGTTCTAGCTTAGCTCCTGATCCTTAAAACATGTTTCTGGTTTTCACATAGCTCTTTGAGGCAGCAGAAGTATATCTGCAGCTAGGGGTTTTCAGCTTTGTGCCAAGTCTTGCCTTCACAAACATTTGTAGAAATTGTTTCGCTTATTCTGCTGGAAGACATTTGAGCCCCTCGTATTTAGAGAGAATGAAAGTTTAAGTAGTTATCAAAGATAATTAACTCTTATGGCTCTAGTTCTAAGCACAGAGCATCTTTGAAGATATCACTGCTAGGGGATGTGTATATGTGTGTATATATATATATATATATATATATATATATATATACATATATGGGGATATATAATATATATTTAAGTTGCATGATATCCTTGTGCAGGATGTGTTTCTCTCTTCAGCCAGTACAAGAAAACAACGGGGAGAGGACGTTAATTACCAAAAATTGTTTTAATTTCTTTCACTGACTTGCTTATTCTTTTTTTATCCTGTTTTTGCATCTTGGTAAGTGTTTACAAATGTGCTAGACATAATGGCTAATAGCTTTTAAGAGAGTATCTCCCTCTCTACTGTTTAAAAGAAAAAAAAAATTTTTTTTAGAGCAAAATTGCTAATACGTATGTTGAAGTTGAGGGGTGCACCCATACTAGTAGAAAACTGTACTTACTGTACTTACAGCTTTTTGTGATCAGTCTTCTGAAATATACTTCTTTTGTCTTGTTGCTCCTAAATCTTCCCTTTAATATGTCGATGGGAATGTTAGAATTAGCCTTTGAAAGGATAAGAAAGCTTGATCAGCAGCATTTAATGTATCTGTAGGGGTTTATATGAGCCAGCAGTTTCTTTTGGCTGAGTGTAACTTCTGATTTAAGAGTTTATATGCGCCCTCAGGGAATTTTACATGGGAAGTTTACTGCCTTCATGTTTCCTGCCTAAGTTACTTCTAGGTAAGGAATTAAAAATAATAATAAGTCTAGTCTTTGGTGAATTAATATAGTTGTTTCAGTCTGACTCTTTTTTTCATCAGTAGACTAATAAAAATTGTTTTGTTCCTATACACTAGTAAAAAAAAGTTTTGTTCCCACACCAATTTAAAATAGCTCACAATTTACGGCAAATACTGTTAAATATTCCTAAACATTTATAATCGTGTATGGTTGGGTGTAAAATATTTATATGTTACTTACTGCAGTAAGTAACCTAAAATTCTGCTTTTCTAATATATATCTAAATGGAATTTGTGCTTAAATTTCTAGTGCTATTAATTGGGAAGCACTGATTTGAAGGAGGACTTCACAAACATTTGGAATTCAGAAATATAGTAATTTTTAAGATCTCAGAAATGCTGTGCTTATGCATTATTCTATAGCATTGATAACTGAGTTAATGTTTTGTGATTAACTAATTTAAAAACAGCTTGGGAATTCTGTAACTGTAGCAAACATGATTCCGCTCTATTTATTTGGCTGGTCAGTTGAAGAATCAAGATTTCTTTTTCTTAGCATCCAGTTAGCAGATTGTCTTTCTTCCCTGAGGTTGCTGTGGCATTTAATCATTTCTCTCCAAAATCTCTAAATTAAGAGCTTTACATTTCAGTCGTCCTGCATGTGCTGTCCCCTTCTAGAAGTAAAGGGGAGAATAATTTCCAGTTCAAAAAATATCATTTTCCTTTCCTACCGCTGTGGCTTTGGGAGTTTGTTTGTTTGTTTGTTGTTTTTTAAATTCAGTTTAAGCCTGAAATATTCTTGACCACTGAAGAAGAATGGATACCTTACTTTACATTTAAATTTCAGCCTTGGGATGCTGGGCTTTGTGCAGACCTCCAAGGTAAGCAGAACTGGTGTGACTAAGAACCAGATGTTGGAAATACCGCGTTTAAAGGTTTTACACCTTTAGCCAGGGGCACGGTGCCGTGTTCCTGTTCCTAGTGGCAGATGTGGCGAACAGCCCTGCCCTGGGTTATTGCTGCCTCGAGCCGTGTCGTTTGTGCACGTGCCCTTTAAACAAGATGCGTAACGTAATTTGCATAACTCACAAAACTCTGCTTTTGGGGTGAGGGAGAGGAGGGTTTTTAACCTTGGATCCCTAATCCAGTTTGGAGTATGATGATGCACAGTCAGATGGGCACAGCTGAGAGCAGGATTATAGGCAGATGAAGGTCTGAGCAGGCTTCTTGGAGAGAGAGGCTGTACGGAGGCATTTCTCTAGAGGAAACATCCCTGTAGTTGCTAAGAAAAATTAACTTTGCATCAATAGCAGCATTTACAAAGCTCATCTCTTTTAAGGAGTCTTGTCTCGAAGTTTAATCATCGTGTCCAGTATAGCTGAAACTGTGAAATATCTGATCACAGCTTTTCTTCCAGCTGCAGCATTTTCTTTCCTCTGTGGAGTCTTTGCAGTCTCCTATTTCGTTTGAACTTAGCTGCAGCCTGCTGGGTCGGCAGGTCTGAATGTGGTCCTTCACCCAGCCGCCTCTTCTAGTGACAGCTGTAAGAAACCCAAATATTTCAAGAACTCCCTCTGTCAGATACAGTTGAAATTGGCCAATACTTAACATTGTGTGGGGCAGAGGTAGTATTGTTGCGTAAGCCTCGTTGCCTTTAATCCAGCCTAAAAAGCAAAGAAGTTCTTAGGACTCCCTAGAAATAAATGAATTAATCTCGTAAAAGCCATGGTCCTTTTTGACCTTGTAAAGCTGCAGAACAGGCATCTCGCCAAAGTGGCACTAGGATCTGGCATCTGAAGTACTTCTTCTGTAGAAGCAAGCATGATCTTAACTTCTTATTTTGGGGAAAAATACCTGTAATTTCCCAGTGGACAGATGTTGAACAAAACTCCCAAATATGTGTTGATCATTATAAAAACACCTGCTGGAGTCCCTCATTGCAGCACAGTGTAATGAAGAGTTGTTACATTATCAAGATTTTAAGCATTATGCAGGTTTTATTTTCCTTTCTCAACTTTTTTTCCCCCTGATTTTCTGAGTTTAAGGTTAAACAGGGTTCTTAATGGGTTGACTCGTATACAATTAAATCATGTGTCCTTCCGATTAAGCCCAGGGATTCGTCAGACTGGTTAACGCTTTATGACAGTTTCATGCGTTTTATGCCACAGACATTACAGAGAAGGCCTAAAGAGGAATGGCTCGGTATGTAACGAGTACTGAGTTAGGGAGATTTGGCCGATTTGAGGGGGTTTGCTGCGTGTTCTCATATGACTTTGTATCCATATGCTTTCCTTGTCACTGCCCAGTATTTTAGTGTTCATGAGTAGCTGGCAGGCTGACCTGCTTTCAGTGCCAGGTTGCTTTCTCTCGTCTATTTGCTAAGTCCCTGATCCTTTCTGAACAGGTTTTGCTTGTTTCCCAGTTCTTCTCTAGCCACAAGCAAGGAAACATGTTACAGGCCATTTTCTATCTACTTCCATTCCCGATTATCTTATCATACTCTGGGTATGTGTTTGCTCTGTCACTCGGCTGATGCTGGTAGGTGAATAAATGTTCTGCATGGTTGGGGAAGTCCTATGGCTAATGAGGTGGAAGGGGTTGGATCTCGTGTGGGACCTGAAGAGTCTCTGATAGCCTACAGGGTGGAAATAACCAGAGGAGTATGACTCTCTAAATTTCGGTAGCTCTAACAACTTGTATATTTTCTTGGTCCTGATAAGAATTTTACAGCGCTCTCAAACCAGTGACTTCTGTGCATTGACCATCTTAGCCTTGTAACAAGAATGTAAGTTCTTCTGATTACTGCCCTGTTTAAAAACAGAAAATACGATATGCTTGAGATGTCCCCTTCTCTGTGAAACAGGGAGCAGAAGTTAAAGATACCTGGAAATATTATTGATTCTCTTGTGTTAACAGAAATGTAAGGCATCTGTGCCACCCTTTATTAGGTTGCTCTACCTAATTGTCATATGCAACTGTGAAACTTCATAGTGTTTGAATTTGACATCGCCCAAGTGTGAAGTCAGCATCACAAAGCACATCATATTTACTTCGCAGTATTGTATATATGCTTGTTTATATTTATTCCAACCTTAAGAAGCTATCTGTAGTGCGTACTTGTTTTAGCGTATCAGAGATATTACATAGGAATCAGGAACACTGAAGACAGGCAGAGGAGAGGTGATGGTACTCCAAATAGGTATAAATCATTCAGCCTGGTTCTTTCCTTTCTCCCCTCTCCCCCAAGAGCAATAACTAACCTCCGTTCTGTTGCTGCTGTCCATACTGGATTGCCTTGTCCTTACTAAAACAGGCTGTTCTGCAGAATAGCCTGGTGTACTAAATATTTTTAGAACATTGCAGAGAACCATATTATAGTTTATAGCTTGATCCCAGAACAAGTTGTATTTTAGTGGCAATCCAGCCCTTATGTCACCCAGCGTCCTTGCCACCGCCTGCTCGAAGCATGAAGTTTGGAGCAATTAAAAGCTGAAGTGCGTAACACAGGGTCATTCGTAGTTTGTTTTGCATAGCTGCGCTGATGGCAATGGTAGTGTGATTTGATGGACTTCCACCCTTCGCTTCTGAAATACTTTTGATGTAATGTTGGCAGAGGAAAAAAAAGCAGCAGATAAATATTGCAGTGGTCGTAATGCTGAGATCCAGATTGCTATGTGGAATACTTCTACGTAAGAGCCCGTTTGCTCTGTGTGTTACTGATTGAGAGGTTGCTTGGTAGAACTGCTTCTGTAGCTGAGGCGTTTTTTTCCATAGAGAAACTTTGAAAATGAGATCAGCTTGATTTAAGAATAAATGTGCTTGCAAACATTTTCAGATTTCTACCAGTACATCTCCTCTTAATGTTTCTCTTAAGGCAGAATGGTGGCTACAGGGATGAAAGGAACATAAAATTATTAGAAGCAGTTGACGGTAGTGTGACATGATTGCCCTGCTGACAGAAGTGTTTTAGATTTTTCTGCAAAAAAAAATGTATTCCAAGATTGGAACTTGTGTTCCAGTTCATATTTAGTTAAAAACAATAATAACCGTTTTGTAGGGAATGCTGACCTGGTAAGAATTTGTGGGGGAAGTCAATGCATAAGTTCTTCTCTCTCCAGATTCTTTTGCGACCTTCATGTAACAATGTTTGTTCACTGAAAACAACAAACGTCTTTTATTTGAAGATACTGTAACGCATTGAGCCAAATCTTAGACTTCATATAATATAAACCCAGAAATCATCATTGTGGCTATCCAATCCACCTCCATAAAATAAGTTACAGAATTTAACATTACTTATATGCTTGTTTGCACATTTTACTTAAAATTTTCAAAGCACTGGAAGCCCAGCCAGTTTCTACGCTCCCCTGGGGCCTAGTAACTTAGAGGGGGCGAAGCTGATAGTGTTAGCAGCTTGCTGAAATGCTTTGGTCACCAGTGCAAAAGTAAGTACGCTTGCCAGTTTGATGTCCTCGCAAAAAATTAGCGCGAGGAGTAGTGAGGGTTGCCTTGCTCAGTGCCTAGTCTGGGAAGCTTCAATGGAGTCGCTCTCAAGTCTGTAGCATCCTAATTAGTGTCCAGATGCAGAAATTTTAATACACAAATTGTTTACTTTCCCTAGTAACTCTTTGGAAGTGCTCCCTGCAGCGGGAAAGGATCAAATGCAACATATGTGATAAAGTGGCTTAAGGGAAAGGAAATGTGGGTGGAGTGTTGGCCACTTCCATATGAATCAACGGTGTGATGAAAAAAGTTCTGCTCAAAACTAGAGGTCCAAAAAAGAACTTGGAAATAAGATCTAATGTTGCTTTAAAAATGACTTTGAAGCTGGTTTTCTTTACGTATAGTCTTGCTAAGAGAGGTTAAGGCCAATTTGAAGTTTGTAGCCGCTTCTCTGCCCTGGGGGTTGGGAAGTTAGAAGTCAGGCAAACAGAAACAGTCATGCAGAGACACAACGTGGCCCAAGGGAAGGGGAGCACAGGTATGTCCTGCCTTCCCCTCTCTTCTCAGTCACTTCCTTCACCTTTCAGTAGCTTATATATGTTTTCTTCTTCCATAAAATCCAGAAGCCCATAGCTATTACAGCTGTTCTTCCTCCAGCCCACTGCTCTTTCCCCCACCCTCCATTTCCCTACCAAAAACCTTGCCTGGCTGGTGGCCGTTCAACTGTGGCAACAAACGTGTCCAACGCCCTTCCGGCTCCGTCTTTCTACCCCACCACGAAGAGTATATTGAAGAACGTGTTTTGCCCCACCACATTGTGTGGCAGCATATGATGTCATTCAGGTCACGTTATTAGTAATATTTTACCTTTCATATGTTTCATACAACTCTGTGTTCTGTCTTATGAAAGCAATTACCAAATACACAAGTTTTGCTCCTTTTGGTATAAAATAGAAGGCAGAATAATACAAAACCTGTCACCAGTAGAGATCACGCTGTCCCAGGCGTTGGTATACGAGCGTACGGATGTTGCAGATGGGCGATGGGATGGCTAAAGCTGGTGTGGTGTCCTGTGTGGACGGGGTTGCTGCTCGTGGCTCCGGTAGCCGGGCCGTGGGGACGGCAGCCGCGACGCAGCCAACGCTGCCAAGACTTCCCGCGTCTGCAAGGACAGTCGCCAAGTTGTCTGCGCCGGGGTGTTTTGTGCTGTCAGAGCTGCTGGCTTTCTCACTGAGGTGGCAGCTGGAGACCTTGAGGTATTTTTAGGAGAATTAGCCAGTCGGTTCTCTTGATCACCTTTACTTGGCTGATTGAGTTTTTATTTTTACTTTGGGGAAAAAAAAAAATCAGGGTGCATCTGCATAGGAAGGGAGAAAAGAGCATGTGATTCATTTGTGTTAACTGTGATAATTCCTATGTAAAATCAAGTAAAAATGAAAGTAAAGCATCTGACTTGCCAGTTATGATAAATTTTAAGATTTATCACTGTCTTCCACCATCTTCTTTTTAAAATATGTTGCCTTTTTTAACTAGGATTTTTAACTGATTCTGTTTCTCTGTTTTTTCAGTTCCTAATTACTTCATTTATAAAAGCTTACAATTGCAAGGGGGGGAGGGGAGGAGAGAATTTGGGTACTTTCCCATGGGAAAGTAAGTAGAGCTTCCCAAAAAAGCAGGGTTTTTTTCCAAAGTAAGTCATTTTCTTAATCTATTTAGATACTTAGAACTTAACATAGGCAGAATTTTATCAGATTTTCTTCATATATTTAAAGTGTTACTTGGTGTATATGTAATATAATGTAAGAATGCTCACTTTTTTTTCCTAGTGAATGCAAATGAAGTTACACTGAGATATAAGTGAATTGTATCTGCTTAAATAGAATTATTTTTTGAGAGAATTGTTTCCTTATTGGATCATTTGGGGGGATTCATGGAAAAGGACCTACATCTCTCATAAGCTCTCGATGTTGTATGGAGAGACCAAAGTTAACGCTTTCTTTTGCGGTCGGTATCTCTGTTTGCAATGTGTGGAACAAAGACTAGATTTTGGGAAAGGCTGAACTGTTGCTGGCTGCCGTGTACAGTCTGTGACTGAATAAAATAGCTGCATTTCACGTGATACTTGGTTCTTCACACAGCCACCTCTATTCAGCTGTTAAATCCTCGTTTCACTTCTCAAAATTGTGCGCGTAATGGGCTGGGTTTTATTAGAAGTAGCAAAAGTGTTATGTAAAAAAGTAAAATTCAAGCTGTACGTTAAAATCCTGGAGGGCAGGAGGTGCAGCTTTAACTAGTGTGGGAAAGTTTTGTACTGTGTGACAGTTTTCTATTGCTCCACGTTAGCACAAGAGGCTTTGCTATGTGAAACAAAAAAGCTTTTAGTTATTGGTGGTTTTCTTCCTGCCCATGTAGAGACATGGCTCATAAAAACATCAGTTGAATTTTTAATTAGGAAAAACTCTCATAGAATGTCCTCATAGACAGGATAAGCTCCGTTAATTCTTTTAGAGGAGGGGAAAGGGATGGATGGAGGGAAAATTCTTCAAAGATCAGAATTGCCTTTTTGCTTAAAGTAATTAGATTTTTTTCATCATGCGCTTCTGACTATTTTTTTAAAACTCTTTCGCAGAGTTCTTAAACACTTGCTTTAAAAACATGTATCATTTCTTTTTCAGAATTCTGACCCCAAGCAGTACTTTCCAAGATATTTGGACCCTCTATAACTTCCTCATAAGCAATGAGGTATGACTTTTTCTTTAATATTTTATCAGGTACATTTTTATTAAGCTTTTTTTTTTTAATCTAAAGTAGCTATGAAGTTAGCTGTCTTGTTGTATTTCCATTAAGCTAGAATTTTTAGGATTTGATCTTATTTATTAGACGTCAGACATAATGAAAAAATGCTTCTTGATTTGCACCTACCAAAGGTCATTAGAATTTCTAACAGCATTTGAGTTGCTTGTGTGTCTTTCTGAGCGCTCATTTGTTACGAACAACTCGTTGCAGGGAGTAAAAGTACTTGAAGCTAAGTCACCAAAATATCCCTGACCTAGTCGTTTTTTGAAAAGAGAGCGAGTACATTGTACTAGGTAGTCCTACTAAGGATATTGACTGCAGTTCAGAAGGGAAAAAGAGATTAATTGAAATCACCAGTTATTCATGAAGTTTCAATTCCGTTGTGCTGAAAGATTTTTAAGACTGAAATGAATATTTGCAGTAGAATCGAGTTATTTTTCCATTTAGTATACTGCGTATTTCACATTTGCAGGCCTTTCCTTTACCGCATGTATTTATTGTTTGGGGGCCTGTGCTGTAGGGTCGCTGTATTTTTAGATTTCAGCGAGTCAGACGTTACGTTGTTTGCTATAGAATTATAAGGGTAAATTGAGAGAGGAAGGAAGAGTTATTGAAGGTCTTACGTATTTGTCCAGAAGTTGTTTAAAAATGAAGTTGGAGTGATATCTGCACTTCCAATTATATACAGGAGTGATGCTGAATTTGTACTGCTTGATTTTTATACCACATAGCATGACTTTCTTTTCCCACTGTCTGAACTTTGGGATTCTGTTGGATAATACATTAACTATTATACCAGCTGTATAATTTTAATTGGTATATTGTACTTGGTAAGTTAGTATGTTAATTCTTTGTTCTTTATTTTAGATAAATAACAGTATAAAATTTACTGCTGAGGAGCTTTATGAGTGTGTTTCACAAGAAATATATCGGTAAGCCAATTACTAACCATATTAAATGGGTTTCCAGAAAGACTGTAGCATGTACTGTATTAACTGAAGTACTGTAAGATAACTTTTTTGTTTAAAAAAAATATATATATATATATGTATTGCCATTGTTTCTATATCATGTGGAGTCACTTTTTCAACAACTGTGAAGAAATACAGCGCTTGTTTCCAACTCAGCCTTTACCTCCCAGTTTGATTTTTGAAGATGAGGGTGGGGGAAACGGGGATATTTTCTTCAGCACAGTTCCTTTTATTTATTTATTTTTAATGACCTACAACAGAGCAGGAAAGGGCAGAAAGTAAATGAGAGCTGAGCCATTAGCACCCACACAAGGCTTTGAGGTGAAATGTTGGTCCCCTGTCCTGTAGCAGTGTTGGATTCGTGTCTTACTGGTGGACAGAGCCAGCACAGCTCAGCATCCATTATAGAGTAGGTTAGAATATGGAACTGCATTTAAATTAAGTGGGTTATAATTGCAATTTTGTTTTGACAAGGTACTTGTTTCAGCAAAGGCAAGTGCAGGGTCCTGCACCTGGGGAGGAATAACCCCATGCACCAGTACAGGTTGGGGGTTGACCTGCTGGAAAGCAGCTCTGCGGAGAAGGACCTGGGAGTGCTGGTGGACACCAAGTTAACCATGAGACAGCAATGTGCCCTTGTGGCCAAGAAGGCCAATGGTATCCTGGGGTGCATCAGGAAGAGTGCTGCCAGCAGGTCGAGGGAGGTGATTCTCCCCCTCTCCTCAGCCCTGCTGAGGCCACACCTGGAGTACTGCGTCCAGTTCTGGGCTCCCCAGGACAAGAGGGATGTGGCACTACTGGAGCAAGTCCAGCGAAGGGCTACAAAGATGATTAGGGGACTGGAGCATCTCTCTTATGAGGAAAGGCTGAGAGAGCTGGGCCTGTTTAGCTTGGAGAAGAGAAGGCTGAGGGGAGATCTTATTAATGTGTACAAATATCTGAAGGGAGGGTGTCGAGAGGATGGGACCAGACTCTTTTCAGTGGTGCCGAGCGACAGGACGCAAGGCAACGGGCACAAACTGAAACACAGACACTTCCATCTGAACATGAGGAAAAATTTTTTCACTGTGAGGGTGACAGAGCACTGGAACAGGTTGCCCAGAGAGGTGGTGGAGTCTCCTGCTCCGGAGATATTCAAAACGCGCCTGGATGCAATCCTGTGCAATGTGCTCTAGGTGACCCTGCTTGAGCAGGGGGGTTGGACTAGATGATCTCCAGAGGTCCCTTCCAACCTCAGCGATTCTGTGATTCTGTGAATTCATCTGTCTTTATCAGAACTATGCTTAATTTGGTGGAGGAAAAAACCTGCGATTCTGGAGGCCTGAGTATGTGGCTGAACTCTCTATCCATGAAAATAGCCCTTTTCCTCTAAATTGTGGACATCATTATAGAAGTCCTAAGTCATTGTGTGTTATTAAGCCATTAGTAAATACAGTTAGAAAAAGAGGAGAAACAACTAAAACTTAAGTTTCCAATTACTGTTTTGATTTAGGAGGCTTTTTTACAGTTAAATCACATGAGAAGAAATGTTCTGTTGCACAGCTGAATTCAAAGCTTTGAAAACATTAATCTAGAAATGAGTGGCGTGCAAGCCTTGTAGTGATTTTTACTCTAAAGTTGATAGATCATGAACAGATTTCCTTAATTTCTATAATGGAGGGCTTATAAATCCAGGTTTTATGGGATTTTTAAAATGCCATGTTTTTTTGGAATAAATCTTAAATGGATGCAAAAGACAGGTAGATATTTTCTTGGATGTTCCTGTCATATAGATATAAACTACATATAACTTACCAGGCTAAGAAGAATGGTTCCACTGGATGTGTAAAAGGCTTACAGGTGATTTTAATCTGAGTCGGAAAATTATTCCAAAAATCTGTCGCTTGCCTGGGTTGACACAGATTTCCTAAATCTTCTGTAAGTTTAAAAGCCCTAATTGTTGGGGGATGAGAGAAAGTTTTGCAGGCAGGGAGAGAGTGATTCCCTCCCCCTCCCTCCCCTGCCAAATAGTGCGAACATGCCACAATCCTAAGGTTCTTCAGCAGAAGAAATTGGTAGGTGAAGAGAAATTGCTCAAAGCCCTTGTTGTTCTCCTTTGTGCTTTTCCTCCCCACCTTCCTCTTCAAGCGTGCCCGGGGCAGGAGTGTTGCTGGACTGCAGGCAGGAGCTTCAGAGAGGACACCGTAGTTGTCAGGGCAAGGGGCTAATGTGGAGACCGACAGGAAGTTATGCACTCAGTAGTTTCCAAGGCTTTTGAGCTCTCACGGGTGAGGAACCCGTAACAGTTTCTACTATGTTATAAATGACAGTTTGATGCAAAGGCTCAGTGATAGGAAGAATCATTCAGGCTTTGTTTTGCAAGTCTCTGCTCTTGCCTAAACTAAGAAAACGTATTGTTTGGAGCCCTGAGCATCTAAGTAGCCCGCGTGAAAGCTGCCCATCATTGTGGCACTGCCCTCTTTGCTGTTTGACCTGGTGCATCTACTTTGCAGCGAGCTGCCGAAGGAGGAGGAGGCGAGCGCGCCAGGCGGTGGCCGGGAAGGTGCCCGTATCTGGGGCCTGGGACCGGGCACTGACACAGCGCCGCCAACGTGCTCGATCCCTCCCAACCCAGTGTTCCCCTGCCAGCAGGGGAAAGCACCTCGCACCGCTGGCTGTCCCATCGGGCGGTTAACCCCGGGCCAGGGCCGCGGCAGCCGCCCGGACGCTTGTGCGCGGCCCTACCGGATGGCCGAGCCGCGCTGCGTGTCTGACGTCTGTGCTCGTGCGTTTCCGTAGGGCTAATTTGCAATCCTGTATCCACCGTTGCCTTTCCCGGGGTGCGGAGACAATTTCCCTTGACGTGGCTAACACCAGTTCTAGTGGAACTGTAGCAGCTCGGTTCGAGAGTTAACGCGTTGCTCTGTTCCGGGGTATAAAAAGTCGGTGTGCAGAACCGTGCCCTTTACCGTTTTAGCCGTCTGATAGCCGCCGTAAGCCGCCTGCGTTAGGGCTGGCGGGCAGCTCCTCGCTCCGCAGCGCGCAGCTCCGGCCGAGGCTCGGTCTGCGGCTGGTGAGCGGGGCTCGTTCATCAGCGGGTGGGTGGTTTTGCGCAGCTCAGCTCTGCCAACGCTATCGGTGAGTGCCAGGAGAACGCTGTAAACGTAAACCACCGTTTTGCGATAGTTTTTCATCTCCTGCTCTGTGGGCTGATCTGCCAATCTTAGGTTACCTGTTAGAACAAAAGCTACTAAGCGTTTATGGTGCGTGTCCTTTTTAAAGCATCCCTTAGTTTGAATTGTATTTGGTTTACAAACAATTTTTATTTATTTATTTATTTATTTATTTAGAGGTAGATCAAGTGAAAGAGGATGTAACGGATCTAGCTGATGGGAATAGATCCGCATGGATACTGCCATAAAGAAAATAACGTGTATAATTTGTGCTCAGCATTGTAAAAATTACTATTTAAGAGGCTGGTCTGGTAGCCCTCAGGCTGCACTCATGTCACTTTTTAACCTTGCTTTTTTTTTTTTTTTTTTTTTTTAATGGTTCTCCTAAAAACTATCTTTTGGAAAATAGTTACAGAATGTTTTCTATGTGATCAGGTTTAGATCATCTTGGGTAACAGAAATCTAAAGAATAAATCAGGGTAGTCGAGAGATCTATGCTGTGTGTAAATACAGTGGAAGGTGCAACTCAAACTGTCTTTATTTACATATAATGTAAAATCCTTGTTCCGTCAAGAGAAAATGATCTAAGTGACCTTTCAACACTGATTTTTTTTTTCCTTTACCTTTTCATAATACAGTGGACAGCAAAAAGTAAGGAGATCTGCCTTTTTGGCTGAGGTGAGGATTAGTTATTTTAGGGATGTTATTTTTAGCAGCTTCAAAGCAAAAGATCACAACTGCAGAATTTCTTTTCTGCCCTGTCAATTTTAGTTAGAAATTGTATTAAATCATATTCTCTTTGACTCAGGACAACTGATTTCAAGCTTTGCAGCCACTATCCCAGTTAGAAAGTAACAAATAATTCACAGTAACTGCTCTTCATCAGAGATGGCGTTTGGTCGCCGGTACCACCTAGCAGCCTGCAAGAACTACTGTGCCCAGCAGCTAAGAGGTTGGGGGCTCCTCTTCCCCGATGGCGTGAACAGGATTTTTTGCGCCTCTTGTACAGCAAGAACGTCAAATGTACCACTGTGACACCTGCCATAATTGTTTCAAATAGCAACTTTTGTGTATACCTGAGATTTCTTTTTATTCTTAACTCTTTAAAATTTAGCTGGTTTACCTGTGGTGGGTTTTTCTTCCCCAAGGGCTGAAGCAAATATATTTTGAAAATACTGTAGCTTAAGTATTAGGCTTTTATCAATATTTGTCAGTTTTAACCACTAGTGGTGTTCAAAGCCTAAGTATAGAAGAGAGGGCTGTGTGGGTTTTTTTGTTTTTTGTTGTTGTTGTTCTGGTTTACTCTTCAACCAATTTTGCCTTCTAATTCCAAGTTTAGACTGAAAAATACAAGTATTTTGGCAACTTTATAGCTAGAAAAATGGCAAACTGCACAGGAAAGACTGGTCAAACTGTGAGCAAATAAAAATGCAGCAGGTTGCATTCAGGGTTCAGAGCCTACAGGTGACTTTCATGAAAGCAGACATGCGGAAACCACTTCCTCCATCGGATAGTTTCCAAGTTTATCAACATTCCTTTAAGCACTCTGACAGATGGAAGTTTTGCTTCACTACCTTCAGAGAATACAGAAATTGGAAAGGTTTTCATGTGTTGGACTAGAATGACCACTATTTAAAAATTCAGCACCGTTTGCCAGCCCGAAACAGAAATTGCTGTGGTTACTGTAAATACCTGGTAAATGCCTGCCGACTCCAAAACCTATAGTGTTTTTCTCCTCAGTACTGGTATCCCCTAATGAATATATGAACATAGTAAACCTCTTCTGACTAGCTAATTTCTACAGTATTTACCTTGTACAACCAGAAACTTGTATTAAAAAGTTGGCTCTTCCTCTACAATTAGTAACACTCCCCAGATTATCAGAAAAGTTTTCGATCTAAATTAGGCAAGCGCAAAAGTAACAGCACTAACTGTACCCATACAAGACTGGAAGTGGATTCTCTACATGCCTAAAATTAGACACTCAAACTGTGAAAGAAACTTGCTTCAGTTTGTGGGATGTGTAAATGTATAGAAAAGAGGTTGACTTGCAGCTTAAAGACATTTTCTCATTCAAAAGATTCAGTGAAAAACAAGACAGCTTTTGAGATGAGTTGGCAGTTCGGTGTTGCGTTTAGAAGACTGAAATCACATTTGCTGCATGGCTTTTAGACTGTTCCTTTCAATAAAGATTTTATTGCAGCATACAGCTGGGACCAAATACTGCTTGGCTAGCTCTGTAATGAACCTAAGCTTTTGCTGTAAGGATAAAATGCTGCTGGCTTTTCAGAGAGGCTGAGTGTTTGCTGCTTTTGACAGCTTTCAAGCAGGGTCTTAGTTCAACACTTTTTTTTTCTTTAAAAAAAACATACTGAAGTTTTCCTGTCCGTAGAAGGTAGTCCCTTGCGTCCTGACAATCTTAATGAAATAAATATCTATCTTTTCTTCTCTAGAGAAAGGCTAGCAGTTGGATGTTGCCAGTTGGCTCAGCTGGAGCACACTATTAAACAGTGCAATGCGTCTGTTCACATGGAAGCAAAGAACAGGGGCTGGCTGTGATGCTTCAGGCAAGGTTCGGAGCTGTGGCGCTCACCCCCTTCGCTTTCTTTGTCCAAGCTAAGTACAACTCCTCTGCTGGGGAAAGGAAAAAGTAACAGAGGAGCCAAAAATTGGCCTTTTTTTCTTGATGGTGCTGTTTTATATTTGTTGAGTTAAAGGAAAAAAAAACAACTGGTTACGCATGTAAATCATTACAAGTGAGAATTTCTAAGACCTGCCTCTTAGTAGAATTTTCTGTCCTACGAGAGGGTCTCTGGCTGGATACAGCAAAAGCTGGGTGTCCACCAAGAACACCAGTTTAAAACATCAGTTCTAAACTCCAAAAGAGTTAGCATTACCTATTTTTGAGAGGTTAGATTTGTTGCTAATGTTTGTGTAGCAAAATGAGTGAGAGATTTGTTTTTGCAGATAAAATAGATGAAGAGGAGTGGGAAAAGGTGAGGAAAAAAGAATGTATTGTGATACCTAGGGCTCTGAAAGGACTAAAAATGAAAGCAGTTGACTATTAAGTCAGATACCTATGATGTTTACTATGTTTTACTACCCCCTATAGAAATGAAGGATTTAAACAAAGGTGCAAAGTGTCTCTGTTCTATATTCTGCAAATATACAAGGCCTAGGAGAAGACGTAGCACAGGGAAGGAAATGTTTTCGTTTTTTTTTAATTCATGTAGATATTTATCCCCTTCTTCAACATCTGTAGAGTATCTAATCTGACCTCTTCTGGTGAAAAAAATCTATAAGCCAGTGAACAGTGAAATCAATATCAACACTTGTAATTAAGCATGTCACTTATAAATAATAGTTTTACTAAGTTTGGAGGAAAGTGATGTTTTTTCCTTGATTAAAATATCCACTTAATCTTAGTAGCTCTTGTACAGTATGAATTTGCTAGAAAAACTCTTGGAAAATTCCTCATCCTTCTCTTCTGTTATCTTTCCTTGTAAAGGCAAGGGGGTTTTGTTTTTGTCCTCTGCAGGTTATGATCAATAACTTGCCTTGTCACAGCTCTTCAGGTTATGGTTCTATTTGAACACCTCAGTTGTTGCTTTCCAAAACTGATTTAAGTCAACGAAGTTCTCTAAAAGCCATTTTCAATGCTGCTGTGGCCTTCAAAGCTACCTCTCTATGTATGTATTAGTACAGAGATAACTGGTACAGTTCTAGATGTTTATTTTAATATTAACTTTTGAATGTATTTGTAAAGTCTTGATTGTAAAAAAAAATCTAACTTATTGTTATAATAAATAGTTGATTGTAGATGGCTGTGGTGCTTTGAACACATTCCACCCTGTTAGTCTAGATCTGTCTGTATGTGAGACTGATTCTGTGGTGGCAAACTTGTGTGGGTTAACTGTCCCATTAAAGAAAGGACACAAACACGTTTTACAGCAATCCTGTGGTGCAAGGATTCCCCAAAGGTACCTTTAATGTGTTTGCATCAGCAGCAAGCAGTAAGTGCTAGTTTTGGCACTGGGAGTTAGATGTGCAGCACTACACATTAGACACCAAGTCATCCTAACCAACATTGTATCCGTATGAATAGAGAAAGTGAACTACAACATAGTACTATGAGCACATACGAAATCGAGTAATTTGTATTCTAGCACAGTTTCAGCTTGTAATATTAGAAAAATAAACCTAACGCTGTTACTAATCAGATGAATACCTTTTCTTTGCCAACAGGAAATAGTTTAAAAACCATGAGAAAACCCACGCTTTAGTAGTTTTACAAATGTTAGCTCAACTGTAGTAATAAAACTGCTGTACATAAAGCACCCTCTGCATTTTTGTCAAAATAGCTGGAGCCAAAATAACTTTTCAATACTAAAAAGTCACAGCTATGTTATGTTCAGAAACTCCATTCAAATCTAATGAAAGTGTTGTTGCATACTAAATTACAATATTGTAGCAGAGGCAAAAGCTCAGAAGCTCATCTACAGTGGTAAATTAAGTGTCCCACTCAGTCTCTATGAACTCCAAGATTGTCTCTTTGCTTCAATAACCATTTATCTGCCATTTTCATTTCAACAGATAAAGTACTCTGCTGAGTATATAAAAACTGTTATAAAAAGGCAATCATAAAAGATTAGGTAGTGGCAGGCATGTCAGCTTTTTTAATAAAAAAAATAGCCATTATATCTATTTAAATAAGGCTTCTTGTTACAGATTGTTCCAGTTACTGAAGAAAAACAAGGCCTGATGAAACAACTAAGTAACTACCCCCCCCCAAAAAAAAACCTTACACTTTCTGCCCCGTAGACACATTCTACAGAAAAAGTCATTTAATGTGCAAAGTGGCAAAACAAACACTGGGGGAAGCTCCTGAAATGATATGCCCAGTCTAGTTTCTCTTGCAGTATCTTCAAAATCTTAAAAAAAAAGTCTAAAACAAAGTTCTAAAATACACAAAAACCCTTCATCTTGATATTCTTTCCAAAACAAATATGTACAGCACATTAATATGCAATATGCAAAAGCTCTGTGTTGCTGTTGGCAACATCTATGCCCTCCCCAACCCTATTCACAAGTGTACCTCTACTAAAACACAATTACATCACTAAGCCTGTTAGTTTGAAAAGGGAATTTAAATCACTTAAAACTTGTAAGTTTTTGTGTAGGGGCTCCATTCATTTGATTCCAGGTTGTAGACTTCCACGGTGTTCAAGAATTCGTTGCCGTCAAAGCCCCCAACTGCATAAATGGTGCTTGCCACAGTCGTGATGCCAGCGTTGCTTCTCGGCGTAGTCATGCTTGCCATCATCTTCCACTCGTTTTTAGCAGGGTCGTACATCTCCACACAGCTCACTGCGTGAGAGCCATCAAAGCCTCCACCAACAAAGAGTTTCCCTATCAAAAGGAAATAAAACGGATGCTGAGCTGCTAGGCACCAAGCATGTCACCCAATACAGAGTACCTTCCAGGCAGGCAAACTAAGCCAAAACAAGTGAATGTAAGATTTCCTAGGAGAAATCTTTGCCTTATTCAGGTTCTGAAGTTAGAGTAGTAACCTGCTTTGCCTCTCTTGATCATTAGAACTGTTGCACCTACTGAGGAATAATTTCAGCCAAGCTCAGATTCAAACAGAAGCTGCACAGTGATGTTTTTGAAAAGGAATACCCCAAAATCAAGTTTTGCAGTTCTCTGGTTACAGTTTTTAAATTTCATTGAAGGCATAGTGACTTTCTTCCTGTGCCATTTCCTCCCTAGTAAGCAGCACAGCTTTGCATTCTACTTGCACTGTAGCTTAACGTGACCAAATTCATCGAGCACAAGAGGTGAGTTAAGACCGTAAAGCCTACCGTCATGAACAGCCACTCCAGCTCCTCGTCTAGCCACGTTCATGGGAGCAATCACCGTCCAGGTGTTGTTCTCCGGATTGTAGCGCTCGACGCTGTTCAGGCAGTTCCACGACTCTGCTCCTCCGATTATGTACAAATACCCACCGAGCTCACAAACCGCAGACTGATGTCTCCCTGCAAATCCAAAGCCACGAGTTACAGCCAGCCGCTGCAGTCGCACACTAACAACATACGTACTGCAGCAGCTGAAGCTTAGAAATTTCTTTAAAAGAGATCTGCAGTTTTACAACAGTCCCTCTTCCCTCCCCTCCTTAAACTATACAACAAACTCACGGATATTAAGGGGGGCGCAGCTTGTCCAAGATTTTGTTACAGGATCGAACACATCACAGTTCTTAAGTCCCTTTTGACCATAAGGATCTGAGCCACCAACAATGTACAGTTTTCCATTCAGGGCACATACTCCTGTTCACATAAATAAGAAAAACAAGTAAGCTCATCAATTAGTAGAGGGCAGGGATGGATGGATGGACAGACAGACAGACAGTCAACTGCAGATCTGTTACCTGCATTGCAGCGATTGGTTCTCAATTCTGGAACAGGAGTCCAGTCATCTATTTCTGGCTCATACATTTCTCCACAGCTCAAGTCATCTGAGTGACCATTTGACCCACCCACAACATACAGCTGCCCCTAAAGTGAAAAAAATAAGCATCTGTTTCACATATTAAAAAAACAATTCAACTCATTATCACTTTATTAACCTTGTTAACAACTACGATAAAGCACCTTCTGTTACTGTTTTTATTAAGTTTGCCACATTTGTCTCACCTACTTAAGCCACTTACACAATTCAACATTTTCATCTAATCTCCACCCACCACGTACCATTAGAACTGCCATCTGGAATCGAGCTCTCGGTGTTCGCATAGGTGCGATGAAAGTCCAAGAGTCCTTCTGTGGATCATAGCACTCCACGGTGCGCAGACACTCCTCTCTGTTATACCCACCTAAAGCCAAAAGCAAAAGGTCAGATGGTATCAAATTTCCAAAGACCAATTACTTGGAAGTTAGAGAACACTGACTCTGTGAAATAGCCTACATAGTTACAGAAGACACTTTATTTCTTTCCATTTGAGCAAGCTGTTTTAAAGAACTATTTCTTTTACCTGCAGCTATTAGCTTGCCATTAAGTTCGGCTGTCCCCAGTCCAGATCGAGCATATTGCATAGGAGACATGGGCTTCTCTATTACATCACTTGGTTGAAGCTCAAAACTCAGACTCTTCAGCAGTCGCGGCGTGCTCGTGGGAGAGCTCTGAGGGCTGTTACGTCCGTGCAGGAATATCACACACAGCACACCATCCAGAACAGCGAGACACAGGTAGGTGTTACCTGTAGGCAGGAGAAAATATAACAACATTTTAAATGAATACCACCGAGGGGCTTCTGCTTATGCTTCTTCCCTGCTTTGTGAGAAAATGCTGTACTACTGTTTAGAGTTACTGGTTCCAAGTGTTAGCATAGGTATAGAAGAACACTGTTTTTAAAGATGATTAATGTAGTGCTCAAAGTATACAAGATGGCAATCTAAAGATGTGCTAGGATAAAGTCTCCTCCCACACGCTGCAAATAACTCATTAATTAATCAAAGAACGTTTGTCTACAGTTTGGACTCTCTGGGTCAAATTATACACGCGTGGGCTCTGCGATGGCCTAATGGATCAAGACGTAGACAATCCAGGTTTGGCCCCAGTTGTATTAGAAACATCTTATGATTTACTGGACAAGGTACTTGATTTGTATCTATCACCTCATCGGTAAGAAAAAAACATTTCTGTATTTCTTACAGATGTTAAAGGAGATCCCTAGTGCATATGGCGTGGTAGATACATAATACTAGACATCTTTTAGACAAAAAGAAAAAAAAAAACACAAAAAAACCCCCACCCACCAAAAACCAACCCTCAGATACTCACTTGATGTTTTCTCTGAAGCAATGATTTTCCATTCGTGTTTAGGACTCTGAACAGTAGCATTTGGAGAAAGACTTCCAGAGGAGCTGCTACTTATCTGCTTGTGATCATTCTCACGTGGTGGCTTTTTCTGCAAAATCAAAAGGCAGCTACAGAAACCTAGCCAGAGACTGCACCTTGCTCTACCTTTACTTCTCTGAGCTATTCAAGAAAGCACTTTATCTACAACCTCTGCAGAGCATCATTTATAGCACACCTAAAAACAAAACGTCTTACCTACCTACTCCACAACAGTGGCTGAGAACACCCTACGTCCTGGTACTCATTTCAGCCTATGATCACTACTTCTCTGCTGCTAGTCTCTGACTAGAAATCATTTTGAATTCCTGGAGAAGTCAAGTACGTGTTATTATTAGAATTTTCAGATCTAAGAAAAAGCCTACAGCCATTTGGACAGAAATGATTTACAAACTAGAAGCCTAACTCGCAAACTCTGCCTCTGGAACTCAAGTTAATTATATAATGCTACTTGGAAGTGAATTAACTATTCTCTTCATCCCCTGAAGACAAATTTATTTTGCCTCAGTTCCTCTCTGTGCTAAGATTATCAAGGGAGTTAAAAAAAAAAAAAAAAATCCAAGAAACAGCTACTTTCCACCAACAGGAGATCTCTGGTTTCTTTTCTTCTTCAGTTTAATTTATACTGTAGTTTACACTATTTTGCTAAATTAAAAGATACAAAAAATCTGCATTTCAGTCCCCCCCTTTTTTTAATATATATATCATAAGAACCAGACTCCCTAGAGTGTGCATGATTTTTATAGAAACTGTCATAAGACTTCTAAAACTTATCATCTAACTCATACTTCTCCATATAAGGTTATTTATGACAATTTGACACTTGGCAACAATTTGACACTCAGCTCAGCATGATAAACAATTCATCTGCAGGTAGCATTTTTGTTATTTCTGAATCTTCACCCAATTTACAGCATATTCTCCTACCCTTAAATTGCCTTGATAGACTCAATTTCAAAAAATTACGGCTTTTCCAGAACCATTATCTATGGGTTTCTTGTATTAGTTCTCTTGACTGTTGAAGATTTCCAAGGGTTGGATGCAAGTTTTCAAAACTGGTAATTCTTATTACCAGAGAGGATTGTGGGGGGGGGGGGAATGGGGAGAGAGAGAGAGAGAGGGAGAGCGAGCACGAGAAAGAGAGGAAAGAAAAAAGAAAAAAGAACACTCCTGAAAATAAAATTTTCAGGAAATTTCACTTTCTGAAAATAAATTTTTTGAAAGTTCATCTGTCAGCTTCTAAGTATTATAACGAGTAGCATCCAAAGTTATGACATCCGTGAAAGTTTATTAAAAACAATTAAGACGAGCAGAAGATTAGCTGGCTCTTCCATTTCTTTTCACTTCTAAAATCCATGCCCCTGGATGGAGAGTACTTTACCTAAGCGATTTGCTAAAAACAAAGAAATGTGCTTTTGTACCAGCACATTCCACTGTTATCAGTTAAAACATTAACATACATTTGCTTCTAGCTCACAAGCTTAATTTGTAAAGAGCAACTGGTAATTTAGATCTATTAGCCCTTGTTTCTTCTTTGTTTCCTAAGCACCCTCAGTTGTGCTAAGCTGTGTTTTGCAGGAGTTGAGAATTAATATTGTATCCAGTTAGAGTGCCCCCACCCCCAAAAGTCATCTCGAAAAGCAGTAATTTGTACAGTCAAAGCATCAGCTATCCCTAAGCCAGAAGTTATCTCCTGCTGCCTTTTGAAAAATCTCTTACACCCTGTCAATATGGCTTAACAAGAGGAATAAATGCTGGAATCTGAAGGATTAGAACTTATCTGATGTCTAGAATGTTTTTCTATGCCAAAATTTTAACAGCTGCATAAACCATTTACATGAATGGGCATACTGCCAGCCAAACAGTCCATGATTCTTTTCAGTCTCTTAAATATGATTTCCTATACATCTCTCCTAAGCTACATAAGCTCTTGCTATAGCTGACTGCTTCACTACCTTCTCTTTCTTCTGACAGCCTAAGATTTAGTTTGAAGTCTAAAGCACTCTGTTGTGGAAGGGCTCGCTCTGTTTCAGTCCGCCGAACCAACAAGAGGCAGAAACTAAATCACTGCCTCCAGTGGTTTTGAGAAAAATACTTTCCCGTAACGTATTTCGCCATTAAAGCTACTCTCTACTCGCTGCAAGACGCAAAACTGAGTGTGCTGTAAACTGCTCCAGGCTCCCTGAGGTTACCTCAGACTGTCTGCAATTGGTACCTGCACAAACTGAATGTGGTCATCATCACTGCCATACACCTCAGCCTGTCCATCTAGCAGATTTCCATCAAGCAGCTTGTGATCAGCTGAGTAGTACAGCGTTTGAACCTGCAAAAACAACAACAGAATACCCATGTGGCTACCGTCTCCACTGCTACTTAGCTACAGGCAGATTACAAAAGGCAGTCGCCAGCATACTTCTCGTCATCTCATCTCAATCTAGCGGAATGACAAAACTAAAAGGAAGATGTCATGGTGGCAATCTTCAAACACTGGGTGAAGGCTCCTTGCTTTCTCAGCTTGAAAGAAATCTTCATTTTCCAAGGACTTCTACTGTTTTTCCAGCACAGAAACATTAGACAAGCAAGATGTACATTAATTTGCAGAATTATACAAATTCATAATCTCATGCAAGCATTTTTGTTATCCCCGCAAACAAGTTTTCGGCTTTGAAAAATACATATATTTATCTTGATCAAAAAAGAGAAGCCAATAGTGGACTCTAAAAGAAAGGTATGGGGATGAGGGAAGACAACACAAATTTAAGGTCTGGAGAAACTGTTGTCCATGACTAAACATCAGATGCAGTTGTTTCAAAGAAATGCATCTGAATTTCAATATAATAAATCAAAACTTTTAAAAAGTTATTCCAAGGGGAAATATACACATGATAATATATGACAGTATCAAATGTACTTTTGCTTATACAAAAGCGTTTCGAAGATCTATCACGCCTGTAATAACAAACGGGGAAAATTTTGTGATGTTTCAAGGATTTTTTTTTTCCTCTTATTTTAAGTAAAGTCCACTTTTTCCAGCCAATTAAAAATTTAGATTCCCCACTAGTTTTTCCACTAAAAACTGCCCAGGCTACATCCATTATGAGTATTCATGAGTAAAGCCATTTAACAACACACAACTTTTAAAATAATATATCCTGTAAAGGAGTAAGTAAACACCATTAAATCATCATCATCGTTCTCTGCCCACAGCGGATTTTCTTAGGAGAACTGGGGCAGGACTGCTGCTTCTGTACGTGTCAATACACTTGAGGTTTCTTCTTGGTTCTTCAGCCTTGGTATCCTAGTTTTGTTAATAAACCTATGGGGAGATAAATCAACGGGGAGGAACAACCATTAGAAGCTTTTACCTACTTCTCATTTACAAGCAAAACCTGCAAAGGAAAACATCAAGAATCTACAGCAAGTTTCAGTACCACCTCCCCAATTCTAGCGCAAGGTACATGCCACTTTGAAGTTACTAAACAGCAAACAGTGAGCAAAAAAGGAAAGCAGAAGACCAGACTGAACAGATCATTCAGCTCACCTGAATACCCCCCCAGTTTCTCAGCTTAGGGGTACCTACAGTAAAATTTAAATTCTTTAGGGTCATAGTTAAAAAAAGTGGGGGAAAAATAGGGGAAAAAAGTAAAAAATAATAAATAAAGGGGATCATCCTTCATATTGACTTGTTTAAGGTGTTTAACCCCATTTTCTTAAAGACTAACCTCTTCCATTAGCTCTTCCAGGCTGTCTCCATTCTCCCAGATGCTGCGCTGTACCCAGTTGATTACCTTTGTGTATAATTTGCCATTGCTGGGTAGGCCAACATTGTCTTCAAGCATTACTTCAAGCTTGAATTATAAGATGAAACGAAGTGAATTATTGAATAATTTACTGTATGGATTTTACCCTTATATTTGTAGCATACTGTACTTTACATAGTGAGCATTACTCCTTGAAAGAATGCTCTCACTTTACTGCAGAGCTAGAAAACAACATCTACTAGGGGCTTTCAGCCTATGCTGCAGCAACTAGAAAGCATGTTTATATACAACTGCAGTTGTGTTTTATGCTTTCTAAGAAAGGATGGACAGTACGCGTCCTCTTCAGTTAAGTTTTACAGTAGTATGAATAATAAGCAAATCAAGAATTCCCATGTTGTTGATATAACTCGGAATACATGAAGGCTTCAAAAAGGAAGCCGTAATAGCGTAACGATTCCTTGGGTTGTTATATAGAAGTGTAACTTTTAACTTCCTTCCCTCCACCAGAAACACGTGACAGAAATAAGCCTACAGACTTAAACTAACCTTTAACCGCGGAAGTTTGAGAAATTCCTCCTGTTCTGAAATATGCAAAAGATGTTCCTGAATGTAGCCATCAATCTTGCTCAACAAACGTGAGTCTCCCATACAGCTTGCAAAGTTTCGGTAAGAGATGCAGCTCTGAACATCCATCTTAGAGAGCAAGTAGTCACCACAAACCTGTTAAGAAAGAAGGCTGCGCTGTGATTTACAAATAGACATGATCTTTACATATATAAACTACCTATCCCAAAATACAGCAACAACTGTTTTCTAACTGCAGAATAGTCAGTTTGTCCCCCCCCAAATGGCACTCTAAATTAAATGTTGCCTACCATGAGAATAAGCATAAGTTAAAAGAGAGTAATACACATGCACACACACTTACCCCATGCTTTTCTTTTGAACGCCTATTCAAAACTGTTTGTCTGCAGTTAAGTGAAGAAAAGAATCCCAAATCCCTTGCCAAAGGTATCGAACTTGTAACAAGAGTATTTCTAAACTCAAGCCTTAGAAAACTTATGGTTGAGAGTGTGTGGATTATTCCTTTTTCACATACGACTGACCCAGACTTCCAGGTCTAATTACGCCCTCCACAACAACCAAGCGCACCACTGTCTTCCATGAACGTGACTGAAGTTACGCAACCAGTTATGAGTGAACCCATTTTGGTCAGAGGTGCATAAATACAAAACTCAACATCAGCAAGCCTTTCAACAGGAAGGTAACACACGTGGAAGCATTACATGCTGGCATCGCTCAAATCAATACTATGCTATTGAATATCTAAGGAAGGCCAGCAGCTGATAAGCACTTTGACAGAATAATCAACTTTTTTTTTTTTTAATTAAACATCAAAAAGCATAACCCTCCTGCTCTGTGAGAGCAGAACGGACCTCTGGAAGAGCTGAAAATTGTACCTGCTTAACTCTCTCCATCTTCAACTTCTTTGCTGCAGAGTATACGTCTTTCACTAGTTCTTTATCAGCTTTTAACCTATTGAAGAAAATTCACTTCGTTATTTTGATTTTTAATTAACATCTACTCTCTCTAATTTCTCAGAAAAATACTTACTGAGCAGTGTAGGCATAATTCAATAAAACTTCAACAGCTTCTGGATTGAGATCATCAAACTTAACGTGAGAAACTCCATGAGAATCACTATCACTATTGAAGATTTCAAACAGGTAGGGACTACAGCAAGCTAGCACAGCTCTGTGTGCCAGCATCTCATGTCCACATACCTATGTATAAAACACAAACAAGAAACCCAGAGGCCAGTAAGAATTTTAAAACCCACACTATCATAACAGTGTAAAGGCATACCCAACGTGAATACCACAGTTCAATCAATTTTTTAAATCAATACTCAATACTAACTTCAGTTTACCTCAGATAGCTGAAAAAATACATTGGTTCCACTTCTCTGATCAAAACAGTATATATATATATTTTTGTTAAATGTATCTTCCAGAAAAATCGGGTTCTAAAACTTCATGTCTCATAATCAATGGAAAAACATAACATAAGGAAGAAAGGCCATTCAACTGTTATATTTAGGATGAAAAGAATTACCTGGAGTCGAACATCACAGAACTGACCACTTTTACGTAAGGCATTTAGTTTGGCAACAGATGATTCGATGAAATTTTCATCTTCAAACATCAAATATCCATTAGGAATCATTTTGCTGTTGTTTTGGCTGAAAACAGAATAGGTAAAGTTTACAGATGCAACATTTTGCTTCAATATAAAAGTATTATTAACACATCTTTCTCAAACATCAAACATTCATGAGAACTTTTTCAAATAAGAAAAGCCTCGATGAGCACTGCTGCTGATGAGGACTGTTGACAACAATCCTGCATTGACAGAGACGGCCTGGATTAATAACTTTCAAAGAGTGACACAGGCTGTAACTTTCATTGTGTCCACATCACTTCAGCAAGTTCCAAATCCAAACTAGTTGCTGAACATGTGCCAGCCCCATGGGAACAAGCTGGGAATCACAGATTACATAAGATGCTTTATTCCCCTCCATAAAGATCAGATTTAGTAGATTCATCACTATTTTCTGCTCACTCTATGAAATTTGTCATACTGTCCAATTTCGTTTTTGCATGGACCTAAGAAAACAGCTATGTTTGAAAATTGTAAGAATTGAGAATTTAAAATGTCAAGGAAAGTAGAATAGCAGCTATGAAAATACAAAACCACCATTCATCTGTTTAACTGTCAGAGTAACGACTTAACTCATGATTTTCAGCTACTCTAAAATATTTAAAGAACATAACACCAACAAAACTGACCAAATGAAATACATTTGAGCATATATTTTAAGTCATCATGAAGCTAACAAAACTTCACCTGAAAAATCTTACCCATATACAAACATACCACCTCAGGCAAATTGGAACAGGAAAAGTTTTGCTAGGAAAAGTCCATTTTACAAACAGGGAGCTAAATTAAGAACACTAAAATACAGCCCTTGAAGGGGTAGCACCGGAGATGACCTATACGTTTGAAATAAAGTCAACCTCATAAGTTTAAGTTGCTAACAGATGCAAAAGTAGAGATTTCGCAACAATTTTATAGGCAAGACTATGTGGTATACCTCAAAGACTTCCAGCAACAATTTGTATTTCCATCTGAAGTTTAAGAAAATTCTAAAGATCACTCAGACTTTAAAAAACAAATAAATAAAAACAGAGTGAGTGTGCGCATGAATGTGCAAAAAAAAAAAAAAAAAAAAAAGCAGCAAGTCCTCCACAAAATAATTCTAGCTTTAATCCACTTATTTTAAACTGACTTGCTACAGAAAGCATTTGACCCTAGAATGGTCACTTACAGATGTTTCCATTTGCATACATTTTCATTTGTTTTATTTCCAAAAAAAAAAAGTTTTTAAAGTAACAGAATTTGAACTAAATTATTCCCTATCGTATACACAGCTAACAGCAGTATTAACTTACCTAGTAAATATATTACTGTAAATTTATAACTGGGAGATTTTAAAATAATCCAATGGTATCACTTTGTTAAGACAGAGCACCTCAGTGTCAATATCTTCTGACAGGGAAGATGCTTGTTGAAATGCAAGCAGACGTGTCTTTGCAGCTGCTATATGGATTCCAAAACTACCAGGCTTAAAGATGATGTAATGAAGTCCTTAAGAGCTATAGACATGAATTTCTTCTGTGATAATCATGCATCGTAATCTGTAATAAAAGAGAAATTATTAAGTAAGGATAAAATATATTACTACCATGTATTTCAGATGAAACTTCTATAGTCTCTTAAACATAAGCTTCTGACGCAAACAAGTAGGTTTTTCCCTACTGACACTGATACATTCTCCATGTGTAACCAGAAGCCAACCAAATCAATTTTGATACCCACAGAGACAAGATAGTGGCTAAATAGATACTTAGAGAAAACGTTAAAACAGATGAATCCCATCCTAGACAATTCCTATCAAGTCTAACCTTCAGCACTTCCTTTACCTACACCATTATCACTTGCTTATACAAATTGATAACTCTTAAGTAACACCGCAAAAACTATTAAATTAAAAACAAACAGACAAAAAAATCCAAATGCCGCATACTTTTTGCTTTTCCCTGCACTCATATCCTTCTTTTCCTGATAATGCCTAAAATTGACTCATTAAGGACATGTCTGAAATGACTGGGCACTTCTCTAATCTTAAGTACTTAAAAAAGTCAGAAATTACTATTTTCTAATGCAACTTCTCAAGAAGAAAAAAAAGAAAAAGTCTCTAATACCCTGCAAAAAGAATTTTTAGGTGCTATTGAAGTTCACCATTAGTAATTCCAGCGGCGGTCAATTTGTCAGATGGGAATCCGAATCCGCCCGTGGTTGGGTGCTTATGCCGGGCATTTCAGGAGGAGAGGAGAAGGGAAGGGCAGGGGCAGCGGGGAGGGAGTGGGCAATGAACACGCACTCTGGAGCCTCTCCCAACCCTGATCCCACCTCAGGAAAACACTGCCCATTTCATCCACTGCCTTCCCTACGGCAGCTCCACAACTGTACTTGTATCTGCACATTAAATGCCACATTGGGAATCAAGTTTCCTAGAAACAGGCGCAGCTCATTTCTCCTAGGCAAAAATTAAAAGTCACCCACGTTGTAAGAAGGGAGCCCCACTACTCCAGTGCCTGGCCAGCACTTAAAACAAGGCAATTTTGTCAGGGATTGTACCCGACACACTCCCTAAACAGATCAGCATACCAGGCTCGAGACAGTAATTCTCAAGAGCAGCAGGGGGCATCGTCATACAATAGTCTCTCCCAGTTAACACACAAAAAATTGCTTTTTTCATTAAGAACTTCAATCTTGAAGACTATATTCCAATCAGTAGATAACCAGGTAGAAAGAGTTGCTGTTAAATTTTAAATTTGGCTACTAGGACAGACATGAACACATACATATAAAGGAGGAAACAACCCCTCTAGAGCAAGCAGTGGTATCTATTGGTAAAATACCACCCCCAGTGCAGGAATACTATCGAAACACTATCCTGGGGACTACAACTTTAATGTCAGCATACTTTGTTAAGAGAAAATCTCCATATATTTAATTTCTTTTTATAACCCTACATGCAAATTATGAAACTGAAACAGAGATCTATTTACCAAATATTATTTAACTGTAAGTATTTGGAAGTCAGCAATTCCTCCCTCCTTGGTACAACCAGTATAACTTTTTCCAACTTCCAAAGCAAACAAAATGTTTCACTTTTCAAAAACAGAAGCAAGCTGTCTGATGTCCACACTTTCCCCAAAGATTCAACTCATCTGAAACATCCTATTATTCAAAGATACAGGGATATTATTTCAACACAAGTGTTGCAATGAATTAACTTAAAAAGCATTATTTCTAGGTAGTATTGAAGAAATATAAACAAGAGAATTGCCACTACATCACCTCTGATTTTCTAATCTATAATTTCAGATGTTAAAACTTCCATTTCCATTACAGGACCATTCCATATCATTCAGCTATGGCTAGCCTTATTTAGCCAAATGCAAACTATAAAAGATATTTAAAAAGAAAAGTCAAGGGAGACAAGTTCTTAATTCCAAAAGCTACATGACATAATCAATATACGACCAGGACCATTCTGGCAAAAAGTTTGGGCCAACCTGGCTATCACCTGCCTGATTCTCAGCACCAACTCATTCTTGACTGCTCAGTCTCTCAGAGGAGGTTTTTTGTTGTTTACTGAGGTCCATAACAAATTAAGTGTTTACTGCTGTATCATCCAGACAAACAGGCTACTTGGTCTGTTTGTGCATTACATTGTACATTCCCCTGTTCCACACTCATTTCTAAGGAACTGTTGTTAAATACCAGTACCGAGGCTATTGAGAGATTTCAAGTTATATGACAATTATCCAAATAATTTCAATTAAATTCCAGAATCACCCTCAACCAGTTTATTCCTCTGGGCACGTTTTGCACATTCTGCAATCACAAAAGAACTTTATTTCATCTCTAGTGTTGCAGCTTTGCCCAATGTACTTGCATATGACCTTCAAGACCTATAAAGGGCATCAAGAACAATTCTGTGTTGAAACAGATGATCTGCCTTCCAAGTCTTCCTTTGTACATGAATTCAAATATATACATGTGTTGCAGAATATATATATATATATATATGTTTGTGTGTATATATATATTCTCCATTCAGGCATCTAATATTATTGCCTAATCTGAATATACAGGAATGTGAACCTCTTAATTATTGCCATAACATTTCAATACTGCTTGGTGTGAATGGCTAATACTGGCTTTCAGGGCTAATATTAGTCAAAATGAGCATTAAATAATGTAAGCATATTCATTATTGTCCATGCTCTTTGTCTTGGTATATTACTACTAGGATAATTGTTTTAATCAGTCAAAATTCAATGCAAACCCGAGAACTACTGCATGTTCTGTATTAAAGGCTATGAACGCGTACTGCAAACAAATTCCTTTCTAGAATTATCTTTTGAAACACAAATAACTGTCACTAACAATTTTTTTTTAATTTTTTACTTCTGTTTTCTTCTAGCTCACTGCATCAAGAACTGACAGCATTTTTATAGTAATCCTTCATGATTTTCATTTAACTAAGCATGATGTTCAGATCATTGTAAGCTAAGTATGAAGTCTGATGTTTCTGAAATGATTGCTTTTCAAACTTCATCAAAAAACACAGTTATTTAAATATTTTAAAGCTACAGAATTAACCTTCCAGAACCTGAATAACATATTTCATTTAAGAAAATTCTTACCTGAGAGCAGGCCTATTTCCTGCACTTATTTTTAAGAGGAAGCAAAAGCACAGAAGCTATACATAAACCCTGGGTTTCCATTTTAGCTTTAATATTAAAGATTAATACTGCCATTGAGCCCGGAGGCATCACTTTCAATCAAGACTCCATCGTGCTGGGTATAATACTGTACAAGATGAGGATAGGATAGAAGCAATGAAGCATTCATGTGGTGTTTCAACGCTACCGCTGTACCCAAGTGGAAAATGCCAGTAGTCAAATGACTGCCCAGCTGGTAGATTAGAACATAAAAACATTTTTTTAGTCCAAATGCCTGTGAATTTTCTTAAACACTGATGTGCACATACTGAGATTTTTACTTCTTGTATGTGCCAGCAGACCATGAAAGAACCACAGCCCATGCATGATACACTCTAAGCAACATTTATTTCCTGCAGATAACTGACTTCCAAAGGGGAAATTTCCCCCGTCTAAACTTATTTTTCCAGTTCAGTTTAAATATATTCAAAGAAGCACTTAGAAAGACTCACCTAAATAACTATGATACTAAGTCTTCTCATCCTCCAGTAAACTATCCTCTTTAGACGTAACTTACAGACGTAAATCCCACCGAAATATGATTAGCTCAGATAGTTACATGAGCAAATAAATATCATTATTATTATCACCATTTAAATTGTTAATTGTATTTAGAATTTAGGATTCCCCCACCCAATTTTTTTTAAACAGTATTTCACTGTAGAAAGCACTCCAACATTTAGAAAACTGGTGAATTACGATTACTGTTGCATTTCTCCGAGGACTTCACACAGTTATCACCACCTATATCACCACTATAGAGCCACTTTCGGGAATGGTAAAGGGTTGGAGTCTCAGATGAGGTGCCAAGGAGACAGGTCCCAGAGGCAAGTGTTGAGGCAGAGGACAATATCCCTATTTCCTAACAAGACAGATAAGGTCTACTTATTCTTCCTCCTAACCAAAGACTCTCATCCTTAGTATACTCCATTGGTACTTTTCATGTGCTGTATTTCATTTAAAATAATAATAATAATAATAAAACATTATTTAGTGTCAATTTTGCATGAACTGTTTTTTATCAGATTAAGGTATTACCTCTTAAACTCAGTACTGAAACATTAAATTGGGGAAAGTGCTCTTTAACCTTTCAATTTAAAGACTGATACTTGTTGATTATGATGATTGACACTTGATGGACACTTGTTGATACAATGAAACAAAAAATGGAACTTAACACCACAGCTGGCTGAGAAACACTTGTTAGTTGCTGCGGGCCTTCTTGCTATTCACAGTCTAGGTCACAAGAAATTTTAGGTCAGACCTATGACTACTCGTAGGCTGCTACTCAAATCAAAATACAAAACCAGGTAGCGTCAAAAATTTTTATTTCAGGGACTTGCATTTATTTATGGTAAAAATACATGATTTTTTTTCATGCCTGAATTTTCATTTGGGCAAAACATTATGAACTAAACCATACATCAACATACTTCACACCACAGCTCAGGCTCAGCTTCTTTACATTGGTGATTTAAAATGAAGACTAATAGAATTTGTATGAATCTTGTTTTGCACATTTATTTTTCAGTTATTTTCCACTAGAGGTTTAGTAAGACTGGTAAGTAACTAAGACTTGTTAATGAAATGGTTATATTTCAATACTAAACTGCTTTAGCCATGTTCCCCTCCCCAGCCCCAAAGCAAGGAGAAGGAGGGAATCTTTGCTATCAATGGTAAGTTTGAAGGGAGAGAAAAAGTACTATATACTTTTTCTGAAATCTTTCACATTTAGTCCAAGAAAATGTATTACTTGGACTATCCTCTAAAAAGACGAAGTTTACAGTGTTCTTTTAAACACACATACATGTTTCCAGGCTTAAAAAAATTACTAGAAGCAGTTTCTAATGCTAGAATGCTAGAACTATTTGGACTATAACTCACAGCTGTAACACACCAGCTTCCTCTTTAGTATTCACTTTTAATAATGTTCTCCT
This sequence comes from Apteryx mantelli, assembly GCF_036417845.1. Classification (NCBI taxonomy): domain Eukaryota; kingdom Metazoa; phylum Chordata; class Aves; order Apterygiformes; family Apterygidae; genus Apteryx; species Apteryx mantelli. Next base: position 8,498,109 of record NC_089985.1, on the reverse strand, counting down.
ATGCTTTGAAAATACTACCTTTCACTGTCTTAGAACCGGTCATTATGTCCCCTTTGCTATACATATTTTGCACTTCCTCTTCCCTTTTTCCAGCCACCCCGTTACCTCCCCCCTCATTTTCTATCTTCTGCCTCATATGCACTCCTGAGCTCTTTTCCTTTTTTCTTCCATATGTGTTTCCCTCTTCTACTAACACACACTTCCCACAGCCCTTTGAAAGGTTATCAGACAACCAGCAAACAGGGTTTTTTTTTCCATCTGGTAAGTTCTTGCCCCCCCCCAATCACCTGCCCTTCAAAAGCTCAAGCTGAGGCAAACAAAATGAGATCTATTTACAGCAGCTACAGTACTGTTTCCTAACTGGAAAGTATTCCTCAGTTGTTGCATCCCGTGCTCCAAAAGCTGGGTTTGTAGCTACAAAATCCACCTTCTAAAATTAAATCAATCTCACCATCAGATCACTACATCCTGTTTAATTTCTTATTTTGTGGATCCATGACAGAGGAGAACAAACATGATGCCCACACACATCCTTCACTGGAGGAGGAAAAGAAAAAAGAAAAAAAAGAAAAGTCTTCCCCTTCGTAGTAAACTACTACAATTAAGGAGAGGGTGATACGATACTGAATTTCCGTTAGTCTATCCCTGCTCAGTCTTGGCATCCTTCTCCTTCGCAAAGGACTCGGATGCCTTGCCTCTCACTTCATCAGCATTTTTCCACCCTGCATAAAATCGCAGCTAATTCAGGTTTTGTGCATACGGGCCCATGAGGATATTCCCATGAAAGAATCCCGAGGGTAACAGCGGAGCTGCCAAACCGAGGAGTTCCTCTACCTCGAAGAACCTCTGAAGAATCCGAAGAGCCGCTGGAAGCCCGCGCACGCAGACGGGGACCACCACCAAACCCGCCGTGAACGCCCCGGCGGGCGGGCGGGCGGCCGCCGTGCCGCCTGCCGCCTGCTCCTCCCGGGCCGCCGCGGGTGACAGGCAGGTCACGGCGCCGGCCCCGGCCGCCAGCACGTGCTCTTCAGCCCAAAACGCCGCGGCTTCTTGTTGCTTTTTTTTGTTTTTTCTTACCCCACGCGGCAGATCGCTGGGACCCTGCTCCCCCCCCCCCCTTACCGCGAGCGGTTTCGGCGCCCGAGGCGCGGCGCTGGGGAGGGCGAGCGCGCAGCGCCTGACCTTGGAGCGGGGCCGAGGCGCGCGAGGCGCCCGCGCCGCCCGGCCTGGCCCGGTCCGGTCCGGTCCGGTCCGGCCCCGCCGCAGGCGCCCGGAGCCCCGCGCGGCTCTGGCGCGGCCGGGCAGCGCCGCTCCCCTCGGGGCGGGGGGAGGCGGCCCAACAAAGCGCGGCGCGGCGGGGCCGGGCGCCGCCACGTCCCGCGGGCAGGCCCGCCGTCAGCGTTCGCCCTACCTGGTGTCTCTCAGCGCACACGATGCTGCTCATATTGCGGGCGTCCAGGCTGCGGGTGAGGCCGACGCGGGAACGCAGCCCCAGCCGGCCGCGCGGCGCGGAGGGGAGAGGAGAGAAGGAAGGAGCGGCGGGCGGGCGGAGGGCAGAGGCGCGGAGCGGAGCGCAGCTCTCACACGCCGCCACCGGAGCAGCAGCAGCGGCGGCGGCGGCGGCAGGACGAGGCGGGGGCGCAGGAGGCGGCGCGGCGCGGAGCTCCGCCCCGTATCCCTCCGCGCCGTATCCCTCCGCCGCGGGCGGGCGGCCGCGATCGCTGCACCTAGGAAGGAGTGCGGCCGCGCCCCTTCCTCGCCGCCGAAGTGGGTCAGGGGCCGGTGCCCGGGAGCGGAGGAAGAGGAGGAGGAGGGCGAGGAAGGAGCGGCCCGAGGCCCGTGGCTGGCCGCCGCGGGGTGCCCCGACGTGCGGTGCAGACCGGGCTGCGAGGCGGCGCCGCGGCGGCGGCCTGAGGGGGGCGCGGCGCGGCGCGCGGCGGGAAGCGGCCGTTACTAACGGTCGGTGGCTGTGAGGGGGCGCTGACGCGGCCGGCGGCCCCGCTCCCGCCGCGCCCGTGGGGTGGGGGCGAGCCTGAAAAGGAGGCGTCGGGAAGGGTGCGAAGAGGCTTGGCAAGCCCGGCGGCGGCCGGCCCCCTTCCTGCTGCATCCCCGGCCGCGTTCCCGTGAGTGACAGCCTCGGCCACAAGCTCCCCTGATGCGGTGGTTTTATTCTTCTAACCTTGGGCATGTTTTCCTCCGCAGCCGTGAGTTCCGCTCGTCACTCGAGTCTGTAGTTCAAGGTGTCCCACCTTGATACAAAGATAGGCTCAAGTTTAACCAAAAAATACTGTTTCCAGTGCTGCAAATCCTCTGTGATGGCCTGTGTCGTGTGCCATGTAGAGGGGGGCAGACTCCTCCCGGGCACTTCTCTGGCTGTAACATCTACGAGTCGGTCTGGTAGAGGCATCTACCCGTCTGAGTAAGAAATATCCCCCACACTTCTCACCATAAATCATATCTCGGTAGACAAAGTAGTTTTAAAACATCGCTGCTGATAAACGAGGGATGTTTGAAGTCTTGTCTGTTTATTATGTGCTTGCATACCAGATAGTGTAATGGGTTTCTGATTCATGGCTGGGGCCCTGAGTGCTACTGCAATATAATAATAAATAAAGCATGTAGTTGGGTAAAGTCAGAGGTTCCCTGCTTATTTCCTGACTTTATCACTGCTTTACGAGTGACCTTGACATTTTACTCTGGCCTGTGCTATTTTTCCCTTATGCTTTTTCATGATTCTGAGGCTGCCTTAGTCATAAACTAGGAAATCTATAGAAGGTTATATCAGATGTAGCTTCAGTGTCTCAGTTGTCAAATGTTTAAGACGTATATGATAATATTTAGCCATTTCTCTAACATTCCTCAAGATTCCTGTTCTTTTTATTTCAAAACTCCAAAGTTAAATGGTTATGAGGTTACAAGAAGGCAGCACTTTAATATACTGAAAATAATTGTCATGTCTGATCAGAAATAAGCAGAGTCATTAAGCCATAGGTACATTTCTCAGCTATGCAAATCCCTCTGCTCTTTCTCAAGATGTATGCAATAATGAAAGACCTGTGCTATGATTCGTCCCTCTCTTCAGAGTCTGGTTTGCCTGCAGCAAACATCCCTGTCTTGACTTCTCACCTCTCTCTAATATGTTTCCACTCCCTGCTCCTTTCATTTTTTAAATTACCAGCCACACCTCAGTGCCTATCTTCCCACTCTTTGCTTTCTTTTTGAATGAAGCTTCTTATTAGGGACATGCTAATCACATGTACATGTGGTAAAGCAGGGAGGGAGAGGGAGGTGAAGACAAGAGACAAGCATCATGATCAAATAAAACATTTCTGGGGATGTTCCTTAATTAAGTGCATCTCAGGATTATGCAAGCTGCTGTTACAGTATTCTCAGGAAAGGCTGTGTCTCTATGAATCACCATTAATTTCATTATCAGCTACTGCTATTAATATCAAAGAGCATGTATAGCATCTTCTTTACAGTGCAGAGTTAACAGTTGGGTATTTCGAGTTCTTTTCACACAGATCGTAATGACAAGGGAATGAATTTGGGCCTTTGTAAATAGTGGCTAGACTCAGTGCTCAGGCTACATCTCATTTTGGGCAGTTGAATTCTGAACACCCAAATTCACCCCCCACTAGAAAAAGTTTTTTGTCTCTACTTCCTGCTTTGTGATTACATGGAATTGTTTTACATCATTAAAACATAATTGTTCCACTTGAGATGCAAGTAACTGTGTTTGCCGTGATGATTGGAAAGACTTCTGTAAGGTGTAAATAAGTTTATTTCAATTTGCTGGGTACTTTGGGATCCTAAACGTTAAATACAGTTCTTACAAAATAGACCATTGAAAGCGAGAAACAAGCATGCTCTTTTCAGTCGATTCTTTCGTTCAAAAAAATAACTCTCAGAAAGACAGGGTATTGTTTTCTTGCTTCACCAAATCATTTTTCTTACACACAAAATTATCCAACAGTAGAATTAACGTTACACATAGGAATACAACTTCTGTTTGAACTTCGGCTAGGTTCACTGATGACTTTGCCAAAAGCACATCTTGAAATCATTAGCAGCTTCACACAAATACCATAACAACTTAAATGACCAGGCCGAGACTGCACCATTCCCTGAATTACTGAACTGTGGATGATAAACACTAAAAAATGATACTTAAAACTCAGCCACTGGCAAGTAATGAACTGAAGGAGGTCACTGAATCTAAACGAGGTGCCTGGATGACAAAAGCTGCTTGGTCGAACAGAAAAAGCAAGTAGCTACTACTGCGAGATTGCTGAAGCGTGTCAACAAGTAGATGGCAGAAAGTTGCAATGGCAAGATTTTTAGTAATGTTGTTTGATTCATAAAGAAGACAGAAAAACAATGCCTCACAAGAATAAATGGAGTTTAAGTTACACAAGTTAAGTTACTCACAAGGAAAGTTTATTTAATAATTGCCTCACATTTGCATGACTTCTGCTAGCATTTACCGTTCAATCAAATACAGTTTCTTCTGTTCTTCCAGCATGAAGAACAATTTATGAGTTCTTCAGCCACACCCGCCGACTAACCCCTCTAAAATCCTCCCTTTTCATAGAATTGAGTAACTTAAAGTTATGCTTGTGGAGGGTCTGGATGTTCTGTATACCTATGGTCTCCCATCTGTGTGTTACTTTAACAATTAAAATAAGTAATCATGGAAGATACGATCTTTCTAATTAATGAATGGGAATTCTGATGTGATGTTTTAATTAATTCGTAGGAGGAGGGAAGGAATTACCATTTTGTCCAGTAATTCTTCGTAGCATGTTCTCTCTGTTGTGAAATATATACTTGAAATGTTTGTAAATCTTGAAAACTAGTGACAAAAAAAGCCGTGTCAGAGGACAAGACTGCTCTCAGTTTACTGGTACCAGTACAGAATAAATGGTTTAATACAGTGCAGTTATTTGAGATTGGCATCATTACAAATTTTGCCTCCGAATGTGGACCAATGTTAGGAGGAGTAATAGATGAGATCTCTACGGCTTAGGCGTGCAACCTCTGCTTTTACTTCAAGAAGAGCTGTTAACGTGTTCCCCGTTTCATTTGCTGGGCAGACAGTTAAGGTAACAGGGCTGTTCGTAGGCCCTTGGCTGAGTTGGTGGAGGACAGTAGTTGTGCTCTGGGGGTGGTGGACTCCCACTTACTTGCAAACTTTGGCTGTCACCTCTGTTATCTCTCTACACATGTGGAGGCAGTAGAAAACTGAGACCTATTATCTGTGATTTTCTACCACTGTGGACAGATATCAGCATTGCTATGATCTATTTTGAGGGAGAATACCAAGCTTGGTATTTTGATGGAGGCACATTAATTCAGAAAAGGTGTAAAGCCTCTCCACTTTTCTTGCAAATGTCCTGGTCCCCCTAATCAGGCAGTTTGTAGGTGCCCAGTGGCAGTAATACACAGAGGTGGGAGACTGCCATTTCCTACCCTAACATGGCTATTCTGATGGTCCCAGTCTCAATATAAAGGACTCCAGAAGTCTAATCTAAACATCCAGTGTCTAAGGAAAGGCTGAATTTGTAAAGTTTGGATATCACAGTGGCTTAATGTTATGACAACACATAAAATAAATACTGCTTCCTTTTGAAACTTGGTCATAAAGAGTATATATTTTTAATTTTAGAATGAACTTGAAGATTTTTTACATCCCATTTGGTGAGAGCAAAATATGTGGCTTGGATTGCAGCATTAAAAATAGAGAAAATGAAGATTAGTCTTAGAAGTAAGAGCAAGGTCTGTTTTCAGGTAAGGCATTTTACAGTATATCTTTAAATGTAGTTAGAAACACATGCAGCTTTTCTCATTTGATGCATGTTAGCCTAACTCAGCTAGTGACACCAGCAGTTAAGGAATTGGTCCATCGTGTATAGGTTAAGTTTTCTTTTAAACAGAAAACTGTATGAATGAACAAAATGTTTTATGAAACTAAATAACATTTAGTTAAACCTCATTAAAAATATATATATATTTGTATGTATATATATGTATTGCAGCCAAAGATGACCTGTGTCCTCCATAATTATCATATATACCAAGCTACTTATTCCATAACTTTTCCTTGTTACATTTTGGAAGGGTTTTGACTGTTCATTGGAGTTGCAGAAATCCTTGTATGGAACATGTTTTGTTGATGTCTTGGCTCTCAGAGTCCTTAGCAATGACATTTTTAATGGTGTTTGGGGTGCAGAAGCTGTTTTGTAATTAATGATCTGTGTTGGCCTGGTTCCTATAAATTCTGGCACATCATTTGCAGTCAGGCTGTCTGATAACAACTAATCCAAGGAGGGCAGTTTGCCTTTCCTTTCTCTGTTCTTAGGCAAAGCAATGATAATCTTGGATGAATTCGTTACTTAGGAGCAAAGATTACAGGAAATTTAGACACAGTATGGAAGAACATCAAAAGGCCCACTTTTAATAGACGAGTTAAGAGAGCACTGTTCAACTTTTAAAGGCCAGTTCTCTATAAAGTTTCTACTGCCTTTCTTAAACTGTGTAAACAACTTTCCTTCTCAGTTTCCGGAGACACTGTTCTTCCACCACAATGACCTTCTTAATTTCAGATAGTTTCATGTTGGATGGAAAATCAGAGACTCTCTTCAATACCAAGGTTATAAATTATGTCTTGTCTAACTTCCATTAAATAAACAGAAGTCTTTTTAATTAATTACATTGAATTAAGTTCATAGGCAACATGCAAAGGATTCTGACACATGGCCAATAGCTAATGTCATAAAAAAATACCTTCATCTCCCTACTAGTCCTTAATGGATCAATCAATGATTTGATCTCAGAAACACAGCTTTTAGGATGAAGCGTCATGGGAGCTCCCATCTGCAAATATATCTTAAAAAATTATAACTCTCTCAAGACAGTTTTCACCAAATGATCATTTTTTTGCATGAGGATACCACCTTTATATATGTCACAAGTTATTTTTACCTGGGCTTTGCTAGTCATAACAGTATTTAACCCAGGCATAACATCAAATTGAAAGAATGGATGTGCATATGCAAACTGTGTAATTATATTCACAAAGCAGTATCTGTCCTGTCATCAGTCTCTCAGCAAAAAAATCAAAAGCAGATATACACATCTGATTCCCCAGGAAATGTGGTGGGACATGTTAAGGAGACTTGCTTAAAGTTTGGTCTTCTATGTCTTTTAATGCATTTTTATTTTCTGAATATTTTATTGTTTTGGACTATGCATGTTCAAGAACTTCTCAAGGGTTGTATCAATAATCAGCCTTTAAAAAATCTCTAGTTTCTGGCTTTTCTGTGGAATTTGGAATTTTGTCACTGTTGATTTCGGAGTGGAAGCCTTCTTATAATTGAATGAAATCTGCCAGTCTTTCAAGCTATATTAGTTTCTGGTTTCTGGGTGGTGATGTCTGCAACTATATTCTAGTTGTTCATTATAAAAAAAGCTGACTTGTTCCGTACACCTGTACGCCTTTCTCATTTCCATAAGGACAATAGTTTCTTTGGCTCAGACACCACGTTCAGAGGGTTACAATAAAAGGCTGTAAAACAGTTTACTTTTAAATTGCTTGCCTTTATGACCCCTGAGCTTTCTGCCAGCTTCTGACTGTGAACGCAAGCAAAAGCTTTGTACTGTATGTCCTTAGTGTTGCATTCACAGAATATATTTGTCGCCTGTATTGTAGTCTGGTAGCTCCCATCTAGCCTTTTTTTTCCCCTGAATCTACACCATAACTTTCACTTATGGTCCCAACTGTCTTTAAAAATCTTCAGTTATGTTTCCTCCAGTATTAAGAATGGCAACATTTAGAAATCTCTGGGGGGAAAAACAAAACAAAACAACACAACACACCTAACTGTCTCTAACCAAAGGAAAAGGTACCTCAGTGTGGGATCACGCTGGCAAAAGACAGTAAAATATAAAAATCCCGGAGGCTGCCTCCTGTGCCAAAGGACCAGTGAATCCTGTCACCATACCGCAACTAGGAGAGACTGCTTCTTGCCAATGGTGTGTCACTTGCAGTTCTGCAGGCTTTTACATCCCTAATCTGCTACTTAATTGATGTCTGTAATTAGAAACACTGGAATACAACTTTGGTAGCAGGCGCAACGCCATCCTAACAGACTGGGAGATCATGTCTTCGCTGAGGACTAGGCTCCAAGACAGACCGTTTTCATTCCTGTGGCTGTGAGGAATATGCTGTCATTGCCATCCTGGAGTCAGGTTTGTTTTTCAAATAACATGAAGGCTTTAAGTGTGGGAATGACCAACTAGTGATTTTCCTGCATTTCATGGAAAGTGAAAGAGAATTAAACATCCTGTCCTATTGTGATCTCAGTAAAATGTTCCTAGCAATGACCACAGATTTGTATTAGTAGGTCCAAAGCTCCTGTTTTGATGCTTTTTTTCAAGAAACAAACTCCCAGAAGAACCCAGAGTCCTTCTTTTTTCAAAAAAAAATTTATGCTAACTTCTAGAGCTAATGAGAATAAAATTGACCTAAAAGCTAGGCTATGCATATACAATCTCTCCGAATGCAAAAGAGTAGCATTATTTCTAACGTCACTTTAACTGTGCTTATATATTTTATCCACAATAACTCTATGTTTAACTTCACTTCAACCTAAAAAAACAGAGGACAGATGTAGAGCTTCCTTTATGCCTTGTGAAGGAAAAGCTATTCCCATTGTATATCCATCCTAACAGGAAGGTAGCAGGTTAATGAGAAAGGCTGCTTTAGGGGTGTTTTACAGATATGTACAGGAACAAGCCAAAGATGAGCTATATTATTTCTTGATCAATAACAATGAATTAATCTTAAAAATTCATAATTTATTCTTTCTGTAGGACACAGAACATAAATTTATTGTAACTGTGTCCTCTTTCTGCATTATGCTGCAACTTGACAGTATCTGAAAAATAGTTCTGTCTTTATTAAACAGACTTAGCTCTTTGATTTCAACAATGTCAGGACTTCATTCAGCACATTTTTCATCTAACATTTGGGAAATGTCTCTTTTACTGATATGTTTTTTTCCAAAAGCATTGATGAGTGCTTCAACCAGACTACACTAGACTGTGGATTTTGACAGGGCTGAGGAATGCTACCAAGGAAATGAGTTCTTTTTGAACTGAAGGTAGAGTTTAGCCAGCAGAGGACATGTTGAAATGTTTTCTTCCATATGAATCGTGATACTTTGCAATTCTGTAATGCTTTCAGTTTGAAGACCTCAAAGCTATACGTAAATGAATTCAACAGCATAGGAGAGGATAGGAGGAGATAACTATTTTATATTTATACTCCATTTTCTTTTTTGTTTGTTTTTTTCACTAATGAGTGGACTGCATGAAGAGAACATTCTGATTTGCATGCGATCACAAAAGGAGTCTGTAGAAGAACTGGCAATACAGATAGAAACCAAGGTTCTTGATTCTTGAATTTACAGAAAAGACAATAAAATGAAAGCCAGGGCAGCCTACAGTTACCAGAATCTTTGTGGGACTTGTGCCAGCGCAGTGTATGGTGTATGTCTGATGAGTAGTCTGCCGTTCGAGGGGCGACGTGAAATACCTGTGAGGTGGTAGTGAGGAGGAGCTGGCTGCAGCGCAAAGCAAATGGTGGAAAGGATTTTTAAGAGCTGGGATTTTAACAACTGGTTCTGCCGAGCCACCCTGAACTGCTTCCAGCGCAGCCCTGAATGCCGCATTGTTAATCCCAGCGCATCAACCAAACTGTTGCCTCCCGAGATCTGTGTGGGAGCTGGATCTTTGCTGCCTGGATCTTCTCTGCTCTGCAGAGGTGGTAACTATCTGCGTCTTTAGCAACTCACTCCCTTTCCTGGAGCCTTGAAGAGCCTGGGGTTTACCACAGGGAATACAGGGGCTATGTAAGGAATGCTACGATATCTTGGGCTATAAGGACTTTATTATATTCCTTATTGCAGTGGATTTCTCCTTGAAGGTTAGGCTGAAAGGATAACTGGGGTAGCTGAAGCCCCTCTGCATACTTCCTTTGAAAACTGAGCAGGTCAATGTTCCCAGCTTTTAATTCTTGTATTCATCTGGTAGCTTCTGACTGCAAGGCCAATACGAGTAAAACTCTCACTGTTTAAATGGGAGATGTTCATGTTTAACATCTGTAGTGTGACCTGTTTATACTTAGGAAATTATCACCATTAAAATACAAGGACACCAGTAACTGCAAGCTTCTCCTTAATGAGAATATTAAATTTAAATGCAAGTAAACAGGAACAAAGCCCTCTTATTTTAGAGTTAGTTTGCCCACACATTGATTTAATCAAGAATCAGTTCATGCACAGAAGCAACCTTAGGTTCCCATCACCTTGTAATGCAGTCACTGAAAATTTACATAATTAAAATACCATGCATTTTGAAGATAGGCATACAAGTATAAATAGTACCAGCACTGAAAGGTTTACAGAAGATAGAGCAGCGCAGGGGGAAACTGTAAAGGAGCATGTTTGGAGCAAAAAAACACTTTTTCTGCAGCACTAGTGTCCCTTCCAGAATTTGAATTACAACACAGCCTTGAGGGGAGACAAAAAGGCTGCAGAGATTTAAAATTCCAGGATGATGCCTGCTGATGGGAATGAACAAAATGCAACAAGAGCAGGTAATGTGCACTCAGTGCCACATATACCTACTCTCCTGAGGACCCCAAATTCCATTATAAGGTCACGCACCTGGCTTTTTGGCTGCATCTCTTCAGCATAGAAAATGGTAACTGCTACAGGTTGCCTCCTGTTTCAGTTTTGTATATATTGTTATTTGGCCAAACACAATGCAAGGAAATGACCAGCTTATTTCTTTAATTTTTATATATATATATATATAACATACAAATAATATGTGCATTACATATTGCCATTCTTATGTCTTGTATATTAACATTCCAGGATGCTTAGCAGAGGAAGTTAAAGAATAAATTTAGTTTTCATTAAGATGAAATACCATATTTTGGCCCTCAGGTTAAGGACTCAGTTATGTTATTATCATATCTAAGACCAAGAATTTGTAACACACTGGTATGTAAATGTTTATGGTGTCAAGATGATTACTGATGTGCGATACCTGTGTGTACTTTGTTCCAGCTTCAAAGCTCTTTAGCCATCCCTACTAGTCAACATCAAGTTCCTACTCCTATTATAGTTAAAAGCATGTTTACTTTTGAATTCTGTGGGAACAATAACTGGCCGTTGGTAATTCTGTGAAATCATAGACTTTAGTAACATTTACTTTACTCATCTGATCAGTCCCATGCATTGATTTGAACAAAATTTCTCAAGTAAGTGCAGCGCAAATTATTTATGGTTCTACATTTTAAATTATCATGCAAGTGTCTAACATTAGAAAATGAAAGATAGGTATTTAGGAAAAGAGATAAAGTTATTAGTATTTTCCTACTAGTAGTGTTCAGACAGTACACACAGAGCAAACAAAATATATAGCCACACCAAAATAAATAGTATGCATTCAGCTTTTGTGAGTTCTAGTAGTTACCAGAGCAAACAAGACGGATGTCCATTTTATACCAGTCCACAGAAACATTTTCGTTTCATATCACTGGGGCACAGATTTCTGAAAAGAAACTGAGAAAGTTCTCTTGCTTTTCCCCAAATAAGCTAACTGATAATCTGTCCTCATCTATTCAGTTTTGCCTCATGTGTTTTCTCTTGTTCATTTATGGTCTGTCTTCTGAATGTCCTTTCTTCAGTCATTTTCATTGACTGCTTTTATGTCACTTGGCAAAAACAAAGGTGATAAATTACAGACTCTTCATTATATGGAACAATCACCCCAGTGCTTTGCGGTTGTGCCACTTCTACAGGGTTCCTTATCTTTCTCTTTCGTTTATAAAAGACAGCAAGAAGAAGATCTGTGCCTGATGGGAAAGGGGAAGTGGCATAACCATTTCTAAAGTCACAGCTGCAATGTATAGAAGGAAAACACATTTCAAATCTGTAAATGAAAGCTTGATCCATTCGAGTTCTGTAGTCATTCCATTTTTATGAGCTAATCTGGATTATGCCTTGTCATTATTTGCAATTCTACTATAGTTACTTTTCTTGAAGTTTTCCCCACCATAATATCTGATCCCATTACAAAGATTAATGAATGTAGCCTCACAACAACTCAGAGAGATTTATAGATCTCATTTTACAGTTTAAGAAACTGAGGCTCAAAAAAGCCTAAGCCATTGGTTCGAGTCACAAACAAGGTATGTGGCAAAACTGTGAATAAAATTCAGATCACCTAATTCTCATATCAGTGCTTCCATCATAAAGCTAATGTTCTGTTTTAATGCAAGAATAAAAATGACATCACCTTAAGAATACCAGTACCTCAGCACAATCTTAAGGAGAAAAAAGCAGAAAGATGTATTATCATTTGAATAAGATTAAACACTTGAAATATCTGAAGTCATTAGTGAAAGGTGATGGCCAAAATAACTAGCTAGCTGCAGGCATTAGTATGGTATCTTTTTATACTTCCTAGCCACCTCTTTGAAAAATGGAAACTTTTAACTGGGAAACTGTATATTTGGTGAGAGAATGGGTAAGAGCAGGATCATAAGGAAAAGTTTGGTGGAGGGAATAAAGGAAGGAAACGCTCCCAAGCCTTCCAGAATTTCATAATTAAAAAAAAGAAACAAACAGAATGGGAGGAGAATGGGAGCTGCAAATGCAGCTGAAGAAACAAGCAGCAGGGAGGAGGAACGCCTATGGCCTCACCACTGTTTTTTATCCCCCCAGTTGCGCTGATGCAGTTGTTTGTTGGGACACGCTGTAACCTAGGGCAAGGAAATTATCTGACCTACAACACGTATTTTTCTGGTGATTTTTTTTTTTAACCTGAATTATTTCCTAGATTGTTTGCGTGCAAATGCAATCTTTACAAGGTGTGTAATGAACTTCTGGAATTTGTGTCCAGAGGAAATGATGGAGGCAACTAGTATTAGCAAATTTAAGATGGGATGGATTAGACAAGTTCATGGATGACAGGTACATAAACAGCTGCTACGTGGAATAGGCAGAGGGATATCCTCTAACAGCCCTATCCCAGCAGCTGCGGATGTGGGGCAGCGTGAGGGGAATGGACCACAGAGGGTGGCCAAGCTCATGGCTCTCCCTAAAGAGCCTTTGCAATTGCCATTGCTGGAGGCAGAATCCGGGCTAAACGGACCATTGAGCTAACCCATTAAGGCATTTCTTATACTCACTGTATAAACAGGCCTTGGGTTGATAAATATTTATCTCAGATACTGGGATTTGCTTTAGTCTTGAGCAGTACTCTTCTTAGACAATATCTGAAGACAGGGCTTCTTTTTCCTGTGAGCGTGGGCTAGTTTTCTTCTCGTTTACAGTGGTGAAAGTTTATGTCTTTACATGCTTTAGAACAAGAGTCCAGTGGAATTCTTTAAATGCAAAATTCCCAGGTCCTGTGTGAGTAGTGAACCTAGTCTATCAGCCTTTGTTTACTTACACCCCTTTGCTAAATCACATCTCACTGCTGTGAAATTTCCACTGAATTCAGTGGAATTGCTTCTGCCTACACCAGTGGTAAGTTTGCTGGCTAGTTTAAGGTATACCAAAATTCTGATATTTGTATGTATTTCAAGAGGTTTTATTACATGCATATTTATCCACAGGATGCTAGTGTCAGTATTTGCAACACTCACAGTATCTAACAGAGTAGCGTAAGAACGAAAACAAGACACTAAGTTGTCAGGGCTATTGGGAAACAAAATACAGCCGTGCACAAAAACAACCATTTGAAGTACATAGTCATGAAGAGGTTACTCTTTCGTGATCCAAGCACCTTTGGTATCAGGCGTGTTTGCCTGATGGTTGCCATATAGCCCTTTTTCTCTCTCCTGAAGGTGCCTACAGTTAGACCATGTACAACTTGGACTTCTGGCATTTTTTTATTGAACAACAGGCTCCTTATGTTATTAAACACTCACAGTATAGTGGTGATTAACTTTGAACCCACCCTGATTTATGCTGTTCCTGTCTGACCCAATCTATTACAAACACATTGCTCATTCTTTTTTCTGGAAAGGGCAGAAAGTGAGGTATTTGGAGGGACAAAGACTCCCCTTACAAAGATATAAGATAGGACAGCTTGTATAGGTTTTTAAATTTGGGGTCAAATTCCTTTCTGTTGCAGTAAATTTGCTGCATATTGATTTTCCTGAAGTTACATAAAGCATAAAAACAGCCCTTTGTCACCAGAAGCAGTACAGCTGTTTCCAGGACCATGAGTCATGTGTATGACTTCTCCTTTTAACTTCCCACTGTCTTTTTAAAAATACAGTTTAAATCAGTTTTGCTTTTCAACACCAAAGAGAAACAGAAGTAAGTTTTCCCCAAAACTGGAGATTTAGCCAAAACCTTAAGTTTTCATATGCTGCTTGAATGCCAACATTTACACAGGGTTATAGAATATGGGAATATATATGATTACATACATCTCAAAGTCAGATTGGAGGTACTAGAAGTGTCTTGGTTAAGCAATGGTGAAACACAGTTGCTGAGTGGCTGCTGAAGTTATTTTAAATAACCAGGCAATCTAAACCTTATCTGACCACATTAGGCATCAGAGTGGTTAAAAAGTTGGTGGCCAAAATACACCGATACCCTTGTAAATTAATGCAAATTAATGTTAGGAATAGTGGAAAAACTGGAGAAATTAAGGCTACGCTCTCACTTCTATGGCAATGTATTCATATATAGCCTAATTAACTATTAAAGCCTAGGAAGATGGGTTTAGACTGAAAGAATAATAAACACAGATACAGGGGGAGACCATGAAATTCTAACTTAAGTAGTATTGCACAACCCCATCTGGATTAACAGGCAAGCACTGATGATTAAGACCATCTTTTCTCTGGCCTCTTTCTATAATATTTCAAACAGAGGCATAACAGCCTCTTAGTGCCACAGCAATTTGAGAGATACTTGCTGTTCAACTTTTTTTTGTTTCGCTCCAGTTTTCTGCCGGTGATCTAACCTGACCTAACTACTACTGGCATGTATTTCCAAAGGGAATTCATTCATTACGTTCTCTGAAGGAATGTTATCCCTTTCCTCTTCTGGGTCTGTGGGATCCCATGCGGGTGCCCATTTTGACAAGACTGTGGCCCCAGCTTTGTTTGATGCCTCAAAATTCCCCATGTACAAAGAGGTTGCCTTCCTCTCTACTCTGCAGTTACAGTCACTTGTTTTTACAAGAAATATCAGGGAAAGACAGTGAGGCAGATTCTTGTTTTAAAAATTACCTTGTTCCTTGTCAGACACTGTGGCTACACTTTAAAATGTTCAGATCCTTGTTTAAAACTAGTGATTTCATGATTTGCCACAAAAATGCAAACGTTGGTGGACTAAAGAGGGCATTTACTGATCCAAAGATGGATGTATCTAAGCGCGCGCGCGCGTGTGTGTGTGTGTGTGCAGTCCCATAGTGATCCAGAGACGGAGTTACAGAAGCGTGCATGTGTGTGTAGTCCTGTTCGTTATCGTGGTATCTCCCATGTGCAGACACAGGTTCACCCTCACAAGACAGCCGAGCTAGAGCACTGCATTATACACACCAAGAAAACGAGACTCGGATAAATTACGTCATTTGCCCCAAGTCACATGGCAACCTGTGCCGGATCTGGGGAATTTTGTGAGTTAGTTTTAGGAGGTCCAGACCAGCCTATTTGCCACCAGGCTTGTGAAGTGAGGAATTTCTGACACCTCTCCTCAATCTAAACTCCCTGTTACAGTTTTTAAAAAGTCCCTGTACTGCCTTGAATGGCTTCCCATGTGCCGTACAAACACCCAGACACTCAACTCACCTCTCAAGGACACTAGTGAGAAAGTGCTAAAGGGTTTAAAGCGCTCTGAAGATGAAATCCCCACCAGTTCTAGGTACCAGGCAGGAATGATGGCTTTGCATCGCTTTAGATTGGATTTGCTGAAGTCACATCACTTGGACATCTGAAGTTAATCCATGTATTTGTACTCATTTCCTCTAAAGCTTTTGGTCGAGCTAAGAATACGGAATGCATCTTTCTGACTGCTGTGTTTGAGCTCAATTCTAAAAAATCAGTAAAAGATTAATGAGTGAAATCTCCAAATGTTATTACATATTCATGCATTTCACACACTTGCATAAATTTCAACAAATGAGTAATTTTTAGTAAAAATAATGCCAGAAACATGACAACACAAGAAAGGCTGAAGCATTACTTGATCGTTCCTGTATATTTTATAAACCTCTCTATCCAGTTTGCTTCAAAGCCTTTCTCTTTCCTGTTTGAAGTCTGGCAAGAAGCTCACAAGACTGCTAGAAAAAACTAATGCAAGGTTTTTACGATGGATTGCTCTAAGGCAAAACTCCGTGGATCTGATTCACACTGTCATCACAAGTTAGGCAATTATTAATTCATTTAATATGACAGATACTATGTTTTAAGTCACATTGTACCTATGCACCCAGAAATGCATATAAGAACGGAGACACAGTTCCTGCTTTTCTCTCTCACTGAGTGTATAAATGTACACGCTTGTGCACACATATGCAGGTTATACAGAGATAGATGTTAGCGCACCCGTGGGAGGTGTGCGTAAGCTCTCTTCTTTCCCTTCCTTGGGCACAGCCCTGCATACAACCCCGTGTGCGAGCCCCTGCAGGATCGGGCCCTGCGGCTGCCTTTTGAAGAGCAGCGGTGGTGCTTAGCGACCGTTTTCTGCCTGGACGAAACGAGAAGGCTTGCAAATCGTAAACAAATGCGTAGGTCCACCGGGAGGCCAAGTTAAATAAAGTGGTGTCCCTTACCCTTACCCGAGTGTACGCCTCTTTTTCATAGTAAAAATTTCCATGAAGAAAAAGAGGCAGTAGTATAGGACACAGAACTTTCAAAAGAGTTTTTTTTTTTTTTTAATGAAAAGGAAATAAATATGACTCACAGGAAGTTTTTAACCACCGTGGAAAAAAGGAAAAACCTCCTGAGGAGAAAAAATTAAATTATTTAGAGTTTTTAAGCCAAATTTTAAAGTCGATTTAAAAATTTGTTTTTTTCCCAAGAGTAATAGTTACAAAAATGTGTTATTTTTTCCGTAAAACTCAATTGCGTGGACAAGGATTTACTTTTGACATCTTTATTTACAGTTATTTTTATTCACATCAGTCAGACATACTCACGCAGTGAAATTTCACTAATTTTCAAGGCTGACTGGGTGAGCTTAAAAAAGAGGCATTGCAACCAGCCCACAGAGACAGTGCTCTTGAATTTGGTTACTGACATAGCATGTGCTCGCCGGCATATTGCTGAGTCAGATTTGCAAAGATCTTTGCATATAATGCAATTGTCACCTAGTCATCACATTTTTCAAAAGAAAATCTAGCAAAAAGCAAATTATGTGTCTAAATCTTCAGGCAACTAGATGCCTGGTCTATTAAGGTACTTTTGAAAATCCCATTAGGCAGCCCAATATTTGTGGAAAATCTGGTCCTCTGAGGCTGAGCAATATTCCCTTGAAATCTATGGGGATCATTCCACTAACTTCAAGAGGTTTTGAATTAGACTGTTACTTTCTAGGTGTTTCATATCTCTTAACAGCAAATAGTAGTCCTCCTGCTGCCGAATGGAAAAAGAATTCTCGCCCTTGAATATCAGTTCTAACTGGGGAGAGCTAGAGGATACTTAACAGGTAATCTCTTATTTTACATTTGTTTATGTGACAGAGAAATACTGCGAGTCCTCGAACACGGCTGGCTCCAGGAGAGCGGCTGAGCCTCTTGGTTTCCCATCCAGAGACACGGGGATGGAGATCCTGAAGGGAGCGGATCTCTATCAGTCACCTCTTCTCAGAGTGATGCCTGCGCACTCCAGTCCGGCACAGATGGACTCCCCCGCAAATGACTCATTTACCACTTCCATTTCATTCTTGCGTCACCCTGGGATTTCGAGAATCCCTGGTTCCCATCTGCTCACCTGCAAATATGTTACTCTCCAAAGATAAGGCCGGGGTTTGTACTTCCTTCTGTGTGTCTGCTTTGTCGTGCGCAAGTTTTCCGGTCTGCAGAAGCAGCTTTACCGCACGAATGCTGCCCTTGCATCTCACTTCCAAATCCAGCTGTAGAGTATGTCTACATGGACTGCTATCTGTATTTCTACGTATCTAACTACAGCACATCTGAACATGGCCCAGCCGTCTCAGTTCCTGTACTAGGAGGTGCTCAGTAGCATTGGCCTCGTAGTCTTAGCTCTGTGGGAACCCGGCTGAGATTATAGAGAAGTGAACAGGCAAATTTTCTTGATGCTATTTGACTCCTCTGTCCAACCTCTGGCAGGTTAATTTGTCTCATTACTTCTGCATGGTCTTCCAAAACAAGGCAGCCAGGTCGACTTGTAACTATGGCAGAAGGGAAAATGGGTGCACCGTCTGTCAAATCGCAGGGAACAAAATTGGAAATTTTTGTATATAAGCTTTTGGAAATGACTAAAACATGGGAATCTTCAGGAGCATGCTGACAAGTTTCTCTTGAAACAGAATGGAGTTGAAAACATTTGGGAATTAAATATAAAAGTGATGCTTTTTAACTTATACGAAAAAAGTGACACATTCATATATTTAATATGTTTTTGGTGTGGAATTTCAAACCTTACAAGCTTTACGTTTTGGCACTGGAGGCTGCCTTTGTATAAACTGATGTTGACACACTACTTCCTGGAGGACTTTGGGCAAGGAAATAATATCATGTAAGCTGGAGGCAGATCTGAAGAAAGCATTCTGCATATATAAAAATCAGTTTTTAACATAGTTTTTAACATGTTACAAAAATGCATTTATATCTTCCGACTATGTTCCTATTGTGTAGTCTCAATATAAAAGAGTGTAAAAATCTTCAGGAATGTAGCAGTTGGTGCTGTTATGTTTAAGAAAGTGAAGTTGGTAGCGAGATAAAATATTTGGTGGTGTTTGATTAGAGACAGATCACTGCTATGAATTCTGTTGAGGAGACAAGGGAGCACTACCAAGCTTGATGATGCTTTTGATACCATGGCTCTTAGAGCAGAAAGTAAATCTCTGTAGAAGTACCTATCAAAAGCTAACTAACTATTTCTGCTTAAAAAGGAGTTAGAAAATATATTTTCTTGGATGCGTCTTTTCAGTGAGAGGTTACATGGCTCTGTGAAAGGGAAGGAATGTTTCCTGTTTATTAAGAGTGACAACAGCTTTCATTTTTATCAGGGTTTTCCACCAGAAGATAATGCTCTCTTTCAGTATGAAAGTGACTGAAAAAAAAAGACTTGTAGACATCTAGGGTAGATCATCACAGAAATGCCTGGGGGAAAATGTTATGATTAACAGATAGCTTTATCTCTCAGGCAGAATAAGTCAGCAGGGGGGATGTCCTTTTCGAAGGGGACTGATCCTTGACATGTGCTTTCAAACAAAGTAAAACCAGGAGCAACTACCCTCAAAATGAAAAGGGAAAATTGTGTCAATTAATTAACTTTGGCTGCATTTTCATGAATGTTTATCAAGGGAAATCAGCCCAGGGTAAAAGAGGACATAAAGCACAGGACGCTTAGCAAGGCACCGCCGGAGTTTAACATTTATGAGAAGGTAACAGGACTTGTAGATTACAACTGTTGTCTTTCAAGGCTGTCTACAAAGGCAAATAGGGAGGAGTCATGTGATGGGAAATAAAGTTTACGACCCTGGTCCATGTCAGATGATTGAAGCCAGATAACAAAATTTGATCTCTGCCAGCCTTCTAGTGTATTATACTTTAATTGCAATTAATAGCTCTGCGTACATGAAGTCTCCTAGCAATTAGCTGCTTCTGTTTCAGCTTGAAATCAGGAATGTAATTTGGATGTAATTGTTAAGGTGGGAAAGTCTGTGAGTCCAAAAGCAATCCGAGAGTAAACAAACACACCTCCTTCCCTGAAAAAAAACCATGCCTGTAAAGTCTTGTGCAAATGATTCCTGAGGATGAATATAACAATAAAAAAATCTGTAAAGGCTCAAAAAAGTCACACTAGACACACTTCAGAAAGCGAGACACTCATCTCACACTGGTCAGGAGGATAACGCGCGGGTCCAAATGAAGACCAAAATCTTCCTTACATTGCAGGATCAATGACACCCCCCCCCCCCTTAACAGACTTTACAAACAGCTAATAAGCCCTGCCCCATCTTTGTATGGAGAAGGCAAGTACTGTTATTCTCATTGTATGAATGCTGACAACTAGGACAGATATTAAGTGATTTGACCAGTTGAGCTGGATCCCTGTTTTAATCATATGGTAATGTCCTTAATATAAGATGATGCTAGTTTTAAATATTAATGCTTCCAAATACAAAACCTGTCTCCAGCTGAAAAATAGGTTCTTTAAAGAAGGACAATTATTCTCTTTGAAGTGCAAAGCAGCCCCTGGCTTTAGTTTTAGCACATAAACAAGGAGAGTAAATATTAAAAGTACTTCTTATTAATAAACCTCAGATACTTGCTGACCAAAACTGGATGCACAGCAGCTGGTGGGCTCAGTTCTACACAGTGACTCGGTTGTACTTGGGGCACCGTCTATGTACACCAAATTATATAGGAGTGCAGTCTAGGGATTTCTGGGTTTTGCTTTTCCTCCCTACTTTCAGTGTGGAGCTGCAGAACAGAGCGTTCACACTCTGCCGAGAAAAAAATCTTGAAAACTGCAGATTTTCTCTAGGGAAAGCTCCCCTGCGCGCATACGTTGTTGTATGCTCCTGTATGTAAAGGCAGGAGCTCAGGACTGAAGGAATGGTGGGGGCAGGGAGGGGAAAGCAGGGTCACCTTCCTCTTCCTTCTCCCTCCCCTTTCCCACGGTCTTCCCCAATACCTTAGGCACCAGTGATCTTATCAAAAACATGAGCCGTGGACTACTTTAAGATAAAGATAGCTACAAACAGAAAGAAATTTGGGTATTTGTATAATGGTGAATACATGCAAATTCCTCCAAAAGGGTAGTATAACCCCCTACTCCCATTCTGTTTATCTCTATACGAATGGTTTTATTATTTCTTTGCAGTCTATCCATAATAGAAGATACGCCGTTGTTTTCTGGTGAGTTAATTTTGTTTGACATTAACATCTTTCCTCAAGGTAGTGAGATGTTTTTCTGTAACATTTGAAAGTCGAAAGTTATATTTTAACGTGGCAATAGGAATTGAACATACAATAAGGCATTAAAGCAGGGACTGAAAATGTCAATTATTATAAGCAGTATGTTGTGGAAAGGCATTATTCATTTATTTAATTCATTCCAATATTTACCATTGTAAATGTCAGCACTGTGGGTTCAGCCGCCTCTGTCACAATTTAGATAATTCTACTTTTTTCAGAACTTGCTCTTATTTCACAGTAATAACGCATACTCTCACTTTTATAAACAGCTGTTACCACATTCCCTTCGCATACCATTTTCACTGAACAAAATAGATGGGAGAATTTGCAATTAGGAGAATATGCTCTCAGATGTTTCGTGTGACTCTTACCTAGTCCTGCTTTGTTCTTCAGCAGTTCATTTGGGGCTTGGGTCTTCAGTCACGGGGCAGCACTCAGTCGCAGAGAGAGGTGGCAGATTCCTCCAGCTGCACGGAGAACCAGCAGATACCTGGCTGGCCACCCTTCACCCCTCCAAAGGGGAGAAGACACAGTATATTGGGCAAGGAACAACGCTGGCCATGGCTCCACCGCACGCAACATCTGTTGGCATAAAGTTTGGTACCAGCCTTATGCAAGTGGGAGAAATTCAGAGCAAATCCCTTTGCTGAGATTTTGGTTTTGCTGAGATTGGGCTGCTGAGGATCAAGGAGCAGCAAATCTTTGCTCATCACTGCTGCTCTCCATGACCTGTCATAACCTGTCAGCAATAAGCAGCTGTAAAATCTGGTAGAGAGATGGAGTCATAATTCCAGCTTTCTCACGTACATGAAATTGGCAGCTACACTATTGCAATGGATGGCGGACAGACCCGAGAGCTATCGGACTCCCCGTTATGAAACATCTCACACCGTTAAGGCTCAGTCTCGTGCTGGGGAGTCAGTGAAAGGCTGCATCTGACTTCTCTGGGCTATAGAACAGACCGTAAATACAAAATATTACATTACCTTATTTTTGCTTTTTAAAATAGAATGCTGGTACTGAGAAATATTTAAATAAATAAACAAATAAATAGATTTATTTTTTAACTTCATGGATAGCTGCCCCATGGTAAACATATATGTTTACACTGGAGAAGTAGAATCTAATTAAGTTATGTGAAACTAATTGGCATTACTGAGATTATTTTGTTATTTCTAATGTATTAATCAAATCCATCCTAGCTATGTTTCCTTAATCACTGTCTTTACTAATAGTCTCTCATTCCCCTTTCCTCTAAAATTAATGTTTATATTCCATGCTTAATGTATAGTCTTTTTGATGAATAACCTCAAAGTTATAATGAACATGTGATTTTTTTTTTCTCTTTGCAGTTATGGGAACTGTCCTGCAGAGGAATGGTTGGGCCTAGTATCAGATACACTGTTTCACTTGCAGAAGTAGATCAAGTTCAGTAGCTAAAAAACCCTCATAATCTGACTATAGACTTGGCAACTTGTTTTCTCTACTAGTGGCTACTGGTCAGATGTTGCTATTTTTAAGGAAGATTTTCCAAAAATCCAGATTTCGTATAAGTCTACTGTTCTCTCTCATGTAAGTATAAAAGTTCTTGACACTTTAACAGATTCTGCTTGAGCGTTTCACTGATTATGAATATTCACATTTTAAGGACCAGCCTTCATTACAGGATGGATCTAGATACAGAGTAATTGTCCTATTAAAAATTAATACTGCAGAGAGTTTTAGATAAGGAGGAAACAAATGGGTGCTACCTCATTTCACACTCATCATGGAGTAATAGCTTCATTCCGGTTCATGCTATATAGAAGCTATCAAACTGAAAAAAAAGGGTTTCATACCTAATTGCAGGTATCCAAAAATGTCCAGTCACGCACAGTCTTAATAGCACAGAGTGAATCAAGTTTTTCAGCTACTATCCTTCCCTCTGGAAGATGTAAGGGAGCAAGGAGAGGGTATCAGAAGCTTCAGGAAGACCGTTTTCTCCAACATATTTTACACAGAGCACAGGAAGACCTATACTGAGCTGGTCAAGGTTGTTTTAGGGAAGTCTTTATCCCTACATGAAATACTATTTGCAAAATATGAATGCTATAGTATATCAGTTAAACAAAAAGCCATCTTGTAGTGCTGATGCAGTGCTCCGCAGTGATTGGAACATACACTCTCCAGGCAAAATCCATAACAGCTCACAAAGTCCCTAAGCAAAGAGTATTGCAGCTTTATAGCTGCTCAGAAAACAAGGGTAGGAAACCCAGATGAAATTATAAATGCAAGTATAAAATGAAAAAGAAGATAATGATGAGCTGCATATATATGTTCTTATGTTCATAAATGCAGTAGAATCTCTATCATGCAAAGCATTTTTATTTCGTGTCTTGATTTTTACCTGAGGCTATAACAGCTACTATGATTTTGCATCATTTCTCAAAATGGAACAATTCATCTGAAATAATTTATATCAGTTTATCTCTGCTGACTTCACTGGGATTATGTCTTTATCTCTCTCATAAGAGATTTCTGAATTTTCATTCACATTTGAAACACTTAGAAATACCATCTTCTCCCCTCCGTTCATATAGGCAGTGCACTACCCTTTTAAGGTCCAATTTTCATTAAGTCAGCACAATGGTTTTCCTTTATTTCTATGGGAACTGAATCATATCATAAACTAAATTAAATATCACCTCATAGTATATACATTGCAAATTTTCAGACTTCATGCATTCAGGCAGTTTGAAAGCTGAAGCTAACATAAAACCTATTTAGTAGATGGAGTAATAGCTTCTTACTTAAAATCCATTAAAGTAATTTCACGTGAAAACAGCCTGGCTCCAGCTTATATCCAGGATATTTCATAAAGTTAGTGATACACAGTCAGATCACATATGATGCCATGGGAGAGGAGAGAAAAAGAGAAGATAAAAACAAGTTGTAAATATTTTCAAGACTGTAATTGTTCAAGACATAAGAAACATTAGCTGTTAACATAATCAGTAGGAAGCATCATCTATCGTGAGCAAGTGTTATTTTCTGGATGTGCTTGTGTGAAAGAATTCAGCCTCTAACACTGCCTGTGTATCTCTCCAGGAAATGTTGGATAACTTATGAATCTGCTAGGCAACAGTAATTAATTAGAGACACTTAAAACCAAGAAATCCCTGGTGTGAGATCAGGTTTATTCAAGTTTTTAAAGAAGAACTTTGTAGATTGCACATCCCTCTTGGGTGATGACAATTATTCATGACACTGAAGTTAAGAAACTCAGAGCTTATATGCATGTATGAAAATACCACTCGCCTCCTGAGACCAAACTCTTAAGTATTGATTACTGTACAAAGAATGACTTAAGTCATTATAGCTCCACTGAACCCAATGAAACATAGATATCTAAAGGGTTTTGATTATGTCTTTGGGCATAATTTCTGGAACAAGGTCTCACAGGAAGGTCTTTTTTCTGACATGACCTATTTTCAGCTATATATCCAATTTTATAATGGCAGTGATGTAAGGTAAGATAACTAACACAGAGATGAAGAACATTTAGATTTTTGAAGCAAGCAGGATGTGGCACATAGCACTTAGTGCTCACGGTCAAGTCAGGTATCTAACTTAATAGTGATATGTGTTGAAAAAACAGACGTGAAAGCTGAAGGGGCCCGATGCCAGGACAAACACAAAACTAGAACATAGCTTGGGATACAGAAGCATTAGTCAAAGCTTTAGTCAGGCAGAAGCTGTCTCATACTGATGAACTATTATAAACTTGCTGGGTGTGTCTACCAGAAAATCTTTTCTGCCTTATTACTACTACTTTTTCTTTTCATTCCTGGAGTGTAGTGGGTTTTGATGAGGTTATGTTTCAAAATAGCCTGTGTATGTGGCAAACTCAGAGCAAGCTTGAGGCCCCCTATTTTATACAAAGGACCGGACGAGTGGCTTCACCCCAAGATGAAGAGCAGGGAAATAAAAGTAATTTATCTCAATGTTTGCTTCCCACATAGATCTCTGCACTGACCTGTTGCAGAGCTCATCTTTCTTAGGCAAGCTGTATGGAATGTTTGAATTAAGATAGAAGCTACGATTAGCGTTGTATCTTTGTGGGTATAAGCTTCTAAGTGTAATAATTTGTTTGTTTGTTACAACATACATACTGCCAAGCCTGGGAGACCTCATGACTCTTATGATAGCCTAATGTAAAAGAGAGGCATTTTTATTTGGAAAGGCATGATAAATCCCTATCCTGGGACCTCCCTTTAGGAACCATTTAAGAAAAGCAAAGCAGAGCAAAAGCAATTCAGAAAGGTGTTTAATAGAAAAATATTCCCCAGAACATATGAAATATAACTGGACAAAGAAGTTTGAAATTTAATTTAAGCTAAATGTTTATTTAGCTTAAGACATTTATCTAGTGACAAAGTTTTCAGAATGTTTTCATGTAGAAAAATCTGTAATGTAAATGCTATCCTTTTATCTGGGAAGTAGCAGGTCTGATTGGGAAATGTGCATCCAATAATAAGTACAGTGTGTTGGTCTTTCTATATTTGCTCTCTTCTGTTTCACTTCTAGCTGCCAATTAAGTAATGTTTGTTTTTTTCTGAGGTAAGGTAACACTATTCATCTAAAAAGGTACATTTCTGTAGCTGTTTTGGAAGTTCTCATACCATATCATGGAATATTTCTGTCACATTGACTTGCAAAACAGTATTTGGTTACTCAAGTCATCAATCAGTACTAGTAGTTACTAGGCAGAAATGTGCAAGCGTCAGTGATATAACGCTATTCAATAGTTAAGAATGTAATGCCCAGTGCTAAAGAGTCGTTGGTAGATATTATTACTTTTATCTATAAAGTTACCAGTTCACATCAAGGTTGGCATGGCTTAAAAATTTTCACCATTTGATCTGGCCAACTTGAAATGTGATTTCTGTTCGATTACATAGGGACAGGTGTTTCTGTTACCAAAAGTTTCAGTAAAAAGGCCAAGAACTGAAGAAACTTGAAGACTGAATTCTTCCTTTCTCCGTGGCCCCTCAACCAGCTTTTTACATCAAGGTTGAGGCTAACAGGCAGGTTTGGTGTAACTACCTGTGCTGCCTCTCTTACGCAGGTAAAGAAATGTCAATATGTAAGGTACCTGATGTGCTTCCTGTAAAAAAAAATGCAGTGGAGACTGTGCTGAAGAAGAATAGGTCTGTTGTAGGAGGTTATTTAAGAAAACAAAGCATAAATCATAACACCTGCTTGCACAGGAAGGGAGAAATGTACTCAAACACGCCTTCATACATAAAGCAAAGAGGTGAAAATAGTAGGAGTATCTGTCTGAATAATGAAGGGCTTGGACATATGGATAAACAAGACTATTCAGGAGCAATGAAAAGAGATTTTGGAACCGACTTACTTTCTCTTGCCGTCTCCAACACGCAGACAATGCAGTCCCAAATAATAGTGAGAAATGCACACTGTGCTGCAAGACCTGTTCTTCATCTTTATTGTACTCGATGTTTTCAGGGAAGGGAACATCTTGCACTTTTCTGGCTGGCTCAGCTTCAGTTTCTGTGACACTTTTTTATACTGCCCTTCCACAGTGACAATGTCACTATGATTGTAGTCATTGAACTGACCAAATAAATGCCTGTCATTTCTTAAAGTTGGAAAAAATCACTGTCTGAACATATCTACCAATTTTGTAAAGAGCTATTTGGTACTTTTGCAGCACATTCTTTTAATAAATGATTTTATAGGTGGCTCTGACTCTGTAAAGGGAGGTGAGCAAGAGACAGTAACATTAAAAGCAAAATATCAGAGCTGAACAGCAATAAAATTATCTGAATTATAAGTGCTTTCTAGGTAGTCAGCGTGTAAGTAATAAAGGAGAACCCAAGTGCAGCTCTACCAGGTCTGACACTCAGATGTCCACCCTGCTTCCTCCTTCATTTCAGGATCCGCTTCAGATCTCTGGCTAGCAAAGGCTTTGCTGTGCAGACTGCATAGAGGTGATGTAGAGGTGAGTGTCAGCAAAACTGCCTACAAATACGATACTGTTATATGATCTTTAGCATTTACAGAAAACTAAGTCATTACAAAAAAAAATCTAAAAACAAAATGCACATTGCAAATTCAGAAAGAAAGGAACACCATAAACAAGCTGCCAAGGTAAAAAACAAGACACTATAACCCTCCATTGGCCTTACCCAATGCTGCTTGTGCCCTTGTTGCCTTTGTTCTGGTCTAGCTCTGGCATACGTAGGCCAACATTCACTAATTACTGAGAACTGGAAAATGGTTGCTGAACAGTGTTAAAAGGTCTTTCACATTTAAAGCCTATGTTGATTTAACATGCTCAAAAAAAAAAAAAAGCTTACTCAGAAGAACCTCAAGAAAACACAAAATATTGCACTACTAGATAATTGGAGCTCACACTGGGTACATTATGTGATCGCGCGTACAGCTCCAGCTGCACTTTACCTGTTTAGCCCTCCCCCAGGCAGAGGGCACAGGAATTGTTACCCCACCTTAGAAACTTTCCATGGAAAGGTGTGGTCTATTGTTGCCAGCATTACATCAGATCTTGAAACTGCCTGCACGCAGCGAGGAAGCAGTTAGAACCTGCCAGGACCTTAAATTGCAAGAAATACTACTGCAATCTTACCATAGCTCACTTTTTTTTTTCTTCAGCTTACTGAAAACTTACTCAGCTACATAAAGATTTGTCTGGAGAACTGGGAATAGGCGAGCAGGGGGGCACTGGCACACCATCAGCTATGAACAGCATGCAGCATATGTGTCTAAAAGCAAGATTTACTAATGCTTCAGGCAAAGCTGCAGAGGAGAGGAAAGTCCATGGGAGACTGCATAGCTCATGGGACTGTCAGTGGTACGCACTCTTCGGAAAGCTGGTCACCAGTTTAAATTCTAGCCAGGCAATTGGTTTGGGCAAGATACTAGGAAATAGACATTTGGTAATTTAATGCTTGTATATAACACTAGCTTCACTTCTCCAGCTAACAGATTCAGCTCAAAAATATGAAATTAGCATTGTTACATTCATGTCTGTTTTCTAAGATGCCTGTCAAATTAGGAAATGTTGGAGTGTTTTGAAAAAAAAAATGTTTTCCTAAAGCAACTTTTAAAAAGATTTAAAATGAGAAGTACCCTGAGTATATTCTCATTTTCTAAAGGGGCAAAAGAATCTCTAAGTAGCCTACAGAAGCTATTGTGGTACTAGTTTTATCAGTAGATTTGCAATAAATCGTGGCTTATATATAGAAACAGAGCTGTATTAGCATTCTGTGAGAAAGAGGCTATTTCAGTCTGTTCATCCACTAAGGAGATAAAGCAGGCTGTTATGTCAGCCTTGACAGCAACTCTGAGTTTTCCTGGATATGTCTAAGAAAAGGGTTTTATAACTATCACCATATGGAGGTATAACATGTGATGCAGCCTAGAGCTATTTCCTTTGAAAGCAGAGCTCTACATTCCTGTAAGAAAACCATATGTATAAAAGGCTGTTAACTTGACAGGGTACCTGGCATGGTTAAGTTACAATACATTTCACCAGAATAAATTTGCAATTTTCTGTTTGTACCTGCAGCTAGATATAGAATAACTATACATTTTAATTTACTTACGATTTTTTTTTGGCCAAAGATCTCTAAAAAGGGCTCTGGGTAACTCCGGTCTTTGGGTACCTGGTTAGTCTTACCTTTCCAGGTGAAAAAAACTCACCTGAACAGACACTATAGTTGTGTGAGTAATTCAGGCCGCTTGAGGGGAGAGAAAGGACAGAGGTCTAGGAAAGCAGTGTCTAAATCACACAAGATTTGTTGAGTCCACTGGCTTTTTTTGGAACAGAAGAGCATGGTGTGCTGTGGAGTTGTGCCCTGGAGCTCTTCCAGCTAGTGCAGACACAGGGTTTTCAGATAGAGGGTAAGTTATACCCCAACGCAGCGCAGAGTTTCTGTTTTGCTCTGTACTAGTGTCTCGTAAATCAGTGTGTAAAGACCAGGTTGGTAGTTGTAGCAGAGGAGATGTCCGCTGGCTCTCACGTTCTCCAGATCTTGCTCCTATGAGGGACAGCTGAGTGGAACAGGCTGTTGTCTTTGGCTCTCTTGCTTCTCAGTGCAGGACATCCACTGCTTCTTTGTGCTCTGTCTTTGTCCCCTTGCAGGGAACCAGACTGCTCTGTGACGTCTTTCTCTGCTTTCTGCCAGAGGCTGCCCGAGCGCGGAGGAGGTAGCAGCACAAGGGGATAGCCTCCTCCTTATGCGAGCTTTTCCCCTTTCTAAGCAACCCTGCATGTGCTCTTTTGTCCCCTTTCTTGCATCTAGACGCAGAAGACAGTGTTGTGCGTAGGGCGACAAGCACCTACTAGTATGGGTGAACTCCCCCCCTATTTTGAACCTTTTTAACTAGGGAACTGAAGGGAAAATATTCATAAATGCAAACATTAAACCAGAGTGTTGGAAAGTACAGTGATTTTTACAAGTTAAAACAAGATCAAGAATCTCAGTTACTACATGTTCCAAGCAGATCCCCATGTTTGTTTAAAATATAATACATCTGTATTTAGTTTAAATAAAAGACTATAACCATACTGGTATTTACTATGAGTAGGTGTACATGTCAGGGCTTAAACTGAGTGAAGAATGTGACTAAAATATTTAAGTTGGCCCTCTTTCTTGACAAGAAGTCACTATCTTATTAACTGTGGGACACAGGTTTACACAAGATGTTGTCCTGAGTAATAGCAGTGGTAATTGTGACATCATGCAAAACCCCCCCACAATGTTAATGAATAGATTTTTTTAATTAAAAGTCTTTAGAGGATGAGAATCATGGTAATAACTCTGAAAACATTTGCAAGTAAATGTACTGTACATAATCAAAGTGAATCTATTCAACTTCTGGAGCATAGCAGAGAAAAACAAGTGCTAGAAACTCAGTCTAAGGAGAGAGGGCATTACCATAAAAGAGTAATCCTCCTAAATGCTAGCCACGGTGGAATGCCATTTCCATCGTTGCTTCTGATAAATCATGAACGTTAGCTCACCACACATCAGTCACTACACAAAGACTGTTTTATCAAATAAAAACATTGCCACCAAGGGTCAGGCAGTTTGGCCCAGGCTTTCTGCAGAATTGAATGGCATAATTTTGACAGGGCGTGAGTTCTTGTAGTTATTGCAATGTGCTCAGCTGACCAGTTTTTATTTATAGGCTTGGAGTACTTCACAGACACTGGGGGAATCAGTGGCAGGAGGGACAGAAAATATCTGTATAAGCATATTCACGTGAATAACATAACAAATTGATAGCGATTCACATTATGGATGATTTTCCACATTACTGCCTTAAACTAGAGGTAGCAGGTAGCTAATCCCAAACGTGAGGATCTGGAAATGTTTTTAATCAAAGGTTAGGTAGCACCGTCGCTAGTGTTAATAAGGGGTGACTTCCATCCTACGTGCTATTGTTCACTGGAATAGGAGAAAAACGCCCCAGCGGTCCTACGAGAGGTTCGTACGCGCGCTTCACGCCAGCGTTGCGCCCATCGGGCAGCAGCGAGCAGCCTCTTTGCTCACAGCAGCGGTGGCGCGGTGACGGTTTCTGCGGCGTCTTCCCCAGGGAGCGAGCCCAGCGGCTACGCTTGGATGTCGGTCCCGCGGGCAAACGAGGGAAAAGGGGGGTGTGAGAAGGCCGGAGAAGGGTAAAGCCTTTATTCCACTTCGCATCCGAGTTAGCCGGGGCAGGCTGCTGTAGACGCTGGTAACGCCGGGGAGTCAATCGAATACCAGACGGGAAAGCGGTCCGGGAGGCTCCAGCGTCCGGCTGCCTCCCCACCCGCCTCCCACCACGGGTCTGCACCTTAGCCTGCGCAAAACGCCTGCGTTTTTAAACTTATCAGACGCGAGCACCTCTTGAGCAGCTGCCTTGTTGCTTACCTAATATCGCCAAAACGGCATTACCGCAGTCACGCCGGGGGGAGGAAGCGAGAGCAGCGCTTCCCTCAGGGGCGCTGAGCGAGGCCGGTTACCAGCCCGGCGGTGCAGGGCTGCCGCCCCTGGAGCCAGGCACCACGGCCCCCCAGACTGCATGCTGCTCCACTGCCCGCTGAGGCAAGGGGCGGAAGCACGCCAGGCCCTGGGCGTCAAAGGTGCTCGGGATACCATTCTCCTCCCCCGCTCCTGGCCCCTCCGAGAGTTTGTAAAATGGAGGCGCTCCCTCCGAGAGTTTGTAAAATGGAGGCGCTCCTTCCTGCCCTGAGGGCACCGAGGGCTGGTGAGGGCCCCAACGCGCCTCACCTGGGGCTCCCCCGCCCCGGCGCCATTTAAGGGTGGCCCGGAAGCTTCCACCAGTGCTGGCCATGGGGGATGGAGGCTGTGCCTGGGCAAGGGGTGCAGCCGGAGGCCCTGGTGGTCAAGGCGAAGCGAATTTGAGGTAAATGTGAAGCCTGCCTGGCCGGAGGGGAGCACAAAAGCACGGGGCAGCGTGGTGGCCGTGGCGCTGCGGCTCCTGGGGCTCAGCCGCGTGCGGATGGCGTGTCGCTAGGCTTTGGGTAAGTCTGTCCTCGTCAGGCCTCGCTGCGAGAGCCCTCGTGGCGCCAGGCGAGCCCTCGCCACAGGGCTGTGAGAAGGGGCAGCGCCGAGCCACTGCTTGCGTCTGCCTTGCGAGCGTGTGTGTGTGTGTGGGGGGACAAAATCAGGGGGCCGAGCAAAACCCCAGTTCAACTCCTAAATTTTTCAATTTAACTCTCAGTTTTTAGGGAGGAGGGGTGATGTCTGTGAGTCACGAGTTTGTATGTGGAGAAACCGAATGCAAATCGGCCTTTAAGTCTCATCCTGACGCTACACCTGCAACCATGTGAATAACCCTGTTGCTTCAGCCACGACTGCTCAGGCACTGGGAATTAGTCATACCAAAGCGCTGTGCTGAATCAGGCCCTTAGAAAATACTGGGTGTGTTTCTGCTCGCAAGCGCTGGAGGGGAGAGGCAATTCCTGAATTTGATTAAACCTTCACTTAGGTGATTGAGGAAGAAGGGACTTCAGAAACAGTAGCTTTGGCTTTTAATAGTTACTGCCTGGTCCAAAGCCTAGCAAAATTGGTCTCAACATAAACCCAGTTCAGTGGGTTATAACAACACATTTTATAATATATAAATATATATTTTATAATATAATCTGTTTGTAATAACATATTTTCATGCACTTCATTTTTTTGGGCAGCTGTCCTGCATGACCTGTCTCTGCCCGAAGATGAGTGTTTCTGGAAAGCTTGAGCCAAAATTCCTTAGCTGCTTCTTGAAAGCACTGGAGGAAAGGAGAATAAGTATGTTTCTCCTATTGTAAAAGCACTTTGGTTATGTTCCCTAAAATGCTAATGTAAAAAGTACATTAAAAATGGCAAAAAAAAGGGGGGGGGGAGGATCTAAATGAATCTTTCAGGATTTTAGCCATAACTGAAGAGGGCTTATGCCTTTTCCTTTAGGAAAGTGAAAATGCAGTAAAGACCACTTCTGAAATTGCTCACTGAGTATCTGGAAATGCTTATTTAGACTTTATCCTGCAAGCTCTTGTAGTTAATCTCATACTTGTGAACAGTCATTAAATGTAATGGGTGTGAGATCACCATCTAAATTCTGCTGAGTTGCTTCATATTTACTTAGCTAAAGCTGGCAGGTGTACGGTTGTCTGGTTGCTGTTGGGACAATTTTCCAGGGAAGATTATAAGCCTATCAGTCAAAAGCTTGTTTAAAAAAATACCCCCAAAATGAAACAAACAGCGAATGCTTTAGTGGTTTGGAGCACTGGCAGCAGACTGCCTATTTTTGCTGAAAAAAGTATTGTTACAAACAGCTCTGACACTGTTGTTTAAAATCAGTACTGCAGAAAATGGCTTCTGATATAAACATAATAGTGCAAATCATTTCTCTGTTGTGGAGCTCCCCTGCAACGACAGCAGGAGTATTGCCCCTGTAAAATCACTCTGCCTCTCTGGAGATGCTTCCCAGGTTGCTCTCTGTAGCAGAAACACTGCGCCCTGCAAAAGGAGCTAAAGCGTTTCCTGGAGGCAAGGTTTGTCGCAGAGGAGCTCCATCAGGAGCAATGAGACTTCTTCCAATTTGCTCTTTTTTTTTTTTTTTTTCTGTGAATACTAGGTTCTCTTAATACCTAACTGACAAAGGCCTCCATCTCCTATATGATGACAAATACCTGCTAGATGATGCACATATTTACTGGAAACACCTAGCAATCCTGCCTTCCTCCTGGGCTGTGTCCCTCTGAGGGATAGCGGAGAGTGTAAAGAGAGAGTCTGTCAGTTGTTTACTTGAATTTGAAGTCGCATGTTTAAAAAGGTCAGTGTAAATTGGGCATGTGCTTTATAATTAGTTTCCAGAGATTAGTGAGGTGCTAATGACCAGCATTCCAGGAGCTGCTGTTCATGCACACAGAGGGCATGCAGGTGTATTGGGTCTATAATCGCAGTAATACAATGGGAATGATAAATTCAAGGGAAAGAGGTAAAGCTGTCCTAAAGGAGATCCTAGTTTAGAAAGCTGAGAAGGAAGCATACTGAAGAAAAATGAAGCCTGGAACAATGTGAAAGAAAGAAAGCAGCCTGGGGGCACTAAAAGACGACAAACTAAATGTGCAAAATTTTACACATGTATTGGCTTCTGCTTCACATATGGTCACTTAAATTGAGTGGTAAGAAAAGATCTTTCTCAGTCATTTAGATTTACCACATAAATGTACTTGGCTAGATTTTTCAGCCAGTGCCTAGTAGGTGCCCGTATCCTTGTGGCTGAGATGGAGCACAGTATTTTGTTGTTCTCTATCAGCTCACCGTTGCAACCTTTCTCCTCCCTCCTCTTCCAAAAGCCAGAGCAGGGAGGGAGAAGGGAAAGAAATCCCGAGGGACTAGATGAATGTCAGAGCGTTAACGCTTAGCTGATGACAACTGTAAGGATTAATTCAAGCTGGTTAAATCCTTCTTAGCTAGAATAGGGACTAGCAAACCATCTGGTGGAAAGAGCAGTGTGACAGGACTAAAAGGAAATACTGAGTAGTCAAGGGAAAAATAAACCTCTCCGCAGACTTTTGGGAACCGCCGTGTCTCCTAGGCAGCTGACCGCAGCAAGGGACAGTCTTGATCCACAATAATTCAACTAATTATTGTGGCAAAGTATTGTATTTCCAGCTCAGAAAAACTTGAATATTATGCTTTTAAATTTATTATATGAATGCACAACTTTTTTATAAAAAAGACTAAAATCATACATTCAATGAAAAATCATTAGCAAGAAAATAAATTGTAGGGTATAATGTGTTTTCTACTGCCAAACTATGTTATTCTATTGCTTCATTACTGGAGGCATTTTCAAAGGATCTTTACAGGTGAATCTCTTTTCCCCCTTGCTGTTCTTGCCAGCCCTTCCCTCACTCATTCATCTGAGAGGTGCTGTTGGTCTCCATGAACACTTTGCTTTTTCATGAAGGAGAAGAAATGAAGTGCATGTCATCACAAAGACAAAATACAAGTGACCCAAATATACAGACAGGTGCAGGATCACAAATCTTGGAGCTAGTGGAGGCTGGCTGGCCAACAAGGAGATTAGCTTTGAGGAATTAAGCGTGTTTGTCTCTGGGGAAGATCAGACAAGGTAAACCAGATTTTATGATGAAGTCTCCCTTCTGTGATGTCGCTTCACTGATGCTTATATTAAGAATGTCTTGCTTGCAGTGGGTGTAAGCTTGTTTCACTTGGTTTAGTCTCCTTGTAAATGGAGGAATCTGATGAAACCTTGTAAGAATTTAATTTACAGACCTTGTGCTACAAGGTGCATGCTGCTACCCTTGAGCTGTATATACTAGTAAACTGGCTTACTGCGAATTATTGGTAGTAGCTCTGCATGCAGTCTCTCAGGAAGTTTCCAAAGTGCATTCAGTAAATGTATTTTTCTTCCATTCTGGTCTGTTGGTTCCCTTTTTAAGCCTGGAAACTCTCTTGTTTATCATCATCTTGAGATATAAAAATATTTATGCAGCTCGTGTTGTTGTTCCACTGCAAGGTTTTACTAGCTTCCTGATTATAGAGAGCTTGTTTGTCTATGAAGAATTTTTCATCCTGCTGCTCCCAAAGTATTGCTGTGAAGGAATTTGTAGATGTAGTGGGTTGGCATATAAGTGAATGTAGCAAATGGCTTTGCAAATACAAGAACCTGGCAGAAAGTGTTTGATTTTTTTCAGATTAAAAAAACACTAAAGCTTTCGTCCACATCCCTCTTCTGAATGTGGAAGGTCTCGAAGAGAAAATGCCCAGAGTACAAGTCGAAACAGGAGAGTCCTATGGTCTATAAGGCTTGTCTTGTATTTGCAATGAGCGTGTTTTGTGCAGGGCTCGAGGCAATAAAAGTAAACATGCTTATAGCCTATGTTGCTACAATATAGGACTACAGTGGAGCAGAGACTTTATTTAAAAACGCTAGCATAGATAGTCTTGTTCTTGAGCCAGACCTTGGCCTCTGAATACTGTTGGTCTGAAGAAATATATTTAGAACACATCTGAACTAAAAGGTTTCATCCCTGCTCCAAATTTTCTCAATTGTTTAAAAGATTGTCTTCCCTCAGTGGAGTAGCCCAAAATAAAGATAAGCCATGAATTTTGGATCCAGATGAGAAATAAGAGGATCAAAGGAATCAAAATATCAGCAAAGATAAAAGTCTGTTTGCCAATGTCAGGTCTTACTGCTGATAATGAACGTAAAGGGCTTTTTGGATCCGTGGCAATATCAAACAGGAAGCAACTGTGTGTGTTTATCAACTTTTTTACAACACAATCATATGTTTCTGAGAATAGCCTCTGTCTAATCCAAGATAGGTAGTAAAAAATCTCTTAACAACCTCTGTATGTCAGAATACTGGACATATCCCAAAATCTGGAGTAACTTGGTTTGGGTCTTTTAGAGCATTTATGAGTAGCTTGTCCAGTAATATTAAAATTGTATGAAAGGCTGAAGCTGTTGGTCCCCTTTTGTTTTGATCTTGATGAAAATCTATCAGTCTGGTCAGTTATTCTCTCAAAACAGCTGTGCCTTTAGCATGTAAAGTAAATAATAGGAATGAGTCATCAGGGTGAATTTGCAGGAGTCCCAAAGGAAAAAAATATCCTGTAAAACTGAGTCATGAGGAGGTATCTTAAAAAAGCATCTTGAAAAAATCATAAACTGAATAGTGAAATTCACATTGCTATCAATAATGTTCATCAGTCAATAATTACTAATAGCACAGTGCTTCAAGTACCTCAGCACAAGACAAAAGCAAATATCATGTAGTTATTCTATTGCTGGGCAGAAGTACATTAAAACTTTTTAAATTTTATGTTTTTAGCCATCATAAGAATGGACATGCTGGTTCAGACCAAGGATTCATCTAGCCCGATACCTTGTCTCCATTGGCCAGAAGTGGATGCCCAGAAAAAAATAAAAGTAGGGTAGGTGTATATAACACCCTTCCCCTCCCTCCCTTCTTCTTTTCCACCCCCATGTGCTCTCCCAACCTCCAGCCATTTTCAAGCTAGACAATTCCTGAAGCTGATGGGGTTGGTCATTTTGTAATCCCCAGTGCATTTGTCCAGTTGCTTTGTGATATCATGTAAGCTTTCTGCTTATTAAAAGTGTAAAAGGTTCATGAAAGGGCAAAAAAATGTATAGGACAACTTCCATTTGAGATTCCTGGTTGTGGTGTTTTCCTCAGTCAAACACAAAAGGAGATGGTTGTTTACCCAGCATGTGATAGACCTGTACAACTCTTCCCCCAAAGGATGCTGTAGATTCAGAAAGTTCACCTGAGTTTGAAAGGCAACTGGACAAATGCTTAGTAAAGAACCAACAACTTTGGTTTGTTCGGAAGCTGACTCCTGCTAACTTCACTTTCTCTTCCAATGCAAGAAATAGTGCACGAGATGAATGGTTGGTTCCTATCCATGTCCTCCGGGATATTTAAGAGTTTGCAGACCTCTAATGTATCTCCTTTAAGTTGTCTTCTCTGTGCTGTAGAGTTTCTACTCGAGCATTCCTCAGATGGAAGTTTTCATACATTTGGTCATCCATGTTCCCCTCTTATGAGCCTTTTCCATTTTTAATGTTTTATTTTTGACCAAAGCTTTGTTGAGTACATAGTGTGAAAGAACCACAGAGGTATGTAATGTTGTAATTATATTTTCTGTTTCATGACCTCTTGCTTTCTTAACTCCTGGGATATGGCTATCCTTTTTGACTACTGCCAAGCACTGACTTGATGATTTTATGGAAATCTTCATCTTAACATTTTGAACAGCTACTGGAAAATGGACAAAGCATTAACTAGGGTTCTCTTTGTAATTCCGAAACTAAAGACTAATGAATAACTCTTCTTTACAGCTATCTACAAGATCATACTTGTATATGCATACTGAACTTCATTACC
This sequence comes from Apteryx mantelli, assembly GCF_036417845.1. NCBI lineage: Eukaryota > Metazoa > Chordata > Aves > Apterygiformes > Apterygidae > Apteryx > Apteryx mantelli. Next base: position 8,460,434 of record NC_089985.1, on the reverse strand, counting down.
ATTAATAGCTTAAGTGATCTCAGTCTGCACCTTAGGCACCATAATATTTTTCTGCAGTTGGCCTGAAATGTGTTAAATTTCCTGTGACAGTTTGCAGCCGCCATAATCATACTTGTATAGCACAGAATGTGAAACAAGCGCATCTGCAATTACACGTGCTTTGTAATGGATAATTAATGAGATACCTTGAAGTTATTGGAAATGTGCTTATATGGTTATGATCGATTATAGTGATCAGATACTGAAAAGCAATGTTAGCATTCCTTTTCTGTCATCCTGCTGCTACAGGAGTGATCACAACTTCCTTTTCTTTCTATTGCAAGCAGTCCAGAGGAGAGTGATGAGGGTTATCGGGGTATAGAAAATAAGATGTATGAGGCAATCTGGCAGGACAAGGATTGTCTAGCCTAAGGAAAAGGACACCAAAAAGAATTCAAGGACTGAAAAGCTGCTGTAAAGGCAAAAGGACTAATCTGTCCTCCATGTCCATGTAGTCTATAAGGATTAACACAATGTCAAGAAAAAAATGAGTCTGCAATAGAATTGCTATCTTCCCTTCACTAGAGGCCCTGAAACAAAGTCCTTACCTTAAAAGAGCTGTCGTATGCTGCTCTTAGTGAGACAGGGATAACTTCTAAAATTTACTTGACATTACAGCATGCTTCTATATGTTTTCTGTATCAAATGCTAAGTGAAGTTGGTCCTGTTCTGAGTATAAGTGTCCCTTCTTAGATTCCTCCCAGGCCTATCTGTAACTGGCAAAAGTGGTCAAATAACAGTTTTCAAAGAGTTTTTTTAATAGAGAGAAAAGTTATCTATCTAGACTTCTTGTCTGGTAAGAATATCACTATTTTTTGGCATTTTTTTCACTTTATTCTTTGTGTAAATTCTTTTATTTCAAACATTCTGATCCCCTGAAACCTTATTGTATATGAGATTTAAGGACTGTTCTACAAATCTTGTGCTACTTTATTCTTTAGCAGCTTGATATTTTTTCTGTTAAAGCCAGTAGCAAAATCTCTTGAAGCTGGAAAAAAATTTAGTGCAAGCCAGCACAAATTAATTTCACTGTCTGGAGCACAGTGTTCTTAAGGATGTAAATAATCTAATGTTTAGAAAATCTTTGGAGTCTTCAGTTTGTCAGCCGCTACTAAAATATGGTCATGAAAAAGTTCTCAATTTAATACAGATGAAACAATTGAAACTTTTGTGATAAGCAGAGCAGTTAAAGCATTTAATGGAAAGTGATATGCTTTTAAATGGGCTCTTTAATGAGCATGTCTAGTTCTACAGCAGACACACAGGCAGAGTAGAAAACCTATGGCAATCAGTATGACTTTCTGTCAGGCTATAGTAATGCCAAGACTTATGCACACACAAATTTGATGTCTTGCTGCACTGAATGTAAAAATATGGGCATAAATCTTAAGACAGCCTTCTCTGAGATGCATACTAAAGAAGGAAGATACTGTAAGAATCTAAGTACCACAAAGTTGTTCTATTCTGACTCTTATATTAGTTGTCCAAATGAGAGCTTTCAAATTTGCGCAGGTATTGTAGCCAGTAAGACTTTTTCAAAATTATAAGGACAGTAACAACATATAGCCTAATTACAAAAACTAGTACTTGTGAGAATCCTGATATTTTTGGATACCTATTTTTAGAACCACCTTGATTTGATTTATTTTTTTAACATGCTCTTTTTACTTTGTTTGAATACAGAAAAGTAGCAACTTTTTGGAACTGTAGAGCTGGTTCTAGTTACCGCTAGCGTTTGTAGCCCCAGGCACCCCATAAAATTCTCTAGGACTTCAGAACAGAAATAAGTAAAAGGAAAAATGTACTGCAGCTTCTATGTTGATGTTGGCTGTCGGCCCGTGTACCTATCGAAGTTTTTTGCTGAATATTGGCTGTGCCACAGGGTGTAGGAATTGAAGCAATACCTTTCTGAAGTAACCTTTATTTCAGAAACAGAATTAAAGAAAGTGCAAAAAACAAATGTTTCACAGGCAAGATTTTTCATGCAGCTGAAGAAATGGTAAGATGAATTATTACAGAAGGACCATGCCAAATGCTTGATGAGAGGTTACAATTCTGGGCTTGTGACTCGCAGCAAAAGCAAGCAAAGGCTACTGGTTTGCTTTGGGAGACATCAACACAGCAATAGATCCTTGTGTGCCACAGGTCAGGAAGCCTTCAAAAAACTTGGAGAAAGTCCCAAGCAGGGATCAGTGAGCAGTAGCTGAAGCCTACAGAGAAGATATTAAGACTTTAGGAAAGTGCTGGGCCAGTGAGAAGGCACCGTAAGAGGGAACGTAGTGTGAAGGGAAGGCTGGCAGTAGCAGCGGCTCTGCGCAGTGATGGTGGTTGGTGGGGGGAGCTGCAGGGCAGAGGACTGGGCCTTCCCGTGTGGGTTTCAGCAAAGATGCAAGATGGGGAGCAATTCATTTGAAGTCCTGAGAGGTGCAGCAGCACCGAAAGAGGAACCTTAGTCTCATGCTGGTGGGACAAGTGTTGGCCTTTTTACCCTACAGCTGTTTTTTGGGGACAGGAATAAAGAGGAGATATAGCAAGAAGATAGTCTTATACTGCTTGTTGTGTTGTCTGTTTGCACTTGCATGTGGAGCTTGGTCTTGTCATCACATATGAGGAATTAGCTGATTTCAGTCTGGCAAAAAGTTGTTTGGCAAGTTATTTAACACTGCAGGCAGGAAGCTTTCGTAATTCACGACTGTATTATTGAGTCTTTCCAGTTTCAGCTGCCCTTGTTTGGAAGAGCTGTGTCTTCTAGTATTAAATGGTCACAGATATCAAATACTAGATTTCCTCTTCTCCTTTCCCATTTTCCCTTTCTGGAGTCTTTTTTCCTTTCTTTCTGAACAAGAATCAACACCAGTTTTTCAGTGGCAATATGTATGTGGTTGAGTGACCTGAGTATAGGACCAAAAACTAGAAACTTGTGAGTCTACTGCTGGCCTAACCTTGCTGTATGAAACTGTCAGTTGAGGTCATAGTTAAAATAGTTTCTGTAGAGTATGAGACTGAACTATGGCTTATCCATGGCGCTTCAGCGTAGATAAACTTTATTCTGACTGGCATGCTTGTTTTCCACATCTGTAATGCTCCTTAGTCCTCACGGGAGTATTGCGAGTGTTATCTAATGTGTATGGCAAGCACTCTGAAGAGTCAGAACATTGTCTACTTATTATGTCCATAAGTGACATCCTGACAGCCGGCTGTGAAGTTGGCTTAAATTCCTGATTCTGATCTTGTGCTTTATACGAGTAACTTATAGTTCTCCTGCAGTCAGTAGAATTGAAGAGCTATTGAAAGAGTGGGGTATGGTATCAAATCGGGTGCTAGGACTGTTTTCCGTGTATGTGTGGTTCAACAGTAATGATTATTTGGAAATCAAATTAATTTATTGAAAATGCTAATGTTGTCAAGAAATCAATGGCTTTAAGCATAAAGCATCTCAGTAAGAGGACTAAGGAGATAGAATTTGCTAGCTTTTGTTTAAGGCAAAATTCTGACAGTGGCTGCAGATGCACTAGTTGCAAAGAAATGCAAGTTGGCACATTTAACACACCTCAGAACACGAGAAGAGATAAACAGCTCTTCCTGTCTGAAGAAAAATAATTGGCATAAAAAGATGAATTGCGGCATGAGGAAAGCTTCATTTCTCAGCAGTAAGATAATGTTTTTCCTTTACCAACAGCCAAGCAGCAGAGAGAATGTTTTTATAGCTTTTTTTCTTTCTAAGATTATTGCAATGTGGCTAGAGAAGTCTAATATGTTATTTTCCATAGTTGTGTGGCTAAAGCCTGTCCCTGATGGTTTACTTTAAAACCCTGCTTTAAATCAGCAGTAGTAGCCCTTGCAAATTTGGGAAAAGAGCACTGATGCCCTTTAATACACGCAACAGAAAAGCTTCCCCGCTTGCTGTTTCTTCATGACAAATGGCTGTCGTTCACTTGACAAATCATACCTTAAGCTGTACGCTTGAGGTGAAATGCAGCTGGTGCTGTGAGACTCGCTGCCTATGTATTCTGAAAGCAGCTTGCGAGTTGTCGCGCTTTTGAGAAGGAGCCTACGTAGCACATCTTGCGTGGTACAGGCTGCGTGAATCGGTTCTGCTCAGTCCAAGCTGCTCCTCACGGGCCGCATGGGCTAGTGAAGCAGTCTTAGAGGTGTTTTGGCCCAGAGGGCAGAAGCAGAATGGATGTCAGTAGAAATGCAACAAAACGTTGGGAAATGTGAAGGGGAAGTCATGAGAACAGTTGTGCTTGAGAACAATTTATTTTTATTATTAAGAAAGGGGATAGTCAGCTCCCTCAACTCCTGGGCAAGGTAGAAAGTGCAGCTTTCTCCAGAGAAAGAGACCACAACTACTGTCACCTGACCTTGTGTCTCCATGAGTGAAGGCACCACGTACGCAGATCAAGGGTAATCTATATATCGGGTTCAGCAAGTCTGTTGCATTTCTAATTTCTGCACAGGTGAAAGAATTTGTTCTCCACAAGGGCAAAACCCAGGCTGTGCTGCTCCCTCCCTGCTGGAACTGCCTAGTGAACTCTCTTCCATATTTACGTTAGGTGATTCCAACTATCTGCCTTTAAACTAGTTCAAACCTCAAGCTAGGTTGAGCAAATGAATTGTGTGGCAGCTGATGTGTTCCTGCCGCTTTCCTTACCGGCGGGGGATAGTGAGCCATACTGTTTAACCCTTTCAGTGCAAGGCATACCTCAGAGATATTGCGGGTTTGATTCCAGACCACCGCCATAAAGCAAATATCGCAATAAAGCAAGTCACATGAATTTTTTGGTTTCCCAGTGCATATAAAAGTTATGTTTACACTATACTTCAGTCTATTAAGTGCGCAATAGCATTATGTCTAAAAAAAGATGTACAAAATGTGACACAGACACAAAATGAGCACATGCTGTTGGAAAAATGGCACCGATAGACTTACTTGACGCAGGGTTGCCACAAACCTTCAATTTGTGTTTTTTTTAAAAAAAAAAAAAAAAACAAAAAAACACAATATCTGTGAAGCGCAATAAAGCGAGGTGTGCCTGTGCCCTTCAGACGTCTTGCCCAGTTTCCTCGATGTGCTGGCTGCAGCTGATGGTGAGTTGTCCCTCTTGGGCTGTAAAGGTACTGGCACTGACACTTCCAAACTCCACTTGCTGGCTTACACGTTAAGATTTTATTTTGAATAGCTATTAAAAACACTAGATAGAGTAGTAAATATCACCACTTCTGCTCCTGTCTTTTCACTCATACCTGGCCAGATAAGTGCCGTTGAATTTGCCATGCTTTTTTGATCGGTGAACTTTCTCATGGTAGGCAAACCAAAGTGGTGTCTCTGTGCAGGCCATAACTTGTTTCTCAGAAAGGTAATTTTGAGTCTGTTAATATGAATTTAGTTAAAACCAGGCTTTTTAATCTGTTTGCATCTCCTTTTGTGCCATTTTTAATTGGAACTGTTACCCTCTTCCTAGTCAAATACCCATTTGTAAACAAAGTAGTACTATAAAACTCTTTGCTAGTCTCTATTGAAGGAAATAGCTTTTATACCATACAGAAGCACAAAGAAATGCCTTTTATTGACAGCAGTATTGGTGATGATGGGCTCTAGCTCTGTGTAATAAGGGAGCAAATGGTAAAAATCAGGCTTTCCATTTGAAGGTATTGTGGAAGTTGATGGAAACTCTTCTCCTGAGATTTGGGAGGGAAAAATTACAAATACATGCTCAAAAGATGCTCGTCCCTATGCATGGACTATAATTTGGCTGCTTTAGGGTGTGCTCTATGTTCCAAGTATGCTAAGGCTGGCTCTGTACTGTGCTGCACGTGTAACTAGGACATAATGTTCTTGGTAACTGTGCATCCGCAGACACTTTTGAAAATCAACAGGGTTCAAACCTGACTTTTGAAATTTGAAAGAGGAAAAACATGTGGCTGGAGCGCTACTCTAACTTTGATCTGTTCTATTTATAAAATAGGGTTGATAAAAGCTAATTAAGATTGACTTTTTGTTGCTCTACTTCTTATTTTTCCCATATGTCCCTTGCCAGATGTAGGGTAAATTTGGCTCTAGTTGTCAATGCCAATTTGCCACTGCTGTCTGTAAATCAATAGAAATGCATTGGTGTTTTGCTTGTGTTTCCTGGGGCATTGCAGGGCTTGGAGGACGTTGTCCTGTCAGTAACTATATTGGGAGACGCATCCATGCCACGCTCCTTGTACCTAGTGTGGTGTGTTCAGTGTGGGAACATCATCCTGTAGTAAGGTTATTCCACAGAGTAAAGTATCGGATTCCATTCGCAGAAACCTTGTTTGGACAATTAAGGTCATATTTGCCGGAAATGCGGCCTTTTTGCAAATTACAAATTACAAAATACAAATTAAGCAGGTGCCACACAAATAGAGGTGTTTTATAAAAGTTTTTAAAATGAGATAGATAATTGTTCCCTTCCATTTCCTTGCATTGTTTTTTAAGATTCCATTAAAAAAAAAAATCTAGAGTGCAGTATTTCCTAGTGACAGGTTAAGCAGCTTCTCCTTTGGCTTGGTTGTCTTAGCGTCTCTGCCTAAATGTTCTTAAAGTGAGCATCTGAAGTGCAAGAAGCAAGAACATAGGTATATGCATCACTTATTTCCCACAGAATTATCACTAGTTACATTAAAAATGGGCAACGGAGATAAGCCTGGGCTTGGAATAATGCTTCTCACTGTTTTATCTTGAATGGGTAAAACATCTTTGATGCTGCTGTGCTTAAAGTCTGTTTTACAGGACTGTAGGGCTGGATTTGCAGAAGTGTTTGCCTGTTTCTCCCAGCTCTCTCGTGTGTCCCTTATCAGACATAGGTTACATCCAGTTCTTGATGTAAATGCTTATTTGTCTGCTACTCTCCCTAAATCAATAGCAATGCGTTTGCCTTTTGCCTCTGTTCCTGGTGCATGCTGGAGCCCTACAGGCATCTAAATCTCAGCTATTTCCCTAATACCTTTTTTATTTTCAGATCTAGTCCTTAGTTTTTAAAGTGGACCTCTAATAAATGGATTTTGTGATTCATCATTACAAGTCTAAATATTACCCATTAAACTAAAGACACAGTCTTTGGGACAAATTTGGCTTCAGTGCAAATTTTTGGTTAACTCTCTTGACTTAAAGGGCATTGGACATTCTAGGGCTGAGGTACAAACTCTGATCTTGGTTGTACTGGCTGATTGGGACCTGAGGTAGATGCTCATCTCGTTCAGTGAGGTTTTCTCTGTAGCCTTCCGTACTGAACAGGCAACTGGCAAATCCATTTTAGGCAAACTGATGGAAGTCAGACAACACGGATCCTGGTTTCTGAAACAGCCTGGTGGAAGGACTCTGAGGTTGTTGCTCAGTTGTGCTTGCTGAACTGGTGACATTGTAAAAGCTTTTGCTTGCAACTGTTTAAGAAATTAGATTTTTGACTTTTCCAGGTCTTTCACTCTGTTGCAAATAGAAATATAGTCAGTGTCATCCACAAATGGATTTCATGCGCTAGGTGAGATTCAGTGGTCAATTTGGAGACAAACCAGTATGAATCTAGAGTTATTTTACACCAAGATTAAAGGAGGGAAGGGGATCTTCCAATTATGTATGTTCATGGGTTATTAACAAGAAGGAAGAGGTAGTGCAAAAAAGCAGGACTTGACAAGTAAAGTATCAACGGGAAAAATGTGCTTGCTGGATGAAGGTGTTAAATTGCCTGAGGCAATCTTTCCCAGAAATGATTTCTGAAGCTTTTGGATGTGTATGTTGGTCACTTCTGGATTTCAAACATGGATAATGTGTAGGAATGGGAGTTTCAAGTCACTAGCACCTATTGACATCTACTATCCTGATGTTAAAGCAAGCTCTCAGTTTCTTTGGAGCATAACTCTTGCAGCTGTGCTTAAAATAAAGCATAAATATATAAGGGAGAGGAAATCAATGGCCTGGCTAAGAAAGTTAATCTTTGCCTGTGTTTCCAGGGCAACGCAGATAAGGAAGTAGGAACTGTCATGCTTAGAAAGTGGGTTCATCAAATTAAAAGGGAAAATTGCTCTAGTGAAATGAAGAGATGCCAGTTACCTTTTCACACCCCAGTAAAACCACCCGTGTAAGGAGGACCAAGCATATTGACACTTAACTTGCCCAGATGGGAAAGTTGCTCTGATGTGAGTAAATTAACTTACCATGTGGCGTCTCTATTAATCATGTGTGAAGTAGTTTACTTTCAGTGCAGAGGAATGTGTCCCCATGGAAATCTAGGTGTGCTTACCAGAACATCAGTTCCCTTTGAGTATACTGTTAAATACTTAACACGTCTATCAAAAACATGTCTGTTGCAGTTGAATCTTCACCTAAGTAGGAGCCTGCTAAGACTGCTTCTTTCTTTATATAAACGTGTGTGTATATATATATAAAGATTTTTTTATATAAAAAACCTATATATATATATAAAAAGATTTCTTTATAGAGAGAATTTGTATGTATATATGCAGGCTCTGTGTATAAGTCCTGCTTATATGCTATATACACATATACACGAAGCTGGTATATGTGTGTGCATGTACACACAAACACATATATCCTGGTCAGCAGACTGGCTTTCACGCTCAAAAGTAAGTCTTTGGAAAACAGCTTTAACTGTTGCTAACATCAGATCACCTGTTTGTGTAATGGCAAATTGGTGAAAATGTCACGAGCTGATGTAATGGTTACGGCTGCTGCAGTGGAGCTGCTGGCAGCAGTTCATCACTTAAAATCCCATGGACAAGGTCTTGCTGACCTGGTGGAAGGCAAGCTCCTGCTTTATGACCATCCTAGACTTGCTTTATTTTTATTGAGGCCTCATTCTTGTTCCTAAGACCTAGACCAGCTTCTGTTCTTAATTAGTTTTTTTAAAGTCTGTTCTGAAATAACATCATAAAAATAGGATCCAACATGTAAAGACTTAAATAGAAGGGAAAGATTTGGAGAAGGATTTTTTATAAAATGTAGCTGATCTGTGCTTCTAAACTGCTCTCCCAGCTCTCCTTTATTTTTTTCAGCAGGTGCTATCTGAGCCTATGCCCCTAACTTTCTTCACTCGAAATGATGGGATTTGATCACTCCCTGGATCAGTTGCTGTGTGCTCTATGGCATGGCTTCGCGTAACAGGAAAAGGTGAAGGAAGTTAATGGTGCTTCTGTTTGTTGTCTCTTGATTTAAGACTGTGTAATGGAAAGCCAGTAATAGCAGTGACTCAGAAGTTGGACTCTTACAAGAAAACAAAATTGAACTTTTACCTGAAATATTTGTTGACGTATGTTGAGAACTAATTCAGAGTAAACTAGGAGACTAATGTGTCTAATAAAGTGAGTTGAGAGGACAGCAATCGTCCTTTGGGGCTTTACAGTTTGTGGTTACAGGTCACTGAAAAATAATTCTCTTCTGAAGAGGTATGAACGGAGAATTCCTGGTGGAAACTTGGACTCTCCTGTTTGAATTTTTATGATGAAACATCTGTTTGAAAGTGAATTGGATGTGTTCATTTTCCAAATTCCCCTCCTGAATTTTTTTATTAATTTTCTTGCAGTTTTCCCTGCCTTCCCCCTGCCTTTTTGCTGTGGATTGCAAGATGTTGAAGTCTCCTATGTTTTCCTTTTAATGTCGCTACACTTCCAGATTAAAAAAAAAAGTTGGAAAAGGGATTTTGGAAATGGAGGTGAAGTTGCAGGCTGGCACTTCAATACCTTAGAGCAAAAAGATTTAAAACAAAATCTGCATGTCTTTCAGTTTTTGCTAAAATCTTATTTGCCACAAAACTGAGCGTATTTCAAAATGCCTGGAAGCCTGCTTTTCCATTAGAAAACTTTCAGCTGGAGAACCCTGAGAAGCTTTCGGTGCCTTTTTTTTCCTCCACTTTAGGAACTGGATGGAGTTCAAATCCATATGGATCCTTTAGTTTGGTTGTTTTTTTACATCTCCTGAGTCGCTAGGGACTTAGCATGACTTAGATGTTAGTCCAGCGGCGCTCCAGAGGTGATTACTAGGAAGCTGCCCTTCTTCCAGCCTTCCTTCTCCCGCACTGTTAGCACTGTTTAGTCTTCTCACTGACAAATTATTAGTCTCCTAGAGCTGGCAGCAGCTGAATTGCTCTTTTAGCTGGAAAAGGAAGGAGCATAGTAACAGGGCAATGTGGGAATGCTTACGCTGTACATGTCAGCTCCCTATAGATAGGTATAGGATCAGTCTCCTGTGCAGTCACATTTCACACGTGTCCTTAATAACGTATGCAGGCGCTAAGCAGCAACGGTGCTGAGTGACAGTCTGGCATTCGGCGGGGGTGCGTGCTGTGCTATTTTTGCATGTTTGCCTGGTTCTAACTGAACAGCATCTTTAATGGGATCGTAGTATTTGCCAGAAATGCTGGTAGGCTTTTAAAGCATTGATTTTTTTGACATCGCTGAAAAGGGGATGCTTGCTTTCTGTGGCTTGTGGTATGTAAGGCTGAACAACTGAATGTTTAAGGTACTGGGCTTATTAGCTGTAGTTGGTAAGATAGGTGTTGGAGCCTGGAGGAACGTGTGTGTGTAAGGAAGGAAGAGAGAAAAAACAAAAGGGGAAACATAGAAATAAAAAAATAAAGCAAATAACCATGTGCCTTCCCTTTCGTGCTTAAGGACCCGCCAAAGGAAGGAAATGGGTCAGGCGAGGCAGCGCAGTGCCTCATAAGGAGCTTCCGAAGCAACGCGCTCTGAAACAACAGCAAGGTAATAGATCTAAAGTTCAGATTACCTTGCTTGACCCTGGTGACGCAGCTGTTTTGCCAAGACTCGGAGCTTAAGGATCAAAGGAGAGACAAGCTGTTCAAAGGTCTTCCTGAATGAGAGCAGGGGAGGGGTGGTCAGCTGCTGCGAGATGTCACCCTGATTGAATCAAGTTCCTTAGCAAGCAAGGTGTTACTTTAATTTAAAAAAAGGCTAGGATTAGTCAGTTTTATGTAGCTGGTTGTAGGAAATGTCAGACATGGGAAAAATGCTGTGACTGTGCATCTTGGTGTTTTTTGCATTTAACTTTCTGAGCAACGTCTTCATGTTTTGGCAAACCGGCTCTGTGCAGCAATGACAAATCCACTTCTGTGAAATAGCAAACTTTCTGCCCACAGTTATCCAGAAGGCAACAGTTTTTGTCAAGTCTGCAAGATGTTACAGCTTTACCTCTGACTAAGGTTACAGCTACCCGTGTCACTTGGCCTTCTCCTGGAAAAGTGGAGACAAGGATTTCTGACTTGGAGCTCTCAACTTCTAGCTGGTTGACATTACATCATTTGGTTTGACAGCATCCACTGAGGAAGCTGTTCTGCAGCAAAGGAATTGAGGACACTACAAGGAATGCAAACTGAATGTTGATCAGCAATTCTATACTGTTATGAAAAACAAATATTGTACTAGAGTGTGAAATGGAAAGGGCTAGTTGAAAAAAAGTGTAATAATCTATCTGCTCTACTCAGCCTTAGTAAGACCTTGACTAGAGAGCTGAGTCCAGCTTTGGATGCTGCACTTGGAGACAGTGACGTATTTGCTCATCATGCTGCAGATCAAATCCTGTTTTAGCAAGCTTAGGTGAACAGCCCATATATCTGCAAGGAACAGCATATATGGTATTTAATCGGAGAGGCCCCATCTGGTGTTCTGTGTAAAATAAGTGAGCGGTTTAGCCCAGCTCTTTGTAGAAAGTGCTGCACAGAGCTAGGGAATTTAAAACTATTCTGTATTCTGGATGGGAGTGAGTCAAAGATTGCACGGATGTTGTAACTGCACAGTGGTCCTACACTGCTGGGGCAAAGTAACCTGGATTTGTGCTGTTTCCTCTTCTGCTGTGAATATTTAAAAGAAAATGTGAGGGTCTGGGAATTCTGAAAGTGCCAGATCCACTCCCAGGAGTGCTATCCCTCCCTCTTCAAACTGAAAGCCGGGCAGAAGTAGAAAAGGCAGGTCTCCCTGCTGTCCTCCTGACTACAGTGATACGACCTTTCCAGGTGACAGGTTTCTGCCTGCCTGGCCCCGGTTTCCCCCCGGCAGGTAGCCCTCATGACAGCGGGCTTTAACGTGGTTGTGGGAGGAGGGGGTTATCTGCCCAGCTCCGTGTAAACAAGAGGCAACCATGGCTCCCTGGAAGCCAGCCAGGTAAAATAGAAATTCCTGTCTCTGAACTTGCACGTTCTACTTCCCAGCAGTTTTATGAACTTGCTTATTTTGTGGCAAGGTTGACCTCAGGATGTGGGTCGTTAAAACAAGTATTTCAGGTGATTAAAAACATCAGTACAATGTTAGCACGGGGAGGTAGGTTAAGTGTGAAGCTGCTGGAACACTCTGTGCAGCCTTGAGAATGGTAACAGAAATAGCCTATTCCCATAGTAACTCCACACAACTATTTGTGCTGTTTATCTATTGTATACAAAACAAGTGGTGGTAGGTAACAGTTCCAGTAGTGTTGAAATAGATCCGGTTTTATTTAGCACTCTGGATTTTTGCCATTCATCGGATCGCCCAGTATGCTTTGCACATAGCTAACAGCAAACTGGCTAAAGACACGAAGTGCAAGGTGTTCACAGATCTTGCTAGGTAGCTGTAGAGAATAGCCTCGTATAAACTTTTATACAACAAACCCTCTAGTGTGTTGGGGAAATTCTTCCAATAAACAGAATAAAACATTTCTGCTCAGTCTGCATTTGAGACAAATATAAGTGTCCAGGAATAGCTATGGGATAATCTCAGAGGTGCAGAAAGAGCAAACTTGTGATTTGCTTTGAGGAGCCTGCTCATGTTTTCCCTTGTCTTCACGTACATCTGTCTGCTTATGCTTGTATCATTTGTTTTAATAACTCTTCTTTCTATGATATGTAGGTGTTCTGATCAGTTCTTACTGTGCGGTTTTGGTATGCCTAGCCTTTTTCTGCAGAACACAACCACCGAACGATGAACCAGTGTGCCCTGAGGTGCACACTGCGCCCTCAAGGCCACGCAGTTCTGGCTCTGAGGCTGCCAAAGGGAGCAAATTCCCAGCGTCATGGACATCCCCCTTGCTCCCTGCCTGGGACACAACGTTGGGTATCCCTGCTGCCTGGCATGTCCTCTGCTGCCTTTCCTTTTATTCCATGCAACAGCCTACCTGCCTTTCCCTAGTATTTCCTAAATATCAGGATGGTAGGAAGTCAGGATCGCATGTGTCACATGTCCATCAGTTGGATGTCTGCTGTGAGCACATATTTTCTCAGTGAAAGGACAGTCAAGGTGGAAGACATCAGGCTTTGGTGGTTCCCACTGGTATTAAATATACTGTTGACTGCCAAATGCCGAAGGGACCTAAGTGGCATTCTGGAGGGCTGTGTGTGCATAACTCTACAGTGTAGATGTTTGAGATCCTGTTTTGGGGGAACTGAACTCAACCGTAGATGGACGTGCATCTACAGAAAGTTCTTGGACAAGAGGTCTGTGCTCAGGCGTGCCTGACCTGTGAGCAGAAACGCTAGTTAGATTCAGCCTGGCTTCAGGTAACCTCATGAGACACGGCTAGACCTCCTTACAGCAGTCATTGCCTGTCCGGAGGGGGTCTGGGCCAGGCTCGGCTAGAAAAGGTAGTTACCATGCATGCTTAGGATGGTTTTCGAATATGATCAGCTGTTGGCAGCATACAATTTTGGCTCAGTTTCACGCGAAACACTGCCATGGCTCACTGATCTTGTTCTGGAGCAGCCTAGCAATATGTAAACCAAGCCTTGATTGTACTTTGAATGCTCCAAAGGAGGTCACTAAGACTGCAGTTGGGAAAAAATGCACTTTTGTCAAAGGCACGATCCATTATATAGGCTACGTGTACCAGCCAGGTAAGGCAGAAAGACAGGGCATTCAGTCTTAGCAAATATATCAATATATGAAGAAAAATAACCCAGGGAACCTTTCTGGAGGGGAAATGCACTGTTGCAAAAATAAATACAGTTTGTGTTTTTATTGAATATGTACAAATCTCAAGCAAACGGAGGATTATAATGGAGACCTAACTTACAAATGGGGCTTCTAGCATGCTTCTTTTATCTAGTATGAAAATAAACTAGACGCAGTAGGTCAATGTTAACACCACCTTTTAAAAGCTATTGTTCACTGTTTGCTCCTCTTAGACAAAGCCTGGTATCGGAGTTAGGAAACATGGCAATGGATACTTCCTGATAGCCAATGGCTCAACAACAGAGAATAAAAGCTCAGCGTTGGTATCAATTTCTTCTGTGTTTGTAAGGTATGATGCCATGGCGGGCTTGTGTTCAGCTGGCCTAAACTCCGGTTCGTTCTCTTTACCTGCTGTTTCATATTTGCTGGCTCTGTGCCTAAATCGATGCTGACAGTGAACACCAGCCTGGTGACTAGCGTGAAGATGAGGCACAGACAGCTGACAAGTTCAGGTTGTATCCGGGCACTGACAATCCCAAGCTGTCTTGTCCACAGGTCGAATACTCAGTGTAGAAGTGGCTGTGCTAGCAGGGTATTTTTTTTGCAAAGCAGGAGTGAGGAGCTGTGGGGCCCACATCGGCTCTCAGTCCTTGAAACTGAAAATTAAGCCTGAACCTGGAAGTTGCGTTCCTGCAGTGGTACTCTGTTGTGGTGCTTGTGCACCTACTATGAGCAGAGACAGTTGAAAAATCTCATTATAAAAGCCTGCGTTTATGTTAAAAGGAGGAAAGACTTGGACATAATTCAGGGAGACCTGAGTTTAATATCAAAACTACCACTGACTTTAATTGGATCCTTATCTGAACTTCTTGGGATTTGTCTGGCAGCAGTGAGCTTGATAACGGGAGGAAGGCCGACATGGAAAGCCCTGCCCTGGGCCGCCTTGCTCTTTGGGGGGGTTCAGAGCTTGTTCTCCACCTGGGGACTCGGACCCTTTTCTGTCTATGGAAGGGAAATGCAAAGAAACAGAAGCGTGTGGGGAGTTTTCGGGTTTGCTGCATTAATGTACTCAGAGAAGGAACAAATAGTCTGAGTTCACACAAATGAAATGTTTGCAGATTTATTTCAGTGACCTAAATGAAACTAGAATTCCAAACACCGAGCCCTAATTTATTATGTTCATAATACAGTGAAGGCTTTTTCTCAGAGCAATGTTTTCTTTATGTTGATATAAATAAGTGGTGTTCCCAGAAGGAAGATATTTTCGGTCTGATGCTTTCCTTTAGAATAGTGCAATGAAGTCTTTCATGGGGTTACTCCACTGATAAACCATGCTGTGTTTGTAAAGAAATGATAATAGTTCAGCTGAAGCACTAGTCCAGGGAAATAGCGTGTGACCAGTTTCTCTGAACCACTTTTAACTGCATTCAAACAATATTATTGAGGGAGGAAGGGAAAGAACACTGTGATCAGCGTTCCATAAATTATATTGAGCTGAAGTGGTAAAAGCATCACAGACTTTGGGGGATTTGTCCTGCCTGTCCTCTTCTCCTACCCCTTCTACCCCTGCAAAGTGGCTGTTTGCAATTTTGAGAGAAATTCAAGCTTGGAAAGACGTGGGCTAGAGAATGGACTACTGATGATCTTTCTGAGAAACCTTTTTATTTTAGATCATTCCCCTAATGGGAAGTACAAGGAACTCGCATTTAAAAGAAATATTTTCATGTTTATTGCTAGGGTATTTACTGAATGAGTGTTTTTGTCCTGGTAGGATCTTGTTATTTTGTGGTTGATGATTTATTTTGTTATGGATTGCAATGTTAATAATTTGCAAGATTGCCTGGTGACTGGAATAGATCTTTTGACTTAACCAACTACTAAAACCAAAATAAACATTAGAGACTTTGATATATGGGGTCATTGGTTTATATGTTAAGGGTGATAAACAAATGACTCATGCAAAAACCAAAAGCTCATGTAAAACATATCTCCATGTGCTCAAGCTGTACTACTCTGGTATATGAGTATCCCTAAATGTATGGTGAACCTGCTACACTGCTCGAGTCCCAAAAATGCCATCAAAATATTGCCTTAAACCATAAAAGCTCAGTACTACTCATTAACCTGTATATTGATGAAAGAGATACTTATCCACTTGTGCTAGGAAATGTTTTTCCCTATGTCTTTTTTTTCCCTCCTTGACGTATGGATTATTGCCCTTTGGAGCAGAATTACAGCTTTTAAAACTGAAAATAATGAACAGAAAGTGAAACCAAATGAATAACAGAATAACTATCTTCCTTGACTCTTTCACAGGCTCTTTTTGACACTAGACAAATTGCAGAGAAGACCGTTCATTTTAGGGTTCACGGTGGTTTGTGCAAGTAAAGCCATCACTTTGGTCTTGTCACTGATACCCACCCTTGAAGATGGGAATGCCAGGAATTGCTTATTCTCACTCATTTCCCCCTCCACCCCCCCAGAAGTGGGAGAATGAGCACAATCCAGGAGAACAGTGTTTCCTGGGAAGTAGGCATAACTGGGATGCTTTGCAGCAGCTCATCCTTTTAGTAGCCTCGCTGGAAGGACTCCAGCTATTGCATTCAGCCTGTTGCTGTAATGAAAAGCTTCGGGGAGGATGGTGATACTAGTGCTATGTGCTTCTTGGCAGCAATGTATGCAAAAGCATGCAGTGCATCCGAGCCTCGTCGGAGACACTTGCTTCACAGTTCTGCAGCTATTAGGCATCTTCTGCCCACAAAGTGTCTTATGATTCTTCCTAACGCTTTCTATGTAAGAAGGGATCTTTTTTCCTCAGCCCGTTAAAAAGTCTTCCATTTTCAGCTACGTCTTCCCCACTTTGTCACATATGCGCCTTCATTTTAGCTTTAATGTCAAATCCTATATCTAACTGCACATCAGGCTTAAATGAGTAGGTTGTAGGTACACAGAACTGATCTAGTTTCTAGGCTGTGTTTAGAAAGTGACTTGTTTTTCTGGAGGTCTGGATCCAAGCATTTCCCAATGCTGGGGAGTCTTGCATCTAGCTATGGATCCCAGCTGGACTCCATTTCTGTTTTCTTTGTTGAGCTGTTACAATGCAAAGCCCTGTATCTGATTAGTGCTACTCGTAAGGAGGCATCATTTGATACGTGCTAGGTGTTACCTGACACAGATTGTACACACGTAGAATGGAGTATTTCCTACATTTTTAATAGAGAAGTCAGTGTGTTTAGTCACATGTGCAAGGATTAAGCCTTGCTGCTTTTTCCTCCTATGATATTAGCCAATATTTATGTTGCTTGCTACAGTGTACCAGCAGTATACCAAAAGTCGCTCCTGAAGGTCAAAAAATTGCCCTATATGCATTTGGTATAAGGACAACAAGAAACCCTGAAACTGTACAGGGAGGACAACTCGGCTGACATGGCAAAGCGCTCTTCCCGGGGAATGGCTTTGTTCCTGCGAGTGCTGAGGCTGAGATCCAGCGCTGTATTTGTGGAGCCTTTCATAGCTGAGAAACTCATTTCGGCAGTGATTCTGTGCCAGTTCCATTCCTTCTAAACAGATTCCTCAAAGAGAGATGTTAAATGCCCTGTGGTTACTCATTCCTCCTTGCTCTTGGGCAGGTTTGTGTGCATATCTTTCTACTTAGCAAAGAGGAGCTGAATCTGAAATGAAGGACAGCGTTAACGCAAGCAGAAAACCTCAAGTGCGGTGGGGCTCATTGCTTCTGTAGAAGTAGCTTCCCATGAAGTTTCCTGGATATTCATTTCTGCTTTGTAAATAATGTATGCTAAAAGTGAGGGAATACCAAACTTCTGTGGAGCATTTCTAAGGAATAGGGCTAGGAAGAATGACTTCCCGTGGGATGAGGGGTATGGCACTGTGGTCCGGGCTGCCTCACTGTCCCAGGGATGGCGTTTGTGCTCCCCTTGAGCTGCTCTCTTCCAATCTCTTTGCAATTCACACTGCAAAATTGTTGGTTATTGAAAGGAAAGCCTCTTTACCCCTCATTCTGTCCCTCAGCTCCCCCCCCCCAGCCCTCCCCAAACCCTCAGGCCCTAATGAATGCAGAAATAACATAACTGTAATCTTTGCAGTGTTGCTCCTTGGAAATGTAAGGCTTGTGAAGACACTTGAAAGACTGGCCCTGCTACCAGTGCAGATGTCTTTGGCGCTGGCTCTGGCTACTGTGTTCAACTACTCTTAGAGAAATTATTAGCAGATGAACACTGAAAAACGTCAATGCTAAATTCTAAGATCAGACAAATTGGTGATACTACAGCAGCTGGCTGGAGCAAGGGATTCCAGTCCTAGGAAAATGGCTTTGTTTTTCAGAAATAATGTTTCTCAGATGGTAGTTTTAATGTTTTTTGCTTTCTGTCCTGATTCAGGCCAAAATTAGATTTAAAAAAAAAAAAGTGTGGCAATGGATTTCTAGATTTCAGTCTGTTTACTTGGGAGAACCAAAAGGCTTCTTTCTTTTTTTTTAATTTTGCTAGCTTCCTGTCTAGATGATTCTTCTCAGCATTATTATCTTCTTCCATGTGGGACAAAAATGAAGGAAAGAGCGGAATAAGATAATACCAGTAAGACCTTTAGGTAAACATCCACAGAGATGACATTTTTTTTTCCAATGGAAGATTTAAATTTTTCCTGTAGGAATCTTTGATTTCGCACTACCCACTGAAAATTTTTTTTTTAATTTTATTTTTTTATTTTTATTTTTTTTTTAGCATGAGGGAATTGTTCTGATGGCCTGACACTCTATCCTGGTCTAAATGTTTGTTTTAAATTCTGTATAGTTCTAAAAGCTATATCTTAAGGGTCTACTGATTTTACCTGTTTTTTTCTTATCCAGTTTTTTCCTGTTTTTCCTTCGTTGTAGAAATGATAGATGGGATCATACTTGAAACAGCAATACAAATTCTATCCATTCAAAATGAACACTATAAAGATCTGGAGTCTGAATGCTCTTCAGCTTAATGCTCCGTAAGTGGTGGAATTTTCCTGAAGCGCAGTGTGTGTTATGTTACATCTAGAAATAACATTAGGTTTGGAGTAATGACTGAGATTATTCCCCACTGCAAATCTGAGGTCCAAATCATTGTTTGATGGTTCGATCTGAGTTTCTCTCTGTCACGAGCCTTAGCTGTGTAAGAGCTGTGGTCAGTGCTATGCTGGAAAGCAGAGGGTTGTGGAGCATCTCACTTGAGCTTGGTCAACACGTTTTTTTTGTGTAGCCATGGAGAGCAATGGAGATCAGAAAATGACTTGGTAAGAGATGCTAGTGAGAGCTTTTCTCTTTGTATCAGTTTAAAATAGAGCAGACCACAAAAGCCCGTCTTCTGCTGCCTTCTCTGTTGTGAGGCCGTGTAAGAGAGAGTCTGGAGGATCCGTCAGAGAAGCTCTCAGTTCCATGCTTTAAAACGGGCTCGGGGAGCACGTTGACTCTTTTGCATTAACATGAGCTCTCAGTTTCTCTCCAGCATCCTAAACTTGGCAGTGGGGAACTGAGCGAATGCTGGCACAGCAGGAGAGGGGAGGAGACCTAAAAATCCTCCCGTTTCCTGGTAAAGACGTGCACTTAACCCCCCAGTACTGAGGCACTGAACACGCACACATCTACAGGTCTCCTGCCCAGGTCCAGATGGGAGGACAGAGCGAAAGGTGTCCAGCAGCTCCCTTTTATTGCTTGAGAGAGAGGGTTCAAGGTGCTGCAGTGTAAACACTTTGATATCATTCACTCTGTGATGGTGTTCTGGTAGGTGAATAATTCAATACACCCGATTTTAAGGGCCAACACTATTTCAACAAGTGTCAAGAGTTTCTAAATCAAAAAAGAGCTATTTCTCTTTTCCATTGTACATAATAAAAGTTACATGATACACTGTTGAGCTAATATTCTGGTAGTGAGCTGCTAAATATTCTGCTATATAATTCCTAATAAAATAGTGTAAGATTGGATCAAGGCTAAAAATTCGGAGAAAATATTAATGTGACTTTATTATGATGATACGTTACTGGAATGTGTTAAGTGCAATTACAATAGAAATGGTCTTTTCTATAAGGGCATAGGATGATTGAAATGATATGGGAAAAAGAGACCTTTTGTTATTTATATATTAACAACCTAAAAGGCTTCTGAGGCCAGATTTCTGCGTTTACGATGCAATAATTTGACCCTGGAATCTTACGTGAAGCAATTCGAGGGAAATGGAGATGTACTGGCTTTGTTTGAATTCAGTGAGAGACAGTATATAAACTCTGATACTTTGTAATGGTAAAATAAAAACAGCCTTATGTCAGGAGTTTGTAAGCCATTCTAGCAACAGGTTTGCCTTATGTTACAGAATTAAATCTCAGGTCACTGTGCGCATCACTGACTGCAAGAAAATAATTAAAAACCATTAGAAAGATGATAAAACTCAGAGGAGAAGTTGAATTTTTCAGAGTAAATTTCAGTTGAATGAGTACTTTACAAAGGGCAAAATAATTAAGATAATCTTGGAGACATGCGAAGACTTTGTGGAATAATGCTTGGACCTAATCCTGCAAGCCCTTGGTCACGTAAGTCAATCTCTCCTTATAGGAGGAGTGTTCTGACATCAATAAAATGATTTGCAGGAGAAAGGATTACTCCCATGACTAAGGGTTTGTCAGCTTATACTCTAATTCGTCTCTCTTTTTAATGTCAAGAGTAACTTCCCCACTATTTTTCTTCCCACACCCTTTTTGTTCCAAATAGCAGATGTGATATAGAGTCACATGAAAATTTATAGGGTGTTTTAATTCTGTGTAATTGCCAATAAACAATAACAGCCAATAAAACTGTCTACACACAGATACAGGGAGGACTATAGAAGGAGCCAGGTGCTCTCAACATCCTGGATGTAGCAATGTTGGTCTTCTGTTGAGTGAATTTATATCTCCTCCCCCCCTTAACTAATTGCAGTTCATCCATATAAAATGAAGAGAACTGAAGTGTGACTAGACAGAATAAATGAGTGATTTCATATTGATATCTAAGGCCTGTTGATATGGAAGAGTTATAAATTGACCTATGAAAATAGCAAGTTTGCTATGAATTTTAAATCGGGCAACAGAGAAGGAATTGACTAAGTGTAATCACCTCGTCCGAGAGTTTGATTTACAAAACTGATCCTACATCAGCTTGGGGTTTTACCAAACTACCAGATTATTTGTAATATAACTGTTGAACAGGCCCGTTTCCAGCAATCTCTTACCCCTGTGAGCAGCTGCCTAATGCTGTCATCATCCTGATGGATACTTTAAAGAGCGACAGTAAGAGTTAATCTTGAACGTGTCCCCTAGATAAGCACGGCTAGGGCAAAGTGCAAAAAAAGACCTGATGTTTTGCTATAACTTGGGAATAAGCCCAAGTCCTCAAACCAGAATAAATTCAAGGGCCAACATATTTCATATTTAAGTGCTTTTAATTGCCCTGCACGCAACAAAAAACAAAGAACTTGTTCTAAACAATGTTATGAGACAGCACAGATGTGCTAATACTGAAGGAGCTTAGTCCTTTTTAAAAAACAAAACAAAAGAAAACAAAACAAAACAAAAAAAACCCTGCTCACACATATGTATTTGAAAGTAACTGGAGAAGCATGATTCACTGAATGGTGCTGGCATGTGGTCACCACAAAGCTACCAAAATCAGACACTAAAACCAATGCCTGAAACACTGCCAGAGTAAGCCAAGGGAGAAGAAGAAATCATGTTTTATTTCAGTCTAGTCTTCGTGATTTATGCCTTTGTTGCTTCAGGAGCGTATTACTGTAAAATTCTTTTTACTTGGGGCTTACCTTTGGAAAATACACCCAATCTGTCTGTTAGCAATCCCCAGCCACCCGCAGTTGAGGAGAGGCACGAAAGAGCAGTGTGACCACAAGAGCTCTGCACCTTACATTGACTTCTGTCAGACTTCACATACTCTAAAAGTCTTAGTCCTAAAACTGAAAGCTTTTGATTCTTCTCCAATGTATCATATTTATCCAAGTGTCCATTAATTCTATTCTTTATTGTAGATCAACTTAATTTGCTCAGTCCCAATGTCGGACTTGCTAGTCTGTAGTTTTCCAGACCTCTCTTAAAAGCTGTGCTAAAAATTAGTGTGTTACCACTTCCCAATCTTCATTTCAAGAGAGAAGTTACTAGTCAGGTTCGAAAGGATTTCAGTGATGGAATGAATGGATTACTCTCTCCCTCCTTTTAGAAACTCTTGGGCAAATCCCACCTGCTACTAGTGTCTTGTCACTCCCCATTTTTGCCGCTGTTCGGTAACCTCTTCTACTGGCACCTTATCTGGAGCAGCTCCTCAGGTGACTTCCACAAAAAGGAAGATTCCAGCATAAGGACCTCTTCAATATCTTTTACAACAAATACAGAAACAGTTCAGTTGTTTTTCCTGTATACGTATTTTCTTTGAGTGTTCATTTTATACCCAGTCATCTTTTGGCCCTGCAGTCTTTCGAACAGACATCCTGTTTAATCTGTCTGAAAGATGATTTAGAGTTAATTTTGCCTTTTACAAATTGTTCCTCAAAAAATTTGTTTTGGCTTGCCTTACTGTTTTTTTTATATATATATATATTTAACCTGCCAGAGTTTGTACTTCTTCCTGTTTTGTTCATTTGTACTTGACTTCAGCTTTTTGAAGGATGCTTGCTTAATCATGTCCCTTATTCTGCTGTTTGGCCATGCCTCCTCCTTTTCGCTTTTTATCAAGTCTTTTGATAAATATTTGCTTTGTGCTTCCAGTGTGGTGTTCTTAAATTGTCACAACAGCTGCAGGAATTTCTCTTAGCTGCCCCTTTCACTGTTTTTAATAAGCATACCCATTTTTATGTAGTCTTCCTTTTTAAAGCTGTGGTGAATATTTTGGCTTTTGCTCCTGGAAGAGTGCTGGCTCTCTACTTGTCCGTGCTGTTGTTACGCAGCAGCTCTTGCAGAAACATGCTTAAATGGGCCTTGTGCATTACTGGAGGGGGGGAAAAAAAATTGTCTCCTTTTAGTGGGCACCCTATTCTACTGCTTCCCTGTTCTCCACAATATATTCGTATTGCTGAACTGGTAGTTTGCCAGAACTGTGCAGGTTTCCACCAAGAGAAGACACTTTCTGCTAAAGTCAAAGATCTACTGTAAAATTGAACTAGCAAAATTGCTTGGAGTACTGAAACGCTGGTTGTTCTAGTTTGTTGCTCTGGGGCCTGAGCTTTGTGGGTAAGGCTGAGCTCCGTGTGGTTGAATGTGCTGAACAGGGATGTTGATAGCTGTGAAATGGATAACTACCTTTTTCCATAGGATGTGGTCATAAAACTGTGCAATTGTGAAAATGGCACATTAGCTGATGATCTGCTAAAATGATCTACTAAAAAAACTCCAGACAAGCCCCATAAAAACTCTGGGTTTTTATAGTCCCTTCTTTTTTAAAAAACAAAAAAACCCCAACACCACTCCAAGAGCACTGTCACATCTGGTATTTATGGTCTTTCTGAACGTGAGCCAGGTGTTGTGCAAACACAACTGTACACCAGGCTTTTTCTGTTGCTTTTCTTCCTTCCTTGTCTTTTAATGGGGCAACTTTTCTGTGTGCTGCTTCTTTGGAGACTGCAAAGGAAAAGGAAGGTGTGCCAGAGTCTTGATAGTTCCTCCTTAAAACATACGTGCAGGACCTCAGATGTGCTAAGAAGCTCTTTAGAAACATGAAGTTTACTTGACAATTTCTGAAAAACAGAACAAAGATTCTCAGTGTTGGTATCTTTTTGTTGGTTTGAAATGAGGGGTCCAGGGCTTTTGAATACTTCATTATCTTATTTTGATAGCTACTCTGACAGCATTGTGCATACCTATTTAAAAATAAAAATCCTACTTTAGCTGGAAAGGAACTGTTTTATCAGATCAGGCACATAAATATATATTTTCTTGTTTCCAACATGAGTATGCAAATCCCTGCAAAAACTTGGAGGAGGGAAGTTAAAGAAGGTCAAAATTGAAAGGTATTTCAGAGAACTATTTTATTAGTGTTTGTGGAAAGTATTGCTGTAATCTAGGAACCAAGACCTCCATTGGGCTTAATGGAGGGAGAGAAATCTCTAAGTTACACGCTTTGAATAACTCAGGAGACTGGCTGTACAAGGGAGCTTCAACTCCAAAGCTAAGCTTAACGAACAGCTGCTTTGTAACAAGGAGATATTGTGTAGCTTCTGGTTCTTTCCACGCTTCAGTCCAGAAATTTGGTAACAATAACAGAAGTTTTTTTTTCCCTCATGGGAAATTTGAAAAAACTTGAAGTCAAAGTTAGGTGAGGGTAATTCATTGCTCTGTACTAGCCCTTCAGCAAACTGGCACTGGGTTCTAGTTTTGTCATCATCTTCCCCTTTCCATGACTGTTTTTACTGATACTAGTTTAAAAAACTACACTGTCATTAACTGGCATTCCCTGCTTTGGTTTGAATGTCTGATGTATATAAACAGAGGGAAAAAAAAATTTTTTTTTTTTTTCAGCCGTGGCTGGCAGCAAGGCTTTCACCTTCCGTCCCGTTCTTAGCAAACACAGCAAGGGGTTGATCCAGTTGACAAAACCGATCAGTTGAATGCTATTGCAGGTGACTTTACCGTATATTTGAATGCCAATAATTAAGTGGTTTTTTAGTCTTTAAGAGCTATTAAGCATAAGCTGCTATCTTTGCCAAGCACTGTGGTGCAAATTATTGCGTGTGCCCAGTCTTTCAGAATGACTCCGCATTTGGTGAACTGAATCTCCTCCTGTCTCTCTACTGAGAAGTCCTTGGAAGCTCTCTTCTTTCAAAACTACTGACTTAGGCCTGTTAAAATGGTAAAGAAACATTCACAGCCTGGGATTATCTCCTCTCCAGCCTCTGCTCTTGCTGCTGAGACTTGGCGTGGTGCCTGCGCTGTAGCTCTTGCCAGGCGCGCCAGCGTGTGCGGTCCTGGGGCACCTTGGAGATCAGGTGAACCCAGTTTGGTCCTGAGCTGTAAACTTTGCAGGGCTTGGTAACAGGGCTGAAACAAGTTATTAGGGGTGACTTTCTCACGTCTATAACTTACTAAGATAAGCAAGAATGTTACCTGTAGCTGTTATTCTGGGTCTTCTGAAGAAAAAGAAAGGGTGCAACCTGAGCAAGATAAAGCAGGATATTGTACTGATAATTTATATTATAGCAGTGACTTTTTTAGTTCTTGGAATTGCTCAATAAGCCAGCACAGACAAGGAGCTTCCTTTCATTTTTACTTTTCAAAACCTTATTCACTGCACCATTGTGGGAGTTACTTATTTTTGAAACCATTATAACAAATGCATTTTTCAGCTGTAGCTACAATGACCTTGAAATTCATTTTTAATGAATATGGAAAGTCGTCAAAATACTAAGCTCTTGATAACCTGTAAAAAGACAGCAAAAAAAAGTAAGAAAAGCACATAAAACCAGGTAATAATTCATTCTTAAGAATCCTGTTATTACTATTAATAATACTTAATAATAATACTATTATTAAGAGCTAAACAAAGTTAATATAGACTTTCAGTCTTTCTTTCAATGTGGATGTCACTGATTATTTTTCTAAGAATGAAGGACAGAAAATAAGCAAAAAAAGTCAAACCAAGGTCAGAGTTTAAGTCCAATATGGAAAGGATATTGTTCAGGAGGATATTTAAGAGTGTGTTGAGGGGGAAGGAGAAGGCATGTGCAAGTAGAAATGTAAGATTAGGGTTTAAATGAACTTTTAGTATGCCTGCCCATTCCTTGCTGCCTTTTCATAATCTAGGTCTAACCAGTTAATAACTGTACGTGCTGGAGTCGGCCTGTGGCTTTGTGCTTGTGGGTGGTTGTGTTTTTAACCATCAAGGGCACCTACAATGCTGCGTAGGTACCGCTTTGGTCTGTTGTTACAAAACCTGATAAACATAAGTGGAAGTTCTACTTGGAAAATGCCACTGCTCCCAGAAAGTGAATTTATAAGCTTCACTCTTGAATACTTCTGAGCAGTTAACTCTGAATTTGCATTCTGCAGCATTTCTTATGAGTTACTTATCAAATCGGGGACCAACAACGGTAGAAAGGGACTTGGAACCAAGCTTACTGTAACTGTGGCTTGAGAAAATGATTTTGACTAACAATCCAACGTGTAAAAAACTTACCAAAAAGAAGAAAAGAGTATTTTTGAATTAAAAAAAGCAAGCAAGAAAATCTGAAGCTGCAGACACACAGCGCAGAGAGGTGAGGTGTTTTGGGATGAGCTGTGTGGCAGGTATTTCAGAGCTGTACGTAGAATGAAGTCTATGGCTGAGTCTAATATTGGGCTGGATGCCTGCAGAGCCTATGCCGAGTCTGAGGACACGGTGTAGCAAAACACTGATTTGTGTGTGTGTATGCTATGCACTCCCTCTTCTGGATAATCTTGTAGTGGCTGTGCTAGTGGAATTTCCTGCCTACTGTGCTGAGCCTAGGAACTCGTGAGGGCCGAGGTTACTGCTGCGTATGTGCTCTTACTGGTGACGGCGCCTATCCCAAATGGGCCGAGGAGGTCTTACAAACAGGTCACGAGCATATTGGTGGCTATCGCTTGCCTGGAGGGCTTTTATCCTTTGAAGGCAATGGTGGCACGGAGGGCACCAAGCCAGGTTTGGGCAAGGGCTCTCAGAACCGGTGCTTTAATACTCACTACTGCAAAAACTGAAAAATTGGGTCTGAGTGTTGTGGCTGGACTCTTCCTTTGTAATGAATCACACTGAGGTGAAGTATTGAACTCCTTGGAGGCCAGACGTCCAAAACTGTCACCAAAATGTGCATACTGTGGCTCACTCATTACTATGAAAATATTATTTTAATTTTTAGGAAAGGAACTGTGATTCTGCAGTTGTGGCATCTGAAAAGTTTAGGAAAAGGCTGAAACATTTCCCACCTGTGTCACAGACTTGGGCATGTCATCTGGTATCTTTGTTTTATGGAAGGGGAATTACGGCAAAGACGGCAGTACTTCTGGATATCTTCTGAAGAAAAACGAACCACACAGTTGTAATTTCATACGTGGTGTTACAAGCCATGTATGTTCTTGGATAGACTGTCAGGCAAAGAAACCAAAATTCTTCTTTGAAATATTTTTATCCACTGTCACCTTCTCTTTCGAGCCCAGCTGATCAGTGTGGTTCGTGAATGAGTTTACAGTATCTCCTGTTGTACGCTTCGTGCTGCCCTGCCTGCCTCCCTCCAAATCGCACGCCTAAGGAAAGCATCCCGGCTGCCAACTGCTTTCACTGCTCCTCCGCCTAAAGCACGTTGGTAAGGATTGCCTTGTTAATCCCTTCGGGCTGGAGAATATATAAACCAAATTATTCCCCATCCAGATATTGCCTTGGACTCCCCCCACCCCTTAGCCTCTACCACTCTCAGACCTCCAAAACTTGTTAATCTTAAACGCATCTAAACAATTTTGGGGTCATCTGTTGTTTGGCCCCTTTCTTCCCACAGCCTTATTGGGGTTACAGAGCTAGAAAGGCTCTTGTATCTCGCATACCACCCAAATAACAAAATTATTAACAACAGTCTATTTTTAAAGTCTGATCGAGGCCTCAAAGTCCCATTTGGGCCATGGAATTTCATTGCTAAGCGTTGTGCTGCTGACATGAGGGAATGCTTCAATTTGAAGCCCATGAGATTTACAGGAATAAAGTAAAGCTTTGCTTTAGGTTTCTAAAAGCCCAAACTATGCTTGCGCATCCATTATACATGACAGAATGATTATACTACAAACAAAATTACATATCCAATCTTTTGTATTTTGGCTGCAGGCAGTTCGGCTCTGTCTGGTCGAGTGCGCTTGGTGCGTTCTTCCTTTCGATACATAAACAGCTCCAGGTTAGTGATGAAAAGGGCAGGGGGCTGAAATGACAGCTTGTTTTCTCGCTGTGTTTAGGCAATGCAGGAACAGGCACTGCATGGAGAAGACTCTATTTGGATCGTCAGTTGCTACAGGCCAACCAGTCTTCCATCCTTCTGATGCAAAATTAAAAAATATTGGTCCATAGTCTGCTGAAATGTTTCTAGGCATCCTGAAAGAAATTAGAGTCATCTAGTATGTGGACTTGCTTTTTATTGAGGCATATATCCAGTCTCTGCAGTTGCATATCAGGCCCAGCTAAATCCATTAAATTTCCTAGGTAAAGAGTTAGGTAGAGTTTGTGAGATTTTTATGCTGACGAAACCAAACCTTTACTTAGCTGCCTGCTATGTATATTTACCTGCGATAAGTATTTATTTACAATTAGGTGAACTGCTCAGTACTTTTAGTATGCTGGGGCCTTCTGCAAGCAGCTCAAACGCAAGGCTCTGAAGAGTCAGTCACCTCTTCTTACCCATTTCAGTGCAACTATACTGGTGGTTAAAATGCTTCGTGTTCTATAAACACAACTGATAGAGCTGAGGACTTGTTAACCCTTTGACAGGTATAGACAGATTTGGCATCTTGCAGGTTGTCTGAGGTGAAAAAAGGTTGTGATCAAGACATATACATCCTTATGAACTGGCATGGTTGTATCCAAGTATATATAAGGCCCATTTCCCAGAGGGCTGGTGGACAATTTCCTTGTTTATTCTTTCAGCTGGTCCCACTGATCCATAACACGCTGTGGAGCCACTTTCTCAAGGTCATACTACTGGCATCCCTGTGGCTGTGTAAGGCTTCAGCTACTTACTCTCCTCAATCTTTTCTTCTCTCTCAGCACTCTGCCTCTCTCACCTATGCACTGTCAACCGCTTGCCAGTCTTGCGCACAAATGTGTATAGGTGATGTGCTGCGTTGTATACACACACTCGTGTCCGTATCCCCAGCAGAGCTGCTCATCTGCAAGCTTCAAATTCCCAGATGGACTCCTGTGGGTCTGCAGGGTTTTATGTCACTTATTTCACCTGCTGCTATTGTAAAAGCAGTTAATAATGTCTTGCAGCTCCGGTAAATGAAGGACAGAAGTAACACCTAGTAGTAGCAAAGCTTAAAACGCTTTACAACAGAGAGCTGGTTTGTTCCAGGTTTACCATAATCTCTTGCCTAGATTGTTTCCCCTTATTAAAGTGTTTTGAAATACCCTGCCACCCCTCGTTTTTCTTCTCCCCCCCCCACCCCCCAGGGATTTACTGTGTGCAGGGGTAATAAAAGCAAAGAAGAATGCCTACAGCTCCTGTTGGTTGGATGTAGCATGCGTACTACAGATCCCATGCGAAGTGGTCATGGCTGCCCAGATCACGTAGTGGACTCCTCTCTCCCTGTTTCAGATGATAATGCAGCTGGATTTGGCTCTGCCTATTTATTTACCAAAAATCCTCTTTGTCAGCCTTACCCCCATTGGTTTCTGCTTTCTTCACTCTGCTCTGGCCATGGGCCTGGGTACATAGACACATTCATGCCCTGTTTTCTGCTGAGGAACAGGATGCTTTGGCTGAAGCTAAACATCCCTCATATGATTAAAGACTGGAGAGAATATAAAGCCTTATGAATACAGTCTTTCTCCACTGAAATCACTTGGAGTTTAGCTACTGACGCCAGTAGGACCAAATCTAGACTTTTTCAGGCTCTCGGTAGCTGACTTCTTGCAGGCTGTGAAACTTAGTGTGAAAGTACGGTGCTCACCGCTTCCTCACGCAGAGATTAGCGGCGAGTTGCTTTGCATTCAGCTGCCCGCGCACTCGGATGATTAATAGCTGACTTTCTGACCTTCCATAACATCCAGACAGCTGTGAGGGGGGAAAACAAAGCCCTGGGCTAAGGAAGGAGGAGGAAGTTCAGATTGTTTGTGTGTGGTTATGGTTTCCTTTGTTTCTTCCTATTTTGCGTTATGCCTGATCTTTCAAGTTGCAGAGAGCAGACTTCGCAGGGCTGGGAGGAATATTTACTAGCTATGCTAGAAAAGATTGTTACTCGTATTTTTTAGGGATACAGGGCTGTACTTACCTTTTTCTGAAAATTTGGCTCCTATAAGAGGCCCTAAATCATCTATTAATATATGTTTCAGTGGCTTGAGAGGATAATTTCAGCCCATGATAGGTACAGGTGGGTTTCAGACCAAATTAGATGTTCTCAAGCAGTGAAAAAATCAATTAGCCTGTGTGGCAGGGGTGGGTGCAGTCTTATGTGGGTAGCACTTTTCTAGCAAGCGTGCTCTTTCTTTGCTGGGTCCAGTTTCAGATGGTTTTCCTCTCCTGGGGTACTGCATTTATAGCTTTTTTTGTGCCTATGGTCAAAGGCCTCTTCTCCCACCTTGCTGTCTAGCGCAGGTCATGTTTAGTCTCTCATTCTCCAGACACTCCATGGCTCCATATCTCCAAATGACATGTACAATGCCTCAAACGTTAATGCTGGTCTTCAGTAATGTATGTCTTGTCTTTTCACGTTGTTTTTTTTTCAAGCTCCTCTCTTCAACACTGAGGCCACATTATTTTTTTCAATGAAAATTGAGATTCTGTGCTGTTCCAAAAGCTGGGAACAGGAGGAAAGCAAGAAAGATTGCAGTAGCTAGGAGGTATAGTGACACTAGGATGTTGCAACGCTGCTTGTAAGTTATAGAACCAAACAGTTTCTGATGCCACATGAGTGTACGAGGAGGATGTTTTGACACACAGGTGGAGGAGACGGACTTAATTTGGCTGAAAGCAAGAGACGGGCGTGGTAAATAGTGTAGCCAGCACTTGCTTCAGAGCTGCCTCATCAGGGTGGTAAAAGGCTGCCTCTCTCAATCTCTTTTAATTAAAAAGTACTTTGTATTCCACTATAGTCGGTGGTAGAAGGGGGTTTGATAAAGAGCTTAGAGCTTATGTGAACAACCTGATTGCTTTACAAAATAAAGTAATGGTAAAACTGCTGCATGCGTAACATACATAAACCTTGGGAGATGTTGGTTTCTTCTACCTCCCCTTAATGCTTCTCTTGAGAAATGCAGTATGTTCCTTCACTGTCTTCTGAGGTTTTGTGAGTCAAAGGCTGAGTAATGATGGCTTGAGACATGGCTTGGAGCCCTTGCCCGCTGGCATGATGTCAGGGGGAGGAGCGCAGGGTGTAGGTTTGCAGAGGTCTCAAAAGAGCCATCGCTCCTTGCAGTGTGTTTAGCTTTCTGATGACCTAAAGCCATTCTCCACCCACCTATGAAGCAATGTGTCTCTGAGTTATTTGCTTGGCTATCAGTTAAAGGAAGTAATGCCTGGTGGTCTAATTCACTCCTTTCAGTGACCTAATAACAACTTAGGAGATTTGTTCAGACAGCTCCGATGGGTTTTGTTAGCATAGTGCTAACAATAAAGCATTTTAGCAGAAATGGAAGGAGCTAGCCTAAGTTAGAGCACCAGGACTGCCTAGCTCATGTTCTCTTGAGGTCACTCTGTACAGTGCTAATGGGGTTATGTGTTTTTTGCAGTCCCACTTTTCATGGTTTGGGGTATCATTTTCTTGGCGTGAAGTATGAACTTGCCTTGGACATGTATTTTTGTTGGATCTAGGCTACTTAGTGCATCTTCTAATAATGCATTTCCCTTTATTTTAGGAGAGAGCTTAAAACACAGTTCGTTCCCTTTTATCTTTGTGTTGCACTGTGTTCCTGGGAGTGTTGGGTAGCAACTCGCTGTGAACTGCGCAATTAAAGCACAGTAAGTCTTTGTATATAAAGTCAATGACAAAATATTATGGAGCATTATTGTACTTCTTAAAATGAATCTTCAGACTCTGAGGACTATTTCTGTAGCACCAATTGTCCCCCTTGTATTACCTCTATAGTCCCTTAAACAGTGCCCGTCTTCAGTCTTGGAGCTACAAAACAATCTCTCATCAGTCTGAGGCGGTGAACTGTGCCTTGAGGACTGCGGAGCTGTACTGTCATTAGTGGAAGTCATGGATGAAAATGCTGGCAGAAGTAAAGCTGTAACTCTTAAAATTGTGCAACGGCCAAACTGTTATTTTTCCCTGAGGATAATTTGAAAGAAAAGAAATGTTTATATTGGCTTTGAAATGTTTCAGTCCGGTCCCAAACCACTGACCTCCTAAAAACAAAACGGAAATATGCCAACACCTCACTGAAAAACAGCCGTTCCCCCAGCATGTGCTAATACCAGCCAGTTTGCCTGCATATTCACAAATAATAAAGAGCGCCACATGTTTGGTTGAACCAAAGAGAAATTACGAACCTTGAATGAAAGTTTGCACATGCTGGCTTTGCAATTTATGGTTTGCACATTCCTTTTCCAACACTTTTTTTGAGACTAAATGAGAGTATTACTTCAATGAAGGCTGTCAGCATGCCCTGGTTGCCCTAATATTCTTACTTTTAGCTCTTCATATTATTCTCCACAAGTATATTTTGAGTAAGCGTTTAAATAGCAGGAGAGAGAAATTTCATGCCTTCTTGCTGAATCAGCAAAGCCTTGAACTCTCCAGTTATTTTTGGACAGGCTTGTCTTCTCCCCCAACCCCCCTGCCCGCAACACCTCATTCTTGGATCCGGTAAGTCAGGCTAAGAATCCTGCAAGACAAAAGTCGTCATGATGTGGTTGCAGAAGCCCCTGATCTGGGCGCGCTACCGGAGATGTTTGAAGTCAGACTGAAACGATAATAACAACAACACATCTGTGGAAAGGACGTGGCTTTTGTCTCCCCCCTAGGAAGCTGTATCACTTCTGTTGTATTAAAATGGTGCAAGACAGAAGTATAAAGATACAATACCTGTGGAAAGAAGTCCTTGACATTTAATAACTATATATGTGCGTGCACAGACAAGGCTATCTTTTCCCCTCAAATCATAACGACAGACATCTTTTAATTCAGCTGAGTATTATGAGCTTCCCTGGCTTTAATGTGCTGGGGAAAATGCCGTCCACGATTCCCGCTGACTGCAGATATGGCCAGCGTTAGGCACGGGCACAGTGCTCAGTGGCTGAGGGCGGCAGTGGGCTGCAGGCAGCCTGCCTGCACTGCTCTTGCTGGCTGATTGCAGCGGGGCCGCTGCACCGCTGAGGAGGGCAGCGGGGTGTGCGGGGCAGGGGCTGCCTCCCCTTTCTTTTTGTCCCTGGCAGAAAGAGCAGCAGTCCACCTCTAAATCTTTCTTTTTGGCTTTTCATACACCTCCCTCTGCCCATCTGGTGATACAAATAGTCTGATTCCTCAGCCTTGGGATGCCAAAGCCTAATTTTGACTGTGCCTCTGAGAAGGCCTGTGTCAGCTCTGCCTCAGTTCCCTCTCAGCAGACATTCACTGTGGAGGACGACTTGTCTTTGAGCCACTTGATCTGCGATCGTTAGTGTCCCCCCTTCCTACATAGTGTCCTCAAGAGGAAGGTGGCTGTTTGTTAGGGGGAGTCAAACTGGTGAATGGAGAAAGCACAGTGTAAGAGTAAGCAAAAGGAAATAAATGAGTGTAAAGCAGGAAGCATTAGCACGGCCTAAGTGGCTCAATTTAACGGCGTTGGAGAAAGCTTCTTACCTGGAAATAAATGCTCATCATATTGCATTAGGAGATCTCCTAACTCCTATCTGATATTTTAAGAATACATTTTGTTTTCATTTTTTCCAGCTGCACTGACAGGCACTAAAGCAGTCTCTTGTGTTTTTTACTCTAAGTAATTAAATCCCTGTCCGTTGTTCTCACTTGAGGAAAGTGCGAAGGAGGAAAAATAAGGTTCCCAGGAAAGGCTGGAAAAAGGGCCTGAAACACAAAGAACCCCTGGCAGGAATTGAGGCAAATCTGTTAGTGCGCCTCCAAGACCTGGAGGGGTGATCCAGACGTTCGTGTTGCACAAGAGTTGCTACTGGAGATTAAAAGTCAGCTCTTCAGCTGGGCTGGATTCACATGCGCAAAATGTTTGAGCATCTTTTGGCATGTTCTCAAATGGTACTTCCAACAAAAGAGAGGGAAGGAAAAACCTAGTTACTTGTTTATGGATGTAGGGTTTTGGGGTTTTTTTGAGTCTTTCTGTGATATATATTTTGTTACCTGCAAATCAAGGTTTAGTTCCAGGTTTTATGTTTGCTTAACTACTCACGGAGCTGTTCCCTAACCCAATGTTTAACATACTTTCAGGGTGGATCCTACCAGCAATAGGTAAACATTTCACCTTAATCCACTAAGCTACTGATTTCTAGGTAGAAAAGCACTGGTTTCGGGGGTTTTGTGGCTGCAATTTTTCATCTGTTTTCAGTTGCAAATGCAAGTCACCTAAGAGTTGATTGGCAGGGGCAAAAAGTCACTTACTCGGTTTCTTCTTTACCAGAACTTGGAGCCAGCTTGTCTATGTGTATCAAGTTTGTGATCACACAGTTACGGAGGCAGTGTCGAGTTCCGAGTCCCTCTGACTGGTGCAGAGCACTTTGAAGAAGTGCTAGATAACTTGGCTGTCTCCGCACTACGTGAAATCAGGGCTTCACCTTGCACTAGCTAGGCAAGTAACCAGTTGCACTGCAACACTCACAGCGGCATGCTAGCTAGATGGAAGATTAAGTTACTCCAAGATATCTGTCTCTTGTCTCTGGCAGCGAGAGTACATTTATAACTGTTCCTATCAGTAATGTGCTGTATACATATCCTGCTAAAAATATTATTCGAAACCGGATAGACAAAAGAAGAAACATTTACCAAGCATGGGCAAAACGTCAGTGGCATTTGAAACTCATTTTGCCATTGAAAATCCCCCCAAAATAGATGTCAGCACATGAAATTATTTTTAAAGTTGTCTGCTGTATTTGGAAATGCAGCAAAAGGAATTAAGACTTAATAAGTTGTTTTGAAATGGAAATACACCTACATTTAAACAAAATAGAGCCAAAATATATCTCCTCGGTGAAGTCCAGGTAACCTCATTTACTGATTAAGTGTACTTTGGGTCTAAGGATGGGATGACTCTTACCTAACTTTGGACATCTAGAAATGTTTAAGGAAGGTAAGCAGCCTTTCAGATAATGTACCATGAACGTGCATAACACCACCATCCTGCTTGTTTGGAAGTGAAGGTGTTACTGTACAATGTGCTAGCTATATTTGTTACAGTATTATGTCAGTTGTATTCAAATAAGTTCTATTGTGTTCATCTAACCAAGTGCAATAGTAAGTAAGTAAAGGGGAATTTCCCTTTGCACGGTACATCAAGACAGTCTACTACCTGACTGGGTAAGGCAAACAATCTGGTTTTTCAAGTTTGACACTGTGATGCAAATAAATAGGCCTTGGGGTAAGTGGCTAGTGGAACATTTCCCACCCTTCTCCTTCACAACTCAGCGAATTTGAGAAATGGTGATAAAACAAATTTTATGGATATATGGCAGTCCTGACATACTCTCCTGCAGCCTTTTCCCTTAGTTAAAAACACCGGCTGGGCTAGCAGTGATTGATCTATTTACAGCTGGTCTAAAAAAAACTAACTAGTTGCAAATAATTTTCTAAGGCAAACCGTTTTTTATCATAATGTCCTGAACTTTTCTGTATTGCTATAGTAATAAAATCAGCTGCATCAATTGTAGTAAACATTCTGTAGAAATCGTTATTGAGATTTTTGACTTCAGTGACACCAGACGAGTATAGCGAATGGGCATACTGAGGACACTTTGGCATCTGAATGATTCCAACGCCCTTTGCCCAGGATCTTTCAGAATACATTGAAAACCGAAATGAAAGTCTTTGCAATGCATGAAAGAGTACATTGCTCACTGAAACACAGAACAGGACTTACAGTCTGGATGGATGGATGACCAGATTGGTGAAAAGCTGGTAGGATGTTCAGGCTCAGAGGGTAGAGGTTGGAGGTTGACACACTACCTGGAGGCTGGTAACAAGCGGAGTACCACAGGGGTCTGTCCTGGCATCTGTCCTGTTCAACATCATTTTCAATGACTTGGAGGAGGCAATGGAGCATAGCCTCATCAAGTTTGAAGATGACAGTAAACTGAGGGGACCAGGCAATAAGCTTGAGGGCAGGGCTACCACCCAGAGGGACCTAGGCAGGCTGAAGGACTGGGCCCAGATGCATCTTAGAAATTTGGTGAGGAAATATGCAAAGCCCTGTCCTTGGGAAGAAAGAGCCCTGACAACCATACAGGCTGGACACTGCTTGGCAGGGGAGCAGCTCTGTGGGAAAGGCCCCTGCATGGCCTAGAGATATCCTGAGGTGCCTTCCAATTTGAATTATCCAACAATCCTATAAATATGAGAGATTGGAAGGGATCTCTGGAGGTCATGTGGTCCAAGTGCCTGCTCAAAGCAAGGCTAACTTGGATAAGGCTCAGTTGAGTTCAAAATATCTCCAAGCACGGAGACTCCATGACTTCTCCAGGTGACTTGTGCCACCATTTGACCACTCTCAAGCGTGACAAGACTCTGCAAACAGTTGGAACACGACACGTACTTCATGTCTTTAAATAAAAGTTTTGGTAATGTGGCACAAAACTTCAAGGTACTCTCAAGAGTTGAAATAAGATAGAAAGTTTGCATGTTATAGATGTTATCTTTGCAGACCTGAGAAATTAAATTGCGTCATTGTTTCTGTCATATGTTAAGATGCATTATCAAAGCACACTTGTATTGTTTTTGGTTTGTTTGTTCCTTACCATCTCCATGGTTATGTAAAGTTGTTAACCTAGTGGATTCATGGTGGATCTTCAGCTCAGGAGAGAGGGGTCAGGAGTGAGTAAAGCCTGTGCAAGCAAATGTTTTCCTCAGCTGGTGCAGGTTTGGTGCTAGTAGCTGCTCTGCATGTTGCAGTTGATATACATTTATTGAGTTTGGGGAAAGGCCGGGGGACCTTGTATTACTTCAAACTGTGCTACAGCATTCCAGTATAGAGGACCTGAGTGCCCCAGGCTATTGAGCTGGTGCTCCAAAAGCTTTTCATTGGAAGGAATATGTACATCTGGAAGATGGTGTTGCCCACGCTTCATTGCACTGAAGATGTCTGGTCTACAGTACAGCTAACACATAGTTTAACAAGTTGTTTTGATGTCTGGGGGAAAAACAGGCTTGTGGAAATACAGATTCAGGATAATTTTCATAATCTTCATTAATCCTTTCCTTTGAAGTAAAAATATTCTAAACAGCCATAAATGTCCTTAAATCATTTTGGCACTGACAGCCAGTCTGTGCTGTCTTGAAATTCATTGCTGCATATGAATAATGTGAGTGGGTAATTTAGAGCAAGGCGTTATAGTTCCACAGGGATAACAAATAAGAAAGCAAAGCAATGGCTTTGCATGAGAGCCTGTTAAAACCCTGTAAGAGTTTTTCTATAAATAGTGTGTTGTTTCTCTCAATCATCTCTAGAAAGTATTAAATCCAGCAGGGCTGGCATATAAAATCTTGACTTATGAGAATTATAAATGTTGTTTCTTTCTAAAGAGGTGCTAGAAAGGGGCATAACCAGGAATTACCGTTGTTTAAGAATGGTCCCTGATCTTGGAGATACAGCAGGTAATGTTCTGTGATGGATAGCTTGCGTGTTTTGGATGGCACTGTGAGAATCCAACATGGAAGAGAAAGCACAGCAAGAGGAACGGGGAGTATCACCTTTTTTCTGCAATAGCTATCTGTGCCCATGATTTAGTGGTAGGGCTGTCATGCCTGTGGACAAGCAAACGAGGCGTGAAGGTAGAGTCAGTATCTCCTATCAGACCAACTAATGTAATTGGGGGGGGAAGAGACATGTTTGGTCACACATGCTATTTGTGACGTTTTGATGAGTTGGAACTGCTGACTGCTTTAGCTCATTAAAAGCGTTAGCCAGCGGAAGGTGCTTCTGAGTTGAGCAATTTTACTTCAAGTTTGATGATTTGGGCCTGTAAACAGCATCTAACAGTATCTGAAGTCCATGAAATAAGTGTGAATAAATAGATCTGTTGGTGTACCTATGGTTCGTTGGTGGTACATAGGGTTTACGAATGCTACTACTGGTAGGCTGGAAGAGAACAGAAGGGTCTCAGAACACGGGAATCCCTTGCTAACAGAATTAATCTAAGATCTAAAGGAAGATTTGAGTTCATAGGAGTGCCTAGACTTTTGCCCTCTGGAGATAAAATAAATCAGGGTAAACCAGTTGTTGAGACTGAAAGGAAATTCACGCTTTTCTTCAGTAAGAAGTTGCACAAGGAGCGGGAGACAATTTTCTTTACTATTTTTACTTTACTATTTTATCTAACAGATAAGAATTGTTCATTTCTATGTGCTCCCAACTCACCAATCTCCCCTGAAACCTCATGCTGTCCTCAAAGGTATGATATGTGTACCAGTCAGATTTGAAAATACCTTCCCTTTTTATTATTTTGAGTAAGTTTACCAAAAACAACAGCTTTTTCTCCATTGAAGGAAGCATTGTCCAACTGTTTCTTTGCTGCCCTGGTGCACTATGTTGAATGGATTCCAAAGTTAAGTTATAAACCAGATGGAGAAATACCACTGGAATGCAAGGCCTCCCTCCCTTTGGCCAATTAATATTGATGAGATTTAGGACTTGCTTTGGCAGAGACACTCAAGCAACAATCTGAATTAACTAAAAATGTGAATTTAACATGGATTAGCCAAACTGCCTTAAGCCTCTGGTTAGTTAATCATAGTCAGAATTAAAGTGGCCTTAATTTGATATAGCTGGATTAATTTCCAGAGTCAAAATAAGGTTACTTGACTTCTGAATAGAGATTTTATTAATCTGCTCTAAAATTTAATTTGTATTAATTTTCATGAATGTCCCTGTTTACACTAGCTTTTGATGAATAAAGTAGCTTTAATAAGAGCTACTTTTGTCCTAGCTGGATTGAATCAGGACCAGCATTGTTTATTCCCACGTTTGGTGGTGTTCTAGCCTAGTCTCTAGATGTACAGTCATCAACCACCGCTTTTTTGGAGGAGAGCAGGAGAAATTTTGCATCTAAATTTTTTCCATTTGCTAATAATTTTTTACAAGCAGGTGCTCCAAATGTTTTCCTTCTTGGCTTAAAGATACTGCATTTTCTGAGACTGTGAATTATTACTGATGTTCTTACTTTGAAGATATTTATAAACGCTGATTTATTTCTCCTGAGCCGCTTGCCAGTCTCTACAGCATGTTTCATAACTTCCTACCAGTGTGATCCAACTGATGGATTTGCAGTTGGCTTCGGAAAAACAGAGCCTTATCACTGCTCTCCTCAGGGTGCAGGCTGCTTCCAGGATGTACTCAAGGTAACGCTGATGAGTGAGCCTCAAAACCTGCAGATTCTCAAAGAGTTTGGGCAATCATGAGAAAGTCTGGATGTTTATCTGAACTGTATTTGATCCATCCCAGCCCCTTGGGGCTGCAAAATTCGGTTAGAAATGTTTTACGTAAGACTCCGACTCCTGGTATTTCCTGTTTCTAACAAGGGCAGATACGCTGTGAGTGTCTCTTTGAGGTGTTATTTGTCTCCTGTTTTTACTACCGTTACAGGGTTATCAGGTCACCAGCTCTTGGATTCTGGTTCAGGAAAGCACTTAAACATGTTCTTAGTCTTAAGGGTAAAAGCAAAACAACAAAGAC
Organism: Apteryx mantelli; assembly: GCF_036417845.1. Classification (NCBI taxonomy): domain Eukaryota; kingdom Metazoa; phylum Chordata; class Aves; order Apterygiformes; family Apterygidae; genus Apteryx; species Apteryx mantelli. Next base: position 8,420,926 of record NC_089985.1, on the reverse strand, counting down.
TAGTAGAATATGGCCTTTAGACGAATGGGATAGACATGAGGAAAAAATATCAGAGAGACGGAAAGAAGTTATGACAGCTGGTGTGCACAGGACTGATGCGAGACACCAGACATCTGTAGAACATGAGCCCTTGATTAGTTTGTGGGAGGAGAGGAAAGTTGCTTGTAAAAGAAAGCTAAGTTAAGTGGAATTAACTTCATTCAAATTAAGAATGTAAACGAACCTGAGAAAGTGTATTTATTTCCAACTTCTTAGGGTTTAAATTAAACTTTCCCCAAAAGGGGCAATACAAATATTGTATATAAAACTATAGAAACTGATAAACAAATGCATTCACCTATGTTGAAGATCAGAAAATAATAAATCTAAACTTACCATACAAAAGTGTGAGAGCTGTAAGGGCTAGTTGTTATGGTGTTTTTTCTCCTGAGTGAGCTGGTCATCTTATGCAGGCCTCACAAATTAGGCTTGTGGGTACTAAAAATATGTTTTCTGGAATTTCTAAAATTACTGGCCTACAGTTTGGGACTTAAATTATGTAGGACTCACTCTAGGATCAAACTGCTGAAGAGCCAGAAGAGGGAGCATGTCTAAACATCTCCAAAATTATTCAGGCTTTAGGAAGTGCCTTGAGCAAGGACACTAACATGTGAACCCTAATGTGGCCATCCTGGCTCAGGCTTTGTGGAAGACAGATACAGGTGTAGGGAAAAATATTCATCTCAGCCAAATGGAAAATGATGGCTTTGGTAAGGAAAGAAGTTTTCTTTGTGCATCTAATCAAATTTTTGAAAAACAAATTACTATTGAAAAAAGTATCTGAAATTTGCCTTTGACCTAAAATAAATTTCACATAAAGTAAACTTAAGTATTCTATTTGATAAATAACTTTTAACCAAATGTATTATTTTAATCTTTGTCCTTGAAGTTAACAAATTAACTTTCTCTGTGATTTCCCCATTTGTGACAGCCTCTGGCTGTGTTTTTACTGTCACAACAGCTTCTGGCAGACTATGTGTCTCTCACATTCACTCCAGAGTAAACAGGAATTCTTTCCAAGGGGAACTGGCTGGGTTCCAGTGGAAGAATGTGAGTTATTCATAAGTTCTGCTAGGCTCGTTTCTGCTTAATAGGGTCTGTTTTTATTGTGGATTTTATGAAGAAAAAAGTTGTGAAATTTTTTTAATCCCTCAGGATTATTTTCTTCAAACATGCAGGAAATTGCCTTCCCCCACCCCCGGCACGGAGGTTTATAGCTATTTGTCCTGACTATATTCATCTTTTTCCACCTTTGGTCCCAAGAGGCTGAGCAGGCAGAAGGCTGCCGAGATGCGGCCAGGACATGTCACACTATTTTCAGCGCCTAATTGACGCTGCAGCCGTACGCGGCGGTACATCACTGCGCTGGCGAAGGTCTGCCTTTCCGAGAGCTGGCGCGCCGGCGGCTTTGTCTGCCCTGCAGATGTGACTTCCAAAGCCCAGGCGGCAGCGGTAGGAATTTCGTTATGCCTGCCCCAGCAGTGCTGCAGCCCTGGCAGAAAGGGAGAAAAATGCTTCAGGGGTTGTGTAGGTTCAATACTAATAAAATCGGGCTGGGTGAAGGATGCGCCTGCTCAGCGCCTGTTCCTTTCGTGGCCTGTGACGCCAGCAGAGCCTGGGTACCCGTGCAGTGAATGCGTTATGAGAGGGATTATATAGTAGTAATACAGAAATACTGTTTGTGACAAAAGGAGCCTGGATTTGGCAGACAGGGAGGTCCCTTTCAGAGCGTATTTTCCGCATCTTTCCTTCTGGGTGTACAAGAGGAACTATAGAACTATACTGTAGCTGAGGACTATCAGCACTTTGCTGACTTTGCAAGAAGAGCGGATTGTTAAACCAAGTAAAAGTGTTATCAGGACTCTAGCCTTCATACTAGATAAATCAACCAGTTGTGACTGGAAACGGTGATAAACTCAAGTCAAAGGTTTCTGCACATGCATGAGTGTGGAATTCAGCACAACGTTTCATTAAAAACCATTAGTAACTCAAGCATCTCATTTCAGTTTTGGAATTTAAGAATGAATGGCATGCTCTCTCTTAAATGAATGTTTATGGCTGAAGTACATAATGTTTCTATAATATCTTTTAGTTTAAAATTTCAAGGTGTTTACCCTCAACACTGACAGTATTGCAATTGTAGTTTCTCCCTTTTTATGTATGAGGAATACAGAAAACAGGCAGTTTCTCCAAAGTCACATCAGGAGAACTGGATCGAGGCAGGCACAGAATTGTTTAACACTGGATTTTAAGAACCCAAAGTGGAAGATGACCCATAGCAACTGCATGCAATGAATAATGGACATCAGATGTGGTGTGTTCGGTCAGGACCTGCCGGTAAGCCTCATGAGATATTTTGTGGCTAACACAACAGCAGATGAGCAGACAACATTTTTCCTGAGCTGCCTTTTGGTTAGAGCTGAGCAGACATGTTAACTCAGTCCAGTTTGCTCCGATCACCTCTCTTCCTATTTTCTGTTTTTTCCCTTGATTGTCCAAGTGACCATCTTTTGTTTCCACTAATGCTTGAAGAGGAGGTTTTAATTTCACATGAAAGAGCATATTGATGTGCAATGCCAGGGATTTACACCAGAATTGCTGGCATGCTCAACCCTGTATTTTGGCTGCCTGTATGTATTTGGAATAAGGGTATTAAAAAGGAAGGGGAGACTATTCATCACAATGCTTAGCATTATGTGGCTCTTTTAAATGTTCAAAGCACAGTCCAGACATCTAAATAATCTCATGATCTTTCCAGGGAACAGGAATGTAAACAGAGTTTATCTCCTTCGCTGACACTGAAGCAAATTGTTCAAGGCCAGCAGTGGGAGAGGCTCCACTTCTCTTATCACTGCCTTAATTCTAAAATCATTGGTACAAATGCATCTTTTTAGCTTTAGTATGGACAGCAGAGTAAATAAGGGGTGCTAGGGGAGAGAGCAAGGTGCAAGCAACTGAGAGAGAATAAGATAAATATAAGAGTTTCTCATGAGTGCATGTGTGATAAATTAAACACTTTAATACATATAAACCACTGCTAATTCATGCCAAGCATGTCTGCTTTTTGCTTCCTTTTTTAATCAAGAAATGAGTTTAAAGGAAATGAGGTAGTCGCTTCACTGAATGACAGGAATGCGAGCAAATATGTAAAATGCTAGCAATATGCAGTTGGAGAGATCAGGAAGAGGTAGACAAGAGGAGGGAGGTCTGCTCATTCTGTTCTCCTAAACTGAGGGCAACTTTTCATGGTTTTTCAAAGAGAAAACCAGAGAAGCAAGCCAGCTTTGTGATACCTATACATTATTTTAAAATAGCATTACAACTGCTCTATCCCATAAAGCTGATAGGATTCCTTCTATCAGAAAGTTTTTTGAGAAGTCTAAATTTTTTCTGAATTCAAAAACATGCATGTGACTCACGATTTAACACTTGCACACAAAAATTGCAGAAAAAAATCTAACTTCACTGAAGCATTTGTTCATGAATGGGGTTCTTAGGCTGCCTTAGAAATAATTCTAGATAATTTATGTTCTTAGTGCTGTAACTCATCAGAGCCTGCACCAGAGAACAGTAGAGGACATGTCTTTAGCCACCAGGACTCTTATATTAGAAAGCTTTATTAAAAGGTGGTAACGGGTCAAACAATGTTTTCTTCTGTGCCTCTCCCCCACCTCCTACATTTCACAAAGAACAGCAGTTGAAGGGAACTCTCCCTACATGCAAGTTATACTCTTTGGGGGAAAAAAGCATTTTGGGGCAGACTATTACAAAGATGTGTGTGTTTAAGGATTAAAATTAAACTTTTTTTCTTGTTAAAAAAGATATTTATGAAAGGGCTTGAAGCAGATGGCTGGGAAAGTCCTCAAGGCTTCCAAATTGACTCTGCTTTGTCATCTGTCCTTGTTTTTGACCAGTCCCGCTGTTATCTGTCCGTAAACGATCCTATTCATTGATCCTGGTTTGCATATAAACCCCAGGAGATGCTGGTGTCAGCTCAGTGCTGTGAGTAGTCTGTGCTGTTTTCTGAGGTGCTTTTGTTCATCTTCTCTTGATGCATTTGTCTTTCTCTCTCTTGGACATTCACTCCTTTCCCCTCCTACTAGAGATGGACTATGGTCAAATACGGGACAGATTTAAGCCTTCCTGCTGCTTATAGTAGATCCCATCTCATTTTTTTCTTTGAGAAACATAAAAGTTAATTTTAATTCCGGAGAAGCAACACAAAATGTTGCTGGATTTCCTCCCTTTGAAACTCTGTTTCTCTCTCTTCTCTCTTCTTCTCTCCCCCCACCCCCCAATGATCACTTTCTTTTCAAAGTACAATAAGTTCCTATCCCTGTTCTGGGTGCTTTCATCCACTTGTAAAATTCACTAATGAATCTTTGTATAACTATTAGCCTGATCTGTCAAGCATTAAATGGGAATAGAAAAGATGACAAAGGCTTAGTTCAGGTTTCTGTACTTCATACAAACCAGCTAATAACATAAAAGCTAAAGCACAGCATTTTTCTGCATCTGCTTTGCTGTTGCTTTAGGTGTTGCCTATCAGATCTCTGAAACCACAACTTTGTATTAAGCTCTTGGCAGGCGTGGGTCTCTGCAGCAGGAGGTTCAGACAGGACAAGGGCTGTAATGCGGTAACAAAAGATGAAGTAATGGCTAGTTTTTAACCATTTAACTCTATCCTAAAACCTCAGTGTATGTTAATGGTCTGCCAGTTTAGGCTAGGAAGTAGCCAGCTGTTCCCCGTCTTGTGTCCCTCCGTGTAGATTACACAGGGTAAACGCTTTTCCCACTCGCACGAATTTTAAAATGTAAGCCACACCTACAGATCTGGTGAAGTAATCCTTTACTTACCAGATGGGTAACATAACAGAATTCTGTTATACAGATGGTACAGTGTTGTCATAGCTACAAAACTTCCATTCCCAGCAAGAACTAAAGAAAGATTTTAAAGAATGACTTCTTCCAGGTCCCTCCCAGAGAGCCTCCCATGCAGCAAGCGGCCGTTCGCTCGGAATCAGTGCCCTGGCACGCTGGTAATCACTTTGAGGATCCTTTTAAAAACAGAACAACCACAAAACCCACTTCCCCTTTGCAAAGTGTTTTTGATAAATGACTTATTTTAATCCCCTCGAAAGCTTTTTTTTTTTTCCTGTTTGAGGTATGGGAACTGGAGTCACTCTAAATAACATTATCTGTGTGTTTAATATAGCTGCTGCCTTTACAGCAGAACATGTTTAAGAAAGCATCTAGTGCCAAGGAAAGACGTGGGCATCCAGCACATGTGCTGCTGTTGCTTCTCGGCCATTCACGCTGATGCTGCCTAGAGACACATCAGGTATGTCTATGCATGCAACAGGCATACCTCTATTTTAGCACAAAAGACATGAGGGCAAAGTAGAAGAGTTTGGCAAGATTGGCCTGTAGTACATAAAATCCAGTGATTTTTGGATTTCCAACAATTCTCCAATGCAAATTATGTACAATTTCATATGGCCTTAAAATAGCACAGCACTCTGATCTGTTTCATTGCACAGCAGAAGAGATACATTTCCCCCCTGTAAATATTCCATGCTCATATATTGTTGGTTCTACTTAAGAAAATCATGAACAGACCAAGTTTCTTCTGCAATGCAAAGCACATGATCCTTTTGTATAATATTTCCAAGTATTTTCTGACTTGTACCAGAGAAATTAACCAGCTCAAACAAGAAAATATGCTTGTATTTTTTTTTTTTCCAGATTTCCTGGATATTCAAAGGCAAACTTCATTTATATCTTTCTCAAGGAGAATAACTTTTTGGATGGTTCTTTAAGTTAAAGCTAAAAACAAACAAACCCCCCAAACAAAAACGACAACAAAAAACACTTGACAGCAGCATAAGTGCACTGGTTTAGTTTCTCAGGGTTATTTTATGCAAAAGATAGACACAATAAAAGATAGTGGTGTTTGTTTTTCAGTAGTTCTTGCACAGTTGCTGAATGTTTCATTCCCTGGTTGCCTGGGTATGCCATGAAGGAGCAGTTCCCAGAGAGAGTTCAGTTCCTGTTTGGCCTTTATTTCATTAATATTTATGTACACAAACGTATTGACGTGCAAAACAATGGATCATCGTACAGCTCGCCAGCACACACGGGCATACGTGCCACCGGCATATTGTTTTCTACTTGGCAGGAAATGATTCCTACGCTTACTTTGCGGTGAGCTGGGAAGAAATGAAGGGAGTTATGCATTCGGCTGTCTTTCCTGGTAGGTGGAGTTGGAAAGCTGTTTCTTACTTCTTTAATTGCATTGAACAAGTCCCCATAGTTCATCGCTGGGCTTGGGGACTGAGGGGAGCAGTAGGACTTTGCTTGCTCTAGTTTTGGTGACAGAAAGAAGCAGAATTTCTGATAAGATTGATAACCAGCCTATTTCCATATTTTGACAGACTACTTTCCCTATTCTTAACGTTCTCACTTGAGGGAGAACTGGAGTGGCAGCAGGCCAGGTTTCCCTCTGGTTTCCTCCCAGTGATGTAAGTGCAGCTTTATCAAGGGTGAGCTTAACTCTGTTCATGTTAAAGAGAAGCTGAGGGACTGGCTTTTGATAGGACAGTATTCTCATTTTTAATACAAAAGTTAAAAATTAAACTCAAACAGTCATTCTGTCTTTGAGCCCTTGAAGTTTGAAGTTTTGCAGATGAAGTGGTCTGGTTGACGTTGGTTAGGACTGACACGATTACCTTGCCTCTGCAAACAGCACAAGTTTCAGTCCCAGCTCTGACTGCAAGCTGCCTTTCTGGAGAATTTCCTATACCACAGCTTAGCTGTTTGGAGGAAAGATCACTATTGTTAAATGTGGGGGGAAACAAAACAAAACAAAAAAGCCCTGGATAATGCCCTAAGGTTTCTTGCAGGTCTTGGGTGTAGTGAAGAGAGATACCCAGGTGCTCCAGGTGCACTGCTACGAGTGGAAAAGCTCTCATAACCCTGTAGCACGTGTTGCTCTCCCTGAGCTCCTGGGTTCATCGCAGTGTTGGTGTTGCACTCCGACCAGAAAGATGCCTCCTCCTTCTGTCTTTCATAAGAGTTGAATCCTCAGTTCCTTCTATCTCTAATCACTGTTCAAGAAAATTTTAAAAGCTCATAGAATTTTTCCAGAAGTATGGGAATAAGGGAGGAAAGGCTAGTTTGACCGCTAGTGTCTCCGCTAACACGGCAGTAAGCGGTGGGGCTTGTAAGCAAGATGTTGCTAGGTGTGTAAGCAGCTCTGCTTGCCTGCTCTGTGTAGCTACTGCACTGTGGGAGCTTGAGTTTGAGCAATGCAATGGAAAATGAAATTTGGAGGGCTTTGAAAGAACAACGCAGTTAAATGCATGAACCTAGCTGGGAGGAGGTCCCTCCCAGCAGAGTAGGTAAGAGGTTGTTAGTTGTCTTTTGATCTTTACATTAGACTTGCCTAAGTCAGCGGTGTCTGAAGACCAGCAGACCTGTGGAGAAGTTCCTCGGGTGATTCTGCCCCGGCAGCAGACTAGCATTTGGCATCCTCGTTAGTATTTCCAGCACATGGGGGGTGTGGTGAGGCATTTGGATATCAGTCCTTCCCCCTTGGTGAGAGGGGGAGCGTGGCTCTAGGGGTGGTACAGCCCTACTCTAAATGGGGAGAGTTAGGGGCTGTAATATGTGATAGAGACGTTCATGCTGTGCTGCGTACGGCTCAGGTGTTCCTCTCTGCAGGGTTCCTGATTACAAGTGTGGGTGCCTCCTGCGTACACAGGCCCTACTGCGTGTGCTCAGGGCAACTGAGGTGCGTGTACACCATCACCGTTTGTCTGCGACTTGCAGACAAAATTGCCAGCTAGAAAAAGATGGCAGAAACCTCTTGGTGCTGGGAGGGGGCTGAAGGTCCCTCTTTCTGCCTCCATTCCTTGTTCTCTCCCATTAAGCCCGTGCCTGGCTGGTTCCTTCCTCTCAGAGCGGGTGTACTACAGCATCAGCATGGAGAAAGGCTGTGTGTCAGCTTGACCTGCTGCGTCAACGGGACAACTTTATCACCTAGAACTATCAACCTAGCCCCTTTGAACAGGAGCTCTGAAACAATTAAAGGAAAAAAAGTAAAACTGTCCCTAAATTCTTGTGAGCCCATCTTCATATGAAACTAAACTAAATTATTCCAATAGCCTCTAACCTCAGGCAAAGTTAACTCGAACTGCAGAACGAACTTGAAAGAAAAGAAAAGCACAGATGGAAATTGGAAAGAGAAAATCTCTCTGTTAAGTCCCCTGGTGTTTGCCCTGAATGTTTCTTGTCTTGTGTTTTAATGAACTGAGGCAAATGGGAAGAAAAAAATATGCTAGGCATGTTGAAGATCATGGAAAGCAGAGATATGTCCTTTCTGTTTACAGAGCTCATGATGTAGATATGCATGAGAAATTTATCTCATTTTGGAATGAAAAGGATTTAGTGAATTTCTGGGAACACTCCCAGTTCTTTCTCCTCCTCGGTAGTCATAATGCTGCACTGAATATGTAAGTTCAGATAATCTGTCTTTATTAGCTGCTGGTAATGTGCTCTGTATTTTCACATCCAGTTAATTTCACCAAGTTTCCCTGGAGTTTTGCTGAAGCAAGAACTGTTTGCCACTTTACAATATTGCTAGACGTACAGTGAACTTTACTGTTGTAAAGGGATACAAACGCCGCTAGAGCGGCATAGGCGGCCTGTGAAAGGATACCTCCCCAGGGGTAGTTCTGGGGAACATTCTGCCTACGGATGAGAAGAGAGAGCCAGAATGCTTCCAGGGGAGTGCAAAACTCTCCTGCGGCTAATGGAGTAACATTAAAGTTTTCAGGGACTACAGTCCCTCGAAAGCTGGATGACCCCTTGTGACCTGAGCAAGGTGGTGGCTTTTCTTCCTTTCCCCTTCCCTGTCTGGTAACAACCAGCGAGAGGTTTTCCCAGACTGCTGAGGTGGGTACTTGGGTAAGAGAACGCGTGGGCTGAGGAGCAGGGAGTTAGGTGTACCAAGTTCTGTTTGAACAATGAACTGCAAATTGTGACTTTGGCAAGTTCTTCAACTGCTTTTTTGTTCAGTTTCTCCATGAATAAAATGAGCTTTGAGATCTTTAGATGAAAGGCATTATATAATAGGTAAAAGTTCTGGAAACTGAGAGATAATGGAGACTATTTTAATGTAAATGCATCAGCTGAAAGCAGTGAAACTGTCAGGAAATTAAATGAGCGGTGCATGTTCATCCAAGCTAACCAACAAATCTGTCTTCTCTTGTGTTTAATGAAGCGAGTCTTTTTTATTATTATTTTCATTATTGTTTAACCAGGTTCAAAAAGTAATTAAAACATCTCTAATGGCAAATAACACCTAAAATGCATGCAGTAAAATGGTTGAGTTAGAACATCTAACCAGAAATTAGCATAATTCCAATATAAGAACACAGATTTACAAAATTTACACAAAATTTAATGCTATATTTGGATTTCTTATGCCTCAAAGTATGAGCCCTGGGCCTATGGCTTTCGTGTGGGCTGTTTGCAGAAAGTCTGGATTCCTACTTAACTGAATATTCAGAGTAATACCTGATGAGATGACATGGGAAAACAACCTACACTACTCAAAAGGTAATGAATTAATTACTGTTAAAGCAAAAAGTTTAAATTACCCTGGAGGTGTTGCTGGAGAAGGTAAAGAGTTTGGGATTTGGCAAAAATATAGGAAAAAGGCCTGAGGACAGGAGAGAGACAGTGTAGTATGTTGGCACAAGCTATCTTTTTCTACTCTTTTAGTTTCTGGAATATTCATCTAAGAATAGTGGAATAATTGTCATAGAATAATAGAATAATTTGGGCTGGAAGGGACCTCTGGAGACCACCTAAGTCCAACCTTCTGGTCAAAACAGGTTCAGTTGGATCAGTTTACTCAGGGCCTAGTCCACTCTAGCCCTGATTATCTCCAGTGATGGACCTTCCACGCTCTCTGGAGTACCTGTGCCATTCTTTGACCACCCTCATTGTGAAAAAGATTTTGTTTATATATGATTGGAATTTCCCGTGTTCCAGCTTGTGTCTGTTGCTTCTTGCCCTATGGCTGTGTACTCCCAAGGAAATCTGGCTCTGTCTTCTCTATGCTTTCCCTTGAGGTGGTTGTTGACAGGAGCAAGAGCTCACCTTAGCCTTTTCCTCCTTAGGCTGGACAAACCCAGTTGTTTCAGCCTCTCCTCACGTGTCGTGTGTTCTGTTCAGGTGAATGGTATCTTGAAACTCGTTGCTGAATTGCTGGCATTTGCTTGGAGATGCAAGACCGTAGGCTTTGCTTTTGAGATACCTTGAAAACACTTAATTATTAAACTTTCAAGTTGTTTTTGCCATTCTCAGCAAAGCAGTAAAGAACCTGGGTCACAAAGGTGTTACATATCTTGCCCAAGGTCCAGGGCTGAGAACAGAATGGAGAAATCTTGAATAATAGTCATTGTCCTGACCTTTGGGAATTGCATCTCAAAATAAGCTTTTATTTTAATAGAAATGGCCACTTGTTTTTATGATGCTGGATTAGGTTTTAGGTCTATCCTTGCTAAAAAGGTGGCTGCGTTGATTGATAAGATTAACATGAAATGTTATGCTAATGCTTCGCTTTGCAAAGAAAATAATCTTCCTTAAGCAACCCAAGGTGCCAAAGTACATCATATGCAGAGGCTAAGTGCAGTGCTGTAGTGCTGGCTGTGGCCAGTGAATATGCACCTGTTCTAACCGAAAGCATATGTTCAAGTTAACATCTTGATGGTCTTGATTTGACAAAGCAGCAACAGCAGTGTATCCACTCTTAATCAGTCTGTACCATGAAAAGAGCTGCTATGTTGTGTAATAAGCTTTTGCAATAAGATGAGCCACGCAGAATTCAGCAGCTTTGTAGTTTTAACAGCCGCTATGGGTATTAAAGCGGGTTGACTCACAAAGCAGAGGAACAAAAGATAGCTCTGAATGGAATTATTAAAGTCTGAACAATGGGGTTACATGCCTTTGGATTTAGTGCACAGTAGATGGGTCTGAGTCACTGCTTTCAGATTTATTTAGATTCGTGTTGCATAAGGGAGATATCTAGGTAATATAGAGGAAAGTTGTACAGCTCTAGTTATTCATACTTAATATCTAATCCCAATGATACTTAAGTCATATGGGACTCTCTGCTCTTTGCCAGGCTATTTCATTCTTGCAGTGGAAATCTAAGGTAATTCTTGGAATAATTTTTTCCACTGAAACATCTTTGAGAATAAAAGATAGCCTTTCTTTCAAAAAAAAGGAATGCTATTTCACTCTATGCTCATTGCTTGGCCAAGAAGATTCCTAGCGAGATACAGAAGTATTTGTGCTTCTTGCATTAAAGTTGAAAATGCCTTAAATATGCTAACTGGCAGAACCTAGAAAAGGAGAACGGAGAGCAAAAGAATGCTATTAGCTATTTTTTGCTGTCAAATGTTACAGTGCTTGCGCAAGCAAAATTCTTTCATCTGAATGTGGTTTCCTGACATTGATTCTGACTGAAACAAGAATGTCTCCTTCTGGTCTTTCATCTACCTTAGGGAAAACCTATCCTATAGAAATCCTCCTTTTGCTGAAATGGTTGAAGTGTCTAGTTTTGAGCTGTGTGCATGCCTGGTCTTCCAGTCCAGGTCTCCGTGATATGTGAGACCTGACACATCCCTTGTTCAGAGTACACAGATTTTTTTCTGAACGGAACTTCATCTGGGTTGAACCTGAAGCATCGATACCATGCTAATATTTGTAACTGCTGAGTTAGAAAGAAGCGAAATGTTCGTTGTTGCTTTTAGGCATAAATACGTATCTATGCCACAACTCTCGTAAAGGGATCTTCTTTAGCTTCCTTCATTACCTGTCAGTGCTCTTGTTGTTATCCTCTATCTTAAGGACACATTACTTTCCTTCAGTTGAGTAGTTTTGCATCTGGTGATATGCAAATGCAAGCTGTGGATTTTTCAGATTCATCTGTTTCTTCCAAGTTGGAGCAATCTTTAAAAAATTGTGCCTAGAAATTACCTGCAGAGCTAAGAAGCTCATGTGCCCCCTGAATACCCAGCTCAGAGTCATGTTTGTTACCCAGCTGACTGGCTCCCTGTGTGTTTTGTTTTTTCTTTAATTTTTACTAGTTTTTCCAGTGTAAATAAGCTGACTCCTTCTGTGATCTTTCTTGAAGCCTTCCTCCGCACTTGCTTTTACTTGGAACGTATTTTTCTTGAGTTTAGATGATCAAAATTATGCACAAATGAAGTCTCACAATGTCAGTACAACGTTCTATCGTTTTAATGGAAAGCTTCTTCTAACATGCCAGTGGCTGAATTTGCTTTTTTCTCATTGCAGCACATCAGCAATTTATAGACACTCTGTTTCAGACTAGTGCATAAGATCTTTTTTTCTTTTTCCTCACTTCCAGCTGTTGAGCTGAAATTTAGAGCTGAAATTGTTGTAACTGATCCCAAAGTGTTTTTGATTCTGTATTGTGAAATGTCATCTCATTTCTGCTGTAATATCCCAAGCCATCCTGTTCCTTTTGGAGATGCTGTGATTCTCCTCATTCCCAGAAATTTACTGCATCTTTGCCCCATCATCATCACCACTCTCATTATTGCAAATTAAGGCAAAAATGTTCATTTATGTTTTTGAACTGTATCTATATCATACTTAGCCTCAGTCCCATCCTTGCACTGTGGAAAGAGATTTTCAACCTTTTAAAATGTACTACCTAGTCTTTTGGGGAAGAAAGAAAAAGAAAAATACCCAGATCATGCACTGTTTTTGCTTTTACAACCAGATAAAAATTAGCCGAAATGGTTCCATTCATTCCTGTTTCCCCCATTTTACTCGTTCATTTGTGTACAAGCGTGGGAATGCGTACATGAGTTTGTTTTCCTCTGTAATCATTTTGAGACTACTTACTGATATCCTGGGGACCACTAATGGACCACAGGTTGAGAAAGAGTGGTATAACAGGTCTATATTTCCTCTGACAAATATTTTTTTATATTACTTTTAATGACTAAAGAACACTTTATTTTAAATCTTTCATTTTCATGTAATTTGCAAGGTCTAACTCAACTTTACTTAAGCAATCTGTAACTTACCATACTTCCCGGCCTTCAAGACATGTTTATTTTTCCTGATTTTTTTTTTTTAATGCTTCCTTCTAATATTGTGCAGAGTTTTGTTCCTTTGATTAAAAGAAATCATAAGCCTTGTACATATTGATAAGTTCCTGACCTTCTCAATTCTTGCTTTCAATATGAGGTGCATGAAGCCAGGTATTGAGAAATATGCACTGTGAGTTTAAAATACAAGAGTGTGTTGTACATAGAACAAATCGTAAAGAAAAGTGCAGGACTTGTGTGGAAATAGGTGCCTTGCCTTGGTTGCAAGAGGGATCCTGTGGAGTAGGTTTTGCCTGAGGGTTTACTGAAGGCATTCAGGAAAGGAATACCTTGCCAACAGCCTCATGGCATGAGCAGCTTTCTCTATGGCCACCAGTTATTTCCTTATTAACAATTTTCCTGTGTGTTTTCATTAGTGTTTGTGTGAGAAGAGACAGCATTGTATAAGGTAGTGGATGTACAAAGCTCACGAGATCTCTAGAATCCAAATACTATAGAACATGTCTTCTTATTTTGTAAAACCTCAAGAGGCAGTACTAGAAACTGAAGCCCCATCTCAGCAGAACGTGTTTGGTCTGGGCAACATATACCAGCAGATATCACATGAGCTTGCTCTAGCTTAGAGAGCTTTAATGTCTTTCAAGCTGCTTCTGTAGGGACGTCCACAAAGTTGAGATATTCCGGGTCACTCAGGCATTGGCTGCTTTTTGGAGGCTGTTCCTTAACAAAAGCCGTATAGAGCGTTCATTTTTGTGATGCAGAAACACGCTTACCAGGAACCAGACTAAGTTTATTGATTCCTTTTCTACTTGCTAGGGAAACAGTCACTAGACAGTCATTGTTTTCTATAGCAAGTAAGTGAGGATTTGTACATTTGTGAACATGTATCTAATGCAACTTCTGCTAAGAGTTTGATACTTTGCAATTATTATAATGATGGTATAATAATGTAGTGCTTTGGAATAAAAGCTAGTTAGAGAAGTTAATGTAAAAAGCTGGCTTTGACTTGCTTTTCCTACAGAAATTGTATTTTACACTTTAAATGGAAAATATTAGTTTCAGATCCTCCTCTAGAGGTTCTTAGATATACTTTTTTGGAGGTCAATGAATGCTGAACTGGTTGCAAGAATGAATAGTTTGTGGTGAAAAACAGTTTAGCTAATGGAATACAGGACATAAATCCAAAATAGCTTCTGTCAGGAGCTGAGTAACTGTTTCTTGCAATTATTCTTACCATAATATTCAGCAATACAGAAAGGTTTGTGCCTTTCAATTAACACAGAAGGTTTTCTATCAATTAAGTGTGTATTATTATAGTTACAATGCAAGAGTTTAACCTGTAAAATCTAGGATTTTGAGACTTCACTGTTTGTGAGTGTGTTTGGCTTGATTAAAAATGGATTAAAAATTACCGCATTTGATTTATCTACTAGGGAAATACACCACAATGAACAGAAATGAACATTCTCCCTTCTTTTCTGCTGCAGGTGCCTTCAAGATGATCTTGAAGGACTGTGTTTGGGAGAGGGACTTGCAGAATTTACATCACATGATTTATCAGTTGTAAGTGCTCAAGAATCAAGTAAGGGACCCAAATTTTGAAATTGTCTTAAAAGTTGTGACAGCTTCTTTGCTTTTTCTTTCTTTAGTTGGTTGGGGGAGGGTATTTGTGTTGGAGTGGCTTTTTTGGAACTCAGGGTGGGTGGTCTTTGCAGTTTCAACTCCTTTTTTTTATTCATGAATGTTTTGATTCTTATGTGATCAGCTAAATCCAAGTTCTGGGACTACAAAAAATATAAACACTGTGTCACTAGTTATAAAATATAATGAGACTTGGCAGCTCTAAGTGTTTGGTCAGCAATTGCCAGGTGTGTTAAAATAGCACCAGATGGTGGTGGGTTTTGTTCAGGAAGAACAATATGCTGTTCTTCAAAGAATGGTATGAAGAAGAGATTGCCTTTATGAAGGCAATGGCTGAAGTGCCAGTAGATGCCACTGAAGAATTTGCAGCATGATTTCTAGGTCTGTAACATAAATAATGCCTCTTGAGCATTACAGGTAATATATATTGCATAGCCCTTTCTAGTCAACTTGTAGTTGTTGCCTGTTTTGGTTGCCATTGCATATTAAAGGAGATTAATTTATTCTCACTAATGTCCTGGGTTTAATCAGACTATGGAACAAAGATTCTTTAACCCTTTATTTTTTCCCAAATGCTGTATAGCCCCACTGCATTAATATACTTAACCCTAGTTTTCAATTAGATCCATGGGCTGCTATTTCCTACTTATAGACTATTTATAATCCCAATTAGTGAAATTACAGTTGTTTCAATGTAAAGACAAAAAATTAAACACAAGTGCATTAAATCTATTTCTCTGTTCTTCATATATTGCTTTTCTCTTAAGACTAAATACCAGTGAAATTCAGAATTCAGGCAATAGTGGAAGGTGGGGGAAACAACACAATTCAGAGTCTTGGTCAGCTACTTTTAATTTCATTAACTGCCTTCTGGAATTGCTTGCAGAACCGTTAGTGTTAACTTCTAACAAAACCTGCAGAAAATGGGAAAATATTACTTATTAATTAGTTTGTAGGGTTGCCAGTACAGTTTCAGTATTTAAACAGGGTAAAAAGGTGACCCAGAAAACTACTGAACTGTTTTCTTCATGTCAGTTCTGGTAAAAGTCACAGGACAGTTAATTCAAGACTCTATCAACAAAGAATTAGAGGCTAAAAATATAGTAAGTGCCAGTCAGTATGGTTTCACGGAAGGTAGGTTTTGTTAAACAAACGTGATGTCCTTTTTTGGCAGAACTATGGAGACTGGTTGACTTAATGTCACATGGCATTTTGATTAAGAAAACCTGCACTGGGTGGAATAAAGAGGTTGTATATTAGATGAACTGAATTCTGGCTTACTGACAGTGTTTTATTATTAACAAGGCAGTGACCAAGGCAGGTTCTAGTCCCTAGGGATGAGGGGATTTTCCTATTTTATACAATCTCCTACAAATATGGTCAAAATCCAAACCAATCTCTACTGCAAGCAAAGACCTGGGTAGATTTTCCTCAAGTTTTGTTGAGGCTCTTGAAGATTATCACAGCTCAGACCCAAAAAAACAGGTGCCTAGGCAGTCACTTAGCTCTTCTACCAAACACAACTGGTCAGGAATCATTCATTTGAACTGCTGGTACTTGTTCAGCCCCAAATATGATTCCACTGTGGGTGTGTGAATGTCTGCCATAGGATAAATAGGGGCATGCAAGTCAAGCATCTTCCATAGCACTAAATTTATATCTTGTCTTACAATGTTACTAAAACTGTTCTCACATTTTGTAATGTTGGCATTCCTTTTAGTCTTCCTCTATATAAGACAGTTAAGAATTTGAGCAACCTTGTTAGTATAGTTAATATTTAATGCTTAGTGCTACCTATCTACCTTAGAGAGTTCAAGGGGGGGCAGAGGAAAGGAGTCTGGGCAGAAACAGATCATTTCTAATCCTCAAAGGAAAAAAGAAACTCCTTCAAACTAATCTAAAAACAGTAGTTAAGTATAGTATCATCTCTATTTTACTGTTGGATAAGCTGAGAGGTAAAAGTATTTTTCTCCAGGCCACAGAATGAATTTATTATGGAGTTTGTGGCTAACAATTCTGTTTTTATATTAATTTGTTTCCTCCTCCACCCTTCTCTTTAAGGGAAAATAGAATAGGAATAAGAACTTGTACAATCATAAAAATGGGTGTTTTCCATCCCCAAAACATCAATATCACATTGAGCATCTTTATCAGAAGAAAGTGTAAATAGATTCCAGCAACACAGGTGTGTCTCAGAACAAAAGCAAAATGGTTCTCCTCTACTGGTCTGATTAGTCTTAGTGGTACAGAATGTCCTTTTTAATCTGACACTTACTTGGCAGGGAAGTGGTGTTCTAGCACACTTTGTATACTGCATGTGATTCTTAGCTGCAGAAAGCAGCACCTGATACGGCATTTCCCTGTGTTAACCTCTAACACCAGCATTACATCAGAAATATTTCGTAAATACTTGTGCTAACAACTCTAACCTTTGATAAACAGGTGTGCATGTTCACAGCAGCCACTATTTTTTGGACTATACTGTTGTAAAGGTCTCCACCTGGTGGCTGGTAGTGTAAAATGTGCAGCCTTTTGAACTGTAAATGCCATTAATATGCCTTAGTTAAATAACTGTAGTCATCAGACATCATGCTGTACATCTTACAGTTGTCGTCTTATTCTGCTAAATAGCCTTTTGTGAATCCTAAGAAACATACAGTACTGTGAAAGTTGGCTTTAAAGTACCCATCTTCTGGGCTCTTTTGTGACTCGGTCACAGGATTCGTCTGAGCGACAAAAATATATGGGTCCAGCATAAGCCAGATGAGATGTGCTAGAGCTTTATACCATTCTGTGCATTAAGACCAAATCTGCAGACCTTTGCCTCTGGTTGCACAGGCAATTAGTTTCATATCTGCTGATTACCCTAAACAGTGGAGTGTAATTGAGATGTGCTTAGACCTAAAAGCCTTTATCAATAGGACGATATGCACTAGGAAAAGAACCTATGCTGAAGTTAGAAAAGCTGTCTTTAAGTATATTTGGCAGGCAGTAAGAGACATACACAAGTTACTTAAAAAGCTATTTATACAATCACTTTTCAGAGTAGATTCTGAGTGAAAAATTATGCCCAAAAGGAGAACCTAACTATACAGAAATTGTCACGGAAATAGCTAACTCTATTTCAAATTAATGCTTTGTTGCTTTGGGGCAAGTCTGTGTGCCTGCTGGAGGTGGGCACTGACCCAAGTATTGGCACAGATATGGAGCCTGACACCAGAGTTATTTTCAGGATGATACATGCAGACCTGTGCTCAGAGAATGTGGTACCCAAATAGCCCACAGCGTTAGTGTCGGTGACCAAATGCACGATCATGTGCCTGTTCTTCAGAGATCAGGATAGGAATGAGTTCAATTAGGGCACTATTAATTTGCTTAAGGGCAAGCCATGTCACTGCGCAAGCCAGAGCTGGCAGGCCATCCCGCCCTCCTGGGAGTAAGAAAACAATCTGCCATATGAGATGAGGGGCAACTTCTTTTGACTTTCTAATTCACCTGTCATTCACCACTAGCAGGTTTCTGAAGCTGTTATTGTAACGCTTGAATTTTGTTTTGCCACTAAGTGCAGATGGTGAATGGTATAAAAGATGGCAGTTTTAGAAAGCCCTAAGTGTTTTAGCTGAAATTGTGGTGTGTTACATGGAATACCTTATTTATGTCAATATGTTTTTGTTAGAGACTACCTTGTACGAATGTTTTAGTCCTTCAAAGGGTACCTTTCAGGGGAAAAAAGTCAGTGGCCTTAACAGGGAGGGGAAGAACTCTGTGCTCAGAGGCAGAAGTAACATTTCACATCAGTTTTTCGCATGGTAATTTCTCCTGAGCCCCAAAAGATGCACTGCAATATTGGTGCCCATGGCCCACCTGAGAATTGAAACAAGTTATTGCATTGCTGTTTTACCAAAAATGCAGTGCCTTTTATAAGCACTGGATTAGCAGAGTGCTTAGCATTTCAGTCTAGTCTCAGCACTTAGCATTTCAGTCAGTAGCATTTCATTGCATACCAAGCTCAGCTGAACTTTTTGCTGCAAAGTAGTGTCACTGAGGTATTTCTAGAGCTTGACTTTTTAGAGTTTCCAGGCACAAAGTGCATGTCTGTCAGTGACTCAGTCCTCTGTTGTGTTTCTAATGGAGATTAAAAGGAGGAGGAGGAGGAGGATGCCGTTTGTATTCCTTTGCCTTGTGTACAATTTGCTTAACTTCTAGCAGAACTGTGGAGACATCTCTGACTGGAAATGGAGATGTGCTGTGTGATCCTATATCTGCATCCAGTTAGGCATCTCCCAAGTGCAGATAAGGATTGCAAACCACCAGCTGAGGAAAAGAAGACTTTATGGTGGGGTGTGGGGAAAAGCAGCGGAGGTGAATTGCAGGGAGATGCATCAGATGGCACAAGAGACCTAAGAGATAAGACAGATTTTCTGTATGGATGTTGGCTAAGAGATAGCACTGGAGACTACTTACAGAAGCTTTTTGATTAGATACGGTTGAACAAGTTATGATACCTGGTGCAAAGACAGTAGCAACTCTGGTAGGGTTAGAGAATTTTTCATGATCCAAGTTGTCTTATCATACAAGTCATAAACCTAACTAAGGCTCTCGGCACCTTCACAAAATGCGTATTATTCTCTGACTTGGAGCACAGTCTCCTCTTCGGTACTTCTGGCAAAATTATGGCTGTCTCATGTGAGAGAGAGCACCGTGAGCAGGGGCATGACTGAATCTGGGCTTCCTCTCCCAAACCCCACAGCGCAGCCTTCAGGAGACAAACAGAACACCTCTCCTGCCTAGGCCACTACTTTTAAGCAGAACCATTTGTTTCACTCTCACCTCCTCTCTCTCCACCTACCTAAAAGAAAATATGGACTGATTCTCAGTACTGGTCCATACACAGCTGTATTAAATATTTGTGTTTGTGAAAGTTGGAATTCTGCTGATATTTGCACTAATTTTAGCTTCTTACTTAATAAGGTCTCTGAATTTATTCTGAAAAGATTTGTAATTTTTTTTTTTTAATATCAAAGTTGATCTTTAGGAAGTCTCCCGCGTACCCTGATCACACCAACATTCTCAAATTGTATGCATTTGCTTGCTCTCGGAAAGAAAAATACACAAGCTGCATCAAGACTCTAACTAGATTTAGCTACATCAAAACCAAACAGATTTTTCTTTTTCTTTGTCCAGTGAGAATGTAAATGACTTAGTAATTGATTTAGCTTTCATTTTTGTACACACAATCCCCTTTTTCTTCCCAGGCTGCTGTTCTCTGGCAAAATTACCCTGGATGGAAGATAATCACACTCCGCTTTCCACTTCACTGTTTCCATTTCAATGCTGGGAGAACGGTCCCAGTATCTTATTAACTGAATTGTATTGTGCCTTTGGGCTTATGCAAATGGAACCTTGTTCTGGACCATGAAACCCAGGAAATGTCTTCACATTAGATAGCATATCTAATTTGTTACTGTGTCCTGGCACCAGGAGATATAATTCACATAAAAAGCAGAACTACAACTGCGCTACATAAACAATATTTGGTGCAGCAGCTTCAGCTTGATTCATAAAAATTTAAGTTACAGCTCTATGGCGTCAAAATCTGAATGGCTGGTAACAAGTATCTTTGAGCCCAGCTCAGAAATCAAAGGCGTATCAGGGAAATAATACGATTGTTTACGAGAGTAATTGTCTCACTCTAGAGCTCTGTACATCCAGACTCCATTCAGTATGTAGTGATGCGAGATCTAATCACTAAAACAAAAGTTAGCATGGTGCCAGTGGACTGGTTCGTCTGACATCTTGCCCTGAAAGCAAGACCCTGTTGCCTGGCAATTTCTGAAAGCTGTTTAACTGCTTCAGTATAGTTAAAAATAGTGCAGAATAGACTGTGTCTTAATCAGTGGAAAAAAAAAAGTGCCTATGTCTAAAACCAGTTACTGAAACCTTTTAACATTTTATTTTGTAAGAAGTGATAAACCTTTGGTTTCCAGATTTAATTAAAGATGTGTGAGAATAGTCTCCTGATGATGCCATCTACTGTAGAGATTATTCTAAATTACACTTTGGATATTGCATACTAGTATTTATTTAATATACAAAGAAAATCCATTCCCATCTCCTTGAGTTACTGAGCTCGTCCTAGAAAAGTTAAACTGTGTGCATTGTACTGTGAACAAATAATAAAAAAGGTTAGTTAGATACTGAATGTTGCAGTTAAAGTTTAACCATATATTCTCTGTGTTATTCTTGACAGCAACTATGCATTTATTTTACCTAACATAGATCAAATGTGTGGGGAAATATTGTTACTCTTAAAATTAGCTGCAAATTAATAAGAAAGTAATAGTTTCATTGGCCTCTGCTGGAAGGGATGCAAGGTTTTGAGGATAAGAAGGGTGAAAGACTTAAATGTAAAAAAGGAAGAGTTACTCCATCGTTCTGGTTTGCTCTTGTTTCAGTTGTACAAGTGCCAACAGAGCTTGCTTGCCCCTATATTGCAGGCATAACTGGTGGGACTCGTAGGAGGCCCTCTGCCCTGAAAGACAACACTTTTTTTGTGGAAGGGAATAGGGAGGAACTGAAATTCTTAACCAAGCCCATTGTCTCCGGGTTTCTGAAGACCGCGGTCTCTGGTTGTGCTGAGAAGGTCACAGTCATGTGAGAAAGGCGCTTCGTTAATTTTTTACTGTCATCACTGCCATCTGGGTTTGTGCCATGGAAAGCAGCAGGGTTTTCAGGAAGGCTGCCTCTGGCTTTGTTTGTAAGCAAGTATGATCTTCTTAACCATTCTGCAGACTATACTCATAACAAATAATTTAATCTTCCTACATTTATACTGTCCCTTTAAAAATTCTTTAATAGTAAAAACAGCACATAAGAAAGAAAAGTATCTTTCAAGAAATAAAAACTGCAAATCAAATAGAATTGGTGCAGCTATACTGAAAGAAAAAAATAAGAAATGCAAGATAGCAGGGTATATTTTTGCCCCTGTTTTTTCTGTTGAGATTCTTCAGATGGAGCATCAGATGGAGCTCTTTACTGAAGAGAGCACATGCAATCAGAAGACAACTTCTAAAACTAATTTTTTCCACTGTCATGCTGACATGTACTTATTGCATTCTTGACAAGTGGATTTAGAAATACATTACCAAGAATTAAAGATGCAGAAATAAAAACTCTAACTGCAAGAATTAATAACCTGAATGACTGAAATTAAACATTCAAAAAAGCCTGCAGAGACACGCTGATCACAATGACATTCACAAGCCATGTGTCTCTACCACTAGTATTATTAAGCAGGAATATTTTTTTCTTGGCATTCAAGGAATATAACAGAAAAATCTGCTGCATTACATTCACATGAATAATCTTATTCTATGTAATATAGATTTATATTTGAAGTTTTTAAAGTGTAAAGATCTTATAAATCTTTACAGCTTCTCAGGAAGTTTGGGCAAATAGAATGTGTTTTATAGACAGAGGAAATGTACCATAGGCAGCAATTAAACTATGTCTCCCAGATGTGAAAAAAAAAGTTAATGGAAAAGTTAGTAGCAGAACCCAGTAAAATACCTTCTGTAACTTTTAAAATTCACTTTCTAATTTAGACAAAATGTAGCTGACGGACATATAAAGCACATTATCCCTCAGCTTCTGGTAGCCCTCAAGTCTTGGAGAGGAGAAAACTCTTTGTTTTACTGACTGGATTCTAAAACTCATGAAGATTGTAATGTATAATAACATAATAAGTGGGCAGAGACAGAGGGTAAAAGAAGTTGTACAGAGCCCTGTCAGCTATGGATTTAAGCAGCAGTCCTGCTAGCCTAGTTTGTGGGAAACTATGAGAACTGTGTGATGTCTCTGCAGTATGTGAATATTACATACTTCTTTCACTCATGCTCTGAGCAAAGGGGAGAGTAATTTCAATTGCGTTACACTTGTATAAATGGATGTATCTAAGTCTCTCCAAAATTGAGGAGGAATAGTTATTTTGAATTTAAAAACCTACAATAACATTGGTCTTTTCTTTTAGGGAATTTTTAGTTTATTGAGGTGGGAAATGTGAGTGAGTGTGTGCCCTGGATACACTCTGAGTCTATTAAGCAAAAAAATCCCTACAGACTATGAATTATTATATATAACAATATACATAACATCATAACTAGCGGACTCGAAAACCTAATAATGGGAATTAAATGCACAAATAGGAGATACGAATAAGTTTATCAACAGTATTTTCAGTCTCTCATGTAGTCTCTCTCAGTGAGTAGCAGCTTATTGTGGGTATAACTGCATTCCCTGTATAAAAAGCAATTGTCTGATCCAAAGACTGCTGAAAACTGAAGGCAAGAATCCCATTAATTTCAGTGTGCTTCAATTCAGGCCAGTACTGAGTTGTGATCTGTATTTTACAATAGTCAGGATTACTTCTGACTCCTTTCTCCCCAACACACTACCTTTTGCTTTCAGAATCACTGACCCAGGTACTTGAAAGCGGTAGATAAATCTTACTTGAGCAGATCGCCACAAGGCAAGAAGGGAGCATTTAAATATGAATTCATCTTTTTAAACAAAGCCACGATAGTTTTCTTAAGAAACTCAGAAACTTTTCTGTAGACAGGCCAGCTCCAGTAGTTGCAGGGAACAATTAGTTCTCCGAGTTCAGCCAATGTTAGTTATTCAGGATGTAAACTTACGGAGATCCACCGGGGTTCTTCAGAAAGGGCTTGTCGTCAAGTTACACAAAGTAAGGAAAATATGCAGCTTACTCCTTTGGACTAGGGACAAACCACAGCGATGACCAAAGCGTCACTTGATGCTCTGCTGAGTTAGAGTAGAATGGGCTTGCTTGTCTCGCATGCCACTGTGGTTTGGCTTCAAACCAAACACCTCTCTTGTAAGTTAGTCTGTATAGAAAGAAGCCCAGCCTGTGACATGGTACTGGCAAATCTCGTTTTCGACCGTGGTCCTGAAAGAGTGACAGCAACCATTGCCGTGCACCGACAAAGGCCGAGGGATCTGGTGACCGTATTCAAATCACTGCTGTTGGTATGACTAGCTTTAACAATTACACTGCAAACGCGTGTTTTTGCTGCCATGCTGCACCGACAGGCTTCCTAATGCCCATATAGGGCCTCACTTTATGCCCGCCATAGTTACAGAAAAGCTCCTGTTGGCCTCCGTGTGTTTTATGTAAGGTAAAGCCAAAAAGCCTTTAAGTGCTGTATAGAAGACCAACTACAGTTGTGGATATTTATGCATACAAGCAGATTTTCTCGAGACTCAAAATATGAGCTTGAAATCTTGCCAACATAAATTGCTTTATAACTTCTCAGATAACTCCTGCTTTTAGTTAGCCTGGAAACATTATATGAACAGAGCTTTTTAAGGGTACCAGAATTTGAGACCAGTTTTGATTAGACCCAGGAGCTGGCCAAGCCTGCAGAAAAGCGAATGGAGGGAAGGGCTGACTAGCAGTTCTGAGCTGCTCAGAAGAGTTTGGCTCCTGACTCTCATGCCCCAGCATCTTACTGAGACTCTATGAGTAAAAATCAAACATAGAGTTTGACAACTAAGTAATTTTGATTCAGCCAGAGCTTTATATGAGAAACCAGGTCCAACGTTTTAGTTTTGACTGAGGAAATATCATCTCTCTCTCTCCCTGAATCCCTTCTATAGTTTCTTGAGACTACCAGATTCATAGTAGGGCAGACTTTTGCATCCATATTTCTGGAGTGGCAAAAAGAAAAAACACAACTTTAAAAACAACTTTCTCCTACTAACAAGTTTTACAGCTTTACATATTTAGTTACTAAACACAGTGCATGATATTGATACCACACTTTCTTTTCTATCCTTGCCTGCTCAGATACTTGTGTTTAATGAAAGCACTCAATTCTTTCACAACTCTGTATAGGGAAAAAAAGTTTTCCTACAGAGTAGGAGACTACTAAGTGTCTACTAAATAATATAGTCTGATCTTTAATGCATCGTGGATTATACAGATGCCAATATATTTGTTGATTTGAATCTGTTGGCCATAATGAATACATACTTCAACTAATTAAATGGTAAGATTTAAGTAATTAGCTAGGAGAAACAGGAAGCTTTGTGGTTTAACTGAAATTAGTTCAACTTTTATTTTTGCCTGGATACTTGCAAGCTGGAATAATATAGAAGGATAGTTGTGTATATACATCGTAGCAGCCCAGTAAAGATACTGAGTGATATTTGTAGTGCGTGAACAATCCAAAGTACGAAATGATGCATGCCAGAACATATGTTGTATACAGAGAGACCTGGGGCTGATGGTCTTTTCACTCTGGGTTTTTTTGTTTGACGAGACATTTTTCCTGCTTGCTGTAGTGCCTGAATAAACAAAGATCTTAGTGACAATTCTGAGTGGCAAGACAGATTTGTAGTTGGAAAGACTGGAATGCCTGACTAGTGGCAAATACAGTCTTGCAGGGAATATTAAATTTGAATGTTTTAGTTCAACTAGAGCATTTCAGTTTTCAGCAAAGGAAAAGAAAACGGCTTCTAATGACAAGGAACTGATTGCCAAGATATGCTCAGCTGATTCAAGGAGGTAAGGAAAAAGGGCTGTCCTCCTGAAAGTACAGCCATATTCTGGATGACACTGTCAGCACCAGGTTGAGAACATTCACTCAACATTTGTCTCAAAGGCCCTCAGTGTGGAGCACAGGTTGGCTTCTCAACTGAGTCTACGTTTGTCAGAGACCAAACGGTGCCAGTGATCAGAAGAGCACCTGCCCACGCAGGTGGACTCAGGAGGTTGTTGTATTCTTTCCCTCTTGGCTGCAGAGGTCCTGGTACTGGCGATTCATGCCTGAGCTACCACTTGGCTCATTGCACTGTGTTGTGCATAGGTCCACTTTTAAAATCTGTTCAGTACAGAATCCAGATGGTCTTTTCTACAGCAGTGGAAACACCTTGGAAACACCCGAATTGTTTTGGTTAAAGCTTTCAACAACAACAAAATTAACCTCAAAGCAGATGTTTTGTCTCGAAAATTTCAGACCAGACCATTAGTCTAACAAAACTATGGAGGCCTGAAAACAGGGTCATAATGGAAACTGCCAGGTAACTTGGTGACAACTGATGAATCAGGCTAGTCACTTGTATACATAATATGTGCTTATATGTAATACATAATATGTGCTTATATGTAACAATTACATTTTATAAGGAGAGGCCTTCTTGATCCCCTTTCCTATGAAAGGCCTTTTATTCTTATTATGAATAAAGGCTTGAGTCCATTTTTATTTAATTCATCCATTTACCCCTAGAAAATGATATGTCTGACAGAACTCTCCCATTTCCCAGAAGAAAGAGCATCAGGCAATAATGAAAGAAATAATGTGGAAAACATTCCAAGTTTTAAGAACATCTCCATTATGCCAATAAGAGTGTGAATGTGGAGAATATAGTCCATATTGGTAGTAAAACTAGCTCTCCAGCTGCTTAGTTTTTGGAAAGTTATATTTGGGTAACTATTGGTGAGGTGCTAACTTACAGTCTGGCAGGATTTTAAAGGCTGTATTGGCCTTTACGGGCTTGAATATAAAAACTGAAACTGCAGACTAAAAAAAATCACTCAAAAATGATGAACTTAGAAATTGGGTGAACTTGGTTTCTTTAAATGCCAGGAAAACACACTTCACGTGCTTGACGTTATTTAGTCTCGTCGAAGAGATTTAAAGCAGGATATTTAATAATGTGAGAACTATTTAAATCAGCCAGCTCTACACAGAAATCAAATAAATTGAGATCAGAACTGAGAGTTAATTCTTGTAACACTTTCCTGGGGATGAGGATAGGTAGTGGGAGACATGCCATGCAGTTTTCATCAGGGGCTTAGCCTGTATAGACAGGTGCAGGGAATTTGGACTTGCATTTGTTTTTAAACAAAACACATTCTGATAGGCCTAAATGGAGCATAGCATATAACCTTGGAGAACTAAGCATCTATTTACTTATTTTCTTCATTCTTTCTCTTAAGTAAATGGCATGAATACAGAAACTCAATTGTTTAAGGAATAGTTTTATTTCACAATATATTGCTGAGTAAGACTAGATCCCTTTTAGCACAGCTGTCAGAATATGCCTATAGGGCAGCTCTATTAATTAGAACGCCTTTCTGCCATTAACTGTTAATACAATGCTGTACCCTGGCTAGTACCTCCTGAGAAATCAAAAATAAAGACCTGATTCCAAGGTATGAGGTGCAGTAATTAGGCTCACGGGCTGCAAAT
The DNA here is from genome assembly GCF_036417845.1 of Apteryx mantelli. Lineage (NCBI taxonomy): Eukaryota > Metazoa > Chordata > Aves > Apterygiformes > Apterygidae > Apteryx > Apteryx mantelli. The sequence continues at coordinate 8,393,817 of NC_089985.1, read as the reverse complement.
ATATAAACCGCATTTCAGAGGATAGTTTCTGGTATGAGAGGAACGGGATGCTATTTGATGTTACCTATTATTTGGGTATCTAACATTGACTCCAGAACAAACTTAAGTCTATGGACCAAAGTGGCAATGCCCTTTTTAACAGAGGATAATGACACTTGAAGTAATTTCCTCCTCTTTCAGGAGCTTATTTTGGTTGTCAGCCTGGAAATATTGCTGCTCACTTGCAAGTAAGAGGTTGCAGAACTATATTGCTAGACTAATTCTGTTATAAATGCAGAAGAGATCAAATATAAGTTATTCTTCTTCAATGCACATGATTGCTTATAATTTTAAGATAACTGAGGATAGTTCTTTGTACTTAAAGTAACTGTTTGCATGTTATAGATTATAATGTGATGGAAGTTTTGTAGATTTTTCAGAGTTTTAAAAGTCCATTATGAATAGCTCAAAACTATTAGTTAGACAACCTAAAAATACTAAAAATGCTAGATTTTCTCAGGTTGAATTAATTAAACAAATGTATCATTTCTGGGCCAGTTTTCAAAAAGTGTGTTCTAAACAAATCTTAAAATTTTCTCGAAAAGTAAAAAGTATGCTCACTTTTTGAATTTTCATATCATTAGATCTCCCTGTCCAACTAAACTTACTTTCAGAACATTTCCTCTAGAAGAATCCAGTGTAAAATATTATGTTCAAAATATCTGGTTTATAGGAATACACACTCTGTGTGTGTCTGTGTGAAATTGTTTATAATTTAAGGCTGTTTTCAACCTTGGCTATTAAAACATAATTTCCTGTTTTTTGCCTTTATTAAAAATAATAAAAGCTTTAAACTTTTTGAAATCCAGTTGCAAAACACATTTTATTCTGATTTACCAGTAGAGGGAGATAGTGTTCTTGAAACTCAAAGTAAACTTGTTACAGTTACTTCTGTAATACAAGGTGATTGTCTAATTGTTTCTAAACTCTATGGAAAATCCCGACATGATCAATAGAATATCTTGAAATTCTTGCGAATAAAATAACTTTCAATGGTAAAGTTTTTAGAATAGCTTTAGAATAGTGCTGTAGGAGTTTTGCAAAAATTCTTGCATCCAATGAGCAATTACTCCAGTGGTGAAAGCAGTAAATGTGTTGTAACGTGATTTTATCTATTTAGTTACATCCATGCATCTGTTCCTCTATATATGTAATTTGATGGAAGGTTCATGAGTGCAATTTAATGTACATACATGGGCATGTCTTGGAGAAATTGAACGGATGACTTGGAAACCGATTCTCCTCATTGGTATGGGAGATCTGTACCATGTTATGTTGCATACCTCTGATGTGCTCGTCTCTATGTAGCTGTGGTGAAACAGTCTAGCAGTACGTTATGGAAACCTAACTTCTATATTACTGGAAAAATTATTGCAAAAAGGACCTTCAGGCAACAATACTGAAATTCTTTCTAAAATCCTGACTCAAAAATTTAGACTAAAACTCAGGAGAGATCTGTAAGCAAAACAGTAGGCACACACACAATTGCACAGGACCGGTATTGTACAGGCAACATTCATTAGGCTAAATACAAGCATCTGTTGTGCAATGTCTGTACCTGAACTGCTCATCCCTGACTCCCTTTACAACCAGTGTATTAAGCCCCAGCTGTACTGATCTGATCTCCACGGACTGGAAAAGGAGTTTAGGGTGCTTAGGCTGGAAATGCACAGATATTTAAATTTTAGGTGTCATGAAGACCACGCTGTCTTATGTGTGCACCATAGTTAATATATGGCAACAAGTGAGGTTTGCATCATCACACGGCTCTGTGTAAAAATGTTTCTAAAGTATGGAAAATTAGCATGAATTTCTTGTGTACTAAATTTAAAAAATTCAGGTTCAGGATTTGTTGATCTTTGTGGAAAGCTGGGTTGAATATGACTTTTAGGCCACGGTTCTTCTTTTGCTTTCAGTGTATGACACTTGCCATTGTTTCAGAAGGAAATACATTTGCTTTCTTATTAGATATTTAATATTTTGAAATGATGCTGTAATATAGATTAAGAATTAGTGTTGTCTGCAGTAGCTGTTCAGACATGGTGTAGATATTTCCAAAACTGGCAAAATCTGGATTGGAATTAAAAAGCAGAAGTGACTGTGAGTACATGTTCTTTTTAGTCAAAATAATGTCAGCAAAACATCTTGCAAATAATGATTCAGAACTATTATTTGGTGGTAGAAACTAAACTATAAAGCCTTTTGAAAGAGACTAGCAAACTTAGTAATCACAAAGTTTTACTGAAATACAGAATATTTTCACCTTCAAGGCTATTTCTACAGCAAATAACAGGTGTTTTGAATTTTGCTGGTGTTTGCCTCAGAGAATTGCAAACATTCATGGGAGAAACTTAGTGCTAGGGAAACTTGCAGTACAGAGAAAGGAGAATAATGAAAAGTAGCACAGTGAAATTTAGAACTGGGTTCACTTGCTATTTCTGCTACACATTTTTTGTGTTGACTTGGACAAGTCATTTAGTCTTTCTCTGCTTTCATTCCTGACTTAAAGATGGGAATTATGGAGCCCAAGATCAGAGAGATTTTGTAAGGACATGTCGATTAGTGATGCATTTGCACTTTGTGCTCAGAAGTGCTTAGACAATAGTGTGGAGGGTAAAGGTTGCTAAAGGGATCACGACTGCCTTGTCCACTAAGTCCAGACCTGAAGCTTTTGATTATTCTCTTCTCCATCATCATTTTTTCAAGAGCACAGGGAAGCAGCACAGCAAATCCTCATTTCATCCTTGTCTTGATACAGTATTGTATTAATAAAAGCAGCAGGCCTGCTTTTCAGCCAGAAATAAAACTCTTAGCCCCTGACTTTTACTTCTATGCCTTGATCACAGGATGACCTGTTTTATAAAACAAATGTTTTATAACCAAAAGCAAAGTGATTTCATCTTGCAAATGAGAGATGATTCAGTGCTATAGCGGGGTGAAACAGTCTCTTGGCTCACACACATGGTTTATTAAACAAACTACTCCAGTTGCCACAGCTACTTACTGCTTGTGTCCAGCTCTTTCTTCGTTATTATGTGAACTTTTGAAACGTGTTGAATTGTGAATCAAACTGACATTTAAGCAGACTTCTGTGGAGTAGAGAAAGGAGGAGACTGAAAATGGCAAAAGATTAACTCTGTGTGACTTCTAGGTTCTTGCAATGTAAAGCACATGGCATCTTAAGAATGTCTAGCTTTTACAACCTTTACATTAGAAGCTGTCTAGCACTTAGAAATGTTTGCAGTACGCATAGAATGGCTAGCATTCCCCTGTATGCTCCGATATTGCTGTAAAGCATTAATTGCCAAAGCCATGAAAAAAAATCCAGTATTACTGGGCTCGTGATGTAGGTTGAGTTTAAAAAGAAGTGGTAGCCATAAGATATTGGAAGGTGAGAATTCAGTCAGACGTTATAGGTATGAATGGTTCAAAACACAATTCTGGGTACAGCTTTTCTCTTTAAGTCATTTCTCCTTTGCCAAGATCTGAAGTGTAGGAGTATGGATTACAGCCCATAGCTTGATTTCAGATTTAAACAGATCTAGATTTTTGAAAAGAGGATCAGAAACTCACAAGTTCTTCAAACTGGATTAATTGATAGTTCCTTCAGATAGGGGATCATGCTAGCATCTTAGGGTTTGTTTTCTTAACAGCAGATGGTTTCTAGTCATACGGATTTTGGAGAAAGCTTACAACATATGACCCTTCTGAAGATTCAGAAACCAGAAGGCAAACAAAAATTAAACACATGCCATTTTTATATTAAGTGATAGGTGCTTGTATTGTTGGCAAAGGTAATGTATCTTACAGGAAGATAGGAACTTACTGTGTTTTAACTAGTGTGAACTTACCTAGTGTTTTAGGAGTCATCAAGACTACTGGATATAAATGTTCTTTTGTTCTGTCTGGAGAACTTTTAACCGTATCAGGCAATGCTCTGGTCAACAGAGAGGAAAGATGAGTACTAGAAGCATACAGTCTTAATGTGAGGCCAGCTGCATGGCTAAAAAAAAAAAATAGAAGTCACCAGCTGGAACAGGTCAGTGTTTATCACTTTGGTGTTTGAACCCTCACATCACATAATGACATTCAGGCAACATGATCTTCCCACAAGAAGTAGTGATACTTTTTCATGGTCTTTATACATGAATGGGAAGTTTTTGCCACACACAACCACAGATAAATTAATTAGTCCTTTCTCTTTTCTTCTCCTTGTTTATATTTCATTGCAGATAAGCTAGCAGCAGTTTGAGCTAGCTGCCTTACCTGCTTTCAGGCTACTCGGCATACCTGCTAATTCCTGTTGTAGCATTCCTTTTCTAGGATGGCATTTTAACCCTATCCCTCCCACGTGCAGCCCAGGTTCTTCCTACATACTACTTCAAAGAACAGAATTTGAGACCCAAAACATTATTTTATATTGAATTTTAGAGGAGTGAGTTATGTATCTCATGTGTGTGACTAGAGTATATATACATAAAATACAAAGACAAGACTAAAGATAGGCTAAGAAAACAAATTTTAGACTGTCTGCGAACTGGAGAGCACTTAATATAACATACATATACTTCTCACAGAGAGAACCATAGCCAGATGCCTAAAGCAAACAGCAAGGATTCCCTCCTTTTCCACAACAATTAATCCAGTCCAAACAAAGGAAAAAAAAGGACTTTGAGGAGGAGTGGGAAAAAGAGGAAATTTTGTCAAATGTCTGTGACAAAACAGTTCAAAGTATCTGGTATACGTGCAGAGTTTGCTGACCAGAAAAGAGGTTTCGTGAGAAAAGAATTCTAGCAGATGTAGCCTGCTGAGTGTGGTCCATGGGATCTGAGCAGGAGAATCTGTTTTGATATCAGTAGTTTGTAGTGTAATTAGAGAGCAGCATCAGCTTTAAAAACAATCATTTTAATATTTTCCTTCAGAAGGAAGCTTCAGTTTTTTAAGTGGATCCTTGTTTATGAGCTGGATGCTATGGACTGTACTGAAACCAGCAACTCTTTCTCCATCAGCTGCAATTGGATAATAATGATTTTCAGTTGCAAACTACAAAATGGAGCAGATTCAGACGTAGGCCCTAAGGGTAAAAAGTACTTTTTTTTTTTCCTTCCCAGTGTTCTAAGCTAGCATATTTTTCCCTACAGTGTACGAAATCTATGCTTCATAGATTTGAGACAAGCTAGGGAGAGAGAAGTTAAATGACTTAATCTTCCACTCCACCAGGTCTAATAATTTACAGCTATTCAAAACAAATATATAGCCAGTTATCAGTCCAGATTGGTTACCCGTTACTGGTTACTTTATTCATACTCAGTACATGACTACCACAGACTGTGGTAGGAAGGAATTTGACAATCAGGTCCAAATCTGTTGAATTCTTCTGTGCTACCAATCTGCATTAATAAAATAAATTCCAGCCCCAAAACAGGCATGAAAAGATGATCAAGGTTAAGTATGTTGCAAATGCTCAAACCCAGGAAACGAGTGACAAAGACAACTGCATACAAAAGAGACACGGAGACGGTCCCGGAAATCATGAAGGTAACAGAGCCCTGGGGCAGAGTTAGGTCTGCCGGGAGGTGGGAGCAGGCCAGCCCACGGGTGGAGGTGCACGCACAAACTCTGCCTCTCCTGGTTCCCCTTCCCTCCCCACCCAGCCCCCCGTGCTGAAAATCTCCAGGTGGTTCTGCTACAATCTGCTTTGACAGTGGCATGAGCCTGACCTCAGCGTGTTTGTGCTCAGTTATTATTTTGGCCTGTTGTCAAAACTTTACTGTGGAACACGTCAAAAGGGACATAGTGATTTTTTTTTTGTCCAATAGATGATTCTTTGGCAAACTATGAAAATAATTTCATTGGAGAAGAGAGAGAGAAAAAAAAAAGAATTTCTCTTGTGACAAGCCTTTCTTCCTGCAATTTTCAAAGGCCTGCTGTGAATAATAGTGTTTGAGCATCCAACCTTCAAGAATGTTTTATAGTGGAAAGTGTTAGGCAACCAAAATAAATATCAGTTTCCACTGTTACCAAAGCAAAACTTACTTTTCTTAAATGCTTTTCTTACTTTTCTTGCCTTAAAATCCTCATTAAATGATAGCTTTTTAGAGACACAGCAATATGTGTCAGAGGGGGGTATTTTTTCATAGGGACACTACCTTGTTCATTTTTGCTTGTTTACATCTAAATGAGAAATAATTCAAGACAGAAAGAACACGATGGCTTTCTTTGTGAGGAAAAATGCAACAGGAAATCATCTTCATAAAGGACTGAACGAAAACCCTAAATCCAAATGCTGCCATTCTCTAGGGTGTTCAAAATATATCTCCTCTTTTATGGCTTGAGCACATCTCTACTTACAAGATTCGTAAATATTTTGACGAACCTGGTCCGAGTTTTCTGCTAGCAAAGTTACAGTTGAGGCAAGTTTTCCATAGTTTGGGGTTTTATTGTGAATGCTTTGCACAGCTCTGGTTATGTGCTTTCTTCTCATGACATCAGTGCTGAAGGGGAGAAAGAATGTAAACATCTGTTTTTTATAATTCAATTCCAGGCTTATAACTTGATTAGGATAAGCAAATGTTTCTACCTAATTAATTTTCCAGTCACAATATGATGGTTTTGAGTGCACAGTTCTAGCACCAATTTTAAGATGAGTAAAATAAGGGGAAAACTAATGACACAAGTTCTGCTTCATTTTCCAGCTTTCCTAACGGCATCAACTAAAGTTAACTAGAAGCTGTTTGCCGCCTCCATATGCCTAATCCCACTGAAAGCAAAGGATGTGATTTTCCTCTCCCTGGGTGTTTAAAACGCCTCACTCTCCCTCACCTCGGCGTTCCAGGCACGTGCACAAGCGATGGGAAGGGATGTTTGTGATTATAGTTCTGAAACCAACTGGAGCAACGTTGATTCAGCTCTTGGCTCTCCCCGCAGGCCTTTAATATGATCTTGGGTCAGGCACTTAGGATCAGATTTTCAGAAGGTATTTATGTGCCTGCTGGGACTTAGCCGCATCTTTAAACAGCTAAGTAGCTCTGAAAAATCCAGCCTTTTATCTCTTCCCTTGCCTGTCATCTGTACAGCGAGGTTAAAATACCACCCTTCCCCCTTGCTTTCTTTTCCTCCCTGTCCAGTCTTTTTCTTGCTCAGTGCACTACCTAGATTGCATTGGAGGATCTTTTCGATCCACTCTAATAGTGATTTTCATAATACTTTCATAAGAGCCTGGGAAAACGCAGGTCGGACAGGAGCTCGGGAGGTCATCCAGCCCGACCTCTGCGTTTAAGGGAGCGTTTGTGGAGGCGTAGGCGAAGCGAGAGAAGAACCACAGGCGAGCACAAGTAGAAGGACTGACTTGGGTCGGTCGTGCATCAGCTGTTTAGAACATAACTATTTCCAGTGAACATAAGTGCTGAAGGTAAATGCACTCACCTGCCCTACCAGGTAGGGCCGCTCATCGTAGCGCTGTTCTTTCGGACAGGTGTGCTAGCGATCGCCAGCCGGCGGCGTAGCCAGGGCTCGGGCTCGGGCTCGGCCGGTACCTCGCGCCCGGCTTCCCGCCCGCGAGGCGGCCCCTCAACGGCTTTTAACGGCCGCCTGCAGGGGGCCTCTGAGGTGAGCGCCGGGGGGCCGCGGCGGCCAATGGGAGCGCGAGGCCGGGCGGGCGGGCGCGGCGGCGGCCCCGGCGCTAGCGGCAGCCGCAGCCAGTAGCCGGGGGCTCCCGCGGCCGCGGTGGCAGCAGCAGCAGCGGCAGCGCGCCGGGCGCCTCGGTCCCTCGCCGCGGGCTCCAGCAGCGGCTCACGCGCGCCGGGGCATGGACGGGACGTGCCCTCCGCCGTCCCGCTAGCCGAGCGAGGCGGCCCGGGGCTGCGCAGGGACAGAAGCCGCGGCGTCTCTCCCCTCCTCTCCCCTTCTCTCCTCTTTCCCCCTTCCCTGAGGGGGCGGGTGGGCTCGCAGCCGCTCCGCGCCGCCGCGGGAGGCGGCCGGCCGCCAATGCGGGTCGCGCCCGCCGCCGAGGCGCCGTGAGGCTCGGCGGGAGCCGGGGGCGCTCCTCGGGCGTCGCCGCGCGCGATGGGCTGCCGGGGCCGCGCCCTGCCGCTGCCGCCGCTGCTGCCGCTGCTGCTGCTGCTCGCCCTCCGCCCTTGCCCCGCGCCGCCGGCCGCCGCCGCCGCCGCCGCGGGGGAGCCCGGCGCCGCGGGCGTCCCGGAGGGCGCCTCCACCCTGGCCTTCGTCTTCGACGTGACCGGCTCCATGTACGACGACTTGGTGCAGGTGATCGAGGGGGCGTCAAAGATTCTGGAAACCTCCTTAAAAAGACCCAAGCGGCCGCTGTACAACTTCGCCTTGGTGCCTTTCCACGACCCGGGTGAGGAGAGCTCCCGCGGGGTCGCGGGGCTGCGCGGGGGCGGCCAGGTGCGCGGGGCGAGCTCGCGGGGGACCCGGGGGAGGGGGGAGCCCCGGGGCGCTGCGCCTGCGGGGTTCCGGAGGCTGCGCTGGGAGCGTTCTTGGGGCGCGTCCTGGTCACGCGTCGCACGGGGGCTTGCCGGCAGCGAGGTGCGTTCCCTGAGCGCCCTCCCCTTCCCCCTGCAGACGGACAGGCAGCAGAACTTTCACAACCGGATAAATGGAGGTTGATTTTTAAATACCCCATCAATACCGAATAGTAGTTTTAGAGGATCCTAAATGCCTCTTAAAAAAAAAAAAAACAAAAAAAACCCACCCACCCTAGAATAAGTGGCCTCTGTGACTTTTTCCTAGTAGAGAACATGTATACTAGAAACTAGATTTTTAAGGTTTTTTTTATATGCCCTTCTACTGAAATACACTTATGAATTTACACAATACCCTCACACTTTTGCCTGAGTTTTGTTGTTGCTTGTTTGCGTTCACAAACTTGCAGTGATATGATCCTGAAGCTTTTCATACTGTATTTTTTGGTTTGGGTTCTTATTTCTTTCTCTCATTCTACCTTTTTCTTTCTGCTGTATATCCTGTGTTCTCATCTTTTTCAGCATCTGTTTTCTATTCCCTTCCTATCCCTTCTTTCTGGCTTTCTTCCTCTTCCCTTGTCAAGTATCTTTTAGTGACCTGAGAAGGAAATAGGAACAGGATGCCTCAGGCTGGTGATGTGTGCTCTACTATGCTGTAAAAACTTTTTTTTAAAGAAAAAAGTTAAGGAAAGAGGGATGGAAAAAGCCCTTGCAAATAACCTTTCTGGATCTAGTTTCCATGGAATATCTTGGAACATGGTATTCTAGAAATCATTTCATACAAATTCATTTTCTGCAGGGATGTCATCAGTGAAAACGGAGCCCCCCCCAGTCATAAGATGTTTTGAGGGCAGAAATATTTATTTGCTATTGATAGAAATGTCTTAAATCCATTACTTGAAAAATCAGTGAAAACCTTGTCTTTGCAAGTTTTGCTACTTAGTTATCCATGATTTTGTATAGGTTCTCTCTCTTTCTCTCTCTCTCTCTTTTTTTTTTTTTTTTTATTGCTAGGAGTCCATCAGAGTACCCTTATTAAGAAGGGGTCTGTCTTATCTGTTTTATGCATCTTACTGTTTTTACATTTGATGTTACTTTTTTTCCCCTTTACCTGTTAGTTATCTGTTAGTTTATGAGACAAATGCATTTGTGACTAAAAAAATGACTATAAGGCTACAGAAGGGAGCAAGGGGAAAAGGATTTTGGACAGGTGTAGAGCCCAGAGCTGGTTTATATCCTTTTGGAAAATCAAGCTGGTGGTTCTCCTTGGAAAGTAATGGGGCAGAAAATCAACGTGATAGTTTTTTTTTTTCTTTTTTGGGTTTAGTTTTTATTTCCTCTCCTTAATCTTTATATATGTTTCCTCTCTGCTCACTGAAGTAGTTCATTATGAGAATTGATAGTTCTCTTTTTCAGAATGGTTTGGGCATCTGTATGAACCTGGTGGGCAAGAAGGTGATTTTGCATGGAACAATTTTAGTTTGCGAGTTTGTGTGGTTGGTGCTTTCTCCTCTGCTCTTTTGCATCCTTGATAGAATGAATTTACAGCTTTTATATTACTAATACTTCCAATGTTTAGCTTTCATTAGAGCTTAATTTCAAATCCTTTGTTTCAATAACTTTTTTCTTTCTCATCCCACATGTTCTCTTTTTCATTCAGTCTTTCTTTCTCCCCTTTTTATTCTTTTTTTTTTTTTCCCTTCTCCCTTGGACCTCTTGTGTCCACTGACTCTCTAGAATTTTTGGTTTTGTCACAGACTGATTCTTCTAATCATGCTTTATTATATCACCGCTTTCTTGCTGTGTACATACCCGATTAGCAACAAATCCACCACCACCTTCCTCCCCTGAATCAGATTTTTTCCCCTCTGCTCACAGACTTGTTGCTTCCTTGCCTCCTCCCCCTTCCTTCTCTTTTCACAGGAGATCCCTTTCCTTGGCAAATGTTAGATTTCATCATGTAGAATAACTGAAACCTAAACCTGCGGAGCGCTGACCTATGCAATTAAGAACTGCTGGCAAACATATATTGTGTATCCTATTACATGTCTTTATATGGAAGTCCCTGCCCAGCCAGAGGGGGCCATAGAATGATGGATAACTTGTTATGTCTTAAAGTAGTTTGAAAGTGGGGAATGCATAATTTTAAACCTCGCTTTGTCTTAGTTTATGAAAATTATTTCTGTATGTCTTTATCAGAGTTAGTAGTAAATAGCATGGTCTGTTGCCTGGATTTTTAGGGATGCAGCAGTTCAGAGCGCTGGTCCTTCTAGTTTGGTGTCGTATCTGATGTTGAACAAATCTAGGTACTTCAAAAGAAAATGCAAGAAATACTGTTGTGACCAATTCTTCAATATCTCTTTTGCATCTAGAGGAAAGTGCATTTCCTCAAAAACCTACAAAAATTATTGCTTGGCTTGGATTTCACAGTGTCCAATTCATTTACTTTGGCCTAGTGGTGTTCCCTTTGAAGTCTGTTCAGCTAAGTTGATGAGTGTGAGTCTTTTTTTTTTTTTTCTCTCTCGAGTTGTCTGGTTATTGGCGCAACAAAATGTTTCTGTTGTTTTTCAAAATAGAGCTTTCTATGTAGCTGCCCCACAGATAAATTTTTCCTAATATTTTTGTGAGGCAAATGGAACTCTCCTAGGAGTGCAACGTGTAATTGGATTTCAGCACGAAGGAGCTTCTCTGTCTATAAAGCTATCCAGATACGCTACTGATAGGTAACCGAACTATCTTTACAATTTAAAGTTTACGATAATTTAGCTTTTAACTCCTTTAGTTTCTTAACTTACGTTGCACAGTGTGTGCTGAACTTGCCATAGTCAGTCACTTTGCAGTACCGCTTGATTAGTGCTGAAGAGTGAAATGCCTCAACTAGTTTCTGAGTACCATATAGAAAAGCAGAGTTTTTTTGAAGAGGGAAGTGTATTCTTCAAAATCATACAATAGTCTGTCCTGGAAGAGTACTTGACATCACACGAGGCACATCAGAATCATAAATAATTGGAGTTATTTAAAAATCCTGCTATATTCTGCTGGACTATATTATTACCAGAGTGCTGCATATTAGTGCTGCACTGTGTTATAGAGACGCATTGTGGTCTTTAGTGGTAGATTTAAAAGCAGCGTTATGACTATTACAATGGTATTTTGTTCAAACTATAGTATTTTGGTAAAACAGAAATAATTGACAAGTACAGTTTGTGGTATCAAACCTGAGTTTTTGGTGTAGTCTAGAATTATGACCTACAAAAAAATTTGAGAATGGGCTTTGCATTCTGATACCACCATACTATCCTTTCCCATTTTGGAAAGGCCTCTTGTTCTGCATTCCTCTTCATGTGTGTGCATGTGCAACACTTCCAGCAGATTACAGGGATTTTTCAGCTGGGGTTTGCCAATGCCTAGACATGATCACAGAAGTTTCCTAGATAGTGAAAAGGCTATTGAAAAAGAAGCCTCTTGCCAGACTTGTGTTCAATGGAAAAGTTGACAAAAATTCTTAATTAAGGAGGGTTGGCACAGGGAAATGCAGAATTGGATCTAAAGCTTAAGATCAATGAATGCTTTTGTAGCTGTGTGTAGAGGGTGGTGATCTTCTGCTAATTCCTATTGTATTCTGTGGTAACCGGATTGGACTCGGAATGTCTTTATTAACATCTGTGGCCAGCCTTTCTATTTTTATTTTATACCATTAAGGAATTTTGGAAAGGAAAACAAGCCTAAGAGGACAAATTCATCCCCAGCATTATTCTGTAAAGCTAATGGAATTATACCAGTAATAACTTTGACCCTGCATGATTTAATCTCTTTTTTCTTTTTAATCAAGCATTCCTTTAGTGTGAATGACGACTTTAAAGAACAAATTCCAGTAATTTATTTTTTGATTACAAGAAAAATGAAGAGAATGTAGTTTATCATGTAACATAATATGCTACATATTTTTTACATGCTTAAAATTTTTAGGTAACCCACTTCTGTAAATACAGTTATTCTAGCGGGCTACCTAGAATTTAAATAGGTTTTTTTTTTTTCCATGGAACGGTAACATACAGGAAAAACTCTGACTCTTCCCCCAGTCCCCTTCATTTTGGAGTGGAGTATCTTGTTTGAGTTAGTCTGAATTTGAGGATTTGGGGCAACCTGAACTAAGCTGCAACTGTTTATTGTACCTTAGCTTGTGCATACAAGCATACGCACAGTAATGTTTTATTTGTGGGTTTTAATTTTCCTTGGAACTTGACAGCAGTTACAGTAGTATACACTGCGGACATCCTAACATACAGGATGTTGTTTACCAGTTCATGCTCTGCATGTTTACAAATCTCCAATCTGAGCATCTTGTGTTTTTCTTACAAATCACATAAGCAGTATACTGCCTATGCAAGAAATAGGAAAACCTTAATAATGCTACTCTTCAGGTAAGAAGATAATATTGAACTTAATTAATTCACTTACGGTCATACAGCAAATGTGTAGGAGAACTGGAAATACAATGTTTTCTGCTCAGTCTTACCCCTCTTTTTTTGAAAGTCAAGCTCTGGTTATATGATGGAGTAAGGGCACTTCTAACTTCATAACCTGGGGTCTCTTTCATTTAGCATACTTATAATGCTATTACCATAACAGTAGTTAGGTTGCTGGGCCACATACTAGCTTGGAACAAGTTCAGAAGGCCATAAGAAAGGTTTGTTTTTTGGGGGGATTCATTGTTTTTAAGAAGGCTATTACTATTCCAGAGGAGGAACAGAAAAAATTAAAATTTGGCCATTAGTGGTATTAAAATATTTTATGCTTTTGAAATAAAAAGTATTGCGGTTGATCCAAATGTGTAATAAAGGGAGATGGAAAGCTGTGTGCAGGCGTGGAAGAGTATAGCCCTTCCTTGACATGTTAACTGCTGCCTTGAAAAAGACACTTGAAAGTGATGAGGAATAGGTTGTCCTCTGGGCATAACAATAAAACATCCACCGTTGCTCAGCTGAAATTCTTCCTGTTTTTAATTCAGCCTTTGAGGTTGCCTGGCCAACCTTCCAAATACAAGCCAGCGTGTTTCGTCCTTCTGTATCTACAGATAAACAGCATCGTTGCCTTTCACTACCCAATAGATTTCTCATATAGAATTCTTCTGATGGCTTTTTTCCAATATGTTGCCCTGCACTAATCCTTTTGCACTCTCCACTGTCATTTGTGTCGGCCTTTGGCCTCAGCATTTGCTTTCTGGTTAATGGATGTCTATTAAAATTTTCAAACTATGTCTGAATGCATATAGATAAGTTGTGTAAAACCTTTTCCCCTTCAGGAAATTCAGCTTGAATTGTCTATCTGGGATAGCCTGAAGGAGGAGGAAGAGGTCATTCTCTCTGTGATTCCCTCTGTTTCTTTTGGGTGGGGGTAGAAATGCTTCAATACTCAGTTTTACTAAAGAACAGGAACATGACTGTGGAGAAACTGTATGGCAGTAGTTTCCAAAGTGGGGAGCATAAGTTTAACTGAAATGCAGTATTTTGCACTGATACCTGAGTTTGCTAGCACAGCAGCACAAGAAGTGGAGTTTGTACCAAGGATGGGGCAGCACCAGAGAAGTTTGGGAGAGATGGACCTCACGTCAATCTTTGCTGTATTCTGTGAACGCAGAGTGTTCAGTGAGATGCCCGTCAAGAAGCGAAGACTTGGTGGATTCTGAGTAGTCCTTCTGCTTGTCTTTGGGCAGTAGCTCTTTCTCTCCACATTCGGTGTACCTCCTCACCTTCCGCAGCAGGCAAAACTATTCCACAGCTATCTAATATTTGAACTAGACCAAATATTGGGTTGGCAAGGAGGTATAAACTGTTTGCAGATGAGGTTCCTGTGGGCAGATGTTTTGAAAACACTGGATACATGGCAAAATCCAATAGTATTTGTAGGAAGCAAAGAGAAGAATTGTCCTAACTCTGTCTGGTAAGAATAAGGTCAGAGGCAAAGAAAGTGGTTCTCTCCACCCAATTTAAATACTTTTCTTGTTTTGAGAGTTATGTGGGTTTCATATTATTCCTCAAATCTAAAGTGATTTAACAAATGTGTTCTCGTTGTTGTGGTGCAGTAGTTCTAATGATACATCACAAAATGTCAGGTTAAAGTTGTCCTGACTAATTCTTCAAATTAGTGTTTTTTAGTGGCTTCAAAATTTTCTGAAAATCCTATCTGTGTACTTACTTAAGTCTTTGGATTTGATTAATTTTTTAACTTTCTTACATATATAGTGACAGCAATAATGAATGCACTTCTGAGTTCTGGTCTGAATTTTTCTCTTTCAAGGTTTAGAAGATATAATGTAAACTTACAAATGTTCAGTGCCGACTTGGTGTGTCGCAAGATAAACGATAAGAACTGGGTGTAACAACTGTCAAATCTGCCCTCTCCTTTTATAACTGTTTAAATGCCATTTTTACTTATTATTTCATCATTGACAAATTCAGCAGGAAATACTCAGTTTACTTAAGGTTCCACATATGCCGTCTTTGTTGTTGTCATTGTTGCTACTAAGTTTTGTTATTACAGTCGTCCATTGAATGTCAATCAATACTGCTATATAGTAATAGTGAATAACTCTGAATTGGTAAGGATGAAGTCTGAAGCATTTACAGATATTTTCCATGTCTGTTGACACTTCCTGATAATTGTACTGAATATATGTGAAATGTGTGTTTTGAAACCTTCTTGTGGTCCTTCTTGTAGACGTTGTGATATCCATGAAATTAATAGTATGCAATTACATATACACTTTCTTGATTCTCCCCAAGGATTTATCTGGGGTCCCTATTGCACACAGAAGACAGTACTGACAGTGCCAGAAGCTCCAAAACCTGTGTGAAAGACTCCAAATGCTGTGAGATTGTCCAAAAGAGTATTAGCCCATCACTTAAAATGTTGTTTCTACTGACTTAACTCTATCTGTCCAGCCCTAAAGATTTGCTCAACAGTAACTTATTTTCTGATTCTCAGATCTTTTTCCCATGGGACAGGATTTTTATCCCTATTTTTGCTGGAAGATACAGTGGAGATGATGCCTCTTCCAGGAAAAGGCTGATAATGTCCCAAATAATTCATAATGCAATGCAGAAGAGATGGAAATATCTTAAAGCTGTATCTGAAATTCTTGCCTACTGAACTTATACAGAAGTTATTGGATGTCCTTGATTTTTGTTTTGCTATCCTCAGCTCAAACTGGTGACCAATAAATGGAAAGTTCTCTAACTTGTTAGCAATGCATCCCAATACTGTTCTATCCCAATAATTGTTACTGATGTCATTTTGCAAATGAGACTTGCTGTCTAGGGGTGTATGTCTGTGCTCTGTAGCCTCTGGAGTTTACATAGATGATGTTTCCTACAGGCAAAATACTTTACACATTGCTGTTTTGCAAATAGACATGGCTGTAAAGCGCCATGACTCAACTGTTCAACATGCAACAATATAGCAAATTATTGCACAGACTTCTAAATTCACTTCTGAATGCAGTGGTTTTACAGTGTGAAAACCTTCTGTCAGTTGCCTTTAAAATCTTTATATTAATATTATCGCTTCCATGCACGGTGGCTCATCATCAGGGTTCAATCTTGAAAAACTCTTTCACTTCCAGTTATAGTAGGTTTTCTTACATATCACTTACTACTATTATCTTTGCTGAACACTAGTCAATAGGAAAATGTAGACTTTGCTGAGAGATTGTATATCTTGCTGAGAATGGAATTTACTGATTGATCTTGAAATAAAAATCGGCCAATACTGAGCTGGATGAGAAAATGATCAAACTTGTGCCAGTTAAACTGATGAAATAGTACACTGATAAAAAGTAGCTGGCACAGCATAGCTGATGATGTTCTGAATTATCCAAGCAGTGAATATGGTACAATCCCTCTGAAAAGCTTTTTTTTTTTTGGGGGGGGGGGGGGGGATCTGTCAAAGCTGTATTTTTTGACTGTCTGGGGCAGCTATGTTAAGCACTATCCCTTTCTTGTAAAATGGGGAACGATAGTCACTCTCACCTGAGGTAGTAATGTCTGATAAATGAAAGCAGCGAACATAGATACAAACAGCCTAAGAGCTGGAGTTAATAGCCCTCCGCTCCATTCTCCCTCTCCCCTTCTTCTTCCCCTTTGAGTTTATTTCTCCAAAATTGTGGGACCTTGTGTTTCCACAGGAAGTCATATATAGAAAGCCAAATTAATCCTGTTTTTGACAATAATTCTTTAACAGTAGGCAACATTGGCTACAAGTCTTGGTGGGAGCTCTGTGGAATGGAAACAGAAGAAAAATTTCTGATGATGTACACTTGTACTGAATTGCTTTAAGCTCCCACAAATCAAATTTCTAATGATTTATAAAAAGCAGAAATTTGATGCAGACCCTCAAGTGCTTTTAAGCTATGAATAAAGCTGTCTGCATCCCTCCCAGAGATTTATATATTCTGACTCTTTCTTGTCTGGAGACAATTGTTTTATAAGGATGCATAGGAATGAAATGAGCCAGAAGGTGTAAGTATTATATACCTCTTTCTCTCACTTTAATTGAGGTACTAATGTTCAGTGTAAGATGGATTTCAGTGATTATATATAGAGGGAAAATGACAAAGGAGGCTAAAGTTTAGCAAGTACTGACAATTAACCACAGAATATTTGCCTCTCAAAATGCCAATCTCACTCTTTTAAAGCAGAAATGTTGGAAGTTAAGTATCAAAAACAGTGCCTTCTGCAGTGGGAATTAATAGTGAATGCCTTTGCTGAAGAGGGAAACTTGAGTTCTCGTGGAAGAATGAAGAAAAAAATCAAGAATTGAAGGCAGCTTAAACTGGGGCTCTGTGATCCTTAACCCTTGCCCCATGTGTGCTGCTTTATCATGCAGCAGTGCCAACTTGATTTGGATCAGGTGTGGGGCCATGTTCACATTCTGTTTGAAAGCTCTATATTTGTGTGATACAGAACGTATGCTGGGCTGTGCATTAACTGCAGGAGGATAAACGCTATTTGTTCCGGCATAGTGGCATGAAGTGGTGGTGCTCGATCCAGCCTGCTCGTACCAATTGCACTTGAACTTTCCTTGAACAACTGTGAGCAAAATGAGTTTACATTGGGTCAGTGCTTTATACTATGTGTCTGTGATGTCCTTCATCCTGTAGGACCCAGTTGTTAGGAACCTCAGAGGTATTTTTATTATGTTGTGTGGACTAACAGTGTGATTCCCTGTAGTCTGTTTCTGACTCGTGCTTTCCACTTCTCTGTTTGCGTACTGCAGGCTCCTTGGAATTTATACTAGAGCAGGTTTTGTTCAGTCAGATGGGGATCTGGATAAGCTGGATTCTGGAGCATGGAAAAAGGGCAGATACTTCATTTAGTTAATTGATTTTGAATGTGGCCTAAGGAATAATAGGAACCCTTTAGTTGGAAAAAAACCTCAGAGGCCAGTTGGTGTATATTCTCCGATCAGTGATTTGATTTTTGGCATATGCTGTTGGGTTTTGGTTTTAAAGGAAACATATATCAGAAAAAATATTGGGAGCATATGTTTTTCAGTTTGCAAATGACAAAACAATTCCTCTGTTGAAAGAGCCCGATGGTGTCACTTGATTGCCTCACCATTCTTTGATAATCAGCAGTTCTGTTAGAAAGAATAGGATGGATTTAATGAAATGTGCTATGGGCTGACTGCTTCGTATACTTTACTGCTGCCAGGGAAAATGTGTTCTACCTCTGAATGACGTTGTCAAATATGATTCAGTTTTCATAACTATTGACAGTTTTTTTTTAAGATTTCTTGTTTTAGGTGCATTGCTGTTATATCAGATTTATTATGTCCTTCAGTTATGCCTATTGTGAATTCATGTTATGGCATTGTGAATGGGTAACTCCAGGTCCACAATTTGCATTTTGTATTGGAATAGTAGGTCATGTATATCTCCTTGTGAGCTCCTGTTAAACTCCTCTTGTTGCCTTTTGAAGAGCATGTGCAATCTCTTCTTCGTTAACTGTAGGTGTGAGCTGAGCTTCTCCCTGTTGTTTTTTGCCAGACTGGGAGCACAATGACTCTGTGTTCGTGAAGCACTTGGATGGGATTGTGTTACGTCAAGATGGATGGAGCCATGCAGTGCACAGGCAGAAGACAGGATTCATCCCAGCACACTTTAGTCACTTAACTGAAGAACCTTAGTTAGGAGAGTAACTACCCAAAGGCTCCTTCTGTAGCTCACAAAAAGAGGTTGGCACCTTTACAGAGCAATTCATCCCTTTTAACTTCTGAAATGCTCTCTGGAGGTTTCATTTGCTTTCCCTTACTGCAGAAGGAGCTAACATTAGTTCAGTTGAGGCCCTGAATTTGGGATGGATGAAGTAATTTAGGAGGAATGAAGTCAAGTGAGGGGCTTTCTGCTTTCTACCTTCCTCTTGCTCTTGGGCTGACTGTCCAAATAATAGTCCCTGAGATTTGTTTTATACTGTTTGTCTTCTTAACGTATAGATCCCAAGTGTTCAAATGAGCCTAGCTAGCACTGGGGCTAGGTTGTACCCCCCACTGTGATGGCCTCCTCAGTTCTGGTCTAAGCTCAAGTGTCCGGGCCACCCCTCATGCTTCTTTGCGTGAGAGGTGGCTGTGGGAAGGTCCTGAAGGTTTATCAGTGTTCCAGTTCTTGCATCTTCACAAGCCAGTGGGAGAATTCCACTCTAACTACCTGGAGGCTGGCATCTAACCCCTGTCCCTTTGCTTAAAGTATCGCCACCCTAGCCGTGCTGAAGAACTTCTCCTGGCGGGGCGTTTTGAGCTAAAACTGAGTAATGCCCAGAGGGAGCTCGGCAGGGAGCTCTAACAGCAACTGAACTTTGTGAAGGATGGTGGTGGATGCCTAGTGATGTCCTACGCCTCATTTGCCCTTACCTCAAGTTGTCAGCAGGGTCTGAACCTTCGGTGTTTTGTCAGAGACCCTTTCTGTGTAATCCAAGGGAGTAATACTGGCAGCAGTAGGAGGCTGATAATCTCTGTGGGGATAAGCCACAAATGGGGGATGTGATACATGCTGCTAATGTGTATTACAAATGTGAACAGGCTGTGTGTATTTATGAAGATATATTAATGATAAAGATATATTATTGTTCTGTGCCCCATATACTCTTCCATCTTATTTTTCTTTAGCATCCTTGGTACTCTCCTTCTCTTCAAAAAATAGTGTGCAGTTTTCCAGCTCTTCTCATGTTGTAGCTCTCTTCCCAGAATATACTTAAGCACAGATTTTAGTCTGTGAAACATTGTTGTTAAAATCTATGCATATTTGAAAATTACATGTTCCCAGACACCAAGCCAACAAGCTGCATACATCACATGCAATGAAAGATAATTGAAAGTGTTGAATTTATTTTCAGTAATATACCTCTGTTAAGGTCTTTTGGCGGTCTCATCTGTTCACTCTGGAATAATGGTTTCCTTACCGTATGCTCTTGGTAATACAAAACTTGCTATGTGACATTAGGTACGTTAAATCAAGCATATAAGTGTTCAGAGCCTGTGTATAATAAGGGGACTCTCAAAGTAAACTTGGACATGCGAGTATTGTGTAGAGAGAATTTTAAACTCTTCTTTAGAGGTGTCCGCAGGAGCTGGCTCTTGTGGAAGACAGCTGGCCCCCTTATGAATTGGGTGTTGCAGAGCCAGTTGCTGAATTAAAATTGAAAGGGAGTTAGCTTTTTCTCTCCTCTCTTTATTTCAGTGCTTCAGTGTTTTCACAGGAGCTGTAATGCTTCCTTCCTCTGCTGTTTTTCCAGTCATAGGACTACGTACAAGATACGAAGACAGCTTTAAAACGCAATTTCATGTAGCCTGATGCATCGTAGAGCCAAATTCCCAATATCAACAGTATAACTATAGGATACGTTACAGTCGATAGAGCTCCTCTGCAATCACACTGGTATGCAATTAGATGTAACTGAAAGCAGAATGGGGCTCCAGGTTTACAGACTGGAAAATCCCTGCTGAAGTGGAGTGAGGGGGGTAGGTTTGCATAATTAAATGAAAATGAAGGAATGTCTTGTGTTGCTATAGTCGCAGCTAAATGTCTGGGTCTGTTTGCACAGGATAGCAGCTCTAATCTGTGACCATAGGTTACTGCTGGATTCCTGCCATCTTGTTTGAATTAGATTCATAGCCTGGAGGAGGGGGGGTGTAAGCAGGAAGCCATTGTAATTTTCAAGCTTTGGACACTAGTGTATTTTCATGAGCTGAAGTTAAGTGTCCCTGGGGATGCTGAATATCACTGAAACATTTCCTGAGTTCTCTTAAGCTGTACAATGGTATGTCCGAGTCTGTTTTCCAAAGGACAGAGCTTTTTGTTTAGTTAGTGAGGTCTTAGCGTAGTTCACTGAATTAGTCTGCTTTCACACTGAGTTATAGAGGAATAGAAAAGGAAAAGCAAAGTTCTGCAGGAAAAATGAAGTCGTCTGCCTCAGAACATATTTATACTTTTATTAACTAAAGCCTCAAAGAGACTTTGACTTCACAACTGTTGTGTCAGAGCTAGCATTTTAGGCTGAAAATAAGTAACATGGTTAGGCAAGTGTGTGGTTTTAGGTAAAGGTGCAATGGCTGGGGCAACCGGCAAGGGGGAAGACTATCTGCACTCTGCCAACCTTTGTCTTTTGGCACTTCTGTTCCATTTTTTGTGTCACTTAGCTTGTACGGCACCTAGCACAGTGATAGTCTGGCTTTAATTAGGGATCCTTAGCATCATGGTACTCCACTAGCTACTCTCTTTTACCTGAGTTTGAGTACCACAAGAACTGCTAGCCCCTGCAAGTGGGGAAGGCAAAGCCGAGCCCTAGCCCGCTGCACTGGCCCTCCGGCAGACTCCTCAAGCATGTGGTGTGTGCTGGCTAGGATAACGTTCTGACTCGGCGGGATTTGGAGGACACGATGCTTTAGGCAGTGGTGCCTTTGCTCCTCATGTAACGATGTATTACTTAATATCCGCATCTTGATGTCTTAAGGCATTTTAGATGAGTGTGTTTTGTTTACTTGTCATGTTTTTCCCCCTCCCCGTTTTACATAAACTGAATTGAAACACAGGGAATTCATGTGACTTATTCCTGAGTCACAGTCCTGTGTGTTAACCACAAATCCACAAATTGCTTATTTGTTGCTGAAATATTTACTCCTTTTTTTCCCCCCTTTCTTTCCTACTCTTTCTCTCACATCTTTTTATCTTGGTCTCTGCCTTCTACCCTTCCCTTTCTCACAATTTCCATTGGCCCTTTTCCCTCAGAGGTTCAGTGTCTCCTCTCAGCACTCCCCTACTTCATCTCAGGTTTTCTTGGCAGTCTAGTGTGTCTTTGCATATACAGACTGCATCCTGATGGTGAAATGTGTTGCTGCTGAAGGCAACATGTTCTTGCCCTGAAATAAAAGTACTGTGCTAGCCCCAAATAGAGGCTATGAAGGATATGAAGAAGAAATCCTTCCCTCACTGTTTTCAGTGTGTCTGGTGGCTGATATTTCCTTTAACATGAATGAGAATGATAGCAAGGGCAGATAGGTCATCCTCACTTCGCATATGGGCCGTGAAAGCAGGTCCGTTCCCAGAGTTTGTTCTGGGCCTGAGTTTGACCAACTGACTCTGCTATTTGCTCTTTGAAATTCTCACTGAGTATGTGGAGACATCTTTACTGAAAGATGCAGCTGTATTGGCTGAAAAAATTACTGCTGAGCACTGCTAACTGCTTCCCTTTCTGATATCCAGCTGTGGGTGCTCCTTAGCAATTCTAGACAAAATGAACCAGGCTAGCAGGGACTACTTAAACTATTTTAGCCTACTAGCTTAATCAGGAAGAGCATGCATGAACTGTTTTGCTGCGGAGCAGAGGGTAACTTTTGTTAGGAGGATGATTCTGCAGGCAGAGGATGGCAATTTGTTTGGCTAGCATATCTGCGGTTGGAAGAGAACGCATACAGCACTAGTGAACTGCATCTAACTGTAAAGATTGAGAGTTATTCAGGATCCACATGTGTTTGCAAATCTGCACTGTTTATGTGGATGCTGACAGTGGAAAAAAATGTGGTTTCTTTGTGTATCAAGTTTCACTTTAAATACTGCTGTTGTTGCTCATGCTCAAGGTGCAGAAAGTGGAAAAACCCTTTCATTACTGTAAAAATTCAACCCTTTCCTCACCCTTGAAACTGTAATTAGATGTTGTTCTGTTACTTAAAGCAAACAGTGATATATGAAGATAAAAATAATGCGTGTTGGCGATGTTGCATTCTGAAGAATTTAGGTATTGTATCATGGAAGGGATAACTCACTAGGGAGAGTGTGGTAGCTACGGTGGTCTGCATCTAGCCTTCACATGGAATAATATAATTACTAAAACCTAGACCTCTGTGGTGAAGGGACTGACAGATAGCACTCCTGACACTTTAGTTCCAGCTCTGCTGTTGTCTCTCTGTGGGGCTTTTAAGCAAATCTTTTAAGCTCCTTGTGGTTCAGCATAAACATCCGTAGGAATACGTACCCGTTTTTTCCCTTTTGGAGGGAAGGCACAGAACTACTGCACAGGGTGGAAGTGTGCTGTAGATTATGGAGATGTAGCTCCAGCATAGCAGGTGATAAACTCATCCCTCTGTGAAGGGCATGAGGGAAGCCATGTACGAGATGCTGCTGTCTACTTACTTTATGGGGATATCCCGAGTCTTGTTTTGTGAGGGTTTTCATGGTTTGAGACTTAAAGGAGAGAAGAAAGAAAACCCTAAATAAGTGAAGCATGTTTTGAATTAACTCTTCAATTTGTATAAAGCGTATTTAGAGACAGGTTTGAACTATGTAACACCTTTCAAACTTTAGAAATGGTGGCTGTGGATATTTGAGATGTCTCTAATATATCTGACTTTGTTGCAGCTACGTAGTGTTAAAGGAGTTTCTTAGTTGGTTGCACTGAAGTGTCCCATTGTGTAGATATAAAAGACAGGTTTTCCACTCTGATATTCCATCTCAATGAACAGGTTTTGATCTCAGTCAACGTGGAGTAAATCCAGAGTAACTCCATTACAGTAAGTGATGTTAGTTTGCATTTACACCAGTATAACTAAGGACAGAGTCTGGCTTTGGTCATGTGCTTTCTTAATTTGCTAAGTATTACTCATTTCCCAAGCAGTCTTTCTAATCTCCTCTTCAGTCCTTGTCAGCTCCTCCTACTTTCCCAAATTCCAAGAGTAACAGCGTAGGTGACATTTATTTGATGAAAGATTGTTTAAGCAGGGTCTGTTTTTTATTAGCTTGGCTGTTTTTTATTTTTTCAACACTGTTTGAAGTTTCATTGTACTCAGGATAGGATTTGAATTCCTCATGCTTTTCCTGTGTGATTCAATTTTGCCAATTAGAAGCGTGGCGTTTTGAATTACGGGGTGAGCTTAGACGTTATCATTGAGTAAGAATTGTATGCATTAGTGACATTTCAAAGCAGTTTTTAACTCTGAAGTTCAGAAAAAGGAAAAAGGTTGTGCCTGGAGGCATTACTGTTAATCAGGAACATAATGTGTTTGAAAGAAAGAGCATGGTAAATGCAAAACGTGACTTTGGAGAACAAGTTGAATTATTATTTTTTCCCTGTTTTTGTTTATATTTCCTGACATTACATTAGCTTTGTAGACGTGTACCCTGAACTTCATTGCAGAGCATTTTAATTTGCCATGTGAGAGACATCTGGAATTTCACCTAGGTTATTGTTAGTTAAATTGTTTGTTTTATTAAGATTAGATATTATCTGTGTTTATTGTAGTTTATTTGGTACACTGAGGTCTTGGTCCACATAATAATATCAGAAATACATAATATTTGTATCAGCATCTTTACAGTTGGACTTCCATTGTTCTAGGATCCCTACCTTCATGGTGATGATTAATAGTCCTGCCCAAAGTATCCCGCTTTTACTGTAGTGACAAAGAAAGGATGAGAAAAGAGAAACACCACCTCTTTCACAGTTTGGAGACCTTGGGCACAAAACAATTAAGAATGCATGAATATTGTATCAAAATCAACAGAACACATGCAAAACCAATGTGAGGTGTTTTTCTGGATTTGGGCCTAAGGATTTGCTTCAGGCAACAAAGAATCTTTGGCAGAACTAGTGATTAAACCTGCATAAAACAGTCTTAATCATTGGTATTTTGTACTGCAGAAATCTGAATGAGAGCTTTATAGAAAGACTGAATCAATATTCATGTCTGTACCTGAACCTCTCCTGAGCTCCTGTCTTTGCCATGAATATACAGGTGGGCAGTTCATAAAAACAGATTGTTTCCTGATCCTCCACAACAGACTGTCTTTTAAAGAGAGTTAGTCATGCGCTTAAGGTCTTGGTTCTTTGCTGTTAGTGTTCAGGAAAGCTAGCCTGACTATTAACATGCATGGGAATTTCAGGTTGGTTTGTGAATGCCACTTATAAATAACTGCAGATTTTTGTTGTGTTTTTGAGCCTTCTTTTGAATGGAAGAACATACAACATAAAAGCTCTGAGTAGCTTCTGTAGGGCAGCGATTGGTTTGTATAGCTGCACTTCCTTCTTAGAAAGGACTGTGCTACCGCCCGGACAGCGACCGACTTCTAATGCAGTCGGTGATGGGAGCCTTGTGGTTGCCATTGGAAGGTTCTTGAGAGGATGCTCAAAAGCAGAAAGGGGGTCAGGAGAGGCTGCTTTCTAAGGAGAATGCTCTTTCAGCCAGAGAGGCTATTCCATTACCACGTGCAAAATGCCAGCTTAGCCAGGCAAGAAGAGCTGTCCCAAGGCCTGAGACTTGTATGGGGCAGTGAAGTCACACTGAAAGGAATTGAGTCAGAAGTTTATTTTTGTCAGATCTGAACTTCTTGTTCTGTTTAAAAGTGTTCTTGGTCAAGATATCCTCTTCTAGGACGGCACTTCCTTGCTTTTCTGCTGTGTTGTGCCTAGATGATGTAGCTAGCAAACCAGACCTCTCATCACTAGCAGGCCTTTTGTTGGAAGAATATATTTCAGTAAACAGGGGTGAATGGTTAGTTCAAGATTCAATGTTGAGGCACTGCGTGGCTCGACTCCTGAGTCTTCATGCCTATAAAGCACATCAGGCATGAGATTAATACTTGAAGATGTGCCAGAGAGACCTTGCAGCAGAACTAGGAGGACAGGATCCAGTTCCTAAGAGCGAGATTAATCTTAAGACTACCTTCAACTAGAAGAATATATTCTCTCTTAGAGGTGCATAACTAGTGGTCTTGCTCTTTAAAGGAAGAAGAGCGTCATACATTCAGTGGGACAGCTTGGGCCACTTATGTTATTAATTCATACAATCTGTTGAAAATTATTCCCCCTCCTTTTTTTTTTATTATAATGGTGTAGTGTGTTTGGATGAGTTTTATTTTTTAGCACTATTGGGGTCTTATCAAGCTCTCATTTAAAAAAGCATTCAATATTTTGTGCTAAGCCACTTGACTTTGCACTGAAGAAGCTGGGGAGCGCTCACTTGCCAAATCTGATGTGACAGTGGTAGCAAACTACTGGGGTGTACGTTGGCATAATAACATCTGGAATACTAAAGGAATGTATGTCTAAACCTAATGATATTAGAAGACTACATGTATTTTTGTGTCAGTCTGACCAAAGACAGAGATGAGAAACCCATGGAAAATATAAAATAAACACTGAAACCATGTTCCCACCCCATTCTGCTCTTTGTTAGTGCAAATAGAGTGGGAAACTTTGATAGTAAGGCAGTGGAAAATTCCATCCATCGGGAGCAGACTTCAGCTGATGTAGACCAGCCTGTGAGCCCCCTTTTGTCACTCACTCAGTGACAAAGGTCAGTGACAAAAATCTCAGACTGCAGTGAGGGCAGACTTTTGAATTTCATCAGTGGCACCTGAAGCTAATGCACTGGGCTGTCAGCTGCAGCAAGTAAGAAATTAGCACCCACCTTTCACTTCTGTTGACTCCAGCATGGAGTGGTTACCTCTTAAGTACCTACAGTATGAGTTGTCGGAGTGTATTTCAAAGCACCTGCGTGCATGTCCTGAGAGCGAGTTTTTTCAGGGGTGCACTGTGTCGGGAAGCAAATATGCTTTTGATTGACCTAGATGCACAGTACAAGTCAGGTCATAGCATTTGTTCTGGAGCTTGATGGCTTGAAGACCATAAATCCAAAGTCTCCAAAGGAAAAAAGCCTTGTGTTCTGTGTTGGTTAAGCAGGGCAAGCAGCTAGTTGAGAGCAATGATCATAGTAAATGCTGCAATTTTTTAAAATTTAGTAATTCCTTAAAAGTAACTTGGATAATTATTTACTGACTTATCGTTTTATTTCCATGTGAGAGTTGTACATTTTTGCAGTAGTCTGCTGAGTACTTTCTATTCTTGTTGGACTAGGCCAGCTAGAAGATCAAATTGGGAAACACAGGAATCAAGACAAGTGGGTTAGTCTAAGCTAATTTTGTGTGCTGTGCTTCAGCTGATGCTACCAGTCTAAACATAAATAGTGGAATTATTTTGAACAAATTATAAAAGGTGAGCAAACTGAAAGCAAAGTCTGCATAATGTATTCCTGCTAAACTGATTGAAGTAATCCTCATGCCTAGTGAAAAGACTATTTTGTTTAGGGTATAAAAGCTAATGTTCTCATCTTTTCCTCCTCCCTCCCTCCCCACCATCTGCTTTTTGAATTAGTATGGAGTGTGCTTGCATTCTTACAGTGGTAAAACTCGGTGGAATTTTATAATCCACAGATAATATTTAATTGAATAAAAATGTTTTCCTCTCTCCCACAGCTTCCTAAAAACTGTTGAGCTTTCAAACCTGCATTGAGAGCAAAAATATGATTTTTCTTTTTCTTCTTCCAAAGCCATGAAACAGCTTTCCTATAGCCATTAACCTCCTGTTCTGTTCAGGCATCCCACTGTGCGCTGGATATGTAATGTCATGTTCACTACGGTCAGTGCCAAGGCAGTGAGCCCATGCAAAGGGGCGACAGAAATCTGCATAGAACGTGATTCTGATCCTACCGGCGTTGCTAACAGCGCAGCCGATTACATTGAACTGCGAGGCGTGGATAAGCACAGGTAAATCTGGACGGATTAGTAGTTACCCAGGGCTTAGATAGTTAAGCTCTTATGAATCCTGCCATAATGAGCTGCCTAGAGTTACCGCTTGTGTAGAACAGTTGGCAAAAAAGGAAGCGTATTTGTAAGCAAGCCGCTAGTGAAAACGGAATAAATGCCACTTCTGGGACCCAGAGGTGGCATCTCGGTACTGCTCCAGGCCACGTGGCAGTGCCAGGCCCTGTAACCTAGATATATCAGTGCTGTTTTGGTGAGTTATGGGTTGCAGTCTTAAAATTAGTTTCTGGAGAGGCATTTCTGGTGGCTTATCCTGAGCAATAACAGACGCTGCAGGTTTGGCTGCCTCCTTGAGCTGGTAACTGCTCGCACAGAGAGCGAAGACGTTACAATGCAGTGCTGATCGCAGTTAGCAAAGGCTCTTGCTTTAGCTGGTCAGAGGGTGGAAAGGAGTAGGTGGTAAAGCTGGGAGTGTGACTTTTTTTTTTCTTCAGTGTAGTCCCAAACGTTCATAGTCTTTTCAGCTTTATCTGTACAATTTATAGGATCCTTCTGTTTGTATCTTTTCTGTGGAGACACTTCAGGTCAGTACAGCAGCATACATCTACTTCAAAAACTTCTTATGCCCAAAGAGATTTTATGCAGAGTTTGAGGGAATGAAGAAGAAAGTGACTGATGAAGTTACAGGGCTGTGACACTTGAGTGCGACTAGCTTATATTGAGATGGCTGAAGAGCTGCTGCCAGCAGTTCCCTGCGCAGTCTCCACCGCGAGTGTGGCCGAGCTCCTTGTGGTGAAGCCCCAGAATTGCTATGATACGCAGATAGAAATAAAAACTGAAATCGGTGCTTTCTGAAAGACTGTGACTCTCATTTCCAGGTTTGGTTCTCTCCTAGTCTTTTCTCATTAGATTTTTAAAATTATGTTGTTACATTTTAAGGTGTTTTGCTGTCTGCTTAAAATTTCAATTCTATATGCCGAATAAGTGTTGGCACAAATGATAGTTAGCCATGAAGTGGGGGATTGTTTGTGTCCTGTGGGACCTACAGGAGGTCAGTGAGTTTGCAGATTCCCCTTCCAAAGTGGTAAGTAAACAAGCCTGGCTTGCAGCCAGATCCTTGGCCATGCCTTCAGAGTGTGAGCCTTCGGTGCATCCGGATTTATTTAATGAATATTCTCAGAGATTCGTTACTTGACTACTCTGGGGACTGTTTTGGGATTCTTCTCCTTCCCCCAGGTTAAAAGGATGAAGTAAATGCAACGCTGTGGAGGTGGGAGGAGAAAGGTTTGCTGCTTCCTAGGCCGTTATTAAATGGCTTCCAACAGCTAAGCTTTCGGGGAATCCGCTGTGCGAGTCGGGAGCGCTGGCTCTGTGGCCGCGCAGCCTCGGTGCGGCCTGCCTCGCGGCCCCGCGCAGGTCTGTGCGCAGCGGCTCTTCCAGGGCGCGAGCGGGCAAGAAACAAGCCGCCCCGCGAGGAGGTGTGTTTGTGGGCTCACGTGAGCAGTTTGGTCACCAGTGGGCTCTTCTAGTGGCTGCGGAGGAGCTCGCAGCCCGGCCGTGGGAGATCTTTCCCTTTCTCCGGAGCTGCTGGGCAGCCCCTGGAGTTTCTCCGGCGGGGTGAGCCTGGAGAATTCTGCGGTAAGTTTACCCATCACAGCATGGCTTCGGCTGCTTAAAAATGGCTTTGTGGGTTGCCTTTCAGAAAATTGCGCAATTGCTAATGATACTGGCAAAAGGGAAGGGATGGGAGTCAGCTGTTACCAAGGTAAACAGTGCTCTAATAAAGGTTTAGATGATGTTTATCTGGCCTTCAAAAACTTACTGTATCTTCCTTTTTAAATTGACGTTTCAATCTAAAAAAAAAAAACAGCTTTAAAAAAATATATATATAAAGCTAAAATATTTCAATATTTACTTCTGTCTGGATTTTCTCTGCTTAATAATAATCTTAATAATAGGTTTTAAAAAGAAACAGAAAGTTGACTTTAATCTGGTACACCAGTAATAGATGTTATTTTAAGCTCTTTAAGGAGACTCTTTAACAGATGCTTCTTTATTTAAATTCGTTAATATTATTTGCCATAAAATTCCATGTTTTGCCACCTGCTTATGGATTAGTTTTGTGAAGTGGACATTCACTCATAATGATGTATGGGGATCTGAATTTACAGTTAAATGGAAACAGTTTGGTTTTTCTAGTGTTTTTTCTAATTGGTAATCCTTTAGCAATTAGTTTTGTAGTGTAAGAGTTAGAGGGGAACTTGGGCCTATTCTAATCGAAATCAATAAAAACTTTGTCACTGCCTTAAAAAGAAAGCAGATGCATTCCTGATAGAAAGAAAGAAAAATTTTGGTATGGAATAGACTCATAAGCGGACTACAAGGAGTTTTGCATTGAGCGTGACACAACTTCTTCCTAGCAGCTGGTCTCAGATTACTCTGGTCTTGTTGTGCTTGGAAACCTCCCTTTTTGAAGGATGTTATTTGGATACATCATAAAGCGTTTTATGGTATTGAAATGCTGGTGTTCATACACATATACGTGTGTGTGTGTATGCACACACATGCGCATACACACACGTATGTACACACACACACACACAAGATGTCATTTGTTAGAAGTTTGTTTTTATTCTCCTAGAATTTTCTGAGAGAAATCTTTTTTTTTTTCTTTGTGTCCTTTTAAGAGACAAGTGGCTTAGCATGAAAATTGTGAGGAAAATTCATTTAGTTGTTTTTTAATGATGCAAGTGTAGAGTTGTGCCTGTCCTTTCGGAAGTGTTCCCAATGCAAATAAAGATCAGGGTTTCTGAAATGGATAACCCGCATGGCTAAATCGGTGAGGAAGCTACTGCTCCACCGACATTTGGCATATCCTGCAAATCTTTGCACTCCGGAGGAGCCGGAGCCTGACGGTCCGTGCAGGGCTTGATCCAGGAGGTGCCCGGGCTGTCTGACGGGTGCGTTGTCAGGACGCCTTTCAGGCTGAGGTTGCAGTCCGCTAATCCACACCGACCTGTGCTTTCCCGTCTTTGGTGTGTCAGTGCAACTGGGTGACCAGCTGGTGGCCTCGGCAGGGCGCCGCTCCTCCCTTACGCTCATTAGGCAGGTTACTTCATGAATTTCCTTTCATGCTTTTCATTTGTTCGCTGTATTTTGACCTACAATCCAGCATCGATCAGTTGGTTAGCCCTGGTGGGTAGGCACGGGGCATCTTACAAGCTAGGTCTGGGGGTAGAGACTCGTTATTATCTTTTGTCTCCCTGGTCAGGGCTAATTGTACGAGTTCTGTGTGATTTGCTGATAAATTCTACTTTCTTATACTTTCATACTCTGAAAATTATTTAAATAACTTTTCAAGGACTGTGCCTGGCATGAATAAGTTTTAGGTTAGTTTTCTTATTTTTTCTGGTTTCTCTTGTCCTTTCATGGTGGAAATCCCCCTAAGACTTACCATGCTCTGTGTATGATTTTTGTGTTTTATCAGTTGTGTTGTTTTGCCTCTTCCCAGGCTGTTTAATTCTCTCTTGTCAAAAGGAACCCCAACATCCCTGTTTAAATATGATACACCACATTATATCTATGTTTTTTTAATGTTTTTACTATAGTATTTTTTACCCTATAAAAGCATTACAAGAGCAAAAGCCTGTTAAAGAAAGAACAGCGTAGGACTAATGATAACTTATTCTGGAAAATCCTTGTTTCTACAATCTCGTGACAGTTTTAAGCACCAGCTGAGTTTGTATGTTAGTGTTGTGGTCTCCATAATTCTTGTAGAATGGCTCCTTCAATAAAATATTTGCCTGGTTCTCCTGGCTTACAAATAGCTGGTTAGTAGTTACACTCCTTAAGTCCTGTTGCTGATCTGGCCTGTCACTACGTGTTACATAGTGCGAATGTAGAGCAATTACTATCATGACCGACTGAGTAGTACGGGCATGTCCTGCTCTCAGGATGCTCAAGTTGCTGTTGATAGCTTTATTTGTCTGCTTTTATGTAGATGTGGGTGTTGAGTTCATTACTTATTCCATACTCTTTATGAAAACAATGTGGCTATAGTTTCAGAACAAGCCAGTGACTTTTTCAGTTTTGATTATGCCTCATGATCACATTTAAAAGCTAACTTGGCTTGAGAAAGGTAGCCCTCTCCAAGGATCTTCCAAGTCTCTTTGAAGAAAGTAATCTGTGAATATGATCTTCCAAGCAGAAGTTTTTAATTGGACATTGTAGTTGAATTCATGTCTTCTGGAAAAATAAAAGAAGCTGTGACCTTTTCTTTTTCTTTTCTTTTCTTTGCCAGTCAGCCTATGGACCTGTACGGTACAGAGATGCATTTAGGGGACATGGTGGGAACCAGAGTTCAGTGAAGAAGGAGCCGTATGGGCGCTCTTGTGGTAACTTGCAGTGCCGAGAGGCTCCCGATGGCGGAGCTGTGCGATTCCCAGCCGGAGCAGGGGTGGCTGCTGCATGCCTGCTCTAGCAATGCAGCCAGCCCTTCGGGTGGTAGCTCCCCGTAAGTCTGTCGTAGGTGTTGCAGTAAATAGATTCATTTTGCAATGTAACACTAAGTATAAATTTTGAATTAAAAATTCAATTTTAAATACTGTTTGATTTGATTTGAAAATACTGAGGTTATTAATTACAAAACAGCACTGTAAAACTTGTAGTTACATTCCTTCCAGCCTTGTTCTTTAATGCAAGTTCTTTATCCAGCACTGTTACAAGTGTTGAAAGACTGCTGCCAAAATACACAGACCGAGAGATGAGACAGAAATAGACCTGGACTGAGCTGAAGTTCAGTCTGGAGAAAGAATTTAAAGAGCATTATGAACAGAATTTTACTCAGTTGAGATTGTTGTTAACAAGGGAAATAAACAAAAGCAGAAAGCAGCCTGATGACCCTTTCAGATGCTCGCTGCGAGTTGGGAGCACAGGCCGGTTGCAGTAAAGGACTGTTGTTGCTCCTACTCTGTACAGTAAGGAAGCAGTGGTTGCAGTTCTTATCAGTTGTTTATCCTTTACTGTAGACTGAAGGAAGCAAATTAGTCAGATGAAAGTTGCATGCTGTATAGAGTAAACAAATGCATTTCTTTTTCTTGTGTCTGTTGGTGCTTTTTCTCATTAGAGAAGAAACAACTTTTATACTCTTGGAAATACTAGACTGACAAGCCTAAAACCAAAATCCTTTATGCACCTAAGAGAATGCATAAGGGCAAGAGCAGCAGTTTGGTACGTACTTACTTCACTGGAATGGCTCAAGGCTTGCGTGTAGAGGACCACCTAGTTGAGAGAGACTTGCATAACCTCCATGGCTCTTTCAGTCCTTTGGCCTCTCTTAGGGAGTGTCAGCCGAGTTGCCAGCTGTAGCTGTGTTTTTTCATAATTTGGGCAGTCATCCATTGAGAGTTGGATAGAGACAGCTAAAGTCATTTCAGAAATGATGTCTGCTGGCCCCCTGGTGAGAACAGACCTCCAGGGCCATTCAAAGAACCAAGGGAAAGGAGGAGAAAGGTGGATTTCTTGCAAATGCCAGGATTCTCTATGTTCATTTGCTCCCATAAAAGAAAAAACTTGCCTCATGTCAGTCTTTTTACATTTGGGACATTTAATAGCCACTGGCATTACTTTGATTTCTTTTAACCACACAGAGTCTGGGTTCAGGGCCTCTTGGTCTTTTATTTGTGCACCAGCAATAGAGAAAATCTTCTTGCCTACCACTGGAACCAGAGTGGATGTTCTTTTAAGTGGGTTATTTTCTTGGAACAAAAATCAGCCTTAAAATCTATTTAATTTGGGCTTTTTTCCCCTCAGTTTCAACCTGAGGTAATAAATTTTCTATCTGTGATTCCGTAGTGAGTCTGATATAGTGTCATCCATACTAGGCTTGAGAAGCTATAAGACTCTTTTGTGCATCACCCAATTAAGAGAGAATTTGTAGGAAACTTAGATGTATTTCAGCAGGCCCTGTGTGGATGAGGCTGTTCTGCACATGTTGTGTTTTATTGCTATAGTTCTTAAGAAGGAAGAGTTAACAGTGTGCTAGATGTTACTGTCTGTGCTAGACAAATTAGCACCCATTTTTTATTATTTGTTACTGCATGTGGTTAATAAATTTTAGAAAACTCTGCACTGCAGGTCCATAAGCTGAATTTGGGGCTGGCTGAAGTAGACAGAGGATAATACTAGATTTTTACCACTGGAGGTCTCCAAGCTAGCTTTTCTTTTGCAAGAATTGTAAACATACATATGCTTTTTCTTTTTTTCTCTTTGTCTTTTTAAAGTCATAATTTTTATTTTCCTTCAAAAAGAGTTAACAAGGCTCTTAGATGTTGTAATAATGAAAAATAGTAATACAAACATGCCATTTTTTAAGGCACATTGTTTGTAAAACCTCTCTTAGATCTTTACGGTCCGAGTGTCTGTACATTTGGCCGCTGCCCTGAGATGAAGGTGAAGAACCGGACGTACAAGGGTGAGGACCATTGCCATGAAGCAGGACTAGGCTCAAGCTTCAGTAGTGCTTCCATAGTGCTACGTTAGGCTGCAGGAGAGCGATCAGCAGTTTGCAAGGCCTATCTACCTGTTTGTTTATTTGAATAGCCAACGAGAGAAAAGGCTCTGTGGGCAGCCTGACTCCTTCAAGTCGGTCTCACAGTAGTAGTCGTCTTAAGTTTGCATATTAAAGGTAATAGTCATAAGTCATGAGGCAGATGCAGTTAAGAAAACACTTGTGAGGTTGCTGCCTTTGTTTGGCTTTTTTTCTCTCTGGTTAAGAATCTGGTAAAAGTTGCTCACTGTAGCTCTTGGGCTTTTAAAAAATTATTATAATTAAACCCGTGTTAGAGTCTGAAAGCCAAAAGCAACTGAGTCATGAGGGAATATCATGTAGGAAGAAACTTTAAATAGCTTATTACATGTTTCTGGTACTAAGCATCTAGGCTTGCTCCAGTGCTCATCGCATTTATAGGGAGGGTCTTTCCAGTGGGGTTTGCATTAGCCTTGGGGGACTCGCGTTGATTATAGGCAGCATCTCCAGCTGCTTGTGCTTCTGTGAAAATCCAGCTAGGTGCTTATCACGGGAGGTTTGTTTGTGCTTTTAAAGTGCAGATTGCTTCCTGTGAAATGAAGGGATCAGCACAGCTCCTCCCGTTGCCTTTTATGCGAGGTGGGGATGTCTAACTCCAGAGAACGGAGTTGAAGGCTATTACAGTTTTGGGGGGTTTTTTGTTTGTTTTTTCCTAGATGATGGTTAGTAATAATTCTCTAGTAGTTTATACTTTCAGAGTCAGCTGCCTGGATTTTGTAATCTGCTATAGAGCTTTGTAATCAGTTAAAAATGAGGAGCAGCGTTTTTTTAATCACACTAATGTTTAAAACAATGTTTCTTCTGATTCTGTGTAATAAGGATGTTTATGCCAGCTGTCTGAGGAATAAAAATGTTCACTATAATTTGAGAGTTTGCAATTAAACATATTTTTCTCTTATTTAGTCACACCTGTGATGCCATACTATGGTGTTGGAGAAGACAAGAAATACCACAGTGAAGCATTTCTAATGGCAGCTCATGAGTGGTCTGTAGTTGGGTGAAGTCCTGATGCGTAGGACCCAATTTGCTGTTAGGAAATTAAAGGTTCTTGCTTATGTGCCCCTAGGACAGACAGCTGGCTGAAAGCTGTTTAAGAGAAACTCTATCATTATTTTCTTAATCCCTGGCAGGTAGCTACTTCTAAAGGCCTTCAGAAGAGGTGTAGGCAGAGTCTCACAATGAGCTGGATACAGAGAGGGAAGTTTGAGAAAGAACACTGTTTTCTTTAATCAGGTGGAGGTCAGTGTTCGGCACTGCTGGGAAGCAGCCCTCGAAGAGTAGTTGCAAACCGGTTTCTTCCAGCAGCAGTCCTGATAAGGCATCTCGGCTATCACAGCTAATCATTCCCACTCCTTTATCACTTCTCTACTTGAGGCGGTACAATTGCTTGAGACGGTGTGCCGGAAACCCGACTGGGAGACAGATCTGCTAGAAAAATATACCATAAGAAAGTAAATATTTATTTGTGTTTGTTTAATCTGTATTACTCTTTTGATCTCAAAAATGGTCAAATTACCCATAGCTGAGAAATGGCATTCAGATGGAAAGGCAAGATGGGAACTGCTTAGACTGGTGTTCCTCAGGAGAGGAATGTATGTAACCTTGCCCTGTAAGCAGTTTCCCCCCCCCCCCCCACCACCATTTTTCCTGATACCTGGTTCACTGAAGCACTGTGCGCTCATTATCCTGCTGTGAAATCTTACTCTAGAGCTTTTGAAAAGGGCAGAGAGGCTGTGGGGGTGGGAATGAAAGAGTAAGTGAGAACCTGCCTGAACCTCAGAGGTGCTGGATGCCCAAGTCATGTGGCTAGTGATTTATAAGGAATTTCTTTCCTGCCATTGCTCTTGATATCTTCTGTTTATATGTCAGCCCTTTCCAGAACTGACTTTCATTGGTGTGGTTGTTGAATTTTCAGCTATGGGGTAGGAAATAAAGTGAGGGGCTAGGATTTTTCCAATGTACAGAGGTAAGTCTTGACCCATGTTAGAACCGTATGCCGGGATACTTTCACTGGGTTTCCTAATTTCCCTTTGTGTCTTCTGAAATCTTTCCTCCTTCTTCCCCTTTGTCAGACAGGTATCGCTTTCTTTGTGATCACAATACTTAAGATTCTCCCAATATTGTGTGAAAGTAAGACGCTTATTGGACATTCTGGAGATACAAATAACTCATGTGCATAGTCTGACATGGAAATTCTTGCTCATACTATTTCACTTGAATCACGGTGCTTAATGTACAGTGGCCAGTGGAGGCAGTGCTTGCTTTGTAAATGTGGCTTTGTGATGAACATGTAGCAATTCTATGTATACTGCGGCTCTGAAAGTATTTTTTTCATGAGGATATCAAAGTTTTCATGATGTATACTTTTTTTTTTTCCCAAGGAATGCACGTAAAATGTGCACATTTTACTAAGTGCAAATGCTTGTTTCGCAGGATGTCTGCAATCTCATGTTGAACTTGTCAATCCACTGTATAAATGAAAAAGGATGTGGGAGATAATTGCCACTCATGTTGTTTTTAAAGAACCGTCTGATCTTCAGGTGTTCTTCATATTATAAGCTGGTGGAAACCATACATTTCTTGAGCTACATACTACATAATGAAGAAATAGCCAAATATACTTTAATATGCATAGTTTTAGAGCATAAAGGGCTATATTTTTACTCCATTGCAAAAGTGTAACTCTGGCAAAATCTGGATTACTCTGACTTTATACCAGTAAATCAGTAGAATTTGGATGACATTGTTCTGTGTAGTGAAAACAGAAATGTAGCAAAAAGCAATCATAATTAAATCAACTGTTGTTTAATATCATTTTTTCTAACTGTTGTGATTTTTTTCAGTTGTAGTGTCCTAGTTCTGAAGTTTATTTGGTCTTCTGAAGGCAGTATTTTTATCTTGGGTACTGTTTTGCATCAGGGAAATGTCCTTGCTCCAAATTAGAAGAAGGAATTCTGTGGGTAAAAGAACTCTTCAGGACTTAACATCTCTGCTGAAATTCCTTAGGCTACCAAGTTTCAAAGCTTCCCCCCCCCCCCCCCCAAATAAACAAATTCAGTGTTCTGAGTTGACCGTAGGTAAATGGCTTCCATATTCCTTTGCTAGTTTCTCCTAAAACATCCAGCTCTCCAAAACAGATATTTTGTGCAGATGTCTTACGTGGTCAGGATTAAGAGCGTGCCAAACTTGCGAACGCCCTCAGCAGTAATTAGGACTTACTGTGTGTGTTATTGGGTAACCCGTGGCTTTCCCGGTGTGCTTGCTGCTCAGTTTGTATATAAACTTGCAGCCGTTGGAGATGCGGCAGAAAGACCCAGGAAAACATCAGAGCCTTGAAGGGACGGTTTGTCAATTTATTAGGAGCTTTTGTGTTTGTTTATGAAGGAGAAGGTTTTTATCCAACTTGCCCCAGAAGGGAAGTATCAGCATTCTTCATCCCTGTCGGATGAATTGGTGTACTCATCTTGATGTTGTCGTATTTGCTCAGTTGCTTAGGTACAAGTTCAAACACCATATTGGTTATGTTGAGTTTTGTGGTTTTACAGTTTAGGAAGTCTGGGCTTTGCTCAATAACGTGCAACCATTCCTTGGGAATATGTTTCCTTTTATACATAATCAGTTTTATGTGTATGTGCAATATTAAGTCTTGAATCACCACAGTTAGTTTGGAAGAATCAACATTTATGTTGTACTTTAAAGACACAGGAATTTAGTACAGCCTAATAAAGACAAGCTGTCTTACTGTTTCTGTGTAAGGTTCTTTTACTTTTTGGACAATCAGTTCTAAAGGACTGGGGAGAGGAGTTTTGGGGTAATGACCAATGGGGAAAACTTCCAAAACAAACCATGTCCCAAATATTCCAATATCGGTGCCAAAAATGGGCTAGTATTTCAGCATAAGAATTTATGTATTATGTTGGAATATTTCATGTGTCAGTCTTTGCCTGAAGAACTAGTAAAGTAAAAAACAGAAGACTTTTTTTTTTTTCCTTCGCTGTACTTGGCCTGTTTGCAGAATCAAGTTTCTCAGTGAATATTCTGTATTTTGAATTGTTTAATCATGCTTGATCTGAGGAACGTGTGACTTGTGTGTTTGATTTATGCATGCAGCTCCTGAGACTTCGGGCAATTCTGGATGTGGGTAAATACGCAATTAGATCTAAGAGTTGATCATCTATATGTGTACTGTTATAAATGCACAAAATGAAGCAGTCTTGCATGGGTTGCTCTTTGAGTGGAGCATAATGAGAGTAAAAGAAAATGAACTTGGTGAAGACTACTTCAGTCCTTTGGCAAGCAGGTCGCGTGAGCTGAATGGTGGCACGGTAGCACATGAAAGACAGCCGATGCTGGGTTTTGGTACAAGTTAGCGGGCGCTCAGATGGTGAGTCAGTCGCATCACCATGTACACCTAGAGTGCTGGTGCCGTGGCTTGGATGGGAAGAACAGCGAATAACCATACAACTGTGAAAGGATCAGGTCGCACAGGCGGCAGAAATCACTCCAGTCCAGAACTGATTCAGGTGGTCTGCACTTTATAGGGCTCCCGTGAAGTTTTCAGCTCTCTCCTGACTATAGGTGGCTTTGCACTTGATGCCGAATAGCCGTATTCCCTTTCTAACCACACATTCACAAGCTCCCTTTCCAGCTTGCGAATTTAGGTGCCATTTCAAAGACTGTGTTCTCTACTGAGCCCTCAGCAGAGGGCGGCCGGAGCCTTAGCGTGATCCTGCTGCGGGCGCTGCTGCAGTGCGCCCTTGCTGCCTGCAGAGAAACGGAGACCTTGCATCCGACGCAAAGGGCTTATGTTGTTTTAACTTAGCTGGAGCAATATTGCTTCTTCGATTTTTATTTTATAGGGAAAGAAAGCCTTTCCAAAGGATTTACTGCTTTAGAATTGAAGAGTTTAATCCCTGGACTGACAGGGAATAATGGAGCTAGTGGTTTTACTGGATATATAAAAACCTGCATTACATGCGTTAGAGCAATGGTTGGCAGGGGATAGATTTTTAAGCAAAACAGTTTGGAGATAGCTTCATTACAGGCGTATGCTCTAAAGAAGACTCCAAGGAGGATGGTACTGGCTGGAGCAATAGGAGAGGGAGAATGGCAGGATGAAGTATGTGGCAGAACGGTGAATTCTTCTAATGACTCCTCTGATGACAGTGGAACATTTTAAACAGTTTAGTAGATGATGTTTACAGATAAATGTCTCAAATCAAAGCCATACAAAAAACCTTAAGACAGTTTAAAATTATGGGAAAGAAGTTGTATGATCTCTTGGGTGACTTTTAAACAAATTAAAACCTACGCTCAGTCAGATATTTATAAATACAGCCCCCAGGCAAACTTGTGTGATTGTAGTAGACTTTAGTCATGGCTGTTGTTGAAACTCCTGTGAAGTAAAACTTTGGACTGCTTAAAAAAGAAAAATGTCTAGATTACATGGATGATAAGTACGTATTAACTTTTATAGAGCTTGGAAAGTAGATGTGGTCTGCTGAGGCAGCACTTCCGTGTAAGCTATAGCTGAACTAAGTTGGCACCGCTATGGTTTCATGCTTTGCTTTCACCCTGACGGCATAATTGTAATCCATCTTGTATGCTGGTACTCACCTGACTTCTTTAGGAGGTGGTTTGGGGCATTAAGCTAGCAGAAATCTAGTCACTTATTTTTTCCTTTGCTTGATGACTTTTCTTTTGGCTTAGCACCTTAAAGCAGCTTGTTGAGCTAGATGAATCCCATTACTGGCACAAGGACAGTGGAGGAATACGTGTCCAGGACAGGGAAAGAATGAACTGCGCAAGTGCCAAGTTAGATTAAGGTAAACTGTCAAGAAACTGCAGCCTTAGGAAAGCAGCTAGTTAGAACCGTATTTGAAGCTAATTGCGAAGCCGGTTGTTAAAGGGGCAGAGGGAGGCCGCGTGGCGCCGCTAGCGCGGTTCTGAAACTGCCGCTGCCCGCGGACCCCGGCCCACTGCCCCATCAGCTTGGATTTGACAATACCCTGTCGGCTCTCGGTATACCAAGACATGGCAGACACTGCGATTAAAATTAATTGCACTTGAGTTCTTTCTGGCAATTGCTGTTAGAGAAGCTAAGCTCTTTACTCTTAAATACTCTTTCTAGTCTCTCTCTTTTTTTTTAATTGCC
This sequence comes from Apteryx mantelli, assembly GCF_036417845.1. Classification (NCBI taxonomy): domain Eukaryota; kingdom Metazoa; phylum Chordata; class Aves; order Apterygiformes; family Apterygidae; genus Apteryx; species Apteryx mantelli. The sequence goes on along the minus strand of NC_089985.1, from coordinate 8,353,468 downwards.
AGGTCTTACAAATCTGAAACCATTAACTTCATTTGGAATTGTCTTTTGATAGCCATGTGTTTTCTTCTTACTACATATTTTGCAATCTTTTTTCATCCCAGAAATTGGTCCAGTGACGATAACCACAGATCCCAAGAAATTTCAATATGAGCTCAGGGAACTTTATGTTCAGGTGAGTAACTCATTTTTCTCTATGTACTTCTAGCAACAAGCCCTGTTCCTCCCTCTCATCTTTCCTTTCTTGTTGATGTTTATACTACAGTGCATCATCAGGATGTAGGCAGTCTTTCTCTGTTGTTCTTGTCTGCACAAACTGTTCATCTTCCTGTTCTCTGGTCGTCTTAATTTATATTTTACATCATTGTATGATGATTCAATTTATTGATCTTATTGAATAACACAAAAAGACTAGCTAGTAATGGTAAGATTTATTTTGCATTTTAGTTAGTCCTGTCACTTGTTCACAGGCCTTTTTAGGAACTGTTTTACTGTGTTTTGGATCCTTTTTCCCCATGAAAAGCCTTCATCAGCTCTACAAACTAACTAATTCAGGTGCAAAAGAACTGTAAGACCCATGAAAGTACAACTTGGTTACTTCCTTGCTGCCATGCATTACCTAGCAGCTATTGATTCAAAAACATCAGGTTTACCAGGTATTGATTCAAAACCACCATCTTATCCAGACCCTGTGAATTGCCTCTGTAGCTGTGCTTAGGGGACAGGTGACTGCTCTGGAACTAGCAAGAGGCCTGACCCTGCTCACGCACCAGTACGCCGCCCTTGGTAGAGTTTCCCTTGGCGAGAATGAACTGTAAATGAGATCTGGATCCGATGCTGGAAGGAAAGAGAAGTATTGGAATGGAGTTGCTGTCATCCAAAGGAAATATGATGCCATTTCTCAGCAAAGCAATGAGAAGAATCTCATGAACAGCGGACGCACAGCTGTGGGTGGTCGGTCTTGTCTTCGTTAATCAAGCAAAATGCTTCTGACCTGCAGAGAGCCTTGCTTGAGTTGGTAGTGCCGGACAGACTCCCCTGTTGAAAAGGACAGATCTTTTAGAAACTGGTATATGGTGAAATCCCTTTAATAAAAGGTTGTTTGGAAGCTGCCAGTGCTAGTCTGAGTAGAGCAATGAGTAGCTGAAAATTTGGCAGAAAGACTGAAGTTCAGAGAAAACAATAGTATTTTCTCAAGGAGGCAGAAAGTGCCAGTCATTATGTGCTTTTTCTTTTTCTTTTTTCTTTCTTTTTTTTTTTTGTAGGGAATTAAAAGTCCTCCTAGTCTTGATTTTATTTATTTATTTTTTAAATAGCTATAATAGAGCATAGTAGCAAATATTTCGAAAAGGTATATAAATCAGATGAAGCTTTTGGAAATTTAAAACTTCACTTGCCATCAAGTTATTTAAAAGTTACTGTGTCTAATGAATTTTAGTATTTAAAAAAAAAAACAACTTATCAATTACATACTTTGTAATTACTTTCAAGATACGATCATTCAGCTAAGTTAAGACATTCATTGACCTACATTTGTTCATTATGTTGGTGAAAGGCCAAAGTATAGATTTAAAAAAAAAAAAAAAAATCAAGAACAGGACAGATAGGACAATCTTGCAGTAGTTCTCCCAGAAAACTCAAACATTTCCTACATGTCTTTTATTAGGATTTTGCCTAGAAAGGCTGTTTGAAATATGCAGGAATGAATGCTGGGGAGTTGGGGGAAATGTTGAGCTAGATTAATCTTGCGAAAAGTTATAGAACAAGTATTCTCATTAATCAACAAAGCTAAAATTAATGTCAGTGATAAACTATTTTAAGGAGTCTGTGGTGTATATATAAAACCTGTTAGATGGAAATGAGCTATCAAGGAGTACTGCGGAATTTGTCCTCACTGAGGACTGCAGGGAGGGAACTGCACTTTATAGCCTTCTTGCTAAAGTTCTGCAGTATCACTGTTCGTAAGAGATTGCAAAGCCTGTTACTGAATCTTTCTAATTTAACAGAGAGAGAAAAAAATTCTTAGGGTCTTTGATACAGTGAGATAAAGACTATATGAACAGAGTTTAGAGGTCTTCTGTGCACGGACCTGACTTAAATGACCTTACAAGCTAAAGAAAGTATGTATAGGTTCATCGCTGTGTCATTGCTGAGCCCTAACAGTGCATTGCTGTTTGACATCAGGTAAAAACCAGTCTCTTTGCATCTCCTTGAAGAAACTAGGCCCTATCCCTTTTACAGTCAGAGTGATAAAGAAAGAGTCCCTTTGACGCCTTATAAATTGATCCAATTTTCCCTATGTTTTATCTGTAATTTACTGGGAATCATTCTTATGGACAGTGTTATGCTAACTTATACTTGGGCGGCAGTGGCTTCTTGGTGTCTTTTGTAGTGTAAACCAGATTTTGTGTATTCTAATATTAAATAATTTTCACACTAGGGGATTATTTGCATAAGAAATACACTTAAATCTTGTCTCTATTTAAAAATATTAACTATATTCACATGGTTTGAGTGCTGAATGATCCCACAGTATAGATGTTGATATACTTGCATAATTAGTTATGAAAAGGCCTTACTTGAATAGTTCTGAGAGGAAAAGTGGCAACTTATTTAATGATGATAGTTGTCTTTAGTAGCGTCATTTGTAACACTTTTTTGAATTAGTTGTTAAATTAAGTGGATATGGTGCCATTTAAATAAATATATTGGTACTAAATTTAGACCTAAGAAATCTGGTTTTTGAATCTGTCCAAACAGAATGGAAAAGTAAACTTTTTGAGCTTTACTCACCCCTGTTTTTCCTGAAAATTTCACAAGGTAATTATAACGAAATTTAATTGGAACTTGGAGAAAAAGGCAGGAAACATTTAAAGGAGCATTTTCATATGTATGTATAAAATGATACATTTTTGTTTGTTATTGTACCTAGCTGCCTTTTGAGAAAACAACCCTTCTACATTATGAGGAAAAAAAAGTTCACGCTTGTTCTCAGACCGACTGTTTAGCTCAGCAGCATTTTTCCTGTTATACGTAAAAAATAGATGTTGCCTTATAGAACACTTAGACTATTTCATGAAATAATAGTCTGGTAGACTTAAAGTGGGACTAGGGAGTTTTCTCTGCTAAGAAGGTGACGGCAGACATTAGCTGTTGTCTTAACTTTGTGTACAATTAAAGCTTTGAATAGAAGAGTCTTTTGCTGAAGATGACATTCACTTTGCAATAGCGGAAAAAAAATAACTTGGATATACTGATCTGTCCCATAGGATATATAAGTATTGCCAGGATGAAGTTCTGACATGTGAATCAAAAGCCATTTGGGGGGAATTTGGGGGAATTATCTCTTGAGCTTCAGGCAGTCTGGAAACTACCACTTGCTTTTCCCATAAAAGTAAGACCACATTTAGAAAGGACTGACTTCTGAAAAGAAAAATGGCAAAATACCTATTCTTTAACATAGACGAGAAGATTATTGAAAGATTTTTGCTTTGAAATTAGATTAAAGTTACTGATAGATTAAAGATTGTTATTGACATTAACACTTCTTTGGGGACAGCTGCTCCCCTTAGGGACTGGGGGAGGCAGGGTTTTTCCTGGTGTGGGTCTCTGTGAGAACGTTTAACCTCAGTGTAGTTTCTGATTGCATGTGAAGAATTAAAAATTGATGCAATAACTACATTACCCTTTTTTTCTTCTTCCTTCCCAGCCTGTGGGGATTTGTATATCAGTATGTATGAAGGCATGCTGATCATAGAAATAATTTTTAATCTTGACTGTGCAGAGATTTGTTAGCGTTTGCAGGGGAGGGAGGTTACTGTTCGTGTTCAGTTCTTTGCAAAGTCCTATCTTCTACATGCCAAATTAATATTCATGCAAGAAGAAAGTGAACTTTTATTTAAACAGTATTTTCCTTTTTAATTGAGGAAGAAAAACTGACCCTTTCATATAAAGTTAAATAAAGTCATACTTGGAAGCATTTTGATTAAATAGCCTGAAAAATGGCCAGCCGAGCAGCTGTCTGCTGAGCAACGCAGCTCACTGAGAACACATCACCTGCGACCCCTCTGCTGAGCTCCCTACCCTGGCCGACCCTGTGGGACGGCTAGTTCAAGCTCTTGCTGCTGCGATATTTAAATGTCCTCCCTGAGAAGAGCTGAGATCATTTCCCGTCTGCGCCTGTGACCGTGACCTCCTGTGACTGCTGCGTACTGCCGGAGCAATTAAATCCTTAGGCAGTAAGGGAGGGTGTGAGTGGAGGAAATGGAGCTGTCACGGGCGCCAGAGTGAAATGATGCATCGTGCTCCCAGAAGAGAGAAGAGTGACCAGGACACCGACCATGTTTAGGGCTAACTGCAACTCCCTCCTTTGACTTTGTTTTCTCTGAGGAATTGTTGCAAGTTCATGACAGCACTCTACGGAAACCATACAATGCTTTGGAAAAACAAAATGAATAATTGATTAGAAGCTGAAAAAGTATCTGTCTTGAAAAAAGAAAATAATATAGCTGATATGTATGTTTTTTCTGTAGAAAAATGTTTTGTTTTTTTTTTTAATTGTGAACAGGGTGGCGGTGACTGTCCAGAGATGAGCATTGGGGCAATTAAGATCGCTCTAGAAATCTCTCTTCCTGGTTCTTTCATCTATGTATTTACTGATGCACGATCCAAAGATTATAGACTTACCCATGAAGTACTTCAGCTCATTCAACAGAAGCAATCGCAGGTACAGCGGAGATTTACATTCTAAATTATTTTCTGTCTTTGATGCACTGTGTTCTCAATATTGAAGGATAAAACTCTTCTCTGTGAGACTCCACGAAATCTCTCTATAGAGAAGGGATCGTGATACTGCCATTCTAGCAACTATCTTTGATTTTCTTGAAATAGAAAATTACCTGATCTCATCAATAAAAACTCAAATGAAGGGAACCTTTTCTGATGTTGTGAATTAAATAGTGGGAGTGAACCCTTCTGCCAGTATAGGTATTCTTGGTCAGCTTACTAGTCATGTGGACATTTAAAAATTGTTCTGAAATAAGAATTATTCTGTGAAATGGAAGTACTGATAGAAGAGTATCACTGGAAGAATCACTGTGAAGACTAGAATCACTATGACGTGCTTCTTGTGTTTCCCTTCTTCATTGCTTTTTCCATCAGTAATGAATGCAATATATGTGTCCTTCATGCAAAGTAGTATGAACCCATGCAAAGTAACAGGAATCCATGCCAAGTGATACAATTCTTCTTTGTCGTTCCTTACTGCCATCTTTGCAATGTTCTCCTGCTAAAGTTTACACCATGTGTCAACTGACTTAATCTTTCTTGCTTTTGTGTATATATATATTTTTTTGAACTACAGGTAGTATTTGTGCTAACTGGAGACTGTGATGACAGGGAACATATTGGTTACAAGGTCTATGAAGAAATTGCCTCAACAAGCTCTGGTCAAGTTTTTCACTTGGACAAAAAGCAAGTTAATGAGGTAAATTCTCTTGAATTCTGCTGTATTCAGAGAGGACAGGTGCCTTGTCTAAACAGGACTTCACCAGCTTCCCTCCGCCTGGGTGAGAAGGCTTTCGGGAGTGGGGCCTTTCAGATAAGGAGCAGTCCTGTGGCTCTACTACTCTGACTGAGAGTGTGCAGTACCAGCTTTAAATGAGCATTTTGCAAACAACTGCTAATAGGTCAGGACAGAAATGTTCCTCACGCAAATTAAAATATGGACAGATAGCTGTAGGCTAGCATGTTTCCATAGTTATCACAGTTGCTTTGTGATTGAGGTTATTGCTTCAATAGTTTTGACAGCTCTGCTGACGAATGGTAGTTAAGCGCGTCATGGTGATCTGCTTGCTTGTGATGGTTGATCCACAGCCTTGAATGAATATTTTTTTGAAAATTCCAGTGATTCTTAGACAGAAATGAAATTTCAATAGTGCGTGAGAAATTACTTTGGAGAGAGGTGAAATCACATGTTAGTTTTTTGGGGAGCTGGAATTGTTTATAAATGTTGTAAATCTTTTCCTTTGGCTTCCTGGTATAGACAATAGCTGGATGAGGTTTTTGATTAAAAAAAAAAAATCACTTCACTTTCTTCCTTTTCTTTCTTTCCTTCCCAGAATTTGGACAATGACAAATATTGGAGATACATTGCAGCTTTCTGTTGTTGTTGCCTAGAAAGATTGAAGGCCTTATTATTACTTTATGTAACAAGGTTTTGGCAGTGGTGAGAAAGCGATCAATAAACAGAACTTCCCAGAGGATTTATCCTCTCAGAATTAGGTGTAAGGCTGGATGACAGAGAAATTAGCTGTTGGGACTGTGCAGTTTCTGACCTGAATTTTGTAATTATTTTATGTGAAACTTAGTGTTCCCATTTTGATTAAATATTTTATTACATTTCCGCATTAAAAAAAAAAAAAAACAAAAAAACCAAGCACAAGTTGCATAAGCAAGTAACTGAAGCCATATACACCACAGACAATCCTGGAAAGGAGAATATGGCATTTTAGATTTCCTTTCAGTGTAGTAAGCAGCAACAATCTTGCACCAGCCTCAGAAGACTAGCTGTAATAAATAGTTTTCAGACAAGTTCATTGCAAAACTTCAATGGGAAATGCTCTTTGTCAGAAGTGAAGTTTTAGGATTTTTTTTTTCCTGGTTTTGGAAGGCAAATGTGAGCAGAGAAAACAACTTGTAAGCGCTAAGCAACGCCATACTCTTAAGTAGAGCTGACATGCACTATTCTATCAGCAGCCTGTCTCTGCTTTCTGAACTCCTTAACGCTTTTTTGGTTCTAGGAATACCAGCTTCTGCTTGAATGGTTAGTTTGTCTTTGAACTCCGAGTAGGGTTTTAGGTGGGGAGTTTCAGTAGCAACTTCTTCCTCCTTCCCACTCCATCTCAACATTTGCTTGAGCAAATAACAGGCGGGCTCCTCATCCGGGGGCGAGACAGCCCGGGGTCTGCCTAAGAGCAAAGGCTGATACCAACGAGTGATGGTATCAGTAGGTGCTATTCTTGCACGGTTTCGGGGGGACAAGGAGGGAGGGGATGGGAAGGACGCAGGGCTTTATATAATCGCAGCTCTGTCAGTGGTCCTATGCCGTGAGCGATCCCATAGGCAGAACTCTAAATCGCTTTCGGAAGCCATCCACAATAACTGCTGGGCGAGTTGCAATTAAAGAATGTAAAAGGCTTTGAAGTAACTTTAATAAACATTGACCTTACATAAAACTAATCCTGGATTAAGGGACTGTGAAAAAGAGTTTACCAAAAGTCTGCCGTCCCAAATAAAAACTCCAGATTTGCAGATTTCAGTTCTGCATCGGAAATCCTACTTTTTCAAGAGCCCTGCACACCAATGGCTGGGTGCAAGTGAACAGGATATATAGTAGTATTCTGCATCAGCTTTTTAGCTATAGGTATATCCCTCAGGCATGCTTCAACAGAAGTAAAACTTGCTGTCCTCTTCATCGGTGTAGTCGATGATGTGCAAAGTATAAAGTTTTATAAATGCTAAAACATGGGCACTGTTTTGGGGCTAGAAATAGCTAATGCTGAATTGTCCATTAGGAAAGTGCTACAATAACTGCCAAATACCCTGCCAAAACAATGTCTTGTTTTGGTAAAAACATTTTTGATTATTCTGCCCCAAAAAACCCAAGCAAAGCTATTTATAGTGTACAAAATTACATGTCATCATTCTCATCCTTGCCCTTTGTGCGTTAAGTGGAGAATGAAGCAATATTATAAACTAGCTACAAGGAAACACAACAAAACAGTACTTGATATTCATCCAATGCTCGTGTTATTAAGAAGACTAAGAAAGCTTGTTGCCTTTTTTTTCTCTCCTGAAACAGATTTTACCGGCTCAAAATTTACAATTAACTTTGAAACTTTTGTCAATTGGCAGTCTTTTTGGCTTCAGTCCAGCCAAGCATGACATATATGAGTAGCTCCATTTAGGAACTCTGTTAGGCACCGAATGAAGCTCTTCTACCAGTATCACAGAAGGTCATATTTGGACAGATTTGGCATGATCTCTGTGCATTAGGTTACTGAGAATATTCTGTAAGTCCAAAATGCAAGTTGTGATTTTTTAATGTCTAAAATTCTTCTAGGCTTTTCCTTTATTTGGGATATCAGGTGTATCATCATCTCCAGAGGTAACTCTGTACTCAAACATTGCAAATTTCCCATGGTATGGGGCCATATACATTCTTAGCATATTTGGTAGAGTTTAATCTTGTCCCAGGCCTCTAAGGAAGTGTAAAAGTTTTTAATGATCAGAACCCTTAAAAGGAAAAGGTTTATTAACATTATTAGAATATAATCTAGATTTTAGCTTTGGGTGGGAGTACGCACCTCCATGTAGATAAGCAATGAAACAGTTAACTTCAAATCCTCTTTCTTTGACTGTTTGAGAAATATTCTTGAGACCCAGAATAAATAAATGAGAATAGAGACCATGCTCCATATATTTTCCAGGTTTAAGTATGCATTCTGTGAAATGACCTGACAGCAGGGCAGGCTGCAAGAGCAAATTCCCTGGAGAAGTGCTGTAAATTATTTCTGTGTTTGCCCTTCCCCCCCTAATAATATTCATCAAGTCACATTTTGGCAGACCTGCAAAGGCTGCAGTTGTTTTGGGGGCTTTCTGTAAGGATCCCAAAGGAAAAAATATCTACTTCAAAACCAGTATTACAGCAGAATTGCAAACCTCTTTGGAATGAGAGGGTTGGGAAATAGGACTTCCAAATTTGCCTGTTGAACTTTGGGAAAAAATTTAACCACACAAAGTTACTGCCAGACTCAAGACAGCTGGGTCATTCTGTTGGCCTCAGTTTTCACTTTTGAACTTGAACTCTCAAATATTTTTGCTTAAAATTTGAACTTGGGTTCTGTTCTGAATTTGAAACCCTTTTTCACTCTCAGTAGCTCCATTTCTCATAGGTATTTGAGTTAAAAACAAAGATGTTCTTGCCTTCCCTCCCTCCCCCCCTTTAAATGGCAGTTGCACAACAGAAACCCTTATCTGAAAGTCAGGGTGAATTTCATTTATTCATACATCATCTCAGGGAAAAATTATTTAAAGGGCAAATTCTGTTTTCAGAGAACTCCTAAGTAGCCTCTTGGTCATGAGCCAGCCTGCATATGATTCATAAATTGGCATTTTAGTTGTGGTCACAATAGTTTCTGTAGTATCCTAGTACTTCATGATCACTTGTGTTTGTTCCCATGACACTCCCGTGAGACAGAAAGGTATGGTTGTCCCTGGCAAGTAAAGAGCTTTTACCACGACCAAACCCAGTCTGCATGAAGCCGTGTTGTCCAGAGCTGCCGAAGCGCTGGCAGTGCTGTTAGATTGCTGCCCGTTGCAGAGGAACTGCAGAACCTCCAACTCCAGGGGTTGGTTTGCAGCCCTGTGTTTGATTTGTTACTCATTGGCGAGAAATGTTAAAAGTTAAGGAATGTAGTTCCCTAAGAGAGAAATTCTGGTTTACTTGTGAATTCACAAGAATTCCTCTCCTAGAGCGTTCCCCTCCCTTCTGTCCTGTATCCTATATGTAGCAGTACCTTGTATTGGATGCTGTAGGAAAAAACACCTAAAAAGTCCACAGATGGCAATTACTGAATACACCTGGATAAGGAAGTTTTCCTTATTGCTTCAGGCAATTAATAGTTAGTTTGTTGCTAGGAATATGCATGTATTTGTATCCCTTATCTTTTAAAAATTATCTTACAAGCCTAGAGTGTAAGTGTGGATTTTCTGCAGGAGTGCATCCATCTCTATTCTTTTCAACATCATGCTGATCTTGGCTTCAGTAATATCTTCTGTGAAAATTATATGGTTTTTGAGTATTAAAATTTTTGTAAATTTGTCTGCCATGCTATGGCAGGTGAGCCTCTTCACTTCAGAAGCGGTGATTGCACAGGTAAGGCAGTATAGTTTTGGTACTTGTTGGTTTTCCAGTGTATCTGTTTTGTTATATTATGTACATGACATACTTTTTTTTTTTAAATATTGCACAACAGAACTTGAAGCATATCTTTGTCTGGGTGTTGGTTCTTTGCTTCCTGTATATTCCAAGTCCAGCCTTAGTATGTTTTTGTCTTTTCTCCTGTCTGTGGTCCAGGGCTGTTGCATGAACCTTACAGGAATTGAAATACTGCTTGTGCTGTCACTGGAATATCCGTGTTGAAATGAACGCCTTGGCTGCTGTATTCGGCAAGCCTTTGGCCATTCCCTTTGCTCGGGGTGATGTGGCAGCCGTGCATCATTAGACAACAGGATCGCAGATGAAAGTTGCGATCTCGTTTTATAATAAAAGTTACCGTGGAAGCTACCTGTCTGTGGTGATATGACTGTTATTTTCTCTTCTAGGTGTTGAAATGGGTCGAAGAAGCTGTTCAAGCCTCCAAAGTGCATCTCTTGTCTACAGACCATTTGACCATGGCTGTGAATACTTGGCAGATCCCTTTTGATCCCAGTCTAAAAGAGGTTACAGTGTCCTTGAGTGGCCCTTCACCAGCAATTGAAATTCGTGACCCATTAGGTGAAGTAGTTTATGCATCCTTGTACGTTAGGAAAAAGTGAAAGAAAAAGACAAGTCATCTCTGCTGTCTCCACCAGAAAAGGCAATATTTGTGCGACTTCTAAATGTTTTTCTCATTTTGAAAAGCAATATCAGGATTCCCATTTTTTTTACAAGAATCAGTTGTACACTTGTGAAAAAGGATCAGTTTGGCTGTATTATGTGAAGACCTGAAGAATCCAGGGTATATTTTGAGATGCATTCTCATCGTGATTTTTTTTGTCTTTCTCTAGCATTCAGGGATTTTTCAGTCACAAAAATTTGAGGGTTGAGAAGAAAAATATTTTTCTTACTCAGAAATGTCCGTTCCTATCTTCTGTCCCAGGTTGTCAAATGGAAAAAAAAAAAATTAAACTTAATATGCAAACTGCATTCTGAAAGATCGTTTAGAGAGCTGTGTAAACAATATTAGTATGATACCTAAGAGTTTTGACTTTTTTTATACTAAATAAATATTTCAAATGAAGTTGTAGTATTTTAATATTTATTGTATTAGGCTATTGGTGTTTCTTTATGCTGTGTTCTTTGGTGTGAATCGCTGTATTTAGCGCAGCATAATTATTCAGGCATGACAGTAAATATTTCCATGTTTTTCCATCTAGAAATACATATTTCTTTTGTATCTGCAGTGACAGGTTTCTATACTTTCTGAGCTTTATGATAAAACCTTCATTTTTGCTTAAAAGTCATTAATGTTGGTTCTATGTATTTTTAACAGTTTTCGCACTTTAGAGGTGTCACTATGTAAAAATTGCACTTTGGTAGTTTTTTATTACTTAAAAGGAACTAATATACATATTTATTAGAAATATATGTAGTATTAAACCAGTCGTATATAGTTTACTTCTCATTCTTAAGCAACTAGTTTAGTTTCAGTTGCGGGGGAAAAAAATACCTCTGATATTTAAATTGTTCCCAAAGTTTCAATTTTTTGAGGAAACCAGAAATCCTCCCTATTCTGCCCCCTTCCTCTCACCTCTACCTACTTCCTTAATGTTTGTCCTTGCATTTTAAATTTCTAGAAAATTTTCTTTTGTTTTTCCTGTCATTGTCTTTTATTTATGGAGTGGTTGACCCAACATTTAAGGGTTGTGTGTGATGGTTGGCATTTATGTGGTGAGAGCTAAACCGTGGCCCAGATACTTTGAGCCATGGCAGCAGTAGAAATCAGGCTGTGTGCTCACTTCTGGCTGAACAGTGTGTGATGTGGAATGCAATTACAGAATATGGGTGCTATTTGTAATTCAAGGTGTTTTAAACAAATCTATTTTTAATTGCTGTGTAGATGTCTGAGGAGCCTGCAATAGCGCTCCGGAAATTAAAATTATGATCATACATTGTATTTGCTGAATGACTTTTGGCTGAGGGTTTAGATTTAGTTTTTGTGCCTTTGGAATATTCTTTGCACAGCATGGGTTCGCTGCAGTGTGATCTGGTCAGTCCAGGAAAGAAAACTTTGCTCAGAGAGCGTTTCTTAAGACCATAACAACACGCAGTCCTGGGTGCAACTCGGGCTCAGCTGAAGCTTTGACCCAGTCCGACTGTTTTGCTTGCTCACGGGTCAGTTCCATGCATCTAAATCCATACAGCTTCACTGAAGTCAGTGGAGGCCTGTCTGTTAATCTCTTAAAAATTGTCACTGGGACACCCCATGCTCAAGCTGACCTTTCCCTTTAGTGCTCTGAAACAGGTAGACATGTTTCAAGTGCTGATGGTTGTTTGTAGTCAGCCTTTTAGGGAGCAAAATGCCTCTCTGGAGAACTAGTTCCTGCATACAGCCATCCATATGTCTGTATGTATAGGTGTACATATGAAGTGTGGTATGGTGCAACATGAACACTTGTGCTCTTCCACTGAGGTCTGTGATATCCGAGAGGCTAAATTCCTCGTGAGGATTTCAGATGCAGTCACTAGTCATGTGCTAACGCCCCTCTACCTGGGGGACCCAAGTGAATGTAAAGAATGACAACGTTTTTAGTATTCTGGCAAAGGATTACAGGGGATTTTGGTTGTTGTGCATGTCATTGACTCTGATAAGTAGCGAGTAAGTCAGGTATCAAATATGCACCAGTAATGAAGAACAATGTTGTATTTACTCTTATTTATTTATTTATTTATTTTATTTTATTTTATTTTATTTTTTTTTGTAGGCAAGCAGATCAGTAAAGGATCTGGACTGAATGAATTGCTGAATATCCACAACTCTGCTAAGGTAGTAAATGTCAAAGATCCAGAGCCTGGAACATGGACAGTTAAGGTATAGTTATTGCACAAATTATGTATGATTTGCCCTAAAGTTTTTAAGTTGTATAATGATTTATTTATTATAGATATTCATCAATAAGTTTGTGTTATACTAAATGTCCTTACTGAGCTAAATGTTGCAACATATTCTGAAAGCAGTAGCATAAAATTCTTGTCAGGGTGACAGTACATTTGAAGCTACTATTTTAGGTCAAGTCCTTAGGTCATCCTTTTCCTTTGAGCGGAAACAAGTGAGCACCAAGCTTGTCGCAGTCCAGTGAGTAGAGACTTTCTACAGAAAACATGGGCCAGAGAGGCTTTGCTCTCTATAGCATGTCTGGAGGGCTGGGAGAGAGAGATGTGCGCTTTATAGGCTAGACATTTCATGAAGTAGACAGATCTACGTTTAATTCAAACTTCTTATCAGTAAACTCTTGAAGTCCTACAGCAGGTAAGTAAATTTGTTCATGTAAGTGGTATCCTAGCACCATACAGTTACAAAATTGGACCTTAAAGGATTTGGGAATGTTAGAAAGTTAAAATCAACACGATTAGTAGTAATAACCGAACAAGAAATTATCATTAAGGCTTGCTGAAATGATCATCTTAGAAATGACTGTAGCAAGAAACGACTGTACCTGTACAGTGACTTTTGATTTAACAAAAAATCATGCATTTGTTCATGCGTTTGTTTATAGATACATGTTTTTTGGATGATTTTGTCTTGGTTGTTTGCAGGAAGGTTCCAGGAAAGCAGGTTTTCCTGATGCATGTGACAAATACATGTTTGCTTGTACATCTGTCCTCCTTTCTTATTTCAGTCATCTAGTCCGTGAGGAGAAACAATAATGTACAGTTCCAGTGATCCATGGTAAACTTCAAATAATTAAAAGAATTGACAGAGATAGTACTTAGGAAGCAATCCTTTGGGAAGAAGTTTACTCTTACATGCTTGCATAACACTGCCAACTCTGAAGTGCTACTATAATATAGGCATTTGTTGTTATTAATAAATATAACATTTTATAAAGCTATTCTAACCTTAAAAGTTCACAAGTATCCGAAGGTCTGAATAATCCGTAAAGAGAAATATTTTCCAAAGGTATTGTTTTTCTATGGCTAGTTTACTCAGCTTTAGTCATTGGCTTGTTTTATTTGCGCTAAGATTTTGAGGCTGCTGCTAAAGAGTTAGAAAAGCTTTGTGAAAAGTTTATTTGCGCTATAAATTCCGTATACAGATGTATAAAGCTATAAAAAGAATAATGAAATTTTAACAGCCAATTAACGCTTGATAACAGGAGTTGTTTGGCACATTTAAATATTTCTTTGTATTGTTAACAGCTGGTTTATATAAAAGAAGACTGGTGATTTTCTGAGGTGAAAGGCTAGCTAAATAGAAGCAAGTAGAGGTTGTTTTAATAAGACACATCCATTTGTCATAGTGTCTAAATGGCTGTCTTAGGCAGTCGGTTATGAAAAACAACTGCTTAGTTTAAAAATAGTCATTGCAGCTGTATCAGTTACTGAATTGAAGAAATTATGTATTTGAGATTGGATCAGATAATGCTCTCTAAATAGGTAAAGCTCCGTGGAATAACATGATTGCACGCGAGTGCAATGCAGCCGTTTGTTCTTAACGTCTGAAGGGTGTGGAAGTGGGCAAGGACAAAAACGCGCCGGGTCCTTGTGCGCCCTTGGCAAGGAGCGGTCACCGTTTTCTTTTGCAGTATGTGATGATAGGAGGTAACTTCAACTAAGCGAAACAAAATAATGGTAGAATTGAGGGCTTCCATGGAAGTTACCGTACCCTCAAACAACATAAAGTTAAGGTGATTGGCCATATTTAAGGGTGGGTTTTTTTTTCTTTTTTTTGCTGATTGAACCAGAACAGCAGTAGAGGGGGGAAGAGGTGCTTCTGCATCCTCTGCTTTCCAGCTGAGCCCTGGATGTGAAAAAGAAGAATTTTTAATCTGCGTTGTTGCTTGAGGCTTCTTTTTGTACTGGCCACTTATTTCTGCATATGCAGTGCCTATGGTGTTTTTCTGTGCCTCATGATTAAAATTAGTTATATGTTCATTCTAAAAGGGAGCTTATTAAATAAAAAGCAAGGCAAAATATATTACTGCAGCACTGGAAGTAAATTTTTATTTATATATATATATAAAATCAGTAAAATATTTACCCTGCTTTTCTCTTGTTTCTCTTCCTGTTTTGTAATATACTGTGTAATTGCAGACATGTCCTCCCATTACAGAGACTGGGATGTGACAAGTAATTATTGATCTTGTGTATTTATGTTGTGATTTACCGCAGAGACAAATTCAATGGGCACTTTTTGCAGGCACTACAATTATAGGGTCCAGTATCTAAAACCTAAGCCTTATTAATGGCTTTTTTATCAGTAAACTTTGACGTAGGCCTCCTTTCTGCCTTATTTTTACTGAATTCAGCCAATGTTTCAGAAACTTGGCAAATCCTGATCTGCTGCTTGTGCCCATGGTCTCTCGTTCTGTTGCCTTTTCAGACGTCCAGCAGCGGAAGGCACTCCATTCGGATCACGGGTCTCAGCACCATTGACTTCCGAGCTGGGTTTTCTAGGAAGCCGACCTTAGACTTTAAAAAAACATCCAGCAGACCAGTGCAAG
This sequence comes from Apteryx mantelli, assembly GCF_036417845.1. Classification (NCBI taxonomy): domain Eukaryota; kingdom Metazoa; phylum Chordata; class Aves; order Apterygiformes; family Apterygidae; genus Apteryx; species Apteryx mantelli. Next base: position 8,337,985 of record NC_089985.1, on the reverse strand, counting down.
GTTTGTTTCCAGTCTCTTTCCTGCAGAACCATAATTGTTTGGGGGAGTATGCAGAGGCCCTCCAAAACAAGTAGAACTTCATGATGGTCTCCCTAGTGAGCTTTGTGGTAAAGCTTGGGCCGTTGTTGGCTGGTTCTTAGGCCCCTGAACGTGTGGGAGCAGTCAGTTTTCTTGTCTCGTCATACTGCAGTATTCTTCCATCTTAGCTGGGTTTTTATGTGACACAAAGTCCTGGTACTTTTAGTTATAGAATGCCTCAAAGTTGCAGATTTGTTTCTGTTAACTTTGGAGGCTTAAAAAAGAATCTTTGGCCCTGGGATATGGTGGGGGGTTAATAAAGAAGCTTCTATTTCAGACACGCCTGTTGGAAATCAATAATTTAAACCCAAATCAGTGCTGTGTCTGGTTACAGCTAATAAGCCGAGCACAGGTTAGCACAATTTAGTCTCCTGCTCCTTGGTAAGGAAAAGGTTGAAACGGAACGGTGCATTCATGGATAGTGGGCCACGCGCGCATATGGAGTTTAACCTTTCCTTCTCGCTCTCCCTTTGGACACTTAAAATAGCATGTTTCTGTTTTTCTAGGGATTCCTACCTTTGTGCTGCTGAACACCACAGGGATCTTTCTTCCAGCTAGAGTGGACCGACTGGAACTTTTGAGTATCACAGGGGAACTTCTTAAGACTTTGCCAGTGAAATACTATCCTGACAGAAAGCCCTATGGACTGTGGAATATTTCTGACTTTCTTCCACCAGATGAAGCCTTTTTTGTCAAAATAATGGGCTATGACAAGGATGATTATCTCTTTCAGAGAGTTTCAAGTGTTTCATTTTCCAGTATTATTCCTGGTAAGAGGTTTCAGCTTTACTTGAATGTACATTTGTCATATCTGAATTACTTAAAATTGCTGTCTAATCTTGTTTTTAACTTGCCCAAGTACTGAAAAAGAATTTCCTGCTGTTTCCATCCAAAGTTCTGTCTGTATGTTATGAAGGACAAGTTAATTTTATTATCTACTAAGTATAATTTGATCAGAAATTGAATTTCCTTTTAATAAAGAGAAAATATGGGGTATATGTTAGTAGCTTTTAGTAATCTTTTGGGGAATATTTTCTTTCTTCAGATGCTCCAAAAGTTACAATGCCCGACAAGACTCCAGGATATTACTTACAGCCGGGATCTATCCCTTGCCATGTGGAAAGTCTTATACCTTTCACTCAGCGTTTTAGTAAAAATGGAGTAAAACTAGGAGTGGATCAGTTCTTCAAGTAAGTAGTAATTTTTTTTTATATCCTATTATTTCTATCATTTCTATCTATTACTTATGTACTGTTTATATTCTATTGTTTCTGTTCTATTATTCTTGGTGACTTTTTTTTTTTAGGGAGGCTGTATTTTATGGGGAGAGTCATAGTGTCTATGAGGAGGAGGGAGCACGCTCTCATGAGATCATATGGGTCTGGCCAAAATCCCCTTCTCAAATGTGTGCACTTAAATTGCCAGAAACTGGGCCTAGAAGTCTGGAAGGCAAATGCTTTTTCATTTTTGCTTACCTTCGAAAGCTCTATAAAGTAGATCAGTAGCTCTCAACCCTCCTCCCCTACCCCCCCCACCTCAAAAAACAGGTAAATGATCACGTAGTATACTTTAGTTTCTTACTTACCTTTCATGGAAGCACTAGAGTATGCCCTATCACCTGTGCTAGAAACTTCTCCTCTTTAGAGAACCCCTCAAAACAGGAAAACTTAAAGTAAATATACCACGATGCTCTTCAGTTTTCTATTTATGAAGTGGATTATGTGCTCCTTCTCTGTAGAATGAGATAGGAATAAAGAAATTATAATAAATTTATATTTAAAATATATGAAATGAGTTAAATACTCAAGTCTGTTTTGTAAGCCTGATATTTGAAAACAAAAGGGGAATACACACCAGAAAGCAGCCCCAGCAGCCTGTGTTAGCCTCTCGTAAAGCTTGAAGCACTTCAGAAGAAGGCTAAAGGCTGAGTTCTGATATTCTATAGAAAGTACATGACTACCAAAATAAATAGGTTTTGAAGCTCCCTTGTACGCCGTTGGCAGTGTAAAATGCTACAGGTTTTTTTAATGAGGTGCCATTTACATTTAGTCAAACTGGGCACATACTTTTGCAGCTGTGTATTTTTTTTCCCCCCCATTCTTTATTTATCAAACCACACACTTTTATTCCTTGTTTTCTACATATCCAGTGCCTTCATCACTCTTATGCCTTTTTCAGGACTGTATTACAGAACAGATGAGTAACAGATCCTCCAAGTTAATTTAATGAGCTCTGTCCTAAGCCAAATGTTAGCTATCTAGATCCACAGTTAAGTAGGTTCTAATTTGATTTGTTCTGGCAGCTTTTTATTAGTAGCAAAGTTCTATACAGGATTCGTCCAGTTTACTAGTTTAACTCAGATTTGAGCTGTATTATTGTTCTCCATTGAGTGAGTTTTGTTTTGGTGACAATGTCATGTTTACTCAAATAATTATTTATATACTTATTTCAAGACGTAAATGGCTTATCGCTTACAAGTTGAATATCAGAATTCTAGCATGAGAGTTGTCTGTGTGAAAGTACCACTAGAATTAATATAGGTTAAATGTTTTTTGAAGTGAACAAAGTTTGGGGGAAAAAAAAAACATATTGATTCCAGAGGTGCTATTAGCTCTAATAATTCCCAATATTAAATGAGAAGTGTTTCTAGAAGAAGGACTTTCTCTGAAATTGCAACAGCTTTGTTTTTCCAGATTTCTAAGAACGGCGATTAAGCGCCTTATTCCAGTGGAAAATCAGTGGGAAGTGAGCACTAGTGCGTCTTTAAAATCTGTCCTGTATTATAAATGACAGACCCTGCCAACTTCACAAGGGACCTGAACAGCAAAAATAACGTGTGAAATTCGGGAGGACGTGCAACCCATTTGGCAGACTCGGAATGACTGGTCGTTTTGTTAATGTTTGTGATTATTAGCCAAGTCTGATCCCCGATTTGCTAACCTGTGCAGAATATATCCCTCGTAACTATGTGTTAGCAAATGCAGGATGAGTGGAGAAAGCTTGGGTGGTTTAGGTAGTTCAGGCGAGACATGGCCAGCTGCTGGTGACTTCCGGAGTAAAGCTGCGATACAGAGTGGCGTTTTGCAATGATGAACAGCTGGGCTTAGGGAAAATGTGCGTGTCACTGTGCTCCCTGCCCATGGTGCTACAGTTATTAAAAGCCAGAAGTAATTAGGTCTTCAGATTCTGCAGCTTGGCTGAGAGATTGTGCTTGTGTTTTCTGATCTGACTAGATATGCGGCTTGATCAGCAGATAACATGTATTTTCAAATGAAACAATTTGGGTAAATAAATGACTTGATGCTGAAAGGTGCTGGGTTATCACAGTAACACACATTGCAAGGAGCAGTGTGTGGCTTCCATTTCTTAAGGTCAATGCCAAAGCGCGCAGCAGATGCCTTGCGGTGGGTATTGGTCGGTGGGTTTTTAATAGATCACCAGCAGCCTGGGTTGGCCAAGCTTTCCCACTCTGGACACGTTTCCTTTTACACATCCATTCTCGAGGCTTCCCTGTTACACATCTGTTACATAGCAAAAGGCAGGAATGAAGAAGAATAGAATTGCATAACTTGACTTTTAACATACTTTTCATAAAGAAGAGAAGCTTTTCACTTCTTGCTTGGAAGAAGTACTATTTTATTCTGTTTAGTGTTGGCAGTTACTGACCTTTTCATTTGCCAGCATTGTGCTGTTGAATGCCTTGAATTTAACTTATGATATATTAGGTTATCTATAATAAATGTGAAGTAAGAGAGAATAAGTAGGGAGCCATTTAAGGTCATGATACACTGTTTTCAGTTATGGTGTAAGCCACAGAGTGGATTGTCTGTCTCGTGGTGCTACAACATTGAACTTTCATGTGTATTCCAAGCTTATTTCTCCTCTTGTTTCTGTATCCTATAAGGATTGATAAATGACTTTGTTCGGACAAGGAGGAGGGGAATGAAAGACATCGCTAATTCACTGCTTTCCCATAACGTGGAAGTTGTTTGCCAAAGCTCTCATGGCTGAGATAGTCGTGTCAGTGGTTCGTGGCTTTTGTTTGCACGCCATAGCAACAGGCCCCGGCAGCGCTGGGACTCCGCAGCAGAACCGCTGGTTTGCTCATTCCTGTCATCAGCTGTGCATCTGTTGCACCCGCTCTTGTACGAGACGTAGTTCTGAGTCTTAAGAAGCTGTGGGAGTTCCTTAAGCCCGTGACACCACCAGTGTGTGTAGTTACATGTTTGTTCTTTTCTTGTCCATAACATTCCATGTGGCAGATATACGGTACTATTAACTATCAGCTTTGCCTCTGCTGTGATTTACAGGCAAATGCCAGGTATTTCCCTAGACTCCTTTTGTATTATTTTGCTCACATCTGCAACTTCTTCTGTACCACACCCTCCATTTTTGTTCTTGACTACATTAATTTTGTCTCTACATTTGGTGCGCTGTTTGTTTTTGTGTGGCTAGCTGGACAACGTGCAGAATATTCACTTACTATAGTTATTGCTGGTCATAGCTTAAGAGACGCAGCCAGGAGAGCAGAAGCCAGAGAGCCAGCTTCATACAGATACTTCAAACCCTGCTGCCTTGTAAACGTTTGGGACGGAGATAGTCCCTGCAGTATAAAAAGTAAAAGACGACTCCCTGAACGTAGCCTGGAAGCAAAGGCCATTTTGCAGTAGGGAGTATGGGAGAAGGTACCGTCTCCACTGTATGGCCCTAATGGTGGGTTTGCATGTAGAGAGAGGGAAACTGGACAGTATCTGGTAAAGGACAGGGTGTCCTTTGTGTGGAGCCCCTGTGTGTGTCTGGGAGTTTGAGAAGCTCGTGTTGGGAGGATGAACTGTTGTACCTTTTCCAGTAAGGATCACAGATTTGATACCTGGCTTTACACAGGAACAGGTGAGGAAAGAAGGAAATTAAGGAAAGATATCTTCCAAAATAATTAACTAACAGCAGAGTACGAGCAGCTGAGTGAAAGAGTGCGAACACAGCAGTCTTCATTGTTGTGTGGCTACTGTCGACATCTGTTAAAGGCATGTTTGTGGGTGTTTAATTGATTCATTCTGCAAGAACTTACATTTCTTAATAGTTACATAAAACCTGACAATGTCTGCCTCTTCCCTGCTCCAGAGAATCATCCAGTATGAGCTGGGAGATCGACAGAGTCTCCTTGTCTGATGAAGGCTTCTACGAATGTAGCGCAGCGAGCAGCGCGGGAACCGGGCACGCGCAGACGTTTCTGGATGTGTCAGGTACCTACTGATTAACCCTTCTGGGCTGGAGCATTGCAGTGTATTGTGCTGGAATATTTAATGGAGAGTAATGGCACAAGGGGCCAATAAAAGACACTTCCGGTTCTAAATATATTTTCAGTTGATTTCCCCCTCCCCCCCCCCTTTTCTCACCCATGTATTGTGTAAATCACAGAAGTGTGCCGATGTTTTCTCAGTACATCTGTTTTAAGGTATTGTCACTGGGTTTGTTTGAATCTGCTCCCACTGAAATCAGACTTGCAGAATAGATATGGCCTATAGAAGCAGAAATTGAAATCTCAGTTCAATTCTTCTCATTTTTATCTCAGCAATTATACATTTACTTGCTTGTTTGCAAGTATGTATCAGATAGATGAGGAGTTAAAAAGCTTGCATTTAAAATTTTTATGCTCTGACTTTTAGACAGATTTAGTAAGTTGTTGGAAATCTCTTTACTTCCAATTTTGAAAAGTGAATAACTAGGACAAGAGATGAACTTAAAGAAGAAATCAGCTTGAACACAAAGATACTTTTGAATAATGAGATGTATTTGGTTGCTAGTCTAAAGATGTGTCTGAAGACTAGTTACTTCTACCATGTAAAACTGAATCTCGTTCTGTCTTGACTAATACTTTGACTGTATGATCCAATAGTTAATGTTGATCATTTTTTAAAAATTGAGAATGTTCTTTACTTCATCAAATCTCAATTTTAAAGGACAACTAGTAGAAACCCAGTCATCCTGCTTGTAAGAGGTGGTGTGCCTTATGTGTTACCCTGTTTATACACTTCTACAAGATGCTTGATAATAAGTAAGTTCCAGTGCATAAAGCAGTTACGCACTGATGACTGTCCCACTTGTTGAAGAAGAGGGAAATTATGTGCAAAAAGATGCTCAGTCTGGGTGTTAAAACCATCTTCCTTCATATGGAGAGAAGTGAAAGAGAGTCCTAAAGCTTTTTTCTCATGAGCCTGGTGGCACTTGGGAGTTGGGGGTGTGCGTAGACTTTCCTGTGTTGTCTCATTTATCAAGTGCTGTGAGATTCCCCGCGACTGACACACTGTGTAAACACGAGCAATTAGTTCTGTTTTGAGCCATACAGTAAATGAATGTGAGGGAGATGCTTTGAAATCCTCGTGTACAAATATTTGGAAGAAAATTATTTGAATTTTTTTGCCCTAAGCAAAGTAAACAATCTTTTCAAATATTCTTAGTTTGCCCAGCTGACAGACAGACAGACAGTATATCTCAGCTTATCCATTTTGTCAGCTGCCGTGTGAAAGGAATTGGAACTGTGTCAACAAGCAAGCAAATACTTGAGTTTGACTTTATCTTACTAGCATTAAATCTTTAAAATGTCACATAGCTTGTTAGCATGTACAGGCACCTTAACTAAAGTGCCAGTAAAAGAAGTGCTCTGAATATGGGGAATTCAGTTTAAGGTTTCAACAGAGGATTGCTGTGTGGCACCGTGTGCGCACGTTACTGTGGTCTAAAAGGTGTCACACTGGACTGGCAGCCAAAAGATGAGGGGATTTTAGTCCTGTACTGGCCTTCATCTCTCTCTCTGCTCTTAGTTTCTGTATTTAAATAACATACTTGGAGATATGCACATGGAAAGCACTAGGTGATTTATCCATTCACACCACTTTGGGGTTTGGGTTGTTTGGGAGAAACTCCATTCTCAGTAAGCAAGTCTGGCTTTTGCTGGCGCTCCTCTGCACGTGTTCCAATACATTGTTTTGGTTAGAGGAGCGATTGCTGTAGGGACCTTGTTTGCGGGGAAGCGGAGCTGCACAGCCAGCTATGCGGAGTGTGTGGGAGACGCATTGCTATGCGGAGAGCTAGCATAAAGCTTGTGAACCTCATTTGAGGCTCCACATGAGACTTGCATGAGGAAGAGTTATGGCCAGCTGTGAGCTTAGGAGCAACTTTCACCCTTAATAAATAGAGCTTTTCTTTTTTTTCCCCTCTCTATTATGCTTGCTTTGCTTAGGATGATTGATTTTGATGTGTACTGATACAGATTTGGTCTTGCTCTTACAGCTGTCTTATTTCTGCTAAAGCATCCCACTTGAACTATTACTCTTTGGAGATCTTTCTCTCTTCAAGAACCATTCTGACCGAGGAAAACAAAGGGAATATATGTATTTCTTAATGGGAATGCATAGCATGTCGTGTACTTAGTTTGTTTTCTTTCTTATTAACATTTACATGTTTCCTCCTTTATTCAGTGATAAGAAGGATCAAGATGAATGCTCCTATTTTAAGCATTTGTGGTTTTGAAGTTAAATTCCAGTACAAAATTATTGCAGCTGCCGCCTTCTTGGAGTGTGATAGAAGTGTACAGAGGAATAGAGCAGAAAGCAAGCAATAACAAATAGTAGAAGCTGCAGCTTCTACTATCTACTGATATGAAGAAAAAGAGATTGAAATTGCCTGAGATTTGAATGGAAACCAACCCACAGAGACCATAATAACGATGCTTACACCAACTGTTGACTTGAATTCACTGTCTTTGTTAAAGAGTTTATTAGTAACACCTTTTTTCATATGCAAACCTGTAAAAAATCTAGAGCATAGCTCAAATTCCACCATGCGGAACATCTCAATCAAAGATCAGACTCCAAGACCAAGTGGTGGTCCTGGCTGCTCGTTCTGTTGCAGTGGTGCTTGGGTCTCATATTGGCTTTCTCTCAGCACAAGATTATGGCGGGTTGTTAAATCAACTGAAAGATTAACTCAAAGGACACTTCTTTCCAACAGTCCTGCACTACATCTTCTCTCATAAATGATGTGATATTTCATCCCACGTATGTAGGATGAAACGTTCGTATCATCCTATGTGGTATGGTAGTTCTTTCATATAAATCAGGTGTATTCTTATTATATAAGCTCCTGCCAGGTTGCTTAGCATCAAGCTGGTCTGGATTCTCTATTTCATGGCTTCATTGATGCAAAATGAAATGAAGTATAAACTTCAAGTCCACTATAGAAATAACAGTAAAAATTTGTAATATTGAGTTATTTATTGTGAATCTACAAACAAGCCAAAGGCTTCCAAATCTTTTCCTCTTAGTTTTGTTCTTTATTGTGTTCTTTCTGCACAGAGCCTCCACCCATGATTCAGGTTCCTAATAATGTCACAGTTGTTCCTGGTGAAGGAGCCATCTTGACCTGCCTGACTTTAAGCACAGTGCGTTACAATCTCACCTGGCAGAGAAACGGCAAGGACGTGAGACTTAAGGAACCTTTGCGAATAAGGGTGATGAGCAACCTGTCTTTAGAGGTGAAAACTGTAAAGTTCACCGATGCTGGCAAGTACAACTGTATCGCTTCTAATGAAGGTGGATCTACCACAGCATCTGTCTTCCTTACAGTGCAAGGTAACAAGGGAACCGTGTTCATCTTACTCTGATGTGGTTTTTATTTTTTTGTGAACTCTCTCTCTTAACAAGTTTGTGTTTTATGCTTGTTTGGGGGGGAAAAAAAGCATCTTGGAGACTGATAGAATATAAAATATAGTCTTTCTTGCTTTAAAATAGCAACAGGAGTCACCAAACAACACTAGGGCTCATTTGGCGAGGCTGTCTTGTGCTGTTTGCCTCTACGAGCTGTGGTTTGGTCCCCTTAGCATATGCGCCAATTTAACTTGCTGTACAGCAGAATGAAGCCGAAGGTATCTTTGCTGTTAGTGTCTCCTGAAGTGTAGAGCACGGAGAGAGCCGCAGAGGGGCTTTGCTCTCGTTCGTTCACCCACACGCTCATTTGTTCGCTAAAGCGTCAGTTCCCAATATTCGTAGTCAAGCCTCACTTTGAGGAAAACTTAAGGCCTGGCTATATGTTATGTTTTGTTTGTTTTCAGTAAAGCTATGGTGATACAATCGTGTGGGTAAATAAACTGGTAAAAGGATTCTTCTGGATTATTTTATACCTCGTTATAACAGAATAGTAGTAGTACTGCTACTAAGTTTTTCTGTGTAAATGAGCACAAGGTCTGTTAAATAAAGCCTGGATGTGCACCGTGAGCTGTGCACAGAATTTGGGCTGAAATGAATGGTAGGACAGCTAGCTCCTTTGATACCTGAATGAGGGAGGTGGTCTGAGGAAAGATGTAAAAGGCAAATTAAGAAAAGTAAATCAGCAACAAAAGCATTGCCAATTAATGTTTCTGTTGGGTGCTCAAGTGAATGGATATATCACTGCTAATAGTTTTCCAGTATTTTTGTTGCTAATCTTTCTGACACTGAAGTTTAGCTTATGAAACTCTGCTAGTTTTATTGTATCGTTCAAGCTACAAGCTAATCAGGATTTTACAAAGGGCTACGGTTTGTAAAGAGAGGAACTTTCAAAATATGTCAGGATTGAAAAAGATGGCATGAGTGAGACCAAGCAAAGTCTAGATCAGTGCTGCTGCTTTGTACTGGGAACAAAGTTCAAAAAAATAGGTAAAAGTGCAGTAATTAGCTTTAGAGCTGATCCTTTTAAAATCTGAATGTCCTGCAGATTTCTCTCCGTTTGCCTTGGAGAGATTGGAACTTTTGGTCCTAGCCTCAACCCTGTGCGTAAGAAGAGATGGAACTGCAAAATGTTTTAGAAAAAAACTATTCTGTCCTATATTTTTAGCTTTTGGCTGTTTTGACAAACTGCTTGTAGGTGGCTGAACTCTGACAGGTTTTCTGCTGTTGTAATGCTTCCTAAAGGGATGTAGCTCCTCTGTATAGGAAGGGCGTATTGGTTTACTGAGATGGAGTAAGCAGACACGCAATGAGTTATGTAGAACCTATTACATAGACAGAATCACACAGAATGGTTGAGGTTGGAAGGGACCTCTGGAGATCATCTAGTTAAACCACAACTGCTCAAGCAGGGTCACCTAGAGCACGTTGCACAGGATCGCATCCAGGCGGGTTTTGAATATCTCCGGAGCAGGAGACTCCGCAACCTCTCTGGGCAACCTGTTCCAGTGCTCTGTCACCCTCACAGTGAAAAAGTATTTCCTCATGTTCAGATGGAAGTGTCTGTGTTTCGGTTTGTGCCCGTTGCCTCGTGTCCTGTCACTGGGCACCACTGAAAAGAGTCTGGTCCCATCCTCTTGACACCCTCCCTTCAGATACTTGTACACATTAATAAGATCTCCTCTCAGCCTTCTCTTCTCCAAGCTAAACAGGCCCAGCTCTCTCAGCCTTTCCTCATAAGAGAGATGCTCCAGTCCCCTAATCATCTTTGTGGCCCTTGGCTGCACTTGCTGCAGTAGTGCCACATCCCTCTTGTCCTGGGGAGCCCAGAACTGGACGCAGTACTCCAGATGTGGCCTCAGCAGGGCTGAGGAGAGGGGGAGAATCACCTCCCTCGACCTGCTGGCAACACTCTTCCTGATGCAGCCCAGGAGACCATTGGCCTTCTTGGCCACAAGGGCACATTGCTGCCTCGTGGTTAACTTGGTGTCCACCAGCACTCCCAGGTCCTTCTCTGCAGAGCTGCTTTCCAGCAGGTTTGCATTACAGAATAAAACATGGAGGCGTTTCTTCGCTGAGCTGTTTGACTCACCCTTTGGGTGGCTGCAGCAGAGTTCTAACTGCTAAATTTCTGACAAGGCTAAAGGGGAGAGGAAAAAAAAAAAAAAGAAACCCTCTAAACCTTTGGAAAATTTAGTTTTGTTTTAAATCCTGCAGGATTTTTCCATCAAGACAGTCAGTCAAGCATGTCAGAGGCAACAAGAGAAGCACCCTCCCCAACCATCTCTTCCTGGGATTTAGATTTTCTTCCTGATGTCTGTAGACCAGCTGGGAGATTTAACACAGTGACCAAATTACATCTGGCAGGTTTTTACAGTAAAGCTAAAGTAGTTTGCTGCTGCCTCAGCAGAATATTTAGTTTCAAATCACTTATGTATGTGAGAATGATTATATCAAATAGTTGGGAATTACATTTTGGCTGGTACTGGTATTGCTAACAGCTTTAAAGCATGCCTGAGATAACCCTCTTGGATGGTTTTGACAGGGTTAGTTGAGAGACGGACAAGTATTTTCTTTTGTTTTTGATGAAAGGTGCTTAGACTAGAATTAACCTGTAGGAACCGCTAAGCTGCATTCAGATTTCTGCAGTAGTGTCTGCCCCTCTTCCTCTGGAGCATGTCTACCTCCAGCCCTCCAAATCGCTACGTGCCGAAGCTGAATGGCAGCAGGACGGTCGTACGCAGAATTATTTATCCTCGTTTCAGTTTGCTGATCTCTGTCGCGTTTCTGGAGATGCACTGATCTACGATTACCTGTGTCATGCGCAACCCTGACTGTGTGGTAGGGTCTAGAATTCCAAAGAACTATTTATATCTGACAGCAAAAGAGTAAAGGGTGGCTATATTTAAGAAGAAAAAGCTTAAAAGGATTGTCGTATTACAGTTCCAAAGAAGGAAATTTGACACATTAATAGATCGGGATGGATTCATGCTTTGTGTAGTTGCAGGTAATCCAGAGGACTGAATTAAATTCAGTTTGAAGACCTGTATTATTGCTGGGACAGCTCCATAGAGATCTCTGAATTTTGGAGAATAATCATAAGGGAATAAACACTACTTTTGTCCCCACTTTCTTTCTGGAGTGGGAGTTAAGGCAGAGAAGAAATGCTGGTAGCTCTAAAAATAACCCAGCATCTGCTTTACGTGCTTAAGCAGATTATAGTAAACCCTTGTTTTGACAGTTTTCAGTTTGATAATGCTTCTTCTGAAAGAGAACGTTCATCTGATTTTTGTGCCAACAGTATACAAATACAGATTGGAAACTTGAATGAGAGTTGACTTTTTTTTTTCTCCAGTTTTTTTCCCAATCCCCTTCCATGTTAGTAAGAACTTACTTATACTAAGTCACTAAGTGTTGCACACCAGCACTGAGCAAAGCTGGGTGAAGATCCCTTTTAAAAATTGGGTCTAGTTGTGGCATGGCAGCATACTGCTCAGAGGAGTTGGAAAGGTCACTTAGTGCAGTTTTATACATTACCGGGAGTACAAATCCTAGAAGGCTCCTATAGATTGTGTTATTGTGGATTCAGTGTTACAAGTAACTGTTAAATACACAGTCTGTTTTGGACGTTGTTACATGCGGTCTACGTAGCGTGACTTGCTCGTGTCTTCTCTCTTAACAAATGGGTCTTCTGTGGAAACATGGGTGAATTTGTAAGGGCATTCTCCACTTTTTTCAGGTGCTTCATTAATTTTATCAAAAGCCTGGAAGAGCATACTGCGGCAGTGTGAGGCTTGACCAGGGGTGTGAAACATCGATAGACGCGTAATCTTTTCAGTGATACATTTCTCAGTGATGAGGGAAATTCTGTGATCATGTAAACTTTTTCTTTGCAGTTCGTTAGTCTCATACGCAAAATGTTAGTCTGTTATATGCATATTTATAAGGTTGAATATTGAGTTTCTTCTTTTGATAGCTATAAAATGTTCTTGATGTTTTTCACCCGCATAAGTAATATTGACCCTTTTGGATTTTGAGGAACGTGCAATTGAAACTCTGATCCCTGAAATGTGGATGTTGCTAAATGTATTTTTATGGGTTGTCTTGATTTTGCATATTTTCCGGTTTGAGTAAGTAAGAGTAGACGATGAAATACCTTTTTGAGGTTTGCAGCTATCTTTTGCCTCTACAACGCGGCTGTATAGTATGTAGAAACTTTTATGGCTTTTGCTGTTTATGCCAGGGATTAGTAGAGAAATTTGATTTCCGTGATCTCAGCCTCTGGAGCACTGTAACAGCAGATTAACAAGAAGTCACACAACTGCAGCATTCGAGGCAGCGAAGTGCTAGCGGCCGTCTGCGGAGGTTATTGATGAGTAGTGTGCACGTCAGCTTTTTACTCTGACACGTTTCTCTGTCTGAATGTACAGACAGAATAAAATCATACCTGCTGTAGTTACTGTTCTATCCATACCACAGTGGGCTTCCTGAATCTGTTTATTTGCTGAACGTTTTTTAGAGTTTAAATGGCTGTCTGGTATCACCATCACAACGGAAAAGTGTTTAGCATCTGATTACAAGTAGCACTTTTGGATAATCCAGAATAATTTGTGCAAGCAGCTGAGAGCTGGGGACACCTAAGCCACGCCGGACGCAAGAAATCAGCATACGTATTGTGTTCTGCCTGCTCTCGTAAGAGCTAAAGCGTGTAGTTGACTTTGGGGGTCATCGTTGTAATAACAGTCTCCTGAGCGATCTTTTGCCAAGCCAACGCTTGGAAAGAGTGCCATCTACATTAAATGCACAGTGGGAGAAAGTAGGACTTATTAGCCCGACAAGGTGCAAGCATGCTATCTGCATTAGGGAATTCTGTGGACATTTATTAGCCAATTTACAGCTTGAAATCCAGGTAAAAAAAAATTGTCCAGGGGACAATGTATGTGACTTGACTCAGCCAAAGCAATGGTAATGCTCAGATACATCCTGGGCATGGAGCAGAACCCAGCACTGAACACAATACGACCTTCAGCATGAATATGCATATGCGGCTATGTACCTCTGGAGTACTTCCAGGGAAGAGACTGCTTAGATGGACAAGAGGAAAATTGCCTCCTGAGCATTATCCAGTGCTTTGCCTGAATTTTTCTTCTCTCTGAAAAGAGGGAACAGAGAAATAAGCATCTTGTTCTATGAGATCTCTGTGTAAATGGTCATTTGAATATTCATTCACTTACATATGTGGATGCACACTGCAATAATGGATGAGGAGAAATTTGTCTCATAGTGCTCAATTTAAACACAAAGAAAACAAAAAAGGAAATAATTTAAGTATTACTGCTTTTTTTTGCTATTTCAAGTATAGAAAATAAATTAAATGCAAGTTGTTCAGTCCTAAAGAACGGAAGGCAGCTCAGATAGCACTTGGTTCTTTCTAAGCTGTTGATTGGAACTGTCCTAGATGATGAGTTAATCTTTTCCAAGCTGCATAGTTTAGTTACTAGTGAAAGTCTGTTATTGTTGTAGCCTGTTCCACCCTTTTCAGAACAGGAAATAAAACGCCGTTAAACTCTCAGCAGTGTTCTTTGATGCAAAAGTCAGTGTCCTTTGAAGGAAGAAGAGCTGAATCCGTACGTATCCATCTGTTAGAACGGCCCGGCAGCTGCTGATTACCATTCCCAGCAGGCTCAGTGACAGTCGTTACGCTGTTCTCCTGAAGTTAGCCTCTTGCACAGGAAACGCAGTTGTCCGGCAGAAGGGTCAGGAATTGCTTGAGCCTCTCTAGAGCTCTCTGTGACTCGAGCAAATTATGGAGTGTCCCCGTGTGCGTCAGTCTTTCTCCCCACTGCCGTGCTTCGCAGGCCGGTCTTTCCTGGGAGGTTTCTTTTGATGATGTTCCCTGGGTGAGACCATCTACAGATCAGTACAGAAGCAGGACAAACAAAGCTTTTTCGTCCAACTGGCAATGTCTTGCCCATTTCTGTCTTTTTTGGATCATTTATCGTGAATTCAGTTGAATAAGTGCTAATTAATGTTTTGTAATTTCATAGACTATTCAGATAATGCATAGTAGGAAGAGCATTTACTCCAATGAATTTAAGTTCTAACTTGGTGAAAGATGATGAAAAATTAGGGCATTAAAACAGGGGAAAAAAGCAATTAAAAGACAAAATCTATCATGCATCATATTTCTGTCATTTGAAAATGGGTTTCTCATTCTTGCTTATCAGTTGCTTTCTTGGGGGAAATGCAAGCCTTTTGAATGACTTCTAAGAGAGGATTTGGAGGTGTGGAACCATAACAATTAGAAATGAGAACTTCCAGGTGTATTTTGACTTATCCAAACCTGTTGTTCAAGACAATATACCATGCAAATCTCCTGGGAACTAGCTTCTTGTAGGATATTTGATGCTGCCTTGTTTCCTCATTGAAACAAAGCACAAGAATAATCTTTCCTCTGTTATCCTACCATCTCTATTACTGCAACAGAATTTGTAAAAAGCAAAAAAATCTGTTTATTAAATATTGTACGTACTGCTCTAATAAAGGTGTTGGATTGGCAGCCCCTTCTAGGAGGGCTGTTTGCAGTTGTCGGTAAAGACTATGTATAGGGCTATAAACAAGTTCAGTTTATGTTTCCAGGAAATGAACTCTCTATCAAGTGAAGGTATGGATACATCCCCTGAGAAGTATCCATTAACTGAAGTCCTCTATTTCACCTTTTGGAAAACTCTGGTCTTCCAAGATGATGGTTGCTTATCTGCAGCTTGTCAGTGCTGCTCTGCTGGAGCAGGATGCCTGACCTCTTGGGGTCTATAAAGGTGTTCACCAAGTGGTTTTCTGAGTCTGCCAACTTCTAGGGACCGTGATGTGTGGAGGGAGGAAACAGTTTCCTTTCCTTCTGCATTTTTTTCTCCTGCAAGCCACTATAAAGGCTAGGCTTGTGCTATGGATGGTGTCAGATGCTTTCTTTATGGCCTCTTGTTCACAACTGGTGTGAATAGCGTGCTTAAATTTTTCTAGTATATGGTCAGTGGATGCCAAATTACCAGGAAGTGCGGGATGGTTATGAATAACAACTTTGGTGAGAAGGTGCTTCTGGACTGTAGGGTAAAGACTCTCTTAAGTGCGTGTCTGCATGCGTTTTGGAAACTAGTTCTTGACTATGGAGAAGAAATGATTCCTCCTTTCCCTGTTGTCTTTCATGGCCCTCTTTCTTAGTGCTGTGATGGACACTGCCTACATCAAAGCAGAGCAATTTGTTCCACCACGTGGTAGCAAAGAGTGTGGTTGGAGTTGGTGAAATTGCAGCTTGCGCATACTCCTTGGCTGAACAGCAAGAAGATGCCAGAAAATGCTCCCCGCTCGCCCCTTAAAAGCTAAATAGGTGCACGGATGCTTTGTAAAGAGTCTCAAAATCAGCCCTGAATGCTGCTGCTGTGTCTCTTTTCCTTAAGCTAGTACACGGGCGTAGCTGAAACAGATGTTTCCTTGCTTTGAGTTCTGCCGTGTCACCTTTGCAGAAGGCCAGGGCGAGGGAGGATGCAGTGAGGCATGTGGTTGTACATGTTTGAGGGTGGACGGGCAAGGAGATCAGCAGGAAGCTGGCAGCTAGGTGAGGCAGCTGGCAAGTGAGTGAAGTGGATAATAAGGTCCAAAGACACTATTCCTTTTTAATTAAGTTCACCTGGTTGAAGCCAAAAGTACAGATGAATGTGGATGAACATTTAATATTGAAGGCTACCTCTTCTTTATCCCTATTTAATATTTTGTTCTTTATTTATGCTGTAATGAATCCCTTCTCACCCTGTCATTCAAACAGGAAACTTTGTCAATTTTTTTTTGCCTGCAGTTTTTCTTTTACACTTTTTTTTTTCCATTTAGCTCATGAACAAAACTGAAATACTGCAGTGAATATTTACTGTTAAATGCAATGCATATTGATTAAAACATGATTTAAGCTGAAACCATAGAAATCGGATGAGCAGAGAAGATTGCTCTTGAGAATATAGTAACAAGTTATGTATAAGTGCATAAATGTCTTATTTTGTAGAAATGCTTTTAACCTGAATTCTGTGCTTGAGTTGACTTCGAAGTGGAAATCTATTCCTGGGTGGGAATTTTTCACTCTCTGCATAACCCTATTCTTTCGTCTTTCTTATAGATATGTGTTAATAGCTATCAGAATAGCAGAGGGTTGTGGGTTTCTGGTTTTTTTCTATAGCTTTCTGGAGTGCATTCTTGACACTAACATAATGTAGGCTTTCAGAAAATTTGAGATCAAAGTCATACATTTCCGTTCATATACTTTCTCTGAAAAGCTAAGGCATATCCATAAAACTTATGGTCACACAAGAATTCATAGACATCGCTGTGGTCACACAGTCCTTCACAGTCTAAAGAAATGATTAATTTTTCACACCAACATTACAGTCCCTGTACAACTTAAAGTAGGGGTTTATCATAAACACGCGCTCCTGCAGTATCTTGGTAGTTTGAAGACCACAGAAGTCAGTTCAGACCCTTCCCTTTTTAATTGATGCTAACAAGAATGGGTCATAAGTATAGGGGACCGCTAGTGAAGAGCCCATATCCTGGGCCCTGGGAAGGGGTTCTGTATATTCTCTGCCAGAAGTCTGCTGGAGTGTACGTAGCAGTGCCTCGATGTTTACCTTTAGGTTTTGAGGAAGCGAATTTTTGCAAAAATCAAACCTTAAAAAATTGCAACCAGTGTGTGCCAGCTGCTGAAGTCATTGCATTCTTCCATTATGGGTTTTTGGTCTAGATACGTTTAAATAGTTGTTTTACTCAGTATTGTTAATGCATTGCTTGTCAGATGAACAGTTTGAATCTTGCAGCTTTCCAAACATCATTCTTGGAAACTGTAAAAAGGCAAGAAAGACTCTTGAAGGTGCTGTACAGAAAGCATTGATTCTTTACAGATAATGGCTCAGTCAATACCAGCTGCAAGCTGGCTTTTGGGGAAAAGTTCCAGTTAGAAAAATAAAAATGCATAAAATAATGAAAAATACACTGTTAGAAAGTCCCTTTAGTTTTTACTAATAAAAGGTGATAAGGTTTTTTTATACTATATAAAATAAAAATGTGGTAATTGCTCTCCTTTATTCATATTAACTGCTTGAAATGGCTTTAATGAATATTAGGGCCAATGAAGGTTGCAAGCATGAATGCCGCAGATGTGGAAATCTCCAGGCCAACATCCATTCTCTTCAGGAGCTGTGCACGTGATCTCCGTTTCAAAGGTTTTCTCTGGGGATTTGAGTGGGATTAGTACTGGTACTGTAAGGAGCTTGTGCTCCTCGCTTGCCCGCATCTAGGTTTTGCCCCGTGATTTACCAACGAGCAAAGCGAAACAAAGACAATTGCCCTGTCGTACAAGAAAGCCGGTTCTGCGCGCCCCTGCGGGTACCATCCTGCCCTGAGCAGGGAAACAAGCTGGTTACTTCGTGCCAAGTGTGGCCTCACTAATTCTAGCTGGTATTGCAGCTGGGTATGTTGGTTTTTTGTCTCTGGAAGGTGCAAACCAGCAGAATGCTTGTGTGTTAAATATAAGTCTTATTCCTGCTGCCTTCTGCTCATCTGATAATGCTGTTGTGTGAAAGTAACTGCACAGTCAGTGGTGCGTTGTCAAAGCGCAGTGTGCAATCGCCGCTGGAGCCAAACACAGTTTTCTAATATCAACAAGAGAGTAGACCTTCCCCAGGACCAGAGCATGCAAAACATCTCCCAGTGTCTCTTGGCAGGATTTAAAACAGAATAAAAATAGCTGAGAAAGCTGTGCACATCATGAACCACTTGAGGACAGTTCTGTAATTTGCATCCATTTCTTCCCTCTCCCTGCCCCCTCGTATCTGGATTTAATTCTGGTACTTCTAGAACGATGGTTGTGCCTTCCTCTGGTGTCTTTCCTCCAGGATCTTGGAAAATTCAGACCCCTTATGAAACCCTGCAGGGACTTGATAGGAGCCTGCAGATGGTATTAAATTCACTGTACAGATGGAAAAGTAAAGAACTTGGGGAAGGTTAAGGAACATAAAATTAAGAATGGAAATCATAAGACATTATATAACTACATCTGAGTTTACAGTTTTGTAACTCTATATGTAAATTCATTATTTAATTTATTCCTTGTTCTGCTCATGCAAATGTGGTCATCGCCTTTGGCAGTATATAGTTGTGTGATTATTTTTTTTTTAATGCATTTTTACTTATGGATCTCAGACTCTTCTCTGAGCTCACACAGCCAGTTAATGACTGAAAACAAAGTCATCAGGTCCTCGCAATAGTTCTGCTATCCAGAGATCAGAGCACCAGGTGACATATTGCATCAAAAAGTCTTCCTTAAACCAGAAATAACCTTTTCCTTCAAAAGGTTTATAGGCTTAATAGGGGTGGCATACAAGTTTTCATGAAATGCTAACAAACCTGAATTTTTCATGAAACTCAAAACACAAAACATAGTGCAAATATTTGAAATAAAAGTATACTACACAGGTTAAATAACTTATGTGCATGATTTGTATGCTGATGTTACCACTAATTATATCTTAAAACTCCTTTTATGCTCCTTAAGAAACTTGGTCTCATGTTCAGTGAAGATATATCACAGGACAAATCATCCTATAGGAATTGTGATCATGGCACACAATAAAATGTCTAATGTCCATGGGACTGTTTATGTACTGCTTGTACTCCCCTACCTTGTGGATGTAGTGTGATTTAATTAGTCCATATTTTCAAGCAAAGGTGGATATGCTCAAGTACAGCTGTCTTGTTAAAGTCAGCTGGGTCTGACTTGACTGATAATGTCTATAGCCTTGCTAGCCCCTATTTCCCAAACCTCTGCTACGCTTGATAAACCCATCCATGGGAAAGGTGAAGAAATGGCCTTTTTATTTTTTTGGGTGCCCTGAACTTGATGTTTGAGCCTGTGAAAATCATTTAATTTTTCATTATCTCAGTTCTTCCATCAGCAACAGAGCATCGCTAACCCCTTCTCATTAAGCGCGCTGAGGCTGTGGGGAGGACAAGTCTTTAAGTTCTATGCTTTAATGCTATTTGCTTGAAAAAGATCGTTGCCTAAAAAAATACCATGTTTCTGCCCTGTAAGAAAGCAGAGCCTGCTTCACTCCCAGCACATTTTCAAGAACATTCAACTTCTTCTAAGAAAAAGTGAAGCAAACTCTGCTTTCTTGGCAGAAACACTGTATTTTTTTTTTTGTCAATGCTCTTTTTAAGCAAATAGCATTAAAGCACAGAACTTGGAAGCAAGTCTTTCTGCCCCCACACTAATGACAGGCGTATGGCATTAGGCCTTCCCGAGGAACCGAGCTGCGGGAGGGCTCCTGCTTGCTTTCCTCGTCATCGCAGACTCAACGAGAACGAGTTCTGCTGTTACCCTGGAAGTTCCTAGCGTTGCACTTTCATGTCCACTGTCTGATAGGTTCTGCCCCCCACAAATACATGGTATTTACTGGCTATTACCCCTTTTTCCTTAGCAGCAATAAAAACTTATCAAACATCTGTCATCTGAGTCTATAGGATGGTGGAATTCCCCGTGAAGCTAATGGGAGCGAGCTGTGCAGAGCAGCTCTAGCTCCATCCCCTGTGTACGTGCATTTAGCCTCTCTTAGTCTCCAAAACGAGAGAGCAGCCTTAGGCTTTCAGTCTGAGGTTGTTCAGCAAAAGATATTCTGCACACGAATACCTTAAAACTCAGGCAGCACATGACTGGCAAAAGCCCAGACCCCTAAAATTAAAGTGAATGCCTCTGGTCCAATAGTCGCCGGCTTTATGCCTTAGCGAAGGTGAAGCAGCAGCAGTTAGCACTGTAAATTCCTACTTTTTCAGGCAGTGAGCGATGGGGATTTTTTTCTCTCCGCTCTAAGTAGACAAAAACATATATCGTGTGGAATAAAACGTCGGTTGCCACAGTGCATGGTGTTGCTGGTCTTTTAACATCATCGAGGAAATCTGTGAAGGGTACAAGTGAACAAATTCCATGGTGCTACCCGGCGTCTCTTCTTGAGAAAGCGTTGTTGAAAGTCACGGCGTAATTGGTGTCGTCAGTGCTGTGTGTTCAGTTGTCCTCACCGTAACTCTGCCGTTAGCCTCCTTGTGCGCCTGTGTGCACATGATGTCTTTTATTTTCGTCACCCAGATTAATTCTGAGATAGGCCTGCCAGAAAGCTTGTGTTCGCTGGTTTTAGTTTTCAGGAGTTTGTACAATTTTTTCTTAAATATTTCTTCCTTTGGATTTACACTTTGTTGATTTAATACTGTTCTGCTGAGTTTTAAGCATGCACTTAAAATTCAAAGTTAATTATTACGTGTAGGTTGAATCCATGTGAAACCACTAACCTTATTTTCTATTCAAAATGATGACCTGGCACAACTTGGTCTTATTTCACCCTGGCTTTGTGGCCTTGATGGGTCGTGTTGGTGAATTTATTTGGTCCGTTCTGGCTTTTTGTCAGAATTGGTGTCCACATTTGGGAGCTCTGTATTCTGTATCTCAATACAAAGTGAACTGTGTAGGCATGTGAATTAATTTGGCCTTTGTAACCTGAATCCTGGCTTAATATTGCCTTTCTGTAAAGGCATGTTGTGTTTTATGCTGAGGAATTGGAAGACAGAGGAAGAGAAGAAGGAGGTGGGGTCTAAGGAAATATAACTAATTCAAGAAATATGAACTCTCTGAATAACGTTCTAGGTAAAGGGACTTTAAAGAATGTCATGAACGCAGGTTATTTGTATTTTAGTGTAGCAGCCAGCCATATGACATAGTTCATGTGTCTCTAATGGTCATTGCCCATGTTAAATGGAGGTAGTTGGAAGGAAGCGTTCATGTCTCCTTTATTGGGACTGTTTTCTCACAGCACAACTGTTTGAAAACTATAAGAAAGCAGTTATTATCATCTGTGTTTGCAAAATGGATCTTTTTAATTTGCTATTTTTTATTTCTTTTACTAGAACCACCTAGGGTTGTCATCTCGCCTAAGAATCAGACTTTTACAGAAGGCTCTGAAGTGTCTATCAGGTGTTCTGCAACAGGTTATCCAAAACCAACAGTAGTATGGACACATAACGATATGTTTATTATTGGTTCAAACAGGTAGGGGCTATAGCTTTCTCCCCCCCTCCCCCCCCTTTTTTTTTTCCTGTCTGAGAAAGAAGTTTTGAAGAATGCCAAAATATTCTGACTGTTTCTTCCACAGGAGTCTGTGAGTTTCAGGAAATTCTGCCTCAAACTTCACCTTTATGGCTCTTTAATTTCAGTTTCCTCCTCTCTAAAATAGAAATACCATGATTAGCTTCTTCAGAAGTCTTTCACTAGGTTAAATTTGATGCTATTCACCAAATACATTGTAATCCTCTGAGAGATTATAATGATAGCAAATATTGTTGTTTATCATAATAAAAAAACAATAATACTTCTTTGTAAACCCTCTGGTCATGGGGCTGCTGCTGTTTGGAGGGTGGCCTTACCATTTTTTTTTTTCTTTAACTTGTGATTTTGGTTAGTCCTCTGTTTATTCCCAGGTACAGATTGACCCCAGAAGGTACCTTAATCATAAGAAAGGCAATTCGAAAAGATGCAGGACTTTATGGTTGCTTGGCAAGTAACTCAGCTGGGACAGAGAAACAGACATCCAGCCTTATCTACATTGGTAAGCAGGAAAAGAAACAATGCAATGGAATTAAAAAGCAAACTAATACATGTTTGGGGAGGAAACATTGATATTTACAGAGCCATGCAGAACATTCCAGTAGAAATTTCAAAAAATTGAGGAAAGATGTTGAACAGCTCAAATGTCCCTTTTTGTTTTTGTTCAAATCCAAGCAGTGTTGTTAGGAGATGTCTTGGGCTTGATGTTTCTACTTATTCTACTTTGAAGAGGAAACTAAGATCAGATATTAAAGTAGGGTAGGCCTGCGTGACTGAGTAGGTCTTTGGAGGAAACCATGCTGTTGTAAATTCCTGTAGTGTGTTTAGAATTTTGGAGTCCTGATCCATATTGTGTCCTCTAAACACCACGATAATATATGTTTTACTGAATTAGAATAAATTTAATAATAGCAGAGTACTAAAGCTCTTGATAACTAACATCTAGCTGCAGAGAGAGATACTCTGAGTCTTTTTACTTCCTCCTTGATCAAGCTCTTTCATTTCTTTCCTTGAATTCCTGTGTATTCTACTTGCAGTCCAGGTGCTCTGGACGTTCCAAACTCTTCTTTTTTCTGTTTGCCAGTTTCTGGCAATCATCCTATGTGTTTTTCAAGCCTGTTTGATTTTTAATATAAATATTCTGTCCACCTAACAAGAAAAAGTCAGTCTTTCACATTATGTGTCTTTAAAAATGGTATATGCTTTGGATGAAGAACTCATTTTTTTCTGTATTGTTTCTTTTTAGAGGGCCCAACACTGACCATAGTTCAGAGTGAAATTCTGGTTGCCCTTGGAGACACAACTATTATGGAATGTAAAACGACTGGAATCCCACCTCCCCAAGTTAAATGGTTTAAAGGTGCATTTCTTACTTTGTGTTTGGTTTATTTACTTAAGCAGTAGTATTTTAAACGGTGATCTTGAAGTGACTTCATTTTCTCGAAAGCTGATGTAGTATTCAACCAGTGACTGACCTACGAAGTCTTCTGACTAAGATGCAGCACCTGACCTCTAGAGCATAAATTCTTGCTCCTGTTTAAATACAGTGGATAAACATATCCTAACATAAGTAACAAGATAGAGTTGAGCCTCTTGCCTACTTTAATAAGGTTCTTTCTTTGTCAGAAAATGTTTAGACACATTACAAAAATCTCAAAGTATCTTTCTATTTTTGCCTTTGGATGTTTCCTCCAAGTCTTTTGCAAAGTCTAAGAATTTTTTATTTGCTCTTTCTTCCAAATTGCAGAGGTCTCTGCTATAATTTATTAAGTAGTGAAGCAGGCTGTTGGGTATCACAAGCGAAGAAGGTTTTTATAGAGTTAAACCAGAGTCAGAGAATCCCCTGGCTCAAAACTGATCCTTTATTCTCAGAAAAAGCAGTCGACTGCTGCATGTAGTTGTGTAAACCACCTTCCTGACTGTTTTCTGGAATACCAGCAGTCTTGTTTGGTAGGTGTTGCCAACAGATGGCTTATTCAGTCCAGTCTTTCATTGCTGACAGTGGCTGGAGACAAGCGCAAAGCCTGTTGTGATCTGTTTGCAAATAACCTTCCCTCAGAGGAAGCTTCTTCTGAACTCACCTAGTTGATGGTTAGAGCTGGAGTCAACAGGCTTTGGTACTCATCCCAAAGAGTACGTATGGGCCAATTTTGAATGTTACACAATAATATTGTGGCTACTGCTGAGTGTGAGGTAGCGGAGCTGTTCTCCAGGTTCTGCAGAGTTGCTGATCTGGTAAGGAGCTGGCAGGCAAGTGGCTGCCACACTTAATCTCTAATTTGGGAAGGAGAAATACAGCCTTACCCACTGTCCTAGTGCTAATCTCCATCCAAAGCTACTTGGGTTTATATCCCCCTTGTAAAATAAATAAATAAAAAGGGATTTGCAGTAACGAATTTTCCCACTCAGTTGAATGGAAGTCAGAGTGGTTATCTGCTAAGTGAATACAGTCATGTTGTGAAATAATCTCAGACTTGGACGCTGTTTTGTTGGAATAACTTTGGTAAATACCCTGTGATATTTCAGTTACTTTTTTCTGTTTGGACTTAGGTGACTTAGAGTTGAGGGCATCTGCATTTCTCATTATTGATAGTCATCGGGGTCTTTTGAAGATTCAGGAAACACAAGATCTGGATGCTGGTGATTACACTTGTGTGGCTACCAATGATGCAGGGAGAGCCTCTGGAAAGATAACCCTAGATGTTGGCTGTAAGTAGCTTGTAATTTAGATAATAAATACTCTGATTTCAGTATTTCTATATCTGGTTATTGGTGCACTTGTTTATCTGAGCTTTTGTCACAAATAAGCGTATGTCTTCGAATAGTTGTGTATTCCGGGAACACCTTTTTAGTGGTGTTCACTAAGCTAAGTTTCCTTGTCTCATTTGGACTCCAGCTTTTCTTCACTCTTACTTCTTTTGCAAAGCGTATAAGTTATGAGGAGGGAGAGAGAATGAGAGAAAAAAACTGTTCAAACCCCAGCCTAGCGTAGTTCTCAAGAAGAGGATCTATTATACCAACCTAAGTCACCATATAAGGTTATTGTAAATTAGTCCTTCCTCTCCTCTTTCCCCAATTCTTTTGAATTGCCTGTGGCCTGACAAGTCATGTCCTGTTATAAATGCACATCTCTGTCAGGTATATACGCTTTCTGGATAACAAGCAAAGCTCTTTGCAGGAAAGGAGGAGCTTAACAACACTAAAACCTGAGCATGTACTTTCTTCTGAAGGAGGTGGCTGTACCTTCGTGTTTTGGAGGCGATTAGCCCATTTCTGAGCTCCCCATTATGAACATAGAGTATGCAAGGATGCTTTTGCAGCGTGTTGCTGGATTTGGGAATCAGTTGTTAGGAGAGTAAATGGGCATAGTAGGATATAAATTTAGGTTGCCAATAGTGTAAGCAGAATGCTAATGTCATGTTGCTTCCCCGACTTACTTTCTGTGTGCTCCTTTTCTTCCAGCTCCCCCTGTTTTCACTCAGGAACCCAGTGATGAATCCGTGGACATTGGCTCAAACATCACACTGCCTTGCTATGTTCAGGGTTACCCAGAACCAAAGGTTAAGTGGAGGCGGCTGAATGGTGCTTCCCTTTTCTCAAGACCATTTGCAGTTAGTTCCATCAGTCAGCTCAGAACAGGAGCTCTGTCTATTAATAGTAGGTGGACTAAATTTTTTAAGGAAAACATATTGTAAGGAAATATGACATCTGCAGTGCATTTAAGTTGCTATGCTACTTTATAGTATTCAGTTAACTTTGTAAAAGTACTAAATTTTAGCAGAGATTCTGTTTCTGATACTGCCTTCATTGCTGTTGACACGCAGTTTGCTTTTCCCTGAATTTGGAAATTTATTGTGTTTGGTCATTTGACTTCACTCTTATTCATAGAAATGATTATATTTCTGTTAAATATATGTAGCTTATGGTCTCCATTGACACTGAAGAGCAGCAGATTTTTTTTTTTCTTAGAGAAGTGTTAAATTCACTGTTTTAGCCACGTCCTAATTTGGGTAGATAACTGGAAATTCTGCCAGTGTCTCTGTGATTCCAGTTACCTGGACCATTTCAGTCACCCAAACATAAAGTGATGTTATTCTGTTTTCTTAATTAGCTATTTTATTTCCTGCTGAACATAATCAGCATGGGTGAAGTAGTTCCTCTCTACTGTACGTATAGTGCGTTAAATTGTATGTTATGTACTGCTGTGTAGGTGTCTGCACACATACAGACACACATTGCTATATATAGTTTATGATAGTGTATGTATGTGTGGATATATAGTATACTATCATACACTGTATATACATATTAGTATACACTGTGTTAAAGTGTATGCTGTATCTAAAGTGATGAAAAGTACCGTATATACATAATACTTTTTTACTTAAGTTCTCACATAGTCATTGCTTTCCTACTTTTTGACCAATGGAAATGAATAGTCTGACAAATAAATATTTTAAAAGTGAAAGATGTAAGCATAGGGTATACATATATTGCAAACTTTGGGAGATCATTTAAGACACTGTAATCTCATCTTTTTTTCTTCCTCCTCCTTCTTCTTCTTTTTTTTTTCATCCAGATTTGTGGGTCAGTGATGAGGGGACTTATATCTGTGAAGCTGAAAACCAGTTTGGAAAGATTCAGTCACGGCCAGCCACAATCACAGTAACTGGACTGGGTAAGACTGGTTCATGTCAGTGACATCAGTAAAAGCTGCATTTCAATACCTGGAACGTAGCTGGAATACGTGATATTTGCTGGTGTTTGTACAACAAATAGGATGTCTGTGTTTTATATACATACACAGTGGCAAATCTGTATGCTTATATCTGAGGCTACATTTACATGTATGTAGTCTTCTGCACAAACTGAAGCAGAAGATATTTGCATGGAACATTATAATTGAATTTAGTGAATTTTGCACATTTGAACATTGCCTTTTGACTGGCTACAATAATTTGAATTAATTCTGTCTACACTTTATTAAATGGACCTTCCAAAGTGATTTTTCTTTCCTCTGTTTCTTATACCTAAGTAAATTTATTAAGAAATGAAAAATCACCATGATGCTCAATGCTAATGATGAATTTCCTGCCATCTAATTCATCTTAAAAATAAAAAGCAGCAATGAAATAGCTTAGGGCATTGTGTTGATATAATTGGGAAGTGATCCAAGAAGACTGTAAACATCCAGCCTTGACAATAGCTGTGCTATTAAGGAATTGTTTATTATCTCGGTTGGACAATTGGCAATAAAAGGAGGTAATAATGCTATGGAATGTATATGTTTGTGGGAGCATAGGAATTGAGGTCCATCTGCCATCAGAGAAGACATTTGTTATCTTAAAACATGTGGTGGGAATCTGTATGCTAGTAACATTTGATAGACAAGATGTTTTTACCAATTCAAAATTGTTCTTTAATCCCCATTATTTAAAAGCAACTTATGCTATGTGTGTATACAAGGGCTTTCTGTTGGAGCTTTACTGAGCATGCAGAATTTTTGGCCAGGCTGTTGACCTCTATTCTAAAGTTTTAAGTTTTATGTTAAGTTATTTTAAGTTTAAGTTTTATACCCAGAGGAAACCACTACTTATATATCGCCCTCACCAAACCTGCTGTTTTTATTCTTCAGTGTTTTGCCCCAGTAAGGAAAAATAATACATCAACTTGGTGTCCACAGAAACTTAAGTTTTCAGGGAAATACTGTATTGGATCCAGTTTCAGCTGGACGACGTCTGTCTTTTGCTGCAGTTCCTTAGCCTTAGGGTCATTTTATGTGCATTTCCTCGACTTCCTTTTCTCTTCCATGTTACCCCATCCCTTCGTTTTGTTTCTTCTGCCTTCGTCATTGGTGTTTCTGATACCAGAGTGCTCTCAAGTACACTTTAAGTGTGTTGGCACTATCATGCTGTTTGACTGTCACATTTTTCTCTTTCCCTTTTTTCTCTATTTAAATCGTACGGTTTTCACCACAAGAAATGTTTCTTCTGCAATATGTGCATAGCACCTTGCACAAGGAGACCTTTGTCTGACACTGCTGCAAGTAGCGTTAGTGAAAGGACAAATAATAGAAGTTCAGAGTTTATGCTTTGCATGAATATATAAAAATGCCTAATTGTTCATCTAATTCTTTTTTTGTTCAAGTTACACCTCTGATTGGAGTAAGCCCAGCCACAGCCAATGTAATTGAGGGACAGCAGCTCACTCTGCCATGTGTGCTGCTTGCTGGAAACCCCATTCCAGACCGGAGGTGGATTAAAAACAGTATGGTGGTAAGAATATTTTGTTTTCTGTAAGATTCTTTGACAGAGAAAATCTGCAACTGACGTTTTCATCCACGATAGCAACTTGGTAAAGTGTCTCTCTTACCTGATTAATTTACAGAGGTTGATGTGTAAATATACTAATAAATTTTACACTTACAAATAAAGCTGTAGCGCAAGACTGGGCTGGCTCACAGGAAGCAAGGGTCCAAGTGTCCGAGAGAGCTGAGTTACGGCTGACCACCTCAACGCGATGGGAGCTGCTGCCTCCCGGGGAGCAGCCGAGGGGCTGGGTGTGCAGGGCTGCAGCTGCTGCTGAGTTTCTGCAGGGGCTGCCGTTCAGAGTGCGGCCGTTCCCCCCCGCCCGAGAAACGATAGCTGAGTACTGCTCAAAATAGGAAAGGGGAGGTGCGGCATCCTCACCGTCATGCCTTGCTCTCATCACTGCCCATGCCGGGAAATTTCAAGCTCCAAAGCATAGATGAGGAAAGAGGAGGCAGTAGTGGAGGATGTGAAGGTCTAGAAATGAATTAGGAACCAAAGTATTTGTGAATTGTCCTTTTCTCTCTTCCCCTCTCTCTCTCTTTTTTTTTTTTAACTGACAGCAGTTTTATGTATGCTAGTTAGCTTCTGAACGTCAGCTTTCGACTCTGAATACAGGAATGCTAGTGGAGCATCTCCATCAGAATGACAAAAATACTCGGATTTTGAATCCTGGTAACTGAAAACTATTTCTTTTTCCCTACCTTTTAAAATAAAGATATTGTAAAAGTATCAGAAAATTTCTGCAGTTTTCGGCACTTTTTTAATATCCTGAGTTTTACTGTTGCCAATGGGATGAGACCAAATGTCAGCATCCCTCTGCTGTGTACTCCTTTCTTAGTTGTGCGCTGCTCAGCGCTTGAAAGCCTGTATATTTTCTCTTTCCTTCCAGAGCCTGTCATCGCTAGTTGATAACTCCTGCACGAAGGAAGGTTGCACGCACACGCTGTACCTACGTTTGTTGACTGAGTGAAGTTTCATTTCTTTAGTAGTAGGCAAATTATTGGCATAGATCCCTATGAAGTCCTGCTTTGTATCTTGCTTGCAAATTGCTCCCTAAAGCCCCTTCTCCGCACCTGTAATTGAAAGAATTGCTAGCAAAAATTCCTTCACCTGAGCTTCCACATCCTACATTAGATACTGTCTTCTGTCAGTAGAGCTGCAATTCATTTCCTGCTGATTTCTCCTCCAACAGCCACCTGTGAAATCCTGCCTTTACCCTTGTGGCTTCAAGGAGACCCAGCTCAGTTTTTGTTTATGGTCACCAGGCAGAACCCTGGCACTGTCTTCCCTCGAAGTTGCTAGAGTTTTCTGCTCAATTTTGTACCACCGGGAATCCTTGCCCTTTTCTTTAGACTGTGTAGGTGTGATGGACACAGGCTCTGACTTTTGTGAGAAATGCTGCCAGGATGCTTCTCTCAGAGTTGCTAATGCCTCTGTACAGGGGTGCTGGTTTTCTGCCCTTCTAAGCACATGGCAAAAGCTACAGTCCAGTGGAAGTATTGGAGCAAATCCCATTTAGACCATTTAGAGAAGGATGCGACTTTTTTCTGAACGGGGCATGACTGAGACAATTTCTTATTCTGACAATCTGTCTGTAAGGCAAGTGCACATTACTGAGCCTGTTGTATGCTGTGCTGTTCCGGTTGATTGATAAAGATCCCTGTAATTTTTTTATGTTGCTATAGGATATATGATTTTTTTAAAAAGTACTATTCCTTGGTGAGAGTTAGAACTCTTCATGATCTTTCACAATAAAGGACTTTTAAGTGTTGCTGCTGCCAGCACTTAAAACAAAAACATATGCTATCCTATCTGCCAAACCTGTGCGACATCCTCAGAAGGGGAATGTATGCTTCAGAGCTGATTGCTTTTTCCTGACAAATGGGTAATTTAAAAAAAGGTGAAAGAGTAAAGAGAAGTCGCACTGTATCCCAAAGTAAATATGAAACAAGCGTTTTCTTCAGTAAAACGTTACATCACTCTTTTGGCAGCTGGTTCCCAATCCCTACGTTAATGTTCGCAGTGATGGCAGCCTGCACCTTGAAAGAGTTCGGCTGCAGGATGGAGGTGATTATACCTGTATGGCAAGTAACGTTGCTGGAACGAACAACAAAACGACCACCGTTAACGTGTATGGTAAGGAACGCTGTTTTCTTGCTTTGGTGCTGATTTCAAGATGAGAATGCGTTTCTTACTAATTGTAGCTCTGACTAGAGCTTTTTCATTAAAGTTATGCTAATTTCTCAAATATCCTCTTTGTAATGATGTTACTTTGTGTAGTAATGCGGAGAGAATTGGGGTCCAATGCGCAGGAAAGAACTGTGTGGTTGAGACTGGTTTTAGAATAAAAAAACAAGCACCATTTTGTGGTCTTGAAAAATCTTCCTTTTTAAACATCTTTATAGATTGTGCTTTGCAGACTTCATCTCTAACTTTATTAACAATACAGGCGCAAGTGGGAGTTTACTGGAAAGCCATGCCAAGTGCTGTCAGAGGGATTTCATAATTGATAAAAGGAAGCACAACTCATGGGAGTATTGCACTTAAAATAAATTATGAGTCTGGCAAAACTTCTTTTTTTTAACAGTATCCAAAATTACACTGACAGCAAGACAAGTGTTAGTGTTGTGGTAACGCATCTGTATTTCAGCTGCAGATACTTGTATTAACTGTGTGGGGGGTCACAACCACTTCATTGTTTACAGCCTGAAATTTTCTCACATGTCAAATTAATCATGGGAGACTTATTTTAAGCTTCACTGAAGATGCTGGAACATCTTTTTATGTTAAAATAGCTGTTTTTTTTAAATATATGCAAGTACTCAGTGTCTGATAAGGTCTTCCACGTGAACAGCAGTTTTGGAATTTTTCAGAACTTAAGGACAGAAATCAACATATATGTATATATGTATATATTTAAAATCTCTCTCTTAGATGTCGGATATACAGGTTGTTATACTGAGCTTTTTCTCTCTGTTGTTAATTCAAAACCAGTTCAGGTAGGCAGTGGAACTGGAGTTCTCGTTATCTTGTTTGTGATTTTGTGAAGTGATTTGGTGATTTTAATCAAGTTCCTCCGTCAGCAAGTCCAGTCCCTGCAGAAACCATCAGTGCAGTTGCCACAATTTTCTGACATTTGTGACAAGAACTAAAGGAGCTTGGAGAGTGATCAGCTCTCTCACTCTTCTAGCAGTCTGTTCAAAATACTGTCCATTGATTGAAATGGATTCAGCACCAAAAATGCTGAACCCATTCTTATGAAACGTGCTGTCTAGGATGGACGTATAGAGTATTCTTTCAGGAAACCTGGCCTAAAATGTCAGCAGAGGATACTGTTACAAACACTTTCTGAAATGACCCCAGTCAGCTAGGTGAAATACCTACGGTTAGTTTAAAACTACATGTACCTAATCCAGTGATTCCCCCATGGCTGACGTGTTTTGTTACGAACAAGCATCTAGTTGTAATGAAAGACTGGATAGTGGAGGAGAAAGTGATCGGTCAATGTCAATTTTGGGGTTCGGAGAACAGACAGAAAATTCCCTGTCCTTGCTGTCTGTATGAAGTAGTAGCTGAATATGCAGACTTTATTGTAGGAGATGTGCCATGGTTTGAAATCTGCCTTTTGCCTGTGTTTAATATATATATTTATTTTTAGTTCTGCCTGTTATTCAGCATGGACAGCAGATATTCAGTACCATTGAAGGAATCCCAGTAACGCTGCCTTGCAAAGCAAGTGGAGTTCCTAAGCCGTCTATTGCCTGGTCCAAGGTAACTTCTCATCTTCGAGCTGTTCATGATGAAAGCTAAATTGAGCACATCATTTAGCTATAATAAAAGCTATATGCAAGAAAAGCAGCCAAAAACCTTTGTGGTGAGGGACCTGGAAGTCTCTATTTATTTGCATCTGCTTTTGTTTCTTAGAGCGATCCTTTCTGGCCATGCTCCAGGTACAGATCAAAGTCCTGTTCTTTGGAGAGGCTTTGCTGGTTATCTCTGTATCTTTCTATTCAGAAATTGTTAATATTCTTGTTGTGAGTTGATAATTTGAGATCTGGAACTTGCTGCAGATTGAAAGCTCAGTTTTGTTTTGGAGGTTTATTTTAAGATGACTTTTTTTTCTCTGAGAAAAGCATGTGTGAGAATGGCATTGTGGAGTTGACCATTTGTGACTTTTCCTCATGTCCCTGACAAGAGATCCGCTTATGAGGAGGGAAGAGCATTAGGTAATGAATGGTTCCAGGGCTGCAGTTTGAAACCTTTTTTTGAAAAATTGGGTTGAGGTCTAAGAATCAGACTGAGATTATTTTTTTGTTTTGTTTCTTTCCCCCTACTTGAACAACATAATGTCTGGTGATAACAGGTATTTGAGGTATGTTATAGCTTGCAGGACCTTGCTGTGAACGCGGTGTTGCCTCAGAAGTTGCCCAGATGTAACTGATTGTGAACAGTTTTGTTTAAAAGCAGGGAGAGAACCCAGTAATTGGGTTGGTTTGGCAATGAGTAAAACAGGAGAAATGAGATGCAGTGAAAGGTTATCTTTCTCCTTAATTATCAAATACAACTTCCTGTCCACACGGGGAAGAATCTGCTGACTGAGAAACGTTTTATACAAAGTCTGTTTGTACAGCAAAAATGCACTTCAAAATTAATTCACTTGAAATCTTGATTTTTTTTGAGAATTACGGTCTGGAAAATGTAAAAGGTTTTCTGCATAAGAATCCCTGTACTTCTGCTCTTGTTACTGCTAGAAAGTGAGCTCAGAAGAGTGATGAGTTTGCTGACGTTAGTTAATTTATATGGGCAGAATTTTGGCGCCAAGCTTCTTAGTTAATTCAAAATATTTTTTCCATCGCAGCTATAAACAACAGAAGCAGTACTGTAATGTAAGTTAGGATATTGCTCAGTTTCGTCAGACTGCCTGCAAATTGTTTGGTCTACAAAACCGCATTAAAGAGCGTAAAGCATACTGCACAGTGAAAAATCTGACCCAGTGTTATGTTAAAAATACAACTGTTTTCATATGAAAGGGCCGCAACAATGGGTTAAACTAGGGGAGCTACTCCAGGGACTGACAATTTTTATATTCCTTTAACAGTGTTTTTGTTTTCATTAGATTTTATTTTATCTCCGTAAGCTTTGACTTTCTTTGAATTAAATGCCTGTAATTTATTTTATTTCAGAAAATCCATGCATTGTGGGGTTTGTTTCTTTTTTTTTTCTTTCTTTCTTTTTATTTTATTTTTTTTTTGTTTCCACAGAAAGGAGAACAAATTCTTCCCAGCAACATGAAATTTTCTGCAGGGTCTGATGGAAGTCTCTATGTAGTTTCACCAGGGGGTGAAGAGACTGGGGAGTATGTGTGCACGGCAACAAATGCTGCTGGTTATGCTACACGGAAGGTCCAGCTAACTGTCTATGGTATATACAAGTTAAAACCAAATCTAGTGTCATTGTTCCCCCTTCTGCCAATTGAGCTCTAATTTAGGCTGCAGAACCTGCTCAGGTGAATGTTCTGGAGTATGATATCTGCAGTGCAAACAGGCTTTAAGCTAATCTCTACTTAGTGCTTTTGATTTTGGATCCAGTGATCTGCTACATACTAGGCAGTTTTACTAATGGCTGAGATTAAAAGTCCTATCCTTCAGCCATTATGATTCTCTTAAAACCTCCTGGTACCTGTCACCATGTGTTCTTGGACTAGGGAATTTGGGCATATCATAATTTTATCTTGTATGGCAGTGGACAGGAAGCACCTGTACAGAAACAGAAGTTCCTGCTGATGGAAGAGAAGAATGAAGATTCATTAGTCCCGTCCTTCACAAGTCTTCCTACCATCTCCCAGTATTATCAAAAATTTGGTTTAGATGAAGGTTTGGGCTTGCTGCGCAAGGCTCTTTGGCTTGTAGGTATTGGCACTGTAGTGTAACATAGTTCAGGTATTGGTCGCAAACGACCTGTGTAGTACAGAGCTCAGCATACATGAACAGCGGGTGTAGACTACTTATCCAGCTTCTCGGGCAGAAAGTGCAGCCTTGCTGATGTTTGTACTGTTGCATCAGCCAGTGCCTGAGCTAGGAACTTGGGTTAATCTGCATTACGGTGATTCACAACTGCAAGTTTAATGCAGACATGTCATTAAAAAATAAGACTGTAATGTTATATACCTGATATAAAAAATAGATGTTTAATCTGAAGTAAAATTGTATGGTGTTACATTTGTACAAATATATATATATTCATTGCAGTTTCTTAACATGTTCCATGTTATAGTGAAACCTAGAGTATCCAGGCCTGGAGACCAGCAAGGAAATGACTATGATAAACCCATAGAGATCTCAGTAATTGCAGGGGAAGATGTCACACTTCCATGTGAAGTAAAGAGCTTGCCACCCCCCATAATTACCTGGGCCAAAGAAATGCAGCTCATATCTCCATTCTCTCCGAGGTAACAACATTTGATGAAAACAAAAGAAAATGAAATTGCTTCTAAGCTTTCAAGGTTTTGGAAGGGCATACAATTTTTAATTGCCTCTTGTTCAGTCAGAAGGTATTAAGTTGTCCTTGCTTTTCTTTCCTAAGGACCCTGTTTCACTAGGTCTTGAAATTCTTTTCCCAAACTGAGCACGTGTCCCTTTCTGAAAGATACTAAAGCTGTGTGTCATGGTACAGACTCCATTCCAGTAAGTGTTTATAAGCAAAGACAAAACTTCAAAATTCACTCTGAGTTAGCAACCTCAGGAGGCCAAGGTCAAAGAAGGTCCCATTATATTTATACTGTGGTGGTGCCCTGAGACCCACATAATCTGTGTCTGATTTTAAATCTTTAAAAATGTATTTTTCTTTTCTTAAGCACTTCATATTTATGCTCAGGGGAGCATTGTCTGTTTTTCATATGAGGTATGGTCCGCCAGTAGAATACAGATGATGATAAATGTTTGGGAGTGCTTACAAGGGCTCCTATCTTGCTGTGTTTTGGATCCAGAAACTCTCCAGTTGCTCATGAAAATAAGAAAACATAGTTAAATGCTTATAAAAATGTTGAGCTGACAGCTCTGGAGACTGAAGAGTTGGGAACAGACTTGTCTGGTCTACAGGGTGGACCATGATATTTGGTTCCTTCCTTACTATTTTGGTGTGGAACAAAATAAGGGAGGCAAAAACTAGGTGGTTCTTTTCCCCATGTCCCCAGCTGAAGTGTCAGGCACCATCACAGGGGCTGCTAATGCTTTCTAGTCTTCAAGATACCTAAGAAGAGATAAAGGCTATGGCTCTATTCCTAAACCAGGGAACAGCAAGTCTGGCCAAATGCACACACTAGAGATTGCTGTGCCAGTTGTCTAGTGTGTCTCAGCGATTCCAGTGCAATGGTGAGGAATCATACAGACCTCAAAGTGAGCCTGTCGCCTTTGTGGAAAAGTTGATCTTCAGATCCACCTATTCCTGTGGGTCTGCAACAGCGTTAGCAAGTAATATCTGGGTGTGCCAGCATTTTTTGTGATGAAGGGTCTTGTGTGCAGAAAGTTAATTTGTTGGCAGTATTTTGTGTGGATTTTTCTGCTGTGTTCTGTGACCACATCTCATGCACTAACGAATCTGCATTCTTGATCCATTACTTGTCCTTATTTTACCTCATGAGACATAGATAAATTAGGCTACTTGCTCATGGCTGTTGTGGAGGGGTCCAAGTTGTCCAGTGAAGAAGTCCAATTCAGCCCATTCCAAGATTGTTTACAGATGTCAGCAAAAGTTAAAGAATTAGTCCAAACCAAATTGTTTGAAACCACCCAAAGACAATGTTAGAAGTGTGACCAGTAAACAAAAGATGAGTGAAATCAGAAATGAAGGACTTTTATCAGGAAGTAAATCTAATAAGTGGACAACATAATGAGAGGCAAGCTCCTCCAGCCATCATGTCTTTCGGGGATACTTTAAAAAAGAAAAAAAGAGAGATGGGCAGCAGAGGAGGAATCATGATACCACACAGATATGGGGGGCTTAGAAGAAATGAACTTCTCTTTCTTGCCATTCATTTCTCCAGGCTGTTGCAATCCCCAGATTCACCATTTATACCAAATAAGCTGACATCGTCCTGATTAGAGAGTGCCAGAGAAAGGAAGACAGGTGATATCACCAATTCCCACCAACTTTGTCTAAGCTGAATATAACCTTGAGTGCAAGACTTGAGTTTCTAGTTGTCAAACCAATTCATAGATGTCCATACCTTATTTTTTTTCTTCCCTGTCTCTATTTCTTTTGTCTTCTGTTTAAGAAGAGTTTGGCTTAGCTGGCCAAGACTGTATCTTTGAATGCTGCAAGCCTGTGACCAGAACTGTAATAAAAATCAATGCTATACAGTTAACTACTTAGCGGTGAACAGTGACAAATTCTGTTAACACCAGAGCTGGTGGTTTTGAATCAGAATAGCCTTCAGAAAAGCCCTTCTTCCTTCTTAACTATCATAACATCTTTTTTTTTGTCGGGATGAAATAGAATCAAAAACTTTACAGCAACTTTCTGACACTGATGACCTGGGCTGAGCTTATATTTGTGACTGGAGGTTAAAGGGCTCCATATCTATTTGATTTTTTTTTTTCCCTTGCTCATCTCTAGAAGTAAGATAGGTTTTAATATGTCCTATAAGTAGCTAGAACCAAATTGTGTTATGTAGATCTTATATTTTCAATATTTGCTCAGTGTTCTGAATGTAGAGGTTCAGGAAAGAGTTACAAAAAATGAATAAGTGTAAGTCATAGTTTAATAATAAAGCACAATGCAATGTCTCATGTAGAACAGTGTTATTTTAGTTCACAGCAATGGTTAGTAATATGTAAGTAGAGATCATTCTGCTTTCAGTAAATATTTATACAGTGTATCTGCTGCTTATTTTTCCAGACACACTTTCCTACCCTCGGGGTCAATGAAGATCAGTGAGACACAAGTTTCAGACAGCGGAATGTATATCTGCGTAGCCACAAATATTGCTGGGAATGTGACTCAGTCAGTGAAGCTAAATGTACATGGTAAGTTTTAACTAGGATAATCATTTGCAAGGCTCCACTTGGAATTTAGCATCTTTTCATGCAGAACATATTTTCTTAAGTACATTTCAATGCTATTGACCCATATTCTTTCAGGTCATATTATCTTCATATGCAAATTGTTGTTACTGCTTATCTGAAAAGGAAATACTGCATGCATGTATATGTGTGTGAGTGTGTGTGTGGTGTAGCTATCTCTCTATCTTCCTTTAATGTTGCTTAGAATCATGAAGGAAATACAGCACTACATGGTATTTGATTCTCCCTAAGTCAGCCACAGGAGTTTAGAATCGTTCTAATGCCTTTGGGAGTTCTCTGTATAAGAAGTTTCTCGTTAGTAAGTCTTCCACCAAATGCTGAGATTAGCGAAGTTAGCTAAGGCTTATAGATGTTAAGTTCCCACCGATCTGATGAGAATTAGATATCCAAACTCTATTGATAAGGAGTGTCCCAGGTTTTCTTGTACACCACAAGTGGTGGTAGTGAAACCAGTGCGCAACATTATTGCCTGTGGATGGGCACTTGCTCCTGTGTTTGTCCTGAGCTGTATGCCTATAGATTCTGCTCTACCCACCTATGCAAACCAATACTTTAACCCATCTTCTTACTGCCCTTTCTCTGCTCAGACCAGCACCCTGTCCTTGTGCCCAGCCTTCCTCCCTCTCGGTGAAGGTGTCTAATCTTGGTTGCTCAAGCTAGGACCCATGTCCACTTGGCTCACCTTTTACCATGGATGAGCACACTCTCACCCCCTTGTCTCCTTCCTGCTCTCCCTACACTGAGGCCCCAACCACGGTCTCCTCAGTTCAATGTCACATATCATTAACTCCATGCTCTCCTGTTTATTCCTCCTCACCTTTTTTCCATGTCAGACAGAAGCGCAGGCCCTGGCATATGTACTTCCTGCTAGTGCTGTGGCACAGAGGAGAGCAGGTGCAGGAGCCACGGCTTGGTACAGCCCAGACGAGGCTGATCAGTGGTAGCTGCACATGGAGATGGTTCTCCTGTGGCTCATGTGGAGTTTTGGGGAAGCCAATGCCCATTGCCAGCATATGGCTTTGAAGTGGATCACATACCATGAACGTACCAGATTGGAACTCCTGCCCCAAGCAGCTCCAAAAACTTCAGACTACGCTAATTCGATTACAATGGCTGTAACAGACTGCTGTCTAGCTGTGTGCATAGAGAGATCCAGTATCAGCGCACATCTTTGTTTATCTATACTTGTACATTAGCAGAGAGTCTGGAAAAATGGCACTTGTTATTGTTTCAGACATTCTTTATAAGTCTTTTTATTGTCAGTGATCCCTAGAAATAAAAACATTGTGGCAAAAGAGTTATGTCAGATTTATATTTTTCTTTGGGACCAGCAGAATCTCTTCTAGTCATACTTTATCTCCTTGTCTGAACTTGTGTTTGGAAGCATGCAAAGATGAGGGATTAGGGGGAAGGAAATTAAAATGTCAAAGGGAAAATGTAGTTAACTTTATCATAAAAGCTTTTGAATTGTTTATGTTGTGAACAGCCTGTATCCATAGCTGTTTGGATATGCTCAGTGCAATAAGAGTATGCTGCTTCTAGGGAAGTAATGCAGTAGAATTTGAAACTTAGCCTATCCAAGTTAAGCAATAGGGTATTGTACTTCCAGTCTGTAGGGAACGTGCACTTTTGCTTCCTTAGTCACTTGAAGGGAATTCAGTTTCACTGAATAAGGAAGGACGTTTCCTAAAATAACAAAAACTGACAAGTATTTTCCCAAGAGTGATCTTGCACATCGTTTTCTTTGCGTTACTGTGGACTTTCTTGTCTTAGTTCCTCCAAAGATACGGCGTGGGCCTCGAGTTATGAAAGTACACGTTGGCCACAGAGTTGACATACCCTGCAGTGCCCAGGGGATCCCTCCTCCAGCGATCACCTGGTTCAAAGGCAGAAGTACCGTGCTAATGGATGGTGGCCAGTTTATCCACAGCCCCGATGGAGCACTAAGCATCAGCAAAGTCCAGCTTTCCGATGCTGGAGTCTACAAGTGCGTCGCTAGTAATGTAGCGGGCAGCGACACATCAGAGATAACAATGCAAGTTCAAGGTATTTCAACTAGGCTGGTAATCTTGCCTCCTACCATGACCAAGTATAATTTCATGCCAGTGCTGTCTGCTGTGTGTTTTGGAGGACCATATTGTTTGCTGTTGTAACTGTTACGTGGTACAAAATCCAAATCTGTGTATGCTTTAGATGCTATATTCTGATGTTAATTAAGGAAAATTGAAATAGGCAAAGAGGCTTCGGAGGGTTTGCAGAAATAAGAAAAGGAAACCCAAAATATAATGTATTTTTAAACAATCTTTAAAGATGCTTGTAATTACCCAGTGCTTTTGCACTGAGTAATTAAAATGAAAAATATTGTCTCCCTGTGTTCAGATGTCAAAAGCTTTCAAATAGTCTGTCTCTGAATGTCAGAGCCTGATATCACTTTAAGTGGAAATGGAATTTTGTATGAGCTGAAAGAAGAGCTCAGTCAGTTAATATTCTCTTAAAATAGTAACTGGGCAACAGTGATCAATGTGCCCCTTTAAGTATAAAGTATGACTACTGACTTGCTCAGCTGACTGACATCAATGTAACATGACTGACTTCATTGGGAATTATTTCTTTTTTTGTGATAGTCTAAAGCCAATATTCTGATCCCTTTGGATTAGAGGTGCTGAGACGCACCCATTATAAACAACAAAGAACCTCCGCTAACTTCACTTAGTTATAAATAATATTCTTCCTATAGTCCCAGTCAGCACACAAGTTTAAAATGAGATGCAAGAATGAAGGATGGAAGAAGTACTAAGACGTGGTATAAGAAAAAACAGTTTAGTATTTTTCAGATTTTGCAGAAATACTGTGTCTGCCTTCAAAATAAATATAGCAGCTTTTAGAGAGAACCAATCTGAGTCAAATTTTGAAAGTCTCTTTGTACTGCTTACTTCCTAAATGGAAATCAAGAGACTACTTGTATAGCGCATTTCATCAATGTGTGATTATTGGAATGTGACCTGTATGAATGAGAGAGACTAGTAAGATAGGAATTGCTAGATCATATTTTCATATTTAGGAGCAGAGGGCAAGACGCTTTTCTTGATCTTTCTTTCAGAACCTCCTACTATAGATGATCTCGACCCTCCGTACAATAGTCCATTTCAAGAAAGAGTGGCAAATCAACGTGTTGCGTTCCCTTGTCCAGCAAAAGGTGTGCAACGTTATTACTGCTTTCAGTGACAAATGTATATATATATATATTTTTGACAGTTGATAATTGTTAAGTTTATTTGTACTGCCTGTCATTGTAAAAATGTACAGTGTGCAGTTTTTTCCAAGCGTACTTTTATGCTAAAAATTAAAATTAACAGTGATTTAAATAACCACCGTATGTGGAAGTTCTGTAAAAAGTCATTGCTAGCCACTGAGGGCATTAAAATGTTTAGGACTAAGGTTCTTAATGTTGGTGTCATGATATAACAGTAGGGGCTTCCTGTAAATTTGAAGGCCCATTGTGCCTCCGTGTGGATTGTCCTTACCAGTAAGAGTTGCAGCAAGTAGTGGGAGTTATTTGAATCCTCCTTATTCTGAGCTAAGCAAAGAATTTCTTGAAGTTTCGCATTTTTCTTGTTAGGTATTCCAAAGCCTGTCATCAAATGGCTACGTAATGGAAGAGAGCTGACAGGCAGTGAACCGGGGATTTCAATTCTGGAGGATGGGACACTGCTCATCATAGCTTCCGTTACGCCTTCTGATAATGGAGAGTATGTCTGTATGGCAGTCAATGAAGCTGGAAGCACAGAAAGAAAATATAACCTGAAAGTTCATGGTAAATAATAAATAGAACTAATGGGGAACTGTTCTCAGAAGAGCGTCTTCTCTTTTATTGTTGGAAATTGCATGCCCCAAGTCTGCCCATGAGCAGTTGCATTAAGAAAACTAATTTGAGTACTTGCAGTTCTGTTGTTCTCTATATAACTTCTATTATTTCTGTTCACAGTAGCTTTATATGCAAACCATCTTTGTTTTGCTCAAATAATTGGGAGAGTCTTATTTACAAAGAGCTGTAGTTATACTTGATG
The DNA here is from genome assembly GCF_036417845.1 of Apteryx mantelli. NCBI lineage: Eukaryota > Metazoa > Chordata > Aves > Apterygiformes > Apterygidae > Apteryx > Apteryx mantelli. The sequence goes on along the minus strand of NC_089985.1, from coordinate 8,296,561 downwards.
ACTTTGACTCAAATAGCAATGAAGGCTTTTGCACTGTAGAAGTTAAAGACTGGGTGATAGATTCACATTTCAGATATAAATATGAGAGAAGTTATTGCTCACAGACTGGAACACAGAGTAGGAGAATACTTGCTCCTGATACTCTTCTTCCCTATCCCTAATTGCAAAATAGAAAATCTACAGCTGGCCGTGAGATATGTTTTGGAACAGTACATTTTGCTTCCAACAGTGTGCTTTTACTCTAGCCTTGTTCACTTCCCGTGATAGTTCAGATACCCAAGCAGTATTATATCTTTATCTTTTTTCCAAGAAAAGCAGGAATTCTATCATGTGCCTGCAGGGCTTGTCAGTGGGGTTTGAACTTTCTCATCCACCACATAAGCCCATTTTCCATGCACACATAGTGGGAGGAATAATAGGCATATCTTCTTGGAGAAATGAAGAAATGACTCTCTGGAATCTAATTCCTTTATATAATAAGCAGATAACATGGGATTATAAATTACTCTTTTAAAATATTGATGATGATTGTGTTTTAAGTAGTTTTCTCTATGAGTTTGTTATTGGGCAATAGAAGAGTCTGTTCTTCAAGAATAAGAAAGGGAAGGTATGTCCAGAGTGAAGAAGAAACATCAGGGAGTAGATGAAATGGGTCAGGGAAATTTAGATGACAGAGGTCCTTCGTTGGGGGGGAAGGAAGAAGTGGGAAGTCACTGGGATAGAGGACATCATAGATTACTTCGAACTTTCTTGCAGTTCCCCCTGAAATTAGAGATCAAGAAACAGTGACAAATACATCTGTAGTTGTTCAGCATCCTGTAAGTCTCTTGTGTGAAGTATCTGGTAACCCTTTCCCAATAATCTCCTGGTATAAAGAGGATATCCAGGTATGTACAATTAACCAGCTGAAGTAATATAATCATCATCAATTCCAGCATTTTTTATTAACTATTATGTATTAACTTCTCTTTTGAGTGCTTGGCATGAGAGCTCATTTAAAGAGCTCATATACATGTCTTAATGTATATTTAAACTGCACTAAGAACACCCACACAGAAAGCTAGCTAAATATGGCTAATCCATTAAGACAGCTGCTGAGTAGGTCAGAAATAAACTCTTCTTTCAAGATTCTTCCAGGAATTAACCTTAACAATCTCGCAGTATTGTAGATGCCAGAATACTTGCAAAGGGGGCAAATAATAGTGTCGTCTTTGTTATATAGATAGAGAAACAAGAACTCATGGAGGCTGAGTTTCTTAGGATTATTCTTGGTTCCTATGCTTCTACTTGTAGCTGATAACTGATACTTTAAGATGAGGAGAGACATCTTTATTCACCAAATTGACTGGCTGTTGCTGATGGACAAATAATTTATAGTTTTACCACCCTGTATTGTATGCTAAGCTACAAGCCATAGTGGATATCTTGCAGAAGTTTTTGAGGAAATTAGTGCTGTGATTGAAAAGGAAAATGGATTACCCTTAGAATAAAACTACCATTTTCTTAAAAAAAATCCATCTGTGATATTTGGCTGATATAACTTGGATCACATAAGACTAATCTCTTGGATTCTTTTAAGGTTGTGGAAAGTAGTACTCTCCAGATTTTGCACAATGGGAAGATACTGAAGCTCCTTAAAGCTGCTACTGATGATGCTGGACAATATTCATGCAAAGCCATAAATGTAGCAGGAAGTTCTGAGAAACTGTTTAACGTAGATGTACTAGGTTAGTACTGGGGGGGGGGGGGAAGAGTTGTTTGTTTGTTTTTTAAGATGGTGATCTGAAAAATAATTGAAATTTAAGACACCATTATGTTTCAACTTATTATAAATAGATTCTTCCTTACGCTGCCTGTTGAACGTTGATTGTTGTAGCACTCTTCATGGCGGCTCTTAAATACTTAACATTTGCTATTCTGATAATAACAGAGACAAAATGCTGTTTTTCATTTCATTTGGGTCTTTGATACTTTGTTTTGTATTTTGAGAGTACAGTACTAACATAGATGGGAAGCTAGAAGGAATCTTCTTCTGCACTAGTTCACCAGCCCAAGTGTGAAAGTGCTTGTCACAGTAGAAATGATGTTTTGTACTAGCAGGACTTCATAGTGAAAACTGAAGTTGCTCCGCTATTACTTTTCTTCCTGTTTCATAGCATATCTTTCCTCTTTAAATTTCAATTCTTCCTGTAACATTTGTCTTTTTAAAGTCCCACCAAGTATAATAGGTGCTGCTACCCCCAGTGAAGTTGCAGTCATCCTCAGCCAGGAAATTAGTCTGGAGTGCAGAGCCAAAGGCTTCCCCTTTCCTGACATTCACTGGTTCAAAGATGGCAAGTAAGTATTTTGTTGCTTGTGGTCTGTGTCTAGGTTATTCCTCCTTTAGAGCAGAGAAGAAACAGATGCGTTGTTTTAGCAAGCTCTTCTTGCAACCACTCTCAATGTTAAGTTATTGTCGTCAGACAAAATTTGTGGTAGTGTCACGTGGTAGAGTCCTTCGGTCAAAAATTAGCATCCTGCTTTTCTCTGTGAGCTGTCATGTTACCCTGGCACTTGCAGAGCAGATTTACAATATTTGAAACCAGACAGTGTTTGAACCAAGACAAACACATAACCATTTTTTTGAGTTCTTTCCATCTAGATTATTTTATATTTATTATTAGTTAAAATACAGTTGCTTTGCTGACATGATTTTTTTCACTGGTAGACAGTACCCATATCAAATATTTTTCTAGTTAGTGCCTTGTACAGTTCTTTATATATACACTAAAGGTTTTAAAACATTTTTAGCATGCATGTTTCAATTCTTCATCTCGTCTTCCAGGAAAGCATACAAAGAAAAGAATTTTGGCAGCTTAAATATTAGCCTGAGAAACAAAATGGGCTGTAAATACTTTAAAAATAGCATTGGGGTTTAATAATGCAGTTTAGTATAGATATTGGCTAGGACACCCAGATATCCTGATGTGACAATTGCTTATTCTTTGGTGTTGAGACTTTGACGTTCTTATCTAGTAAATGCAGACATTTTGTTATCAGCAAAGAACTGTCATGACCTCGTAATTAGAAAAGGGAACTGACAGCAAGGGTAGGACTATGGCTCTGCCACTGGCATCCTGGGTGACCTGAGTCAAATAACTTTGTCTTTTGGTTTCTTCTGGAAGTGGGGAATAATGGATTCTAACAGCTTGTCACCTTAGTGTGGTTCTTCCAATGAACAGTGTTGTTCTAGTGCTAAACGGTACTCTTTAGTACAATTACTGACATTTAAATACCCTTTGTTGTTATTGTCAGGTTAAATCAATGTTGAAAGGAGGGGGTCAGAGTTCTGTGAAGTGAAATAATCTCTGTTGCAGGCCCTTGTTCTTGGGCGATCCCAATGTTGAGCTTCTGGACAAAGGTCAAGTTCTGCACATAAAGAGCGCTCGCAGGGTTGACAAAGGTCGCTATCAGTGCAGTGCCACCAACAGTGCTGGCAAGCAAGTTAAGGAGGTCAAGCTGGTCATCCATGGTAAGTTTATAGAGTGCCTGATCCTGGAATATCTTCTTGTTTTGCCCATTAAAATAGGCTTATTCTTTGAAGAGAGGTGCTCAGATGAATATAAATTAAGACTGATCTTGCAAAATTTGTGTGTAGACCTAACTTGATCTGTCAATGTGGTGATATTTTGAGCATCTGTGTGTATCGCATAAAGCATGGATGTAGTCTGAATCTTTGCAAGCTTGGCATTTAAGTGGCTTTTGTGTGTTTTTTTTTTGTTGGTTTCTAATTGCTGAAAGCCAAAAAAGCTTCAAAGGCCTTCTCAGATTTTGTTATTAATTGGTTTCAAGTGAATTATTTTATTATCAAGTTGGCTTCATTCTGTTGATCTGTTTTAGAGAGGGGAAAATGAGTTAGAAGAGTTTTATTTTAATACAGTCATGATCTTATTTTCCTTTAACCTAGTGTTAGGAGTAAGTTCAGCCAGGAGCAAGTTAAAGTTAGTAGACTTAAACCAGTGCAAAACCAATCAAAATCAGACCCAAATAATCTTTGAAAAAAGAATGTTCCAAATGATCTGAAGGTACTGTGGTGTGTCTGCTTGCTTAAATTGGTGTAAATCAAGGACATGTACAGCAAAAGAAGCAACATGAGAATGGGTGACTACGTTAACGTTATTATTTTTGGCAAAGTCTACAGCACACTAAGTTTACTTTTTATGTTTTTACAAGCAACAGAGTCTTACCACTGACATGTTGAGCACAGACAACTCCTGTGGTTAGCATATATAAGTTTAAGGTAAATGAAGAGCTTAGAAAAGAGTTTAAAAAGGAGGGGGAAGATTCATGGAAGAAGGAAGGAGCTTTTGCAGGGGGACTTTTAAAGGAGAGAAGAGCTTTGCAATTTGGAAGACAAAGAGTGTGTGAAGGCCCAGTCAAATGCGAAAACTATGAGCACATGGCGCTAGCAGAAGTAATGGGGAAACAAGAGCAGAAATCTGTAGGTGGGATAAGACTATTGGGCCAAGAGCATGAACTGTGGGAATTTGAATCCATGAGCACTCAAGCTGATGAAGCCTCATTTCACGTGGATTTGCTCCTGAAGGTTCTTTGCCTTTGGATCTGATAGCTGTGGATTTGTGCCACATAGTACCCCTCATCTGGGACATTCCTGAAGCATGGAGCAACCGCATGCACCTAAATATGCCCCTACACCAGTCACAATGGAGTCTCTTTCCATAGCGAGCAAAGAACATGCTGTGAAGTATCTCAGGTGATCAGAGTTGGGGGGAGATTAGAGGAATGAAAAAAGCACAAAGGAAATTCCAGAAATATTGAGTAGACCATACCAGACTCTTGAGAAGGGAGAGATGAACTGGCGATAGTGGAATGGGATATCTCATTACTTTTAAATGGCTTAATCCTAGCCAGGCAAACAGAAGCCCAGAGAATGAGTGAGGAACATGGATGCTAACTCTCACTTGTTCTTACTTGGTTTTGCTCTTTAGTCCTACTTTTGGCTTTCATCTTTTCCCAGAACAGCATGTTAAAACCATTCCCCATCTCTGTGGATGAAAGCATTTGTTGACAGAGACATGCATTTGCATTTAAACTGGGGAAATTTCAGCATATTTTATACATTTGCATGTTTTTACACACAAATTATTTAATTAGGAAAATAGTTCAGCATGTTTTGGTAATCTGCAAGACCCATCTCATAGGTGTAGATGTGACACTGACGCTTTGCTCTCTATTTCTGTGTTGACATTTTCAATGAACAGTTTGTGGAAGTCAGTGGAAGGCTAGAATATACTGTGCATGTTTGGCAGCAGAGGAGTTAATGCATCTGCCAGATGTGTCTGGTACTTTCAGCGGCTGTAAGTTTAGTTGTTGCCAATTGCACTGTGTTTTTATTACTTCTACAGAGATTTACGAACTCTTTATATTGGCTGATTTACACGAAAGCTTGTTTGCTAGCAAAAAAAATCTGAGTACTGCTGCCTAGCAAGTAAGGGAAATGACTGTGGGCCAAAGTTTCAAAAATAGGAGTATAAAGCTAGACTGCTAAGCTTGTATTTAGTCTCAAAGTAAGTGACTTCATCTTCAGAAGTTTTGAGTATCCAGCAGTTCCCAATCCAGTCAAGAGGCTCTTGGATGCATTTGATATTTTAAATAGCAGGTTCCTGTTCCTAGTTTCCTGGTGCAGCTCCTAGGGGGTATAGGGACTGCTCCTTCTTTACCCAGCAGATACAGGGAAGAAGCAGAGACATACCCAAATGTGCTCCAGGAAGCATTGGAGGCCTAGCTGGCCTAACACATTGTAACCCTAGAAGGTAAAATGTTTCCAGGTATCTCTAGTGGGGCAGCACTGATTTGCAGTGCCTTCCGGTGGCAGTTATTCCTTAGATTCCTTTTATGTTGTGTTCTCGTGATGCTTTCGTCTCTCAGTATGCCCTAGAGAATTGTACAGGCACCGTATAATAAACAAAATAAAACAAAAACCAAGAAAGATTTGGAGGTCTGATCAAGCTAAAATCTTCTGTTCTTACAACGTTCTAATGTTTAACCCATTTAAAGCTGTGCAGACTTGTATACTAAGGCTTTAATGCTTTTGTTTTGTCTTTTGAAATAGTCCCTCCTAGCATTAAAGGAGGAAATATTACCACAGAGGTATCAGCTCTTCTTAACAATCTTATAAATCTGGAATGTGAAGCCAAGGGAATCCCAGTTCCTACCGTTACGTGGTACAAAGATGGACACCCAATTATTTCCAGTCCCCACGTTCTGTATGTGGACAGAGGGCAATTCCTGCAGATACCTCGGGCTCAAGTTTCCGATTCTGCAAAGTACACTTGCCGTGTCACCAATGTTGCGGGAGCTGCTGAAAAAATATATGAAGTGGATGTCTACGGTAAGTGAGAGTTTATTGAGCTTGATTATTTGCCATCTTACAAGAAGTGTTTACTGAAGACTCTTCTGCCTTGGTGATATAATCAGGCTTTGCAGGCCTGTTGAGGGCTGAACAACAGTCCATGACTGCCTTTAAAAACCGGCCTGCATTAGTAAACGGTGTAGAAAGAGCTTCACAGCCTGTGCTTTATTTTTGAGGCAGCTCTTAAAAAGCTCATGCCTTCTTGATGTCATGTTTTAGTGAAGTATAAAACTATTTCTCCTCCAAAAAACTATTTTCTCCTCTTCTATCGCTTCTCTTTCTCACACATGCACATGCTAAGCGACGTTTACCTGAATTAACCCCTGTGGGTGGGGTCTCGAGTGTTGTGTTTTAACACTTTCAGATTTAGTTTTCCCATCTCAAAACCCTGCAGATTCTCTGTTTTATACCTCTGGTCAATAGTCAGCTCCATCATTTGAATTCTCTGTTTTCCCTTTATCTTGGCTTGCCCCAGCAGCACATTCTCACGTGAAATTGTGCGTGACGTAATGGTGTGTAGAGCCAAAGTGGGCTGGGAGGAGCTAACCTATTTGCGCCTAATACGTTTGCTGGCTACAGAATTAATTACTTGCAATATATTTTTTCCTTTCTACAGTTCCTCCAGTTATTGAGGGCGATGCTGACACAGTGCAGACCAGGCAGGTGGTTGCTGGCAGTTCAGTGGTGTTGGAATGTAAAGCTGAGGGGAACCCCCCGCCTCTCCTTACCTGGTTAAAGGACGGCGTGCCTGTGAAAGCAAGCGACAACCTCCGCGTTTTGTCTGGGGGCAAGAAGCTGGAGCTACTGAACGCTGTCGAGGCTGACAGGGGCCAGTACTGGTGTGTGGCTACGAGCATAGCTGGAGAACAAGAAATGAAGTATGACGTTGAAGTCTTAGGTGTGTGAAGCAACAGAGCTATAATTTACCACATTCACATAAATCTAGTAAAGCATGTTTCTGTTTTGGTTAGTATCATTCTAACAGTTAGTCAGGTTGCATGTTTAGTTTATCCTGGGCACTGAACGCTTTTTCTGTCAAGGGCTACAGGCCTGAAGGCTCTTGCTTTCACGTTAGTTCTTGAAGGATTTTCGTGCATGAAGGATTAGATATTCTCAGGGACCCTGGAAATTTTTCTAATATGCCTTAATAAAAGAAAGTCATAGATGTGAAAGGAATCAGTTGAAAAAAAGATCACTGAGTTAGTTGCTTTGGGAGAGTAAATTTGAACTGTGTTGTGCAAATTTTGAACCCTTCTCTGGAAAAGTTTTCTCCCTCATTTTCCATTGAGTCTTTTACCACAATCTGAATCTCAGTAATCTCTTCTGTCTGTCTCTAAGTGTATTGTGCAAATGGTAATCATCGAAGAAATTATCCTGGCATGGGAGGGTTGATTTAAGGCCTTTAAAAATGTGATTTTTTACTGCTCAGACATTTCTAAGCTTTGAACTGCCCTGCTGAAGAAGAACACTGCAGGCTATTGCATGCACATGTAGAGCGCACGTTCTGCTGCTCCAACCATACCTCAGTGGCGCTGCTAGTCAGAGAAGCAGCTGGGAGGAGCTGTATGGGAGTGCTTCCACCCATTCGCTGGAGAGGATGGGACAAAGCTGAGAGGACCTGTAAGAGGGACATGGCTCCTCTGCACTTTGGCTCCCTCTGCTGAGAGAGGGCGCTAAAAGGAAACCTCCCCCCAGCACCTTTCGTGGTGGATTCAGACAGACTCTTGTTAAAAAAACAACCCCCCCAAAAACGAACAAACAAAAAACAATAACAAGAATTAGAAGAGAGAGCTGAAGTCAGCAAACATCATCTGGTCCATCCTATATGTTGAACGCAAATTTGTCCCTGTCCCAGAGTGAGATGAGTGTCAAGGCTTTTTGAAACGTTACTATTTATGATAGGTTTTTATGCCATTTCTGATGCTTAAACATTTCTGTTGCTCTTTTTTTTTTTCCTCTCCTACAGTCCCACCATTTGTGGAAGGTGGGGACGAGCTCTTGGACTACATTGTGATTCTCCATAGCCCTTTGGAGTTGGATTGTTCGGCAACAGGGACACCCTCACCAACTATCACGTAAGGGGATTGGTATTTCAGTTAAAAAGAAAAAATCCACTGGTTGATAAGGGGGGCTTGGTAGTAATCTTTATACACTGTCCTTGCTATTTAGTGATGGTTAATATGTGGAGGATGAAATACTGCTCCAGTGAAGGCAGCGGCAGGCACGTGCATCACAGGATCAGGATTTCGCTGCTTTTTTTTTTTTTGGCCTGTTGTGCCAATATGCCTGTCTTGGGGATTGGAACAGATAAGAAATGATGAAACTCTTCTTCCCTTACTAGTGCGGCCATATACTTTTTATCTGCCAGCAGTGATTGCTTTTACTTTGGAGACTTCTCTCTGCCTCTTTTGGAGGTGTTTGTTCCCACTACAGCCTCCCAGCAGTCTGTCACCTTTCTCGCTTTTTCTTTAGTGTCTGTTCCCCTATACTTCTTTTCCCAGATAAATGAGTTCAGTCTGTGGCACTCAGAAAAGCAGAACACCAGTTGACATCTTCAAACCTTCCTAGAAATGCAAATATAGTTGCTAAGACATACTCTTAAAAAAAAAAGTGCATGTTTTAGGACCGTCTTTGATCTTATGGTAATGGAAATCTGAGATTGTGCTCTCTTCTTGGTAGGTGGTTGAAGGATGGCCAGCCAGTTGAAGAGGGAGCTGGACTAAAGATCTTGTTAAATGGGCACAAACTTCTCATCTCTCGAGCTCAAGTGTCAGACACTGGCCGCTATAAATGTGTGGCTGCAAATAAGGCAGGAGAACATGAAAGGGAATTTGATGTTACTGTGCATGGTAAGTTACTCAAGGGAGGAAAAGAGCAGCAGGCTGCTGTTACTTTAAACTGCCGGGAAGACAGTGCTCAAGTTTTCTGAAAATGTTTATTCTTATTAGTGGGCTGAAAGATTGGAGATGAGAGTAGATTAGAATTAGATTTCTTCTTGTCTGTGGTATATTACTATTATATATTTAAATATACATCTTCAAATGATGTTTTTTTTTTTGTTTGTGGTGCTTCTTGCAGTTCCTCCAACCATCAAATCAACTGGGCTCTCAGAGAGAGCTGTTGTGATATACAAGCCTGTGACCCTGCAGTGCATAGCCAATGGCATTCCCAGCCCTTCCATAACTTGGTTAAAAGATGGTCAACCAGTAAACACAGCCAGAGGAAATATAAGAGTAAGCACAACTCTTTTATGAGGTTCAAAACATGAAAAATGGTTACAATAAATTATACACATTAGCACTTCTTTTTCTTTGGTTCCTTCGTACTGCGATATAAAGATGCTAAAGATCCATCCTGGAGAGCGATGGGCTTTTTACCTGAATAGGACGCTATCCCGGATTGAATAGTGTTTAGTAGACTGAATCCCATTAGACATCTCCATACCAGAAGAGTCTGTGACTGTAAATTCAGCATCTGCTCCTTTCAGTTGTACCTTTGTCTTCAAGGTATTGTCATCTGCCAGTTACGAGGTGACTCTACCCACTCGTCACTGTGAGGGGGGATTAGATATGTTTTTCTGTAAGCACTGCTATTGTAGCACATACCTATGCATTTCCTTCTCACTGTGAGGTTCTGGCTTTCAAGGAACAGCCCTTCCCAGTGCCTGCATGCTCCAAGGAGAAGGGTGCTTGTAATGGCTTTGATTTACTTCAGGCTGGAGCAGTTTTTGATGTCTTGCCCAGTGGCAGCTCTCTCTGCCTGCAGCATCCTTTTTGCCTTGCTTGCCTGTCCCTCTGCCATTTAGCTCGCCTCACAGCTGTACAGCTAATAATCCTGATGCTCCGGGAACCCTGAAGTCTCCGAAATACTGGGACACCTCTTGCATGAATATTAGCCATGGGTTAGAAGAAAGATGAGACTGGCTGTATTCAGCCTAAAGGTCTACCGTGCCATTACCCTTAGCCGTTCTGCCTGGGATCATTGTGTAAAGTGGTTCCCTGCTCTCTGTTTTGGTACAGCTGGAGTCTTCAGGCCGTATTCTGCAAGTTGTCAAGGCCCTGCTCGAAGATGCTGGCCGATACACTTGTGTGGCAACAAATGCTGCAGGAGAAGCCCAACAGCACGTTCGGCTTCATGTGCATGGTAATGGTATTTCTGCCTCTAGTTAGAAGCTAAACGTGGCTGTTTTAAGGCAGCTTTTTTACATCTTTGTTCCTTTTTTCTCTTTTGTCTTTGAAAAAGCCATGTTAATTTCTGGCATTTTTGTTATTTCCGCACTTCAGTCTTTCTTCTTTCTTTCTTTGTCCCACTCCCTGAGTAAGAAGTCAAGACAAAAGCTGCGTTTCCTGGGATTTGGCCTTCCTAATGCGGTACTAAGGGCTGCAAGAAGGAATGCATCTCTCCAGTTAACTTTCTTTTTTCAGACATATACCAAGAAGCCAAACACATTTCCACTAAACCACCGAGACGCTCAGAATTGTGTTCTGTTTCTGAATCAAGGCATGATGTACCAACATTGGTATTACCAATGCGATCCAAGTCTTGTGGGGAAAACAGCTTTCCCCATGAGCTTCTGTTGGGAAAATTTTACAGGAATGACTTTTCTGAGAAGGAAGCGTTCTCTCATGAGGGGATCTTTCAGACTGTTCAGACTGTTAAAAAGGAATTTTATTTTCCAGCTAAAAACAATACTAAAGGAATCAGGGAAACTTCAGAAGTTGCTTGCATGGGAATTTGGTAAATGCTCTCACCATGGTTTACATATATGTGCCCTAGAAGTGGTTGTGAAGTATCGTGCATTCTTGGTGTGACCCAGCCTTCAAAGGACTTGATAGGTGTAGGAATGAATAGTGGCAAAATGCTTATAATAATTGTATTGGCTTTTATTGTCAAACAGAGTCAGTAACTGGAAAATGTTAAATTGAAATGAAAAGAGACTGCACTGTCTCCCTCCATGAGGCCCGGAAAGAGAAACCTCACTCCTCCTATACTATGATAACTGCATTGTAATTAATTTTAGTGTCAGAGTCCCACACTCACAAGTTATTTCTTTGGCTCTTGATCTCCTTGTTCAGAGTGTTATAATCTGGTATTTCTGTCATGTTGCAAATTTATAGAGATTAATAAGGTAAAATATCTTGCTTTCTAAAGCCCTGTGCTGTGTTAAGTTTAATATTGCCAGCTCAGATGAGATAAGCTTGCTATATTAGAAAAAATGCTGTTCTGTGTTGTGAAACATTTTTAAGTCTGTTTTTAAGTGCCAGTGTTCCTGGAAAAAAAAAAAGCCTATGTTTTATTCCTCTTAACACTAATGGGGCTATATAATTAGAGGACAGTCAACTTCCAAAGATGAACTTCTTGAGAATTTCCTCAGTCGTTGAACAGTTAGGTCCAGCTTGTGCAATTGATTGCCCAGATTTTCTCAGAGGGCGGATTACTTTGTGATTGGGTGTTCTGCCAGCTGGGTGGCTGAAATAATTAAAACCTGCTGTTTTTTTCTTTTCCCAGAACCACCCAATCTGGAGGATGCAGGGAAAATGTTAAATGAAACAGTGGTGGTGAATAATCCGATCCATCTTGAATGCAGAGCATCTGGGAACCCTCTGCCAGGTACGTACATGCGCCTTTGAGAACATGCAGCAAGTCTGATAACAAGCCTTCGCTTTGGTATGTCTTTTGGAAATAACGGATATTCTGAACCTGAATTTAATTTACTAGTATTTAAGCTAGCTAGAAACTGTTAAACAGTATGTGTTATGGGAAATGTCAATATTATATTAAGTGATGTGGAATGAGTTTTGGGGAATTCAGTAATTCCCCCGCTGTATTTCTGTTCAAATGAATGAAAAACACAAGGATAAACTATTCCCTTAGACATAAAGCAATGCCTTGTCCGTAGGCAATAATACCGTTAGACTTCTATTAAAGAAGGCCAAAACACGTCCACTCTTTTCACCCTGTTTGGTCAATACTGTATAGTTTAGGGCAGATTTGCAAAACCTTGTGCATTGGGTTTGCCTGACAAATGGTGCTGTATCTCGGACCTTATTTAAAGCCGGCTGAAATCAGCGGGAGTCTCTCTGTTTGGTCTGGGCCCCTTGCACGCGAAAATGAGAAGGGTGTGTGTGTGTGTACAGTGCTTTAGGTGGTGCGCCCAGATGACTGCACTCATGTTTTTGTGGGTTCTCTTACCATTTATTTCCTTTGTCAGCTATTCTTTCCCACCACCTTCTGGTGCGATGTAAAAATATTATGTTAATATGACAGTGATTGTTTCTGTGTTATTTATTGTACAGCAAATCATGGGAAATACTGTATATTTAGTAGGTTATGCCTAGTAGCTTGTATCTGTTATAAGATTTTATTCTTGTGCTATTGATAGCACCATTTTCAGAAGAAAGTTCAGATGACCATCCTGGTTCAACATCTCTACCCTTTAAGAATTGATTTTCAGCAAAGTGCTATTTTCTAAAATCATTTGGACCTGTATAAAACAAAATTTGAAATTATTGAAGGTATATGTAAAATGTTACTTAAAAAAAAAGGATTTTCTATCCATTTTGCACTTGTTTTTCTTGTCATTTTTTTTCCTCCAGCTTGGCAATTGTTTTTGAACAAACAACTAAATGATGAAGTTTATTTAATTTAAATTGTAAAAATGAATATGTCACCTGTTCTGTTTATGACGTGACACCACATGCTAATGGCAGGATATAACATTAGCTGAGAAAAGCAATAGCAACTGCAACATCCTGCTGAAAAATGCAGAAGCTTGCTCGCGGTCTGGTCGGTCAGTCAGGCCAGAGACCTTCTTGCATGGAGTCTTTCACAGGAAGCCTGTGTATTGTGGGAAATGGCTCAGTCCGTAGCGGCTTCATCTGACTGGATATTGAACAGATGCCAGTGAAGCATTAGTTACAGACTCCGTTGATGGAGGGTGCCATCTTTTGGCTGAGAGGCAAAGAAGTCCTCAATTTTTGTTGATTACTAAGTTCCTATGAAATTTTCTTTTAGAGTAATAACAGTTTTCCAGGTGTTGTTTTCGGTTTTTCAGCATTCCGGTTGAGTTCTGTTTAGGTTGCAAACTAAACTTCCGCAAGTGGTTTAGTTTAATGTAGCAGTACTTTAGGATAAAAGGTGAAAAATTGGTATATATCTTATTATTGTGTACTTTTAAACAGTTGCTGTTGAGCTTGGTAATAGGTGAGTAAATCCCTGTAAGTATGCTCTGTTACAATTTATTAAGGTGATGACATTCTTTTCACAGAATATATTGTGTACATGGATGATAGTGTTAAGGTTGATACTGAATTTGGTAGGTGTAGCAGTGTTTTGCACAAATATTACTAATTTCCTCATTTTTATTGTTATTTTTTATTGTTATTAATTCTAATTAATATTTATATTGGTTTGTAAATGCTGGTTAGATGTGTCTGAAAACTCAGACGGCAAGTTTGAAGCATATTTAGTCCCGGTATCAGTTGTTTATTGTGGGGATGCTTTTGGCAGTTTTCCCTCTCTTGTTTGGTTATGCAGCTCTCACGTGGTACAAGGACAACCGTCCCCTCGCCGGTGCTGCCAGCGCCGCTTTCCTGAACAGAGGGCAGGTTCTGCAGATTGAGGGCGCTCAGATCTCCGACACTGGCGTTTACAAGTGTGTGGCTGTCAACACGGCGGGCACAGCTGAGCTGTTTTATAGTCTTCAGGTTCATGGTGAGTATTATAAAACATATGAAAAACGCCTATATGCCCCAAGTTTGCTCTTTTCTGGTTTTATTACATGTGCTTAGCCGACTCTCCATCATTCATCATACCACCATACTGAAGGAGATGTGGCAGGGGTCAGGGGGAGAAAGTTCACTCTACTGCTATTAACCGCCCTTGGAATACATGGTTTGAAACAGGAGAATGAGCAGAGGCACCAGCTTTGTGGAAAAGGTACTTGTGTTGTCACTCCAGCAGTTTGCAAGGACTTGGAGCTGCTGTGGTTTGCCTTGATGACTTTGAAGCCTACAGCAGATAGAGAAGGAAACAACCCAAATACTCTCTCGTAATCCAGGAATTCTAAAGAAAAATGTACTTTGTCCAATAAGATGAAGTGGAAGTGTGGGTGTTTGCAGACAGGAGACACCTGATCAAAAGCCAAATTGCAGCCTTCCCACTGATTTCACTGGATTTTGGATCAGCCCCTAATCCAAATTCTTATCTTTGATACGTGCCTATGCCTGCAGCTGGTTTTCAGGGGGAGTCTTCCATGCAAATCTATAGCCCAGATTTGGCACAGTGTCCCCAGCTGAGATGCACACACAGTATGTTGTTCCTATTAATGTTGATTAACAAATAATGAGTTGGGCAGTGTATTTCCTTGGGATTAGTGACCATCTTCGGAAAAACTGATGGCTCAAGAAGTGGCCAAATGCCATTGATCCCACCCAGTCATTAATTCCCAGCAAATATTTACGGCCAAGGTCATTATTCTGGTTAAACCTAAGAATGAAAAATAGCTCCTAAGCATATGCATGTGTCTTTAGGGGCAACAGAATTTCAGCAGATATGTCCAGAGCTTTTTAGGGAGTTAATACTCTCTGCCTTAGTTACTTAGGCCAGGCACGTAAAATTTGTTTGCCCCTCCAAAACAGATTGTATGCAGCTGTAGCCAGTACCAATCGCATCAAGGGCAGCGGAAACCTCCCCGTGTACCTACCTAATTCAGCTTGTGTCGCACAGGGCTTAGAAGGGATTACGTTTTGGATTTACACAGGAAAAAGTTTATCGTCCAGTTTATTTGGTGTTTCTAAGTTTGAGGAAACTTGTTTTTTTTCTGTTACTAATGGAAGCAAGAATGATCATCGAAAGGAGAATCGACTCTGAAGTGTTTCGTGTTGTGGACACGAACCTGTTCAGCTACAGAAAGCTGTGCTGCGTTTCCTGAAAACCTGCTCTGCATTTTTATATGGCAGTCGGTTTTGTAAATGGTCCAGTTTCTCATGGTCCATTGCCGGTTGTACTCCACAACTTATGTTGTTAACAGAGTGTTGTGTGTGCGGTATCCATGGCAGAAATTATCAGATCATTTTTGTATTCGTTGTTTAGAAAAAACAATACTTGATACTCTAGGCGTAACAGTAAATGGGGTTACAGCTCAATTTAAAGGAAGCAGGTTGAGTTCCAGTTTAGTATATTCGCATGATTTCATTGTACTAAGATTTTTTGTACTTCTTTCTCACCGCTACAGTTTTTTTCAGACATTTAAGAACAATGGAAGCTATTGAAATGAAATGTGGAAAGAAGATTATAAAATCACACTAGCTTTTTTTCCTACCGTTTCTGCTATTACTGGAATTTATCTAAGAATAGCTGGTCCAAGTAATGAGTTGTTAGAGACTGCTGACTTTATTAATACATCTGCTTTTCAGTAAATAATTTTTATACACTTTTTCCCATATAGGAGAGGTACGAGTAGATCATACCGTTCTCTCCTTTTTGTAGGAGTGATTCAAGTATGAAGTTTTGTGACTGATGCTGAAAACAAAGCTGTATTACTCAGTTATAAATTGTAGGTTATAAAGCAAACAGTATTGTTTTGATTCTCCTGGTAAGTGAAACATCTCCCTTTTTAGCGCTTTTGCATTAAGATGCAAATATTGAATGTCTGTGGAAAGCAGCCTTTTGCTTTTGAAGTTTTTTTTTTCCACAAACGTGTGTCAGTGCTAGACCCACACTTGTTTACTCATGAAAACCAAAATAAAGGGAGCATAGGATGAGCAAAAGAAACACATAGAAACTTTTAGGCACGTTCCTGTCTCCCTTTTCAATGTAGCTCTGCAAAATTTGCTAGCTCATTTACCTCCAGGAAGTGTTTTGAGATGTTCCATTAAGAGAATTTTTATTATGAGACAGGCAGATATTGTACAGGCTAATCTGGTAAATGTTCACATACGCTTTGCAGGCCAATTTATTACTCTGCGTATGCATTTGCTTTATTCAGTTTACGTGATAATTTTTTTTTTTTCTTTAAACCCCACTGCTGTTAATGCCTTTCACAAGATCTAAATGGAATATGATAAAAGTTTGAGGGACTGTTTTCAGGTTTTATGTTCTGGCTGCTGGGTTTTGCAGTCGTCTGGTGGGCTGTAGGCCCGGTCTGGCTTACCTGGCTCGCAGTGGTTTCCCTGAAGTTGCCTTACGTGAGTACCCAGAGCAGGACTCGGCACAGAGCAAGCCGATGGCAAGAGCTCAGTCGTGGTAACATCAGAAATCTTTCCAGCAGCGTACTGCCTTGAGGAGCAGAAGCAATGTCCAGAAGTAAGCAGCTCGTTTAATTTCGTCGTGATTAATATTCTTACATAGGGGTTTCATACTTGTTTGTATTTTCTTCCCCCCCCCCCCCCCCCAGTCCCGCCATCCATCTCTGGCAGCAGTGACACGGTAGCAGTGGTAGTTAATAACCTGGTGAGGCTGGAATGCGAAGCAAGAGGTATCCCTGCGCCTATTCTGACGTGGCTAAAAGACGGCAGCCCCGTTTCCAGCTTTAGCGATGGGCTCCAGGTACCGTGTTCGAATCCTGCTCTCCCAGCGCTTTCCTATTTTGATGCGAGTATTTAAAACTAGTGCAGTTTGATGGAAAGGGAGTAAGTTAAAGGGTATGGAATGAGGTTATAGGATGTTCTGCTGTAGGATAGTGGTGCAAGTTTAGCTCCAGTAATTACTGTGTGAAGCGCACTCACTGTGAATGTTTTGAAATAAGTTGGTCTTTTCAGTTGATTTCCTATTGAGCAAGAGTTTGCCTCAGCAAATTTTTCACTTATCTGCAAGAAGAGGAAATTGGACCGTATTTCTATCCTGAAGGCATCCTTACGGCTTAAGATTGGGTAATGCCAGAGAAGCAATGTCGAAAGATTTGTGCTGTAATTACTTGCAGCGGCATAGGTGAGGCGAACCTGTTAGTCTCATGGGTTTCCATCATAACAGACATGACTAACAAACAAAAAGCATGTTTAAGACATTTAGAGAATTATTTGATGTAGTTTCATGGCATTGATAACAACAACAACGAAAAAAAGAGCTCCCCCTCCTCCAACACATACGATTCCTTCATTAACACGGTAATATGTGAGGATATACCACGACGTGTGTCTTACCTCCCTCAACAGCAATATTTTTCAGGACAAAATAGGACATAAAATAGTAATTCAGAAAACCCCCAAACCAACCCTGATGTAACGAGATATTTCTGAGTTCAAAGGAGAGGGCATGATTCCTTTTTGAAAGTTAATTTTAAGATCTGAAAAGAGGGAGGGAGGGTTTTATGTAATATAGGGATAACTCTGGGCACAGACAGAAGGTGTAATGGAAGATTTGAAACTGGTAAGAGGGAAAAGAAGGACCAGACCCTGCAAAGACTTTTAAATTCGAACAGTTCCCTATGGATTTGCCTAAAGTTAGACTTCTGCTTTTGCAAAATATTGATCAAAAGGCAACAGTTGAGTGCAAGGAAGAGTGTAGAGAAAAGAGAGATGGTGGTAAGCAATGGGAGAACAAATATTTTGCTTTCAAACAAGACATAGTTCTCTCTGTTTTAAATTGAGGCATGTATTCTGAATGTGTCCTGTTTCTGTTGCAGGTTCTCTCTGGGGGCCGCGTCCTGGCATTGACTAGTGTTCAGATCAGCGACACAGGAAAATACACGTGTGTTGCAGTGAATGCCGCAGGCGAGAGTCAAAGAGAGATTGATCTCAGAGTTTACGGTGAGATTTTCTGGCAGATTTCTATATTTTTAATGTCAAACTGTTTACAGAATATTAATTAAATGCAAAATAGCCCAGATCTTGACCAACTGTTGAAGAAAAGCCATTCCAAACCATAATAAAAGGCCAGGTGATGAGGAGGTGCATATATATGTATGTATACATATGTATATGTATGCACGCACACACGCATATATGCATATATATATATACGTAAAAAAGTAGGTATGTTATATATGTATTCCTCTGTCTATCCTGGAACAAATGTAACTACAACCATGAATTTATAAAAGGTTCATACATAAAAGCACATTTATAAATGGTAGGTATTGAAGTGATGAGCACAGAGCTGTACTGAGCCCACACAATCAATTCCATCCCCTCCAAGAAGCCGGACAGGGATCTCTGTATTGTACTTGCATCAGTTTTCCAAATGAGGTCAAGCAGTTAGATCCAAAGTCTTTTTGACTGAACTCGCGTACAATTTGTCTTTCCTCCTGATTTCTTGTAACTTGTCTTAGATGCTCTTTCGTATTGCATTCTTAGAGGTCGTTGGTGATGTACAGATACCAACGAGCGTGACGTACTGCCAGGAGGAACGCCAGGGAGCTTGCTGGTAGCAAATTTGCAGTTTCCCTGGACAACTGAGTGGTTTTGTACACCAGTGAAATGAGGATAAATGATGAACTGCTATTTGTTTTAGAAATCTTATGGCACCAGATGTGGAGAGAGGCTTTTGGAATTGAAAAATCTTTGTGGTTTTGCTTTTGCATTCAGTAGATCAATGGGGAAAAAACTGTTTTCAGTCTGCCAGTCTCCAGCTTTATGGCAACTGTAAGCAGAACTCTGGAAAATCATGCAAGCAAAGTTAGATGTTTGGATGGTTTCTAAGGCGAATAGGGACAGCTGGTGAGATTATTTGTTTTCAAGTCTGGCTTTCAGAACTGACTTCCTTGTAAATGCAGCACGGTTAGGATACTCTCAATGCAGGTGACTTTTCATCTGCAAGTTGCCATTTAGAAAGGCAGGACTCTGGTGTAATACACTCCAGGTTAAAATGGGCATAGTGTTTTAGGTGTAGAGCAAGGGATCTCATGGTACCTTGGGAGTCTGAGGACAGGTGTGTATGTACACATAACTGTAGAAGTAGCGTGGACCTACTTACTCTTTCTTTTTTATTTTCTGGAACCTCTGTCCCTTTTATCTAGATAAAATTAAACAAGTTGGTTGTAGGTTGTGTACGTTTAAAATTACTATTGCAATAGAAGCTGGCCAGGGTTGAACTCAGCTGCAGCTGCCTCATCTTGAATCAAAAAGTAATACCACTCCTAGGACTAACCTCGTAGGGGTAGTCTAATTAAGAAGTCGCAGGAGGAAAATAATTAGGAATGCTGCTGTTGCTGGGGCGGTTAGAAATGTGCAATGTGCTGGGCCAGTCTAGAAGATGGAACAGTCTAGGTCACGTATAGTTACCATGAGCGTAATTAGATTAATTTTAAGCTTTGTTCCTTCAAAAACAAACTCTTTACTGTCTGTCTTTCTATGTTTCATAAACTCAGTTTCCTTTTGAACGCAGTTCAGTTCATTTGAGAGGAAAAACAATTGGTGGAAAAATAATCGGAAATAAATTTGCCTTCTGCAGTAATGGGTCAGCTTCCAATTTTCAGTTCCACAGCAGTCATAAAGAACCTAGGCCTTTTGTGAATTCTACAAAGAAAGTAAGATAAACAGATTTTTTTTTTAGTTACTATATTTCTTATCCACAGAGACCAGACTTTTCCCTAAATTATTTCCAAACTCTGAAATCAGCTGCTCTGCTAAGTACTTCCTCTGCAAACAAAACAAAGCTATATTGTTAGTGTTATTTTTCAGGGCTTCTTGAGAGCCATACTGTTGGTATACTGAGTACTGCTTTGGGACATTTATAATCTCACATGTGCTAATTAATTCAATATCTTTTTGTTCAAAGTGAAGCCTGGAATACTTCTCAGAGGCAATCCAGCTGTTTCCCTCCTTCTTACCCCCATGTTTTGTCCAATCAGACACACAATTTCTGGAGTAATGGATTGCAAAGCTAAAAAGTGAAGGAAATGTGACAATAAAGGTTCTTGTATTTGGCTGTGTTAAATTTTTTGTTGTGCAAACTGAATTAGTACATGCCAAGCGTAAAAATCCAACTGGATATGAGCAGCCAGACCAAGTAATTGTTGCTAGAAGAGTTTTGATTTTGTAAAACTTGTTGAAAACCTAATGTTGTATTAATATTAAGAGTTTATTATAAATGTGCTTGCTTTTTTTTTTTTTTTAATGTGAAGAAAGGAAAGGGAACCTTTAATGGGTTGCTTTAAGGATTTAAGAAAATATATGTCATTAAGGGCATGACCAAGAAGCCTCTTCTTGATCCAACCGCAGCAGCCCAGTAAGACCAGCACCAGCTCTCTGCAGTTTGCTGTGGTTCCCTCTGTCGGTGATGTCAGCTAAGCCACCGAGCTTCCTGCGGTGTGTATGAGAAACACTCCCAAATTCTGTCCCACTGGCACTTCAGAATTCTCCATGTGATCATGTGCTGGCGATGGCACAAAGCCGCCTAGGGCATCTCAGAAAATTGCAGCCGACCGCAGGAGAGCATGCGGTTCCCAAAGGGCCCGCAGTTTGGTGGTGAATCCCGAGGCAAAGGTGTGGGTGGCAGACAGCTGCTGGGCATTGACCTGCTTTTAATTTAGCCTCTTCTAGCCACAAACCCCCGGGAATACCACTTACTTGCCATGTTCTAAGGTTTTGTTCTCAATCACTTTTCAGTTGCTTTGTTTTTCTGACTGTGAAAAAAGAGATAATATTTAAAGTGAGGGAAAAAAGTGTACATTTTCTTATTTTCAGAACAGCTAATAGACTTCAGTTTAACTCTCTGAAAGCATTTGTTTTCTACAGAGAAACTTTCATTCCAAAAGCTGATTTTTCCACTCCAGGAATCTTGGAAATGTGTGAAAATGAGGTTATCACCAAAACTGTCGTGCAAATGTACATATAGTGTTCAGTCCCAACTATTGCAATAACTATCTAGCGGATACCACACAAAACAAATAGACAATAATGTAATAGTAGCTTATGACTTAATGATAATTAAGTCATTAACTCATGCGGATGACTGAACCTGTGTAAGAATGCATGCATTTGGCCATCTCTGGACAAATTTCTCTTCAAAGTATCAGTCACCTTGTCACTGTCTGGAAGAGTTAAAGATTTTTTCAGCTTCTGGATCAACTAGTTGTCTTGTGAACCTTTTGACTCAATAGCTTGATTTTTTTTTTTTGTCTTTTTAGCTGGGATGTACTTCCCCATTCTCTATTTACTGTTGTTTTTTTTTCCTAAATATATTTCAAATGTTTTTCCACTAATCTTGGCTTATCTACACGATTTCTCTATAGCTGATACTACATTAGCATACATGTCGTGTAAAGGATATTCTGTAAGCACCAGAATGGTTCTGCTGCTTTCTGTGATGTGAAGGAGACTTAAGTTGTGCGTGAAAAAGGTGCCATTCTCCTTTTGTTAAATGAAGAATATTGACCCCCGCAGTATGTCTTATTCCGGGGAGTCTGCGATGCCCAAGGATTCCTTGTTTTGATTTATTGCTCTAGTTCCACCGAACATAATGGGCGAGGAGCAGAACGTCTCTGTGCTCATGAGCCACGCGGTGGAGCTGCTCTGCCAGAGCAACGCTGTGCCGCCGCCCGTGCTGACGTGGCTCAAGGATGGACGACCCTTGCTGAAGAAGCCAGGTCTCAGCATCGCTGAAGACGGCAGCGTGCTGAAGGTAAACGAGGTCGTTGGGCTTCTGTGGTGATTACTCCCTGGGGAGCAGATCCATCATGAAGGCACTAGATCTGCTTTAGAGACTGGATAGCATTAGGCCTTCTGGTGCAAAAGAGTGATGGATGAGGACGGAAGGACGTCCAGACACGTACGTGGTTAAGTACAGATTTTGCAGTAGTACTGTATTGTTAATATTTAAGGAGATAGAGGTGAAAATAAAAGTTGAAAACTGAGCAGCCTCTCCCTGTAACATTCGTTTATAACAGCGTGAGAAGAAAAATCCAGAGTTTTCATTTCCTTTCTAGATTGAAGGAGCTCAAGTACAGGACACTGGCCGTTACACTTGTGAGGCGACGAATGTTGCTGGGAAAACTGAAAAGAACTATAATGTCAATGTTTGGGGTAAGATTTACTAAGATTATTCCAAGTATGGGAAGAGAGCTCAAAGTGAAGCTATGATGTGAGACACTCGAACCCTCTGTATTTCATAAACATTTAATTTCTGAGGTTCATGCAGAGAGACATTATTATATTTGCCGTAATTTAACATTCCCAAGAAAGCGTACACATTTTCCAAATGACTTCCGTTTGCTTCTAAATGAATACCAGCAACTTCCTAGGCCTTTGTCAGGTTGGGTTTGCATACCTGATGATAGTTTAGAGCTGTAACTAATCGATTTTATATTCATAACTCCTATTTGTGCACTCTAATACCATTTAGAGTAACCTACTAACCTCCAGCATTTTTAATTGCTGAAGCATGGGAAGTCAGATAAATAAAAGCTAGGTAAAATGGCTTTTATTTACTTGGCAAAGTTATCGGCACTAAGTCATATACATATTGAAATATGCCTTTTTCTACTGTTGCAAATTAATTTACTGCTTTGAAATCAGAGATGGATTCAACTGGAATCAGCTAACAGGTTTTGTAATAATGAGCTTTTAGTTGAGAACTGTGTCATTACTTACTCAAAAGAAGCTCTTCCAGTGTTGACATGGGGGTGGATGCTGTAGTATCATACTAGACCATGTGACTTTCCCATGCCAAAGCGTATGCGCCCGTTTACTGAACATTTCATCTTCATCTCCCTAATTTCTCCCTCCTCTAGCCCCGCACCCAGATCTGGAAGACTTGTACTGTTGCAAAGAACTTTTGGTGCTGGAGAGATCTGGATTTGTTGTTTTGTGCAGCGAGACCAGTAGTGTTTGGAGAGAAGGAATAATTCTTTGCTAGTTAGCAGCTTGGATGGAACGAGCTTAATAGAAACCAAAAGTTTCCTGTGGAAGTCATCTGTGGATAACTGTTTAGAATTATAGTCTGTGTTTACACCCAGGGAGCAGAAGTCCTGCCTGCCATATTTTTAAATTTTCGATCCAGGAAATGTATCCTTCTGAGGATCGGTGCGATCCTGAGAGCTCGCTCTGGTTCCAGAAACTAGGAGAATAAGCCCATGTGTTAAATGTAAGATGCGCCTCCTTAGAGAATGGCACAAACTTTTTGATTAGAAGCAGAACAACTAAAAGGTTGAAACCAGTACAGTCCCATAAAAACCTTTGCAGGCAGGCTTCCCGAAACCCATGCGTCTGTTTGCTGCTTAATGAAGAGCTCGCCTGAAGTTTCAGAAGGAAAAACGCTCTACTGTCATGTGCGTTGGAAATGTGCTGGATAAGTTATTCACTAGTGAGCTTTTCGTCTCTGATTTCAGCCTGCGTTCTCCAGTGCTTTTTTTGGTCTGTTTTCAAGTATTACCTACGCTATTCTAATCTAAAGAAAATGGTTCCCCCACTTCAGGAAGGCAATTATCCCTTCCCTGGTGGTGGAAACAGTGTTGTTTAATACCTCGAGAATCAGAGAGAAAAGAGAGCGGTCCCTTTTCCCTGCGGCTGCTTTACAGTCACATAGTTGCTGAACAGAGCTGGTGCTCCGCTACAGCGGGATGATCGAAAAGATGGGATCCTGAGGGTGGGATGCAGCCACCGGGCACGGCCTTGCTGTAGGAGATACTCAGAGGAAAAACTGTGGCTGAATTTTAAAAGTCATTTTCAGACTAATGATGGTATCTGTGGGTTTATGAGCTAAGGCAGTCTCTTAGAGCCAGTTCACATAACACGTAGAAACTGCTTTGTAGCGTGAAGCCCATTCAGAAGCCAGCCCTAAATGCAGCCTATGCCTACACCGCATCTCAGCGGCTGGCAGGGTGGCTGTAGTCATTCCTAAGTATGGTATTCCCTGCCCGGGGTCTGGTTCACATCTCTGGGAAGCGAATGCAGTCCTTGTAATTCCTTCAGTGCACATGGGGACCAATTTGCACAAGGCTCAACAGGCTCTTGCTGTTGGCTGATACCATTTTATTTCAAATGATGAATTTATTTGGTATTTCTTTTCAGTGCCACCGAGTATCTATGGCTCAGATGACGTCTCTCAACTGACAGTAATTGAAGGGAGCCTGATCAGCCTGATATGTGAGTCCAGTGGCATCCCACCACCCAGCCTTACCTGGAAAAAGAACGGTGAGTTACCATCTGTTGTCCATTTTATAAAACAAATGCAGTAATTTTGACCTTGCAGTTTTTTACTTTTTCCTGTGGTCATTTTAGATAGCATTTTCCAAGGAGTCCAGGCGTGCAGATATTTAAATGATCCCAGTACTAAGTAGCTTGAACAACAGTAGTAGATTATTCCCTTCTCTCTAACTGACCTCTGCTTGGCTTGGGTCTCATTATTCCTAAAGGTGTGCAAGGGAAGCACGGTGCAGAGATTCCTGAGCTGACTTAAAAATGGACAGTTTATACATACTAGTGAAGCACTTATTCCCTCCAAATATGCTTATTTACTACAGTGCAGAAAAACTGCATCTAGACTTATTTGAGTGTCCCCAGCGGCATGGCTGTGAGTCGCGAAATACTGTGGTGCGGAGTTGGGGACCTCTGTGATCCTCTGCCTGACATAGATGTGTCCTCTAGGTTCTTTAAAATTTGCAGCCGTGGCACAGTGCCAAGTGGTGAGGCTGCGTCTAGTTGTAGTAATTGCCTTTTGGACTTTACTGAACTTTCCTCTCATCTTGACTTAATATTTAGAGTAGTATGCACACCTTTTTGCTTTAGGGGTTAAAGTAATCATTGAAAAATATCTTCTTAGGATTCAGTACAGCAAAGTAGCTATTTTTAACACCTTCTCTTAAGCATGGACACCGTCAGAGACAGAGGATTAGACAAAGTAAGATACCAAACTCTTCCAGTATGGTAATTCTTGTGGTTTTAATCAGTCTTATTTATCTCTCTGTGTTTTTCTGTAGGCCACAATTCAGTGTGCTTTGCGCCTAGCTTAATTAATTTTCTCTTGTGGAAAGAGCAGGTTTTAATTACAAAGCACTTTTCCACTATATGAAATCTTCTGGGAATATAAAGTTTATCAAGTTCTTTTTAAAGCCTGTCTCATGGAAGCAAAAAAGGCACAATGTGGGATGTTCCGGTAATGTGCAGCAAAGCCAAAGTGTATACACTTAAATGGCAGAAACTAAAATGAAACTATTTGAATGTCTAGAAAGGCAGTTAGAAAGCTGTGCAAATTTGAATGTTGCTAAATAATTCAATTCTTCAGCATCTTTGAAATACAGTACATTCATT
Organism: Apteryx mantelli; assembly: GCF_036417845.1. NCBI lineage: Eukaryota > Metazoa > Chordata > Aves > Apterygiformes > Apterygidae > Apteryx > Apteryx mantelli. Next base: position 8,270,962 of record NC_089985.1, on the reverse strand, counting down.
CATAGAGAAGATTTTGAAAGATGTAAGTGGGAAATGAAAACTCAGCTTGTAAGAATTTTCGGTGGGAGATGCATTCTTTTTTGGTCATGAAGTGTCCCCGTGGTTTCTAAAGGTGAACAGAGGTGCCTGATCTTAGGTCTTGAAGTTTGAGAATTCTGCTGAGAGAATATAGTATTATTTTGCTGAGCTATGACTCTCATATTTCTGGTGAGGATTTCCTGGCTGGAAGGGTATGCACATGTGCTATGGGATATAAAACACTCAGATGGTCCAGGTGTGTAGACTAATTTATGTGCTTTTAAGAGGTACTGCACTGGCTGTGCTGGGTGAGACCGTTGCAAAGTATATGTGCAATTCTGCTGAAAATATTGAATTTGCTGCTCAGTGGAAGTGTCTGAGACTTTGGATGGATGTAAACCTGGTGGGAGTTACTGTGCTTTAGCTCAGGCAAGGCTGCTGTATGTCTCGAAGTTGCCAGCTGACATGAAAAATCCTCAGAATCTGCTAGCATGAAGTTTCTGATGTGCAGGAAAGCTCCGATACAGCCGTTCTCGCAGTGACAACTGTGCATCTCAGGAATTTCTAAAAGAGCCAGTGGACCACCTGAGCAAGCTCATTACCATTCCCTGTGTTTTTAGCTGAAAGACTGTCTCTTGCAGGCTCCCCGCTGGTGGCTGACCTTTCAGGAAGAGTGAGGGTACTGTCCGGAGGCAGGCAGCTACAGATTTCGATTGCTGAAAAGTCTGATACGGCGTCTTACACTTGTATGGCTTCAAACGTGGCTGGAAACGCAAAGAAAGAATACAGGTTGCAAGTATACGGTAGGTTACTGTGAAATGTTCTGTTCGTAGTTCACCAGTCTGATACAGAGTTACGTTATCAAAGAGTTACCAGTATAGTGATGTTAAGCTGCAAGGTTTTCAAGAGTCTGGCTGTGGGACAATTGCAGGGGACTTAGAGGAGAGTGATGAGTAATGACAATTTGGACAAGTTGGAGTTGGAGTTTGACCAAGATACTGCACATACGTGTTGAAAGTGCATTTGACCACAGATGGTCACAGGGGTGCGACGCTTTCACGTAGTATGAGGTTTCCTGCCTCCAAACTTTAGTAGTGATGACAGCTAGTCAGGCTCAGATTTTCCAGTTTTACTGCTAATCCTGCGTTTCAGTCAGGAATGATAGGAAGTATTTTTAAATAATCCCATGAAAGCAAAAATCTCAGGAATCTCTATGAATTGACAGAATTTCAGGAAGTCTTTTTTATTTTAATTTGTCTCATGTTTGCTTTTTTAAAATTGCCTATAAGCTATGTTAAAAAAGTACTTGTACGTTACTGGGATGGAGGGAAGTCTGTCTGTCTTTTTGCAGCCCCATGGCAAACGTTATGAACTGCAGAGTGCCCCTAGCTGAGTTGCCAGAAGTAATGCACAGTAACTGGTCTTTTAGTAAAACGCTGATCTGACAAATTTGGTTGTTGTTCTGTTCAGATACCGGTGAAGATCCTGAAATGTGGCATCTATTTGACTTCTGTTTCTTTTTCTTTCACAGTTCGCCCAACTATATTAAACAGTGGTAGCCACCCATCGGAAGTTGTTGTCACCCAGGGAAGTGAAATTTCCTTGGAGTGCGAGGTTCAGGGTATTCCAGAACCAGCAGTAACGTGGATGAAGGATGGCCGTCCCTTGGTCAGTGGAAGGGACTTAGAAATACTTCGTGATGGTCATTTTCTCCAACTGAAAAATGCCCTGGTGTCAGACACTGGCCGCTATGTCTGCGTTGCTGTCAATGTGGCGGGGCTGTCTGACAGAAAATATGACTTAAACGTTCACGGTGAGTGTGTTAGAAAAATGGAGCAGGCGTAGCAGAAACAAGTTAGGCCTTTTAGTTCACCCAAGGACATTTGAAAAAATAGTTGTGTAGTTAAATATCCCAGTTATATCTATCCCAGGCTTTCTACATGGTGCAATTTGAATTGCAAATGTATTGTAAAAATCCAAGTCCCTTTTTATAGCTCCTAAACTCTTAATGCTGTCCCTTTTAGTATGAATCCCCCAGCTGCTCCGTCTCCCAAGAGAGGACGACCAGGATATGGTATAGTGTTATTTAATGCTGGGCTGAGTGTCGTGGTGTGGAATATTCCATTGCGGGAGATAGAAATCAAGGTTTAACCAAGAACGCCCTGCTATCGGCCCCTACTTGAACACAGCTGCCCGAGGATAGTCGGTACCTAATCATCAAATTCTCTCATTTTTGCCCTCTCAGAATATTTTGAAGATGGTGCCCCTAGCTATAAGGCTTTTCAGTCATTGGACTTGATGGCGTTTATTACGGCATCACGTTGTTACAGCCACTTTGATTCAGAGTGGGACTTCTCTTGCCTATGATTTTTCACCCTTCATCAAACACTGAATATTTGTGTTTTGAAAGGGTAAAGCCAAGAAGGAATGGGGCGTTCAGGAGTCACTGTACCACCGAACCGGGAGAGCGGATTATAGGGGTTTAGTGACAGGATTCTTCTGCAAATCCCACTGTATCCCAGAGGCGTATGAGTAGCTCTGTATGGTGGGGGCTATAGTGGTCAGGGCTTGCCCTGCAGTCTTAGAGTGGGAAGGGTTGAACAGCCATCAGGAATGGTGGGGGAGAGAAGAACACAGGTTAGGATGAAAATAAACAGAGGAACTCCATTGAAAACAAGAGGCCAAAATTACACAGCAATTCCTTTAATTTTTTTTTCCTCTTTTTACTTGGAATATTTGCTGCACTTTATTATTAAACTTCTGAGTATTAAAAAGAAACTTCAAACCTCCTCAGTCTGCTCAGAGGCCAGCGGATTTCAGTCAATTATAGAAACGCAGGCTTTCTGTTTTGTTGTATGAACTGCAGAACTGTTTCCAAAATGGAATTATTCCTGCTAGGAAAGAAAAGCCAAAAATAAATTTGTTGTCGTTATTTTGATCTGTGAAAGGAGTTGTTCTCTCCATTAGAAAAAGTGTGTAATTCTGTCAGTGTTGCAATTTTCCTTAGTGTTTTATTGGATATTGGAAATTACAGTTAATGTGGAGTGGACAGAGCTATCATAAACTGTAATTCGTTAGGGATCTTAAGCCATAAAATAAAGTTAATAGTACTGAAAGAATTAATTCTAAGATACTTTTGCTTTCTGGCTTTGTGATGCTTTTAATTTTTCCTTGCAGTTCCACAATAAAAGTTTGTTGTTAATGTAATAAATGTCTCAGTTTTGTAGCTCCTCACTTATCAGGCCTATCTTAAGTTCAGTGAGTTATTCTTTGGATGACAGAATGTTTTGAGACAAGAAGTAATTTTTATTTGGTTTGAAGCGTGGTTTTTCTTTCTGTTTGTTCTGTAGTCCCCCCAAGCATCGCTGGCGACTTGCGGATGCCTGAAAACATCAGCATCGTGGAGAAAAATCCCGTCTCCCTGACTTGCGAAGCTTCAGGAATTCCCCTGCCCTCAATAACGTGGCTCAAGAACGGATGGCCTGTCACTGCCAACAGCTCCGTGAGGATCCTCTCAGGTGCAAGACACATTTAAGCTGTAGGAGGTTTGGGGGTTTTTTTGTTGTTTTTTTAAAGGGATGTTAGTGAAGGGCGCTCTGCATCTACAGAGCAGGCATTTTACATGAGTGAAAGTTTGATTCAATGATCAGTAAAGACAAGGAGAAGAAAGAAAGCGTTATCCAGTACCAAGCTCTTCAGCAAATGGAATCGGGTTGCCTGGAGTGTCTGATAAATAGCTAATGTAAACTAGTTCGTAGTTCATTGGCAAGAATAGTGCGAAATTCAGCAGATCTAGGGAGACTTATGATAGGCAGGCAGAGAAACAGATCCTGTTCATCAAAGATCTTGGCTTCCAGACTGGAGTCACCTACAAAGAACTAGTTCAGATGCCTTTCAGGTCAGCAGTAATTGATAGAGGTGTCCAAAATGGGAAGGGCTCAGTATATGGTCCTGTAAACCACAGTCCTCCAGTGCTGCAGGGAAGGGAGAGTGCTCGACAGGCAGCTGCCGTCATGGTAAAACTTTGTGTTTGCAATAGGAAATCGAGTTAGCAACCCTTGAGACTGCAAATGGGAGATATGTACCAAGCAGGCAATAGGTGTTGCATTGGCTTTATTTGTTTGGGAATCAGCTCTTTGGACTGTGTCAAAGTAATTAAGCACCCAGTTAGGACTGAGATGTTTCTTTGCCACTCAGAGCAGAGAGGGACTCTCGTGAGAATCTGTTTTGGTGAAGTTTCTGATACTTTGCCGTAGGCATGCAGAGCCAAGTCATCCAACATCATGAACGTGAGAAAACCATGAGAGGGGCAAATGGAACTAGTGTGTTGAGAAGCTCAGCTAAGCCAGGATTTGCAGCTGGAATTTGGGAGGAGTTTTTTCATCAGTGTAGCTTTTAACGTTACAGGTAGTCCTGTTTTGTGTTTTCCCACTCTGACGTGTGGCACGTGGAAGAAGGAGTGGCTGTCTTGATTATTATCTGATATAAATCTGTCTTGGTCTGCATTCCTTTTTGTGTGAAGTTGCCACCTACAAAAATAATTTTTTGGGGGGATGATGGTTTCTCTTCTGGCTGTTGATTTCTACACCCACACTACTCTCACCACCCTGATTGCAGGCTTGGGAAGGGTGAGGCACAAAAAGATACTTATTGTCTCTGAATTCAGTTAGCGCAATGGGAGTGGGGGAAACAGGCCAGAACTCGGTGCCTTTTTTTCCAGCAAACTCTGTGCTTTTCTGCAGTTCTTCAAAAAAAACCTACACATTGCAGTAGTGAACTATGACCAATTTGGCATTTGGGATTTTGTTTGTGCTTGTACAGATGCTTTTTTTAAAAAAAGCAAGCAACAAACAAACAAAACCCTTCAGCTAGTATTTAAAAGGTAAGATACTTTGCCAAAGCAACATTTCGGTACTGTTGATTGAAAACATACTTGGCATTGCAGATGATTTAAATGTGTGGACACACTGCTGGCAACTTTGATGTCTATTAACTTGGATACTATGCTTGTGTTTCCTGTTGATGATGCTCCATCCTGATGCTTTACAAAAAAGAAAAAGCTCCACCATAGCACGTCTGCCATCCTCACAACTGTGCGCTAAGCTGCTTGCTAGCTTTAGGAAGGATAGAGGCTTGTATTAAGTTTTAGCTAAATGTAGAGAGTCGTCTCCTGCCTCAGCGCTGCAGCTCCTGCTCTGCAAATAGGTGATCTCATAGGAGGTTATACAGTCTCTTGCAGGCAGATGTCTGCTTCATTTTGATTCTTACTTGGCTTTGCTCAGGGTGTGGATGGCAGAAAGGATCAGGGTGATGCAAGGCTGTGGGAACTGAGCCCTCCTGAATCTCATAGTGCTCCCTGCAGCAGGTGTGATTCCTTGGGCCGAGGCACATCCAGGAGCAGGTTAGCAGTTTCTTTCTTCAAAGCACGTGACCAGAAACATAAATTTCTGGGATATAGCCCAATAATGAGACTCTGTGGATATCTACAGGCAGGAGATGCACAGTTCAGATGTGGTGTACTGTGTGGTAATGATTGCTAATGTGAGACCTGCTAGTGAGGAAGTGGAAGAAGGCTAAAGGATGGTCATCCGATTTGTTTTTATACTTAACTGCTCGTTGATATTTTGTTTTGCTCTTCTCTGCCAAAAAGGAAGCAAAGAGAAGATACTCTGCTAGGGAAAAGTGAGGAGATTCTTGGTCCTTTGGCCAACCATACTTGCAGACCTTCTCGCCTTTAAACTAACATGCCTGTGCAACTGTGTGCTGACAACTGCTCTGCTAGAGGGTTATGAGGAAATTGTTTTTCTACAACACTGCAGGTGGACCGGTACTGTTGTCACCTGCTGTTACTGCTGGTGGCACAATTAATATAAATGCTAGGAGAGAGAAGTGGCATTTTATTCCTTATCTGTGCACATGGAAATATCTTTATAGGGGTGTGTGTGCCCATGTATATAAAAATATACTTATTTTTATGTATACTTACATATACATACCTACACACACACACACATGCATATATTTCTATATATCTGATGAGGCTTTTTTTTCTTTCTGTGTAGTCATCTAGATCCCAGCTATAGCAAAGTACTCGTGTAAGTGAAATCCTCCTGTTTGAGGCATTCTGTATTCTGTCCCAGTTTCCTGGCTAGAAGTGTGTGCACAAATCCTGTGCGTTGCAAACACAGCACCTGCTTCATCCAAAGCGTCAGCACTGCTCCAGTGCATGAGGTGTGCGCTGTACGCCAACACGTACACGTGCAGTTCCACGGACCTGTCTGGAGCAGGCTGGATTTACTCTGCATGAACTCAGTAGATGTGTCAGGAGTTTTCCAGAGATCGCTCCAGTCGGTGTCTGACTTTCTCCAGAGATTCTGGACAAACGTTTGAATCCTTCAAAGTTCCCTTGAACGTAATTCAAGGGGAAAGAGGAAGGGCTATATCAGGGTGATTTGGGACTATGGTAATTCAGTTACTGACTTTGATAGAAAGAAGAGCACGAGCAGCAGTGAGCACAGATCTGAAAGCCCTGCGGAGCTGAGGACAGACAGACAGAAATGACGGGGCCACGAGCAGGGTCCGTCAGTGTCTCCTACTGCTTCTTCAACAAAACAAAGCACATTAGAGAGGAAAAAACCTGTAAATTTAACCGAAACATAAAAAAATGGGAGGTAACACAGACAATTTGGGAGCATTTTGCTGGGAGCGGGACCCTAACGACTGTGTATTTTGTGGCTTTCCCCTCAGGAGGCAGGACGCTCCGTCTCACGCACACAAGCGTAGGAGATGAAGGACAGTATACTTGTGTGGTGACGAATGCCGCAGGAGAGGCGAGGAAGGAGTTTGATCTTTCTGTTCTAGGTAAGCATGTGATGATGATCGTTATAATAGAAGAAGAAAGGAAAGGGGGCATACTGTATACTTTGGCAGTGTTTTAAAAGGTGCTTTGCCAAAGCATGCCTTCTTAGGAAGAAAAAAAAATTGCAGGTGATAATGTGGTCTGAAAACGAGGTTTGAGGTGATCTGGAAAGGCAGGGTTCTGGCTGTTCTTGGTCGGCTTAACTTTCAGCCACATCCGTTCCCTTCTGGTTCACCGCACAGCTCGTAAATGCCGGTATTGGTGAAACGGCGATGGCGGGAAGGAGTGGTCAGGGCGACAGTGCTATTTCTTTTGGCAGCAGCCTGAATTGAAGCTGGCTTAAAGTCGGAGGAGAGCTACAGCCACAGGAAACCAAGTGCAAGTCATTCCGTGAATCGGTCGCGCCTCGTGCTAGAATGCAGGGAGGCGCAACCCCATGCGATAGTACCCACGCGTTAAAATCAGCAGTGTCCTGCCACACTGGGTGTAGTATTTATCGTTTAGCTGCGCGGTGATGATAATCTGTTGCAACAAAGAGGTAGAAGCAAAGGCAAGACCTGCTGTGAAATTAAACACTGGAGCTGGAATTGTTTTTTTGCACAGTAGAAATCTCTGAACCAGGGAAAACCTTCATCGGTAAGGCTTTTGGTACTGTAAAGCAAGTAAACAAAATGTGATGGTGGATGCTGCTGCTAATGTGTTTAGACAAGCCCTAATGCAGCAGGCTCTTTACATGAGAACCTTTTAAAGGTATATACAACCTTTAATGTGTAATTTTGTCTTGTGGCTTACTTCTTAATAAACAGCTATTCAAGCAAAGAGCAGTATTTTCTGGGAAAAATACAATTTTTATTTCTACCAGTGATTACCAGGCCTAACGCAGGTTGTCTCAGAGCATTACTGTTTAGAAGGTGACTGTACGTCTTTTCTCTAAGGTGTAGAGCACTATCCGTTCCCTTTCGCCTTCAGCTGACTTGTGCATATAATAACTTACATTCGTGTCAGTTCATGTTTATCTGATGAGCTCATGGAAGTGTAAATATGGCAGAATGGAAGAGATGGCTAACCACTGAAAAGCCTGCTTTGTTTTACTGTTTTCTTTGGAGGGTTTTAGTAGAAGGGTGTTCATGAGGGTTCTGGGAGCCTCTCTCACGTGGGCTTTGTTTGCCTTGAAGAAAAATGCTCAGCAAAGCCGGTTTCAAGTGGGCTAAGTGGAAAATTCCATTGTTCGGTCTTCTCTGCCCTCTGCCCAGTAATTTTTTTTGTCTTTCTGGAGGAAAGTTACTGGAATGTGGGCTGATAGCAGCACAGAATACGCACCAGCTCGCTGCAAGCACAAACCGGGCAGAAACATTCCAGTGCCTGCTTCTCTAAGCTGGCGTAGGAGGTGCAACAGGCAAGCTGCTTTGCACGGAGAGCTCGGTGGCATAGGCATAATATTGATATGTTTGCAAAATGCTTGGCGTGGCTTTGTCATACTTCGGAAATTAATATGCGTTGACAGTTTACTCTTATTTTGGGGCCAAAGTGATGAGTGGTGCATAAGTACGCATATTGATGAAGAGTGACTTTTGGCCTGACTTGGAAGTCCTGACCGTTATGATTTTAGGCTGTATTTTCTGCCATCTAGTATCTCCACTAATTGGTGTTTCTTTGTCCGGTCACATTTGAACGCTAGAGCCCATAGGAAAGTCCGTTTTGCTTTGCTTGTACAGTCACAGCAGGGAATTTGATCGTAACTGCGTTACAAGTTGGTAAGAGTGCCACCACTGGCCACATCTTCCTGCCCGCTGAATTCTGCTAGCCATCATCTCACCTCGCATCCTATTTGGAGGCCAGCTTTAGCCGCTTTGAAATAGTCTCTTCACCATTCCAGTCATCAAGTGAGATACAAACTTGTTTCAACTTCTTGTTTTCCTGTCTTTCCTGTTTGTGCTATTCATCAGTATCAAAGATGTGGTGGGACACATTGTTTTTCTCAGTTGACAGTGAATTCAGATCTTATTTTTCCTTGATTCTGCCCGTGATTCTTATTTTTATAAAACTTGGGTTTCCAACTTACTGGTAGGTCACAAATAAGTTGTTAAATATGTTTTACTTCTTCTCTTTTTAGGCTATCTATCTAGGCTGATAGTTTGCATTTTGCAGGATTAGTGAAGAATAGTATCTGGCTCTCTTGTCCGTTATTGTTGTTACAAAACTTTGCCCAAACTCCTGGAGATTTGGCCTATCTTTTCTTATAACTACAGCGCCTCCTTTCCAACCTGTGTGCTCCAGGCCTGCTTTGATTCCTAATGCCCTCTTCCTTTGTCCCAAATCTACAAAGCCCTCTACTTTGAAAAAAACAGTTGATCATCGCTCTTAACACTAAAATTATTTGCTTCACTTTTCTCCTATGTAATGTATAAAGTATGTGGGTCCAAGGGGCTATTCACCAACATGTTCACAGTCTGGCCCTATCAGCACTGGAATGTTTAGTCTCCATCATCCAGTCGAGCATTAGTCTGTGTAGTCCCATTGGCCATGACTGTTTGGAAGCGTGTCATCAAATGGTCAGCCATCCAGTAGGGTTTTTCTTATCCTGAGTAAACTGTTTTGGGTGTGGATAGGTATTGCAATGGTATAGTTTTGCCTTTTATTTCTGCAGAGAAACAGAGTTTATAGCACTGCAAGATGCCTTTAGACTCATAGTTTGTTTGTCTGCCTGTATGGAATTAGCTGTGTTAGTATGAAACACATTTATGCCTTTACAACAGCATCCACTCGTTGGTAATCTACTGTATTGCTTTACCGTGCTGGTAGGGGGGAAAAAAAATCAAGTATGTGAACAAACAGGCTTTTTCTGTCTGAATTTTTTTTTTATCAGTTCTTTCCCTAGAGTTCTAGATAGATGCTTTCAATAACTATGGGAATAAAAACTGCTCTTAAACTTTCGCACATGGCTTTGAACAAATAATCACTAGCTTCTTAATAAGGGCGATAGAATTTTTTTGCAAACCTGCTGGTGCATAAAATCCAAGCTGGCTACACTAACAATAGAAGTGCTTGCTACCACTGCTTGTCATCTATTGCCCTGTTGACCATGCTCAAAAGTATAAGGAATGCACCTTCTCGGCACCCTGAGCATCCCTCTAGCTCTACAGAGACAGCAAGGTGAGCACGTTATGGGTCTGTGGTCCTGTCTTGCCCCTTGCATGGAGCAGTATGGTTAAAGGGTGCAGAGCAGAATGCAAAACCTCCCGAGAGTGTTGTTTGGGTGGGTTAGCTATACACTGTCTCACATCTGGACCTGTCTCTGGTAGATCTGAGTGAGCCGTTTGTTGATTTGTGTGATTAAAGGAAGCGTACGCTCAGCCATTGCCTTTGCTATGTTTAAATTGGTTGGAAGGGACCTCTGGAGATCATCTAGTTCAACGCCCCTGCTCAAGCAGGGTCACCTAGACCGGGTTGCCCAGGACCCTATCCAGACGGCTTTTAAGTATCTCCAAGGATGGAGATATTTGATATTGATGTTGTCTTTTTGTCTGTCTGCAGTGCCTCCAGGGATTGTGGGTGAAAATAAACTGGAAGATGTGAAAGTGAAAGAGAAGCACAGTGTTACCCTAACATGTGAAGTGATAGGTAAAAGTATACGGTATTACTTAACTTTACTGATCAAACCCAAAAGTGTCAGTCATCATTGGTTCTGAACATTGGTTCTGTTTTAAATGGAATTTTCAGTCCAGTGGAAAATTTTAATTTAAGATTCAGCCTAAGTACATGTAGCAGGAGTAAGCAATCCTTGTGTATAGCTTGTATAAAATGTAACCAAGAGGACAGTGCCGTGATATTTCTGCTCTAAAACCCTCTAGAATTTAAGAGGAGGTCTATATTACTTCAAAAGGCTCTAAGACTATAGAATATGTATTCCAAAATATCTCCCTAAAGGATGCATTTTAAGAGAACATCTGAAACTGTATTTTTCCATTATTCAGAAACCTTGAAATATTCTAGAGGCTATGGAACAATTAATATTTGCAATTCTTTGTGATTCATTAAGGGAACCCTGTACCACAGATCACTTGGATAAAGGATGGGCAACCTCTACTTGAGGATGAAGATCACAACTTTCTGTCCAGTGGGCGTTTTCTGCAAATCACCGATGCTCAAGTCACTGATACAGGGCGATATACATGTATTGCATCTAATGCAGCTGGAGATAAGAGCAAAAGTTACAGTCTTAATGTACTGGGTAAGACAAGTTGTGCTGGCCGTTGCAGAAAAAGTATTAATCTCAAGAACAACCAGATAGTCACTTTGGGATTTTATAGCACTTCATTTATAGCAATGTTTGCATTGCCTGACTATGATTAAACCTTTAGAGCTTTATAATTGATAAATAATAGTAGTTCAATAGAAACCTAGCAGATTTATGCTTTAGTAAATATGGAGCTTGAATAGGACGTTGTCTGTATGGGATGAACAGGACAGTTCGTTGGCTTACTGTGATTCGAGGAAGGAACAGCTGAAGAGCACTTTTCAAATTGTGGTCTATTTGTAAAGGCTGAAGCCATCTGCAGTTTGCTTTTTTCATGATGGTTTTTGCATAACCAGTTGCAAACAATAGAGAGGGTGTTATTCGTGTCCGCATTCCCTAGGCTCATCCAATCTGCTCATACCAGTCTGCTGCTCTCAGGAGACCAAGCAGTGTGTCTGCTGGCCACTACACAAGAGCAGACCCTTGGGAGATGGGAGCCGAGTGGCCGGCTTTTTTGTGGCCTATTGGCCAGATGAATGTCGACTGATTTCTGTGTGCCTAGGAGGAATGCCCCTCGGCTATTTAAGGCTCAAACCAAATTCCTCGACTGGCTATTCAATAGAAAAATTGCTCTTCGTAGAGTTCCCTTCTCTGTTCATGATTTTGCTGCTCCTAGTGTCTCCGACCATTGTGGGTGCAAACAGCCATGGGAGCGCAGAAGACGTCACTGTTATCCTCAGTAGCCCAACATCCCTGGTTTGTGAGGCTTATTCGTATCCTCCAGCTACAATCACCTGGCTGAAAGATGGCAATCCTATAGAATCAAATAGAAACATCCGCATTTTGCCAGGTAAATACTTTTCGTTGTTGTTCAGAAGCAGCATAATACTTTATTATTTTATTGTTTAGTTTCTGTTACAGAACTTTTTTGATAAATTTAAGAATATATTTTTATTAAGTGCAATGTTTTGTACTTTTATAGCACTTCCCATTCCAGTATCTCTAAATGCTTCACAATTAACTGATTAATTACTTTTTTTTTTTTTTTGTATTCAGGTATTTATCCTTTTGTTCTGTAGAACTAAACGATAGCAAAAAAATTCACTGCAGTTACTAATGAACATAAATAACGTGAAATTGAGTGTGGAAAGAGATATAAACAACAAAGTTACTAAAAAATGAGGTGGCATTTTTCTAAGTTTTTAGTAATTTGCCATTTTTCTTTCTATGGAGTAACTGTTATCTAGCACATCTATGGAGATGGGAAATAGGAAAAAGCTTCACTAGTAACACTAAAATAATGCAAATGAACAAGTACTTTAGTATTGTCAACTGCAAATGTTCAGAGGAAAAATGAGTAGCATTAAAAGCTAGGAGTGGAATTACTACATTGGGGGACAATTTCTAGGAAGGCAGTCTGAAAAGAGCTGCAGCCAAATTCAGTAGTGACTCGTCTCTGAGAATGCAGACAATATAAATCATAAAAAACCAGGGTGCTATGGGAAGGAAATTGATGGGTGCCTAAGCTGTAGAGGCCACCTGAACTGTTAAATCCTACCGACTCATTCATGCTCACACTTTGTTTCACATAGCGGCTGTTGCCTCTGTCCTTTCTCCAGAGTTAAGGGCCTCTCTTCTAGGAAGTACTGCACTGAAACAAAACCAGGGTGTAGAGGCTCATGTCCACCCCTGTGTGTTCGATAGTCTGCCTTTACTTAGTCTCAATGCTTATGCTTCCTTTCATGAAGTGCAGAACCCTAAATCTAAATATCTTCAAGAAAGTTCTTGTGCAGAACTACATTAACAAATTCTCCAAGAATCCAGAAGCAGAGAGTTGTGTTCCAAAGCACTTCTGCAAATTATACACTCATTTATTACATAGTCTACCTGGTGGTGTGTGTTGAGTTTGTCGTGCTCATCTAAGGGCAGAATTTGGCCTCAAGGATTAAAAATACGCTGCGGAAACCATTTAAATAATTGGCAAGCAGGAGTATAACGTGGATGCTATTAAAGAATGATCTCTTTTGGCAGGTGGTCGAACCCTGCAGATCCTAAATGCACAGGAGGACAACGCTGGAAGATACACCTGCATAGCCACAAATGAGGCTGGAGAAAGTTTGAAACACTACGAAGTGAAAGTCTACAGTAAGGGAATACTTCCAATGTTGATTTGTTGCGTTCTTCCATTTTTGTCCTTTGCAGTGTTAGCTGTCCTGGAGCACAAGGATTTTTGAGGCAGCCGTTAGTGGCCTTATTTAGCTAACACCTGCATTGGCTGATTGGGTGCTCATGACATTGGTGGGGGAAAGGCATTGGAAAAGTTTGCTGCTGCATCCTTTTCAAGTGCTCTTGTTGGCCAAAAATCTTTGTACCACCCAGAGAAAGACATTTAAGATTCGATGAACTCTAGTTTCTGCTATAATTTTTCCAGTTATGACTTTCAAATCAGATGAATGCTGCACAGTGGGAGACCAGAAGAAAGAAACTCAAGACCACTGGAGCTATTTTAAAGAAATGGGGTGGTGTGGGAGGTGTGCAAAAAAAACCCGCTTAGCATCTAATGGGAAACTTTCTTGAGTAAGGTAAAACAGGAGGATACTATTTTTATATCCTTCCATGAAATACCATATGCACAAAAGCTTTCCCATTCAAGGTTTCCCGTCAGCACTTTGTCCTTTGGGCATCGGTGCCTAATAGTCTATTTTAATGCTCAGCGTCTTCTCAGGGGCTCAGTCAAGCGTGACTTCTCATTTCTTTTTTTATTTGCTAATCTTTTAGTCTGAATTGGAGTTTGGGTTGCTTCCTCACGGTAACTGTGCTGTTATTTTAATTACTCTGAGTCCCTAATGAGATCCCACTGGATTAAGAATAATGAGAAGATTACAAAAGAGCTCATTATCAATGTATAACTATATAGCAAACTAAATGCCCCCCTTCATCCCCAAAAAGGCCATTGCAACTGCCAGTTATTATGATACTGTAAACATCAGGGAGAATTTTAAGTTTCCCATTGAGAAAAGAATGGGAAGCGCTTGAAAATTTTTAAAATAATTTAAAAGATATTAGGAAACCAAGTTGGGTTGTTTAAGAATTTTGAAATGTTCTGTTTTCATTCTGATTCAGAAGAAAACAATATTTTGCAACATTGGGGTTTTCAATGGAATGGAAATTCTGAGTTTTGACCAGCTACTCTGAGTGCGGACTTTAGTTCAAACATATGTTTCTGAGAATATTTGTTTCCCTTAAAATATTTTTTAATGGTTGCAATACACTGAACTTTGTAGAATTCAGGCCAAACACCTATTAATGTGATATAGCTAGGTAAGGCCATAGTCGGGTTTGCATGTCTAAAAATGTTGAACGCTGCTGTATTGTATTAGCCCAGCTGTGGGAAAGAGGCAGATTTTAGGGACAATGCACTTGCTTGCCCTGAGCTTATCATCACGGTTTTCCCTGTGTCCGACTAATTTTAAAATGCTGCCTAAGACAGTAAGTCGGGAAGATGCCTCTCGCTTGCTTTGTTTTTGCACAGTTCCACCCACCATTAACAAAGGCAATGTCTCGGGGACCGGTCTCTCCCCTAAAGAAGTGAAGATCAGAGTAAACCACAGCCTCAGCCTGGAGTGTGAAGCTCACGCGGTTCCTGCTGCTGCCATCAGCTGGTTCAAGGATGGACAGGCTAGTCACCAGCTTAATTCCTTTTAATGGGTGGATTTCCGACAGAGACAACTGCATATGCACTACCACCAGTAAGGAACGTTCATGCAGTGTGACAGGCTCGCTCGCGCTGCTGAAGTCAGTGGGAAGTCATCTTCCCACAGTCGTGCTGGCAGGATCTCCCCTCACATTGCCATGTGTCTTAGGAAATTTGCTGCTGGCCAGACCTCTGCAAATTGACACCCTTGGGTTTTTCTGTGGGTGCTTGGCAGTACAACTGAGACATGAGTGCTGGAGTTGCCAGGACCAGCACTGGCCTGTGCGTTCAAGTGGGAGGGTCCTGCCTAGAAGTAGCATCCCACGGTATTACCACATGTTGCTTTGTCTTTGTGTAGATTCCCCAAAGGCCCTGTTGCAGAATGGCCCCACGCTTGGTTCCTCTTCTGCTGCCCTTGCAGAAGTTGCTGAGAGCCTCCCACTTGGTTCTGGCAGAGCTCACGAAGCCACAAAGGCATCTGGAGCCTCTGCAAGGGGGAATTCGGTGTGGTTCCTGCCACACGCAGTCTTCGCAAGAATATCGGGCTGAAGGATTAGCAGTTTTGAAGCGTGATGCCACAGAATCTTATTGATGTGCAGTCTGTTGGGGGGCAGCTATAAATAAAAAAGAAGCAGTGCAAGTCTCCTGCACGAAAGGAAAGCGTAACATCTCTCATTTTAGCTGATCTTGGCAGGGCACCTCTGGCACGTATCATGAGGCAGGCTGCCGTACCTGTGGAGCTGAACCAGCTCTTCCTAGATTTACCGAGCGTGCAGAAATGTCCTGGAGGCCCAGGAGGGACTGCGTATGCACCCTCTGTTTGTTTCTTGGGTTGCTCCTGGGCACATGGCTTTCAGTCGTATCGGTGGCCTGACTTAATCGTTCCCCTGCAGGCCGTGAGTCGAGTGCTGCCTCCCTAACGTGCTCCTTTTTCGTTACTGAAAGATGCAGGCTGCCTGACTGTGGCGCCCACTGTCACGTGTGATGTAACCCTTGGGCACGCTAACGTCTAATCCTGCGTATCTCTGGATCGCTGCTGACGGGAGTCATCCTTCCCTCCACATCGGTTTTGTGCTCCCACCCTGTCCTTGCTGGGCAGCAGATCTAGTGGTTGTGTGGCTGAGTTGGATCCGTTTTCTCCAGCTGATAGAAGACTGATAGTTTTACATGTGTAGGTTTTCCATCAGTGCAGCTACTTGGCCAGCGAGTTTAGCGATTGAATCAGTCCGATTCAGTCAGATGTTACGAGAGTCCCTGCACGATGGAGATGGCACTGCTCCTTTCAGCAGAAGCTTGCAGATGGGGTTAGGTGTGAACTGAAACTACATTTAAATCTTTTAGGATTCAAATCCTCCTTAGGAGACCAGCTACCAAGATCGGAAGGGTCAGGAACTACAGTTTTTGAGGGTCAAGAACTACAGTTTTTGACAAAGAGTAAAAGAAAACTGTCTCCTGGAATAAGGGCTTGATCAGGGTTACTCAAGGAGGAAGAGTTTTGGGGCTGAGGGAAAGGTGGGACAGATGAGAGCTGGGCTTGCTGTTGTCAGGAGAACGAAAGTTTTGCTTCCCTTGCACCACCTGTGGCCAAAGCCCAGGAGTCCCTGGCTTAGGACTGTCCCCTAAGCAGCTCCCTTCAGTAACTTGGTGTCCCAGGCAATTGCTTTCTTTGCACAGGTAGAAAGTGGGCCTTGCTAGCAGAATTGACAGCAACGGAAAGGTGTTCTGCTGTTAGTGTTAGCAGAGCGGAGGAAATAGCAAAAGAAAAATAAGAACATGTTCTTACTCCCAGGATACTTCCTTAGGAAGGGGTTTTGAAGCAATTTGAATTTGGCCAGAGAGAGGTGACCTCATATTACTTCCACAAACACGTCTAATTCCAGCGTAGGTTTTGCACAGTATTAATGTACATGTAAAATTACATTACAGCCTCTTAAACCAGATGATCATGTCATTATCCAAGCCAGTGGTCGTACTCTGCAGATTAAGGAGGCTCAGGTGTCAGACACTGGTCGTTATACTTGTCTGGCAGCTAACATTGCTGGAGAGGATGAAATGGAATTTGATGTAAATATACAAGGTAAACAGAGTTCAGTCTACAAAATTCTTGTTTTCTGGTAATCTGAGCCTCATTTTCTCATGTGCTGGGGTGTTGGAATTGCTTATAATTTTGTATCGTTTAGACCAAGTCTGCTTGGTCTAATGCAATACTTCTGTGTTTTGTGGGGTAAAATATCCTGTGTGACTTTTATTACCTGTACATATGTTCATGAAAGACAGCGTCTGATTCTTCTTTCATTCACATGTGATATGTGCAATGTTTCTGAAGTCTGGAATGATTTTTAGCTCTGATCTTCCTCTCAATTTTATTTAAAAAAAAAAAAGAGTTTTGGGTTAGCTTAAACTAAGACACTGAGTTTTATTGCCTGTGTGTAAATACAAGAAGACAACCATTAGTCAGTTCTGAAAATGTAGACAGCTAGAACTTGATGGCAACCAGACAGTTTAGTATTTAAACAATTAATGTTGAGCAATGTCCTCTGTGGGTTGTTAGCAGATTTTCTCACTGTGTTATTTATTAGTCTCCCGAAAATATTCAGCAGGTTGATCAGTTGTTCATTCTGATGAAAAGAACTGGAATTTACCTGGCTAGTCTACGTTTGGGGGATAATTTAGTATACGTAACTTGCTATTAATGCTATTTAACGATAACAGTATCTTTTTATTTCTTGCCTTTAAAATTAGTTATTTCCACTGTACAACTCTAACTTTTTTTTCCCTACCTGATCACAGTTCCTCCTAGTTTCCGAAAGCGTTACAGGGAGTGGGAAGCTGGTAACGTGGTAGACATGGGAAGAGGCGGAGAAAATAAAGATGTGATTATCAACAATCCCCTTTCTCTGTACTGCGAGACCAGTGCTGTTCCTCCTCCGGTTCTTACGTGGTACAAAGATGGACGCCCTCTGAGCTCTAGCGATAAAGTACTGATCTTACCAGGTGAGCATTTAAATATGGCATTCCATGACCTTAAGAAATGGCGCTGGTACTGGAATTTTCAGGTTAATAACAAACTTCTCCTGATCAAAACACTGTATTAATGTTCTCAGGCCATTTCGTCTTTCTTGACTGGAAATGCTTCTCCCCAGTGCTCAGGCTTAAGCAAGCTGTTTCTTTTTTTCATTTAAAATTTAGTTCCTGAAATGGGGTGAACGTCAGCATTTAACTTTCCTATGATAGGCTAGTTTTGGGTGGCACGTGTGAAGAGGGGTACGGATCGAAGGGCAGTGGTGGGGATGACACCTTTTTGTCTCCCTGCCACTCGTCTGCTTGGAGACTAATGACAGCCACTCCCCAAATATATTCCTAATAATATCCTCTCTTTCTAAAGCTATTTAAGGGGCTATCCTTTTCCTTAGGAAGAGAGTGAAAAGTAGAAATAGTATGGACCTATAAGCCACAGTATGGACCTACCAAGAAGTGAATTTTTTCAGTCAGTACAGTTCTACCAGAATATTTTGTGGTTTTATTTCCTTTTGCTGATTAGTCAGTTCTCTGTCACCTTGCTGAGAAATATTTCTCTTTTCAGTTTGCAGTGTGGCTGCATATTACTGAAGAACGTGTATTCCTTCCCATGGAATTAATTACTCTTTCCTAACATTTCGTTATGAACATTGCTGAATTCCAAGTAGCTGCCAGTAGAAAGTAACTAGGAAATAAAAAATCTTCAGTTACTTATAATTCGGAACAAATGCTGACCATTCATAACTTTGCTTGCTCAGGTCTCCAGCGAAATGTGGTGTGGAAGTGATGGAAACGGCTTGATTTAAATCTTGAACGCGTTTTCCTTCCAGGAGGCAGAGTGTTGCAGATTCCACGGGCGCAGGCTGAAGATGCTGGGAGATACATGTGCGTGGCTGCAAACGAAGCCGGGGAAGCGTCCATTCATTACGACGTCCGCGTGCTCTGTGAGCCTTCCTGCTTTCCTTTTTCTTTCTAAATGAAAACTACGAAAAGAGTTCTGCAGAAATGAATGAAGCATTATATTCTAGGATTATTTAGCTTCTGAAGTTTATAGATTCTATATATTTGTAAATTATGAAATGAGTATGTTTACATAGGGTACTAGAGTTTTGAAGAAATGCACAGAATTACATGAAAATGGTATTAATGCTGTTAATTCTATATGTTTATAAATTATTTTTATAGGCACTCAATGGCATTACCCCATCCAATTTCACCATAAAGAAAGGCATATGTAGAAGTCCTTTTTTTTCTTCTCTTCTTACATTGGTCATAATTTTCTACAGTATCCGGCAAACACCCCGAGTCTCAAGTGAATTGCTGATTTAGATCAATTGATGATTTAGATCACTGAATGCCTGCAGGGTCCATGCTTTGTATGATCCATTTACAAGCACAG
The DNA here is from genome assembly GCF_036417845.1 of Apteryx mantelli. Lineage (NCBI taxonomy): Eukaryota > Metazoa > Chordata > Aves > Apterygiformes > Apterygidae > Apteryx > Apteryx mantelli. The sequence continues at coordinate 8,251,737 of NC_089985.1, read as the reverse complement.
CACAGAAGGCTTTCATACGCTGCTTGCATTGCCTGTTGGTGTACTCAAGGGCTTTGCCTTGGGAAGTGCTTATATCTCTACTTCTTGTATCTGCTATGGAAAGCAGTGATTTATTGTTAGGAAGAGGAGTCAGCCTCGGAAATCCTCCTTTGTTCTAGCAGCAAAGAACATGACAGACTAGCTGGAAAATTAGTTTCCCCTCTTCTTTTTTATGGCTGCTGTGAATAAGCAGCTCTGTGCAATCCCTTGAGTTATACTGATTTGTTCCAGTTGAACTATTCCTTTGGATTTTATTTATCTTTCACTACATTCGTTGAAGATTTCACCACTTCATTTTGCAAACCCATACTTTGTGTATGGTTTTGCTGCTCCAGCATCTTAAAAAATACCACTGAGCAATACTAAGTCACAGTATTCTTTTGACGTTTTGCTTTTTTGTAGTACCGCCATCCATCGGGGGAGCTGATGGTGACCTGCCTGAAGAAGTGACTGTGCTTGTGAACAAGACTGCCGCGATGGACTGCGTGGCAAGCGGCAGCCCTACTCCAAGTATTACCTGGCAGAAGGATGGCCACCTCCTAGCAGAAGATGACAAACACACATTTTTATCCAATGGAAGAAGGTTACAGGTAGCGCCAAGTGAATAACTGATTTTTAGCATCACAAGCACACCACCCATAAAGACAAATTTGTCTAGATTTGCTGAGTGTGCAGTTCTGGGTTTTTTTGGTTTGGGTTTTTTTTTGTTTGTTTTTTCATCTTGGAGGTGCTGCCAGCCTAAGGAGTGTCTGTCCCTTGTCCATGCCCCTCAGCGACTTATCCCCACTCCTGTGCTGTTCCCTCAGTTGTGCTGACTTAACTATTTGTGGGGTTGTGCTGTGAACTGCATCAGGGAAATCATTTGGTTTCAAATAATGTTGCAAACAGAAAGCTTATCGTGTAGAACAACCTATTGCTGTCAGTTTTGTTTGAGTTTCCTTAACAGTATTTAATTTTTGCAAAATTTATTTTCTCTAGAAAATAGTCTGTCCTGAAGAAGAAAATCCCACTCACTTCAATCGATAGATGAAATCAGATGAAGTTATTAAAACAGAGAGCTGAACTTAGTTCCATCTGTTCTTGCACCATGAATTAGGAATGCAGTAAAATACAAAAAGCATATAGAACATGGAGATTTTTATTTCAAATATTTGGGAAATAGTTGTTTTGTTATTACTTTTGAATTAGCTTAATAGGACAGATACTATGTTGGCTTTTCTGGAGGTCTGAAATGCACAAGTTTTGAAAGGAATAGCATCAGTGGAAGTTTCTCAGGTTGGTTTCTTCATAATACTGCAATTTATCCTACAGTAGGGCAAAAAAGCCCCAATGAAACAAGCAAACACAAAAAACCCTGGAAACACCCAAACTTGATGCTTTAACTGTAAGCTGTCTTGTATATGAGCTCTACTACAGTCTTGTTTCTTTTTCTTAGATCTTGAATTCCCAAATAACAGATACTGGCAGGTACGTCTGTATTGTGGAAAATGTAGCTGGAAGCGCCAAAAAATATTTTAACCTGAATGTTCAGGGTAAGTGTATTAATCCCTAATTTGCTGACTGTTTACTTTCAAATATCATTTTAGTTTGAGTATACTTATTTTAGTGTAGTGCTTAGTAGCTTTAGTAGCTTTATGCATGTAAGTCATCTTATCGAGTGTAATGGAGATCCTCACCTAATAGAAAATAGAAATCAAATGCAAGTTTAAAGTATCTTGGTAACACGTCCTTAGTAGGGCTTTTGATACCACATGGCCTCAGCTCGTTGTATGTATTCCCTGTAGTTGGACATGAACATTGAGGGAGCCTTGTGCATCGGTTGCGTACGCTGTGTAGGCTTCCCTAAATCCTGAAATCATTAATTACAAACAGGTTGCATAATGGTCTGCTTTGACATGTTTGTGAAAAGTGGTTTCCAGGAGAATTATCATTGGAAAGCATTAAACGAGTAGCTAAGGCATTGCAAAAGCTTACATTTTCTTTTATTTCCCCTTCAAGAGTCCTTTCTCCTCCTTTTTTTTTTTGTTGAGTTACAATAGGGTTAAAATAAATACTGGCCTTTGGCTTCACAAATCTAAAACAAACACAATCAAGAAATTGTAATGTTTTCCGTTATTTTTTAAAAAAAAGCAACTCCCTACTACCTTTCCAAACCTCTCCTGAAAGCTTCAGAAATTTGGGATGTATCCAGTTAACGTTTCAGAGTTAACCCTAACTTCCCCTCCTGTCTCTGCCCGCTGTTCATTCCACCGCTTTTAGCTTTCAGTTCTGAACTGAAGGTCAAGCCAGCGTTACTCCCACAGAATACTCTGCACAATTACATGTTAAAACCTATCAAGGAATAACGGCAGCTACATCGTTACCCACTCTAACACTACACGTCGGAGACTTGTATCAGGGTCTTCTGCATCCATATGGCCAGTATCCTTTTCCCCCGTTTTCCGGGTCCTTGTCAGCTAGCTGATCTTCTGCATTACGTACTGGATAGAAGTGCTCTCTTCTCTCTCTTGCTTGGATGTAGTCCCAGAATCCAAGGGATTTTGTAGTTTAGGTTATTACATGCGGAGGAAATAAGGATTGTTCTCATACATGTATGCAACAAATTTACATGCTAAATGACACAAATTTATAGTATTTTTCTCTGCTCAGTGATATGATTAGAGAGCCAGAGAATCCTGTTGTCATGGGGAGAATTTGCCCCGGAGTCCTTCTCCGAGAAGTTCTGTTCTTCTTTCAGTGGAGTCTGTCTGGATTTCCTGATGTTCGAGTTTTGTTTTTAAATCAAAATGTTTTGGCTTTCCTTGACGTTTGCGTTTTAATCTGAACTTCTTGACTTTAAAATATTTGTTTATAATGACCACAGTCTAATAGTATTATTTTAAAATAAACATCTGTAGGAAGTGTCAAACTCCAGCCTAATAACACCATTTATTTAGGACTATTAATCTTTGAATGCAGTTTCATTTGAAGAGTTAGACTATAGATGTTCAGGAAAGGACCAGCCAGGCTGTAGCACTGATGAAAATGCATCATCACTGAGCCGCATGATCTTTGTTTTGTCTGTGTCAGAAAAAAGATTATTTTTAGCGTTTCTGTATGTTTCTAATATAACTGCTTTCATAAATTTAAATACAGTATGAAAGGATACACTCTTTAAAAAGTTGAAAAATACATCTCTTATCTTACAGGTGAATAATAAACTAAAATAAAACCTTCTAAAACATGGAAAGTAAGCATCCTGTAACCTGTAAGCAATCCGTAACCTTAATATACAATATAGATAAATAGGTGGTTTTCATACTGAATGCTAAAATTGAACCCATTACTGTATCTATATGCATATGCAAATACATTTGTGTATATAAATCACATAATTATGTAAAATGCAGTGCATCTGTGAGTGTTTTGCACATGCAGTGGAAGGCTGCATTATTTGAAAATAGACCACATAAATAGTTTAAGCAAAATTCATTAAAAGATAGCTCAGGTTGTGATATTTAATGTCCCACTGTCTTGCACTGCCAGTAATCACATCTATGGGAAAGTAACTAAAAGTAAATAAATGTAAATAACGACAAAATGTCATCAGATCCAAATCCTCCATTTATTCTAGTGAACCATTTTATACTCTTTTATATCAGGGGACATAGCCCTCACTTATTCCAAGTTGAAAAACATGGGCAAAGTCACCCATTTACCTTGACTCCTCTTTGTTTCTGCAGTGCCACAGAGGAGCCATAAACTTGGCTTAATGACTGCTCTGTGTCATTCAAGTGACAGAAAGCAGCTGGAGCATTTCGGGTGGATATGCTCCAAAATATTTTAACATTTCATTCTTTGAAGAAGAGGATTCCATGTGTTCTTTGGAATGATTTTTCCACCCAGTGGAGCCAGGAACATGCCTTTGCTTTCCTCTTAAGTGTTTTATATATCCATGCTGCAAAAACATGGAAACTAAGACTTGGGATTTATTAAAAGGAAGAGATTTATAGTTACTTTGTTTTAAATAGTAATTGTAGAAAGGTCAAATGTTAAAATATTCTTGTCTTTAGAAATAGTGGGACTTGTAAGCTTAAAAATGCACCCTTAGAGCAATGCACTCATGCCAGACTTTTAAACTGCTTAGCTCAACATTACACAACAGGTTTGTCTGCTTAACAAAAGAGCTCTGAACTAGATCAGAAGGAATCGTTTGTGGTTCTCTAGAATGCAAAAATAGATTTTATAAGAACAGGAGCAGGACAGAATATCAGCAAGAAATGATATACCCTCCCAAATATTCTGACAAGGTAATTTTAGTCTGTCTTGCCTTACATAGCAAATGTTCTTGGGAGTACAGTGATTTTATAATTAATACTACATTTGTCAGGAATTACAGGATCTCTTGTAGGTTAGTTAGCCTTCCCAAATCCCAAGCAGGAAAGGATTGCAGGTGAAGTTGCTGAAGTTTTTTGTGAATTGTAGGAAAAGGGATGACAGCTGGACTGGCTTCAGCCCACATTTCCAGATACATCCAGAAAGCAGAGATCAGTTCATAGGATGTGAAAGATGATTTCAACTTGGTCCTTTGGCATAACTCAGCAATTCAACTTTATTTGGTCGGTCAGGATCTTGTGGAATATGGGTTGCTGACACGTTGATGGATACTCTTAATGTATGTCTTCCTGCAGTTCCTCCAAGTGTTGTTGGTGCTAATCCTGAGAACTTGACTGTGGTGGTGAATAACTTCATCTCTCTGACTTGTGAGGTCACTGGCTTTCCACCTCCTGATCTCAGCTGGCTCAAGAATGGAAAACCTGTCAGCTTGAATACTAACACTTTTATTGTGCCTGGTGAGGAATCTCTGCTGTTTCTACAGCCCTCGGGCTTACCCTCTGTCTGTTTTGCCTTGATAAGGGGGGCGGCCATTTATGAAGCCAGTGTATTCTCGGTATCACTCCAGTGAGCAGACTTACATCAGTAAGACACTTGACCTACTGTGTTTTTAGAATATTTAATAATATCTTGGCTGCTGCGTGGGTTCACTTTAAAAGGAAACTAGCTCAGACTGAAAAAAGTGAAATCAACTTTTTGTGTGAGAAAGACTAGAGAGCAAGTCACATAACAGAGGTGCCCGAATATAGGTATTGGTTAAAGCTGAGCCACCTTGACTCACCTCTCAAAGGGATGATCAGAAATTGAGGTGGAGATTAAGATAATTTCTGTTGCTTTAAATGGCAAAAAATAACAACCCTACCATTGACTTCAGTGGGGAATTAGATTAATTCATAGTAAACTTTTAACTCTCAAGTAGAAATCCTCGTATTCTGAGGTCTTTTTACCTATTCCAAGGCCCTCAGTCAATAAGGTCCAGGAGTGCCTGTGTCATTTCTACCCCTCCTGCTGATCTTCAGCCCAGGGTTTCTAGTGCACGTCACCTGCTGTGGCTCTCAGTCCCATCCTGCTGCTATTACGTGGTGAGGGGCTGCATTTACAGCATAGATTAAAGAGCAGATGTAGAAATTGCTTAATGACAGTAGAGAAGAGACATCTATGGAGATTAGTAATGTAGCCGCAGAGAGTAGCTTCACGGATGGAGACGGGTGAGACTACTGAATAAAGAATGGGATAATGACAGATGTAGGTGGAGAGAGCATAGTTATGTCAGCAGAGAGAGATTAGCAGCTGTAAAATATACAAATCAAACAGGAGTATTAGTGGTCCAAATTTGTAATTAACAGCACCAATTAAATTTACTGTAAAATTTTAGTTCTCTGGTATTTTTTTGCGGGGATTAATGAGCCCTAATAACCAATGGCAATGCAGTGCTTTTTTGAATAAAAGGTCAATATAGTGCCTATGCTTGGTCTGTCGGAACTGCAATTTCAAAATAACATTTGAGATTGGTATAATAATCACAGAATAAATCTGAAGTCTTCTCTCTTTACTTTAGGTGCTCGGACTCTCCAGATTCCCCGAGCCAAACTATCAGATGACGGTGAATATACTTGTATTGCCAGAAACCAAGCTGGGGAAAGTCAGAAGAAGAGTTTCCTAACTGTCCTTGGTTTGTTTGTTTGTTTTTTACTATTTTCTGAAATAATATCAAGTGCTGTGAAAATGCAGTATTTTATATTTTTCCTTAGGTTGTTTTTCCCCCCCTCTGACAAAACAAAGGCAGAAATAACTCTCAGCTTGTTCTTCAGTCCCCCCAAGCATCAAAGACCATAGTGGAACGTCGCTGGCGGTGATGAATGTGAGAGCGGGCACCCCGGTGATATTAGAGTGTGAATCCAATGCTATCCCACCACCAGTCATCACATGGTACAAGAACAGGCGCATAATTTCAGAGTCTGCAAATGTGGAGATCTTAGCAGATGGGCAAACGTTACAAATCAAAAGTGCTGAGGTGGGTGAGACTTGTGGGATGCTGCATCTGCAACTACTCCACTACTGTTAAGCAATTGTTTTGCCCTTTATTGGTGTGTTCCACGAGGTGTCAATAGGTAATTTATTTGCAGGAGGCCTTTCGTTCTGTAAAAAGGACTTAGAGTTGAATTCTAATCGCAAGGGCAAAGGCTGTTAATATCACTACACTGTAGCGTTAAAATAAGATCAACGTAAGGATTTATTCTTTTTAATTCTAGGTTTCTGACACTGGCCAATATGTGTGCAAAGCCATAAATATTGCAGGGCGCGATGATAAAAATTTCCATCTTAATGTTTACGGTGAGCATATGCAGTGTTATCTACAGTAATTATTCTAATACAGTAGACATTTTATGGTGGATGGTTCACAATAAGCTTCCAACAGTATTTGGTAACCCAACTTTTCATATTGCTTCCATTCGATTTACAGTGCCACCAAATATAGAAGGCCCTGAACAAGAGTGGGTCAATGAAACTATCAGCAATCCTGTTACCTTTGTGTGTGATGCTACTGGAATTCCTCCACCAACATTAATATGGCTTAAGAATGGAAAAACAATAGGTAATGTTCTCTTATCCTCTTTTCTGCTCTTTTCTCCCCCTTTGGGGTACAACTGTGCTGTTCTTAGTCTATTTGTTTCTTCGTCTGTCTCTAAATAGACTCTTCTATTAACTGATCAAAATCCTTTTGTTTTGTTTTGAAATTTTGATGAAAAGTTTTCACAATCTGTGTTTGCTCTCTGTGGCCTGGTTTGAAATGATCCCTTATTGCTTGTTTTCAGAAAACTCCGATTCTCTTGAAGTACATATTTTATCAGGGGGAAGCAAGCTTCAAATTGCTCGCTCTCAGCTTCTAGACAGTGGGACCTACACGTGTATTGCCTCGAATATAGAAGGAAAAGCTCAGAAAAATTACATCCTTTCCATTCAAGGTATGGTATGTGAGTGCGGTGAGCAGAACTGGTTAATAATTGTTGGATATGGTGCTCTATCTGCATTAGAGACACTGAGATAATATAAAGATGGGGAAAAGTGGAAAATTTGGACCATCGTTTCTATCATTTGCAACCAGTGGCGAAAGAAATGGTTAGACTATTATACCATTAGTCAGAAATTTGCATAAAAAAATGTTCTGAACATCTGATTGCATCGCAGTTTGAAAATAGTAGGGAATTCTGTTTATGTTTGTTGCTGATCCCTGGTGAGCCCTGAAGCCACGTAGGTTGCTCTAAGGTGTCAGAAGTAGAACATCATCCGTGGTTTCAGAAGGAGTGATGCTTGGTACCTTTTTTGCCATAACACATAAAAGGAGATAGCAAAGAAATACTGGCAAAATGTTCTTATGAGAGAAATGAGGTGCAGTGTAGTGAGGAACGCTGAACTGTCTCCTGCCTCCCTTATACTGCAGCCGTCCTCGCTTTCCTGTGTTCTCGTTGACCTCAGTCCCATAGATTACGCTCTTTCCTCCCGCGTTGAATCAGCCGCTTACTGCATAGCGTCTGCAGCTTTCTGCCCGTTCCCCCCGGGCCAACACGTCGCGCTTTTGGGGAGAGGCAGCGTGAACTGCGAGCAGTGCGCGCTGGTGGGTGCATGGGTGATAACGGGCTGTCGGGAGGCCAAACGGGACTAACACCTGCTTCATCGCAGCAGTCTGTCTTCGGGGGTGTTATTTCGTATGTGTCCCCCTGCCTGCCAGTGTCCCCCAACTTTAGCAATTGAATATGCTCGATTAAGCTGCTTGTTTGGTCAAATTTGACTGAAATTGCCTGAAACTTATTAGTGGGACAGATTAGCTTGACCAATAGCGTGACTATATCATCCTTGTTCTCTTAAAGAATGGGTGAAAAATGGTCACTGGTTAGGACTGAGTAAATACATGACTGTTAGCAGGAATCCAATGGTCCTGATGCAATAGAGCATTTGACTGATTTGCTCTAATGCTTGCTACGCGTGTGCTCAAAGTTAAACAGGCACTTAATTGCTTTAGTGATTTGGGATTTTGTCATAATATTATTGTATAAGTTACCATTTGAGCAGATAACTGTAAATATTTAATGTAATGACAAATACAGATTTTCTTGTAATTTTGTAAATTAGCAGTTTTAAGGAATGATGAAAATGACTTTTGATTTCATCTTTGCAGAAACCTTTCTGGAAAGAATATGAATCATATGCTTTCTAAACTTGATTTGTGTGGAGAAATTACAATAAGCATTAGTATTTCTCACCTGTGTTAGTGCAATGTCTCTTGCTGATGAATCTTCTCTTCCCTCCATCCTGCATTCCCAGTTCCTCCTAATATTGCTGGCTCCGAAATGCCCAGTGATGTCAGCGTGCTCCTGGGAGAAAGCATCCAGCTTGTCTGCGACGCCAATGGAGTGCCTGCCCCTGTTATGCACTGGCTTAAAGATGGAAAAACAGTTGCCAGCAATGAATTACAAAGAATAAGGCAAGCAAAGATTATGCAGACTTTGCATTCTCTGCTTGTATAATTTAAAGCATAAAGAGGGGAGTTAGGACACTGTTGGGCCTGAACAGTCTTAGGTTGGCCAGGTTAAGACATCCTCTCCCTCTTTAGCTTCTATGATTCTAGCACGTTTTGTGACTACTTTGATTTTCTGCTCTTCAGATACTGTTTAAAAGGTATGGAGTGTCATGTTTGCACGAAGGAAGTCTAGTAACCCATAAAATGTCTGTGGGGTGATACGTCTGTCCAATTTGTACGTGTCTGGCTTTAATTCAGAGAGTCGGGATTTCAGGGTGATTTTCTAGCTCTAGATCTAGGTCTGAATGTATTCTGGATCACGAAGCAGCCTTTTCCCAGGCACTTCATCCTTATCCTCGTTGCACAGTTGCCGAGGGGGGGCCGCACCGCAGAGAGGCCGTACACCGTGGAGCGTGCCACCTGGCAGTCAAGAAATACGCAGCTGCCATTACAGGCCTAGGCGTTAGCCGGCAGGGGAAGACGGATGAGTGAATGCTCTTTCGCTCGCTAGGCTTCCCCTCCAGCCTGGCATGCAGGGCGCGAAGGGCCTGGCCCTCGTCGCCCACCGCTATCCACAGACACCGGCAGGCAGGCTTCCCGCCCCGCTCCCCTCCCAAGGGGATCAGACACGGCTGTGCCCTCTACTCCAAACACTGGCTCTACTCCACACACAGCTTTCTGGCTTTGATCCTGAGGGTCTGAGGGAAAGCTAAAAGTGCCAGTTTATACTTTGGTCTGGTGTAGAGGTTGATGCAATATGTAATACGGCTGGAACCGAAACCTAATACAAGCTAAAACAGGACATCTCTAGGAAGAACTTCCTAGCCTCTCTCTAATATTAATATTTTGCAGAGAAGAGTGGTTTTCTAGCCAAATTTCCCAAGAGGACAGAGCGAGTTGATTTAAATGTACAAAAACGACTGTTTATTTGCCAGGTCATAGGAATATGTAAACAAACTTACTGTATTTTATGACCTTCCTTGTAGAGTAACTCCAGATGGCAGCACATTAAACATTTTCAGAGCTCTCACTTCTGATACAGGCAAATACACTTGTGTGGCTACTAATCCTGCAGGAGAGGAGGACCGAATTTTCAACTTGAATGTATATGGTGAGTTTTTGCAGATGTGAAACTGAGATCTCGCCCGTAATCCTGTCTTTGTGAGTGCTCCCCAGAGAGGGCCAAGCAGTGAATGCCTGTCTTCAGGGTAATACCGCGTGCATGTGGTTCCGATTTCCTGTGCTGTAGATATCACAGCGTATTACACAGGATGTTCTGTCGATGCAAAATGGTTGCAATAGCTATTAATCTGTTTTGGGGTAAACAGAAATTAGTTCCTTTGGTGTATTTCATAATACAGGAATTCTACTTGTGATGATTTTTCTTGTAGAGGAAGATACACTGGGGGCCGATTTACCACGATACTACTCCTTTGTTGTATTAGGTAATCTCCATAAATTCCAGTCAAAGTACCTCAGCTAAAACCAGGGTAAGATGCAGGGAACTAATTCCTAATAGGGTCCCACCCCTGACCAAGAAATAGTTTAGCTGGGTTTTAAAATAAGCACAGAAATAAATAAGATTTTGAATGGAATTCTTCTCTTACACAAAATGACACAGAGAAGACAGCATAATTCTTCTTTACCGGTGCAGGGTGTGGACGTTCTAGTTTGTGAAAGGTGGGTTTATGAAATACTATGAATAGCATGAAAGAATGATGAGTTCTGCACAGGCAGTGTTTCATGGATATGTAAGTGACCATCCCAGGTAACCACTGGGAGATTCAGGGTCAACTGGAATATTAGGGTGAGCAGAGTAACCAGAGATGACCTTTGACAGAATAAATAATGGTAATACTGAATAATAACCACATAAGCTCTTTTTGGCACTACACATCTGTGGAGAGATTGTTTGATCGGTTTGTGTTATTGGTTGTGGTGCAAGCTATAACTACTTAAGTGGTTTTATCTGTGCAACTGTCATGGTGGGTGATGGGATCCTGCATCAGCCAGGGCTTGGAGATGCATGTGTCTAGGCCTTCTTTGTACAGTCGGCCCTTGCTCCCAAGACCAAAAGGCTTTCAAACTAAAATATAAAACCAAACAAAAAGACAGACGGATTACTTACCCAGTCACTTTGACATTTTCTGTATTGACAAATTTAGTCAGCGTATAGGTTTAGAGGTTAACATACTAACTTTCCTCCTGCATGATTCCAGCTCTCACCTTAGGCTTGATTAAGTAGGTAACTTGACAAACTTGGCCAAGTCCCCTCTGGTCCCCAAGGTTCATCCCATCCCCTCTAAGGCTTGACCACTTGCTTCTTCCTGCGATGAGCTTCAAGCTCGGAGGCTCCCCGTTGCTTGCCTTGCCCTGCAGTCTCTCAAACTTTTTCCTCCCTGAGCATGCTCGGTAGCTTCCCCAGGAAAGGAGCAATTTGTATCCCATACCATCCGATTACAATTTCTTCATTTATAAAAAGCACAACCCAGCCGTGAACAAATAAATAAGAAAGAGGGTCGCCATTCTACTGTGCACCTGGTTTTGCATATGTAAATGGATATTAATTAGTGCTCAATATTATTGCTAGAGGACTTACAGTTTGCAAAAATTGGGCAGCTTCTTCTTATTGCATTGCCTGTGGGGCATTAGGTGCTGGATTTTTGCATTGGTTTGGGTCGCTATCTTGTTTAATATCTCCCTTTTCAACATTTACAAAATGTAGTTCCACCAACAATAGCCCATAATAAAGATGAACCAGAGGACCTCACTGCCCTTGCGGACAGCTCCATAAATATTGAGTGTACTGCTTCCGGAACCCCACCCCCACAGATAAACTGGCTAAAGAGTGGACTTCCTCTTTCTATCTCCTCCCAAATCAGGTTGCTCTCAGGTGGACAAATTCTCAGGTTGGTTTTCAGTTATTTTAACTAGATGAGTTATCCATTTTCTTCTGCTGTGCCAACAGAGCTCTGCTAATATTGTTGAAAACAAGAATAAAATTTGATCCAAACCATGCCATATTAAAGGCATAATAATATATTTCATTTTCAGCTTGATTAAAATGTTTTTTTTTTCTTTAGACTTGCCAGAGTGCAGGTGTCTGATGTTGGTGTGTACACTTGTGTAGCATCTAACAGAGCTGGAGTGGACAACAAGCATTACAATCTTCAAGTTTTTGGTAAGCTTCTATGAAATGCTGTATGCAAGGAAGAAAGTGATATTACTTGACTGATTTCTTAACCTAATCTTCTGTTTTCTTTCTCGCCAACACAAAGTTGCAGACTTTCACAAGTATTTCTTATGTAGATAACCTTTAGGAAAATGTTCACTTTTCTAGAAATTTTTCGTATGGAAAGTGTTTTAACCCTCAGAGTCCTACTTGAATTGGCACCCATAACGTGCCACAGATTTTTTTAGGTTGAATAACAATATATAATTTCCAGTTGAATTTCAGCACACGTATTAAACATAAATGTAATGAGGTGAGGAAATGCAAAAGGATAGCTGCATTCCATTTGTTTTATATGAAGTGTTAACTTTTGGGTGTACTTGGTATTAATCCGATCTTTGTTTCTCTGCAGTGCCACCGAGTTTGGATAATGCAGGAGGAACAGAGGATGTGACTATAGTAAGAGGCAATTCAGCTTCAATGCAGTGTTTTACCAATGGCATTCCTACCCCGACTATGTCATGGTTTAAAAATGGACATCCTTTAAGCCTTGGAGCTCACTTGACTTCAAAAAACCAAGGAATGGTTCTTCATTTTGTCAAAGCAGAGGTTGGCGATACAGGCAAATACACCTGTGTAGCCTCAAATGACGCTGGAGATATCAGCAAGCACTTTTCTCTAAAAGTGCTGGGTAAGTGTTAATCTTCCAGTCGAACAAAATGTGAGCAGTAAGTGTCTACCCAAGAGAGAAATTTTAAAATTTCTAGGAATAAGAAATATTTTTAAGAAAGATTTTCTGTGATAAATAAGGAAATGGAAGTTACCTAAAGATGTGTGAATGTATAATATAATGTATAGTTGTCCTCAAGATTTTCAAAGTACATAAATATACTAATTAATAGTAAACTGATTTACAGAGTAACTTGGTTTAAACAGATAACTTTGGTTAGTAGAAATTCAGCTTGACAGGTTGATAATCAGCTGCTGTAAACTGGCATAGCTGCAGTTAAAACAGCTAAAGGGCTAATAAAAATCTTCACTGGTATATGTAATATCTTTAGCCCAGAATTATGAAAACATTTTCTAATTACTAATTTAAACTCGCAAGATACAGAAATTGCTAGACAGAGGCAGAGGGAAATTACATGAGGTGCTCAGTGGATTCATGACCCAGCCAGAAATAATACTAATGCAGACTGATTCTACAAACTCCAAGCATAAGGCCTGTGTATCAGGTTTTAGAGGCTGTTTGGGTCCCTGAAGAACGTGAATGGTTTCCCTTCCGTAGAGCCGCCTCGTATCAATGGTTCTGATCAACCGGAAGAGCTCTCTGTGGTTGTTAACAACCCCCTTGAACTGCTCTGCGTCTCCACTGGCATTCCGGTCCCCAAAATCTCGTGGATGAAGGATGGGCGCCCGCTTCTGCAGAATGATAATGTTCATGTCCTAAGAGAAGTGCTTCGAATAACCAGTGCGCAGGTAAAGCATTTGTTTCAAAATGTGCTCGGTTTGAAAACAACCCTGGAGGAGTTTGCAAAACTGCCTCCTCTGAGATGTCCTAAAAAGCTTCCCCAAAGCTTCCACCTGCATTTGCAATCAAAGAATATATTTTTCAAGTCTTGCCTTGGAGTTTCTCATGCAGAACAAGCAGTGCTACCATAGGTTAAGACATGACCAAGTACTTCTACCTCTTCTGCCCATTAGCTCAAGTACCTTTCAGAGTACTGTCTTTTTTTTTTTTGCTGGTGCTTCTTGACACACAGCAGAGCAGTCAATGCCAGGGACTCGTGTCCCTTTCTGGTTTTATTTCTTTATTTATTCTGTACATGTATTGTTCATTGCCTGCCTTTTTGACTCATGTTACTGTCTCCTGCTTTTTTTCTTTCGTATTTTATATTTCCTTCTCAGCCTTTTTTGTCTTTCCATTACCCCAGATTTTCCTACTATTTGTTTGCTTGTCACATATATAGGCCATAGTTCTCAGAGAAAAATTGTATTTTCATCTGTGTGCAAATTAGGAAAAAAAATAATTAAAGATGATACAAAATGTTTTAGACCAATTCAGGCTATAAAAGAGTCCTAGGAAAAATAGCCTTTATAAAACTGCGCTAAGAAACTAAAGCTATATCACGTACAGTCAGCCAGTGGAGTTCGCCAAACACAAGTGGGACAGTGCTTGGAAAACAGGATGAACAGTCCGATTGCTGCTGGTTTTGTTTGGAAGCAAATGCTCCTTGTATTTATAATGAAGAGTTTACAGAAAATAGAGAGCATAAAGCTATTAATGAGTATGCATGCAGAAAACTTTCCTTAGTACCCATAAGTGACCCTTGCACAGACTGATACCCACAGTCAGTTCTGTATTCATTGATAACTGATTGCAAAAAGCAGCAAGAGGAGAAGAGATTCTTGTAGGAGGCACGATTTTCAAAGAGATTTTTGGGGGGCCTGCAGCTTGCAAGCCACCTCTGTACGATCCTGCCCTGGTAAAATAGAAAAGTTCTTGAGATTGTTTGTTTTTTATTTTCAGGCATTCTCTGTCTATTGTCTTTGCTTTTAATCGCTGCCTGCTAAATATTGCTGCCAAAGTTTGTATTTCACTGTTTTTCTAAATTGTTCCCGCATCCTGAAATTTCTCCTGAAGCTGCTTGGGTGTTTCTAGGTGGAGGACACAGGGAGATACACGTGTTTGGCATCCAGCCCAGCAGGAGATGATGATAAGGAATATTTAGTAAGAGTGCATGGTAAGCCTAATTTAGGAAAAAATATTATTCCTTGATTCTGTAAAAATACTGAGGTATGTATCAGTTTTCTCATTTAACCAGTTACGTATTATTAAATATGAAATGTTGTGCTTTGAGAAAGTGATAGTTAACATTTCTGTGTATAGGTAACTATTCTGAACATTTCAGATGATTAAAAGGGGAAGTTTTGGCTGGTGCAACTGCTTTCTGTTATAATTTCAAGTGTTATATTTTGAATAACTAAGTTATAGATAGAAGCATACCTCATCGTTTTTCAGTTGGACTGAGTTTGTTGTTGTTATTGAAAAAGGAACAAGTATACTGATATCCATAATCTTAGTTATTCAGAAGAAAGAGATAGGAACTGTATCCAGAAATGAATATATGCAATGAAACGACAGAAAAGGAAGTATAAACAGGACTTCTGCAGTTTTACAATAAGCATCAGGATTCTTTAAAATTATAGATCCCAGCTTTCTTGATGAACAGTTTCGGGAGCTTCTGCCATCTCTGCTCCATCTGGTTTAAATGCTGGTATCCTCACTGAGAATGGACT
The DNA here is from genome assembly GCF_036417845.1 of Apteryx mantelli. Classification (NCBI taxonomy): domain Eukaryota; kingdom Metazoa; phylum Chordata; class Aves; order Apterygiformes; family Apterygidae; genus Apteryx; species Apteryx mantelli. Next base: position 8,236,333 of record NC_089985.1, on the reverse strand, counting down.
TTGAATTAATTTCTGACAAAGTAGTTTCTGGTGTGTGACTTAAAAAAAAACCCAACAGGTTCATCAGTTAAACAAAGGTGATATACTTAACACAGGTCTGGAAAAATAAAACTACTTAATAGGCACTGTAGCTTTGTGTTTATTTTACATCTTGAGAAATAAAATAGAGTTTTTCAGAGAATGATCTTAATGGTAGCTCATATGTGTGCTGTTAATTGTATTTCTTAATTTTTGCAACAGTTCCTCCTAACATTGCTGGAACCAGTGGTCCTCAGGACCTCACTGTGTTGCAGAACAGACAAGTTATACTGGAATGCAAGTCAGATGCTGTGCCGCCTCCGACAATCTCATGGCTTAAAGATGGAGAACTTCTAGAGGTATAGCGGCTACGTTACTTGTACTAGTCTGTTGCTCCCTTTATTTTTTACACGTAGTGCTTGAGGTTTCTTACTCTGCTCGCTTGCCCCTTCCGTGCAGTCAAGTTATGGTGCCTTGCTTTCAAGAGAAGCTGAGTAGCCCCAGTACAAACACAGTTAGTCCTAAATGAGTGCCTGAAGCTAGCAGGCATGTGAAGTGGCCATCCCGCTGTTACTTGTTCTTTTTTCCTTTAGGGGGATCCCTTGCTCCTTCTGGATCCTCTGCACAATCCTAGAAGCCTTCGGTATACTCCTGAATGGCTTCCCAGGAAAGGTAGCTGAGCAAAGACTACACTATGTTTCCTTTGGGTATATTATGCATCCTCATATTCTAGCAGCATTTAGAAAGGAATTTAAATTCTTTACATTGAAAACAAAGAAGCAGATTGCTAACTACCACAGTTTTATATCAAACGTTGCCTTTTTCACTCAGAATTCGAGGTAGTGTCATGTAAGGCAGCGAATCCGTGCCGGCTGAGGGGTAATCAACAAGATGAGAATACTGTCAGCAGGAAGTTTTTTTAATCGTGCATCCTCTCCTTAGGATCACTCATATTTTTCAGTCAGTAACTAGGTGCTTTCCAGTTGATCCATTTAAGTTCAGTTATTAATTGAACTTAACCAATCAATAATTTCCCCCCATTTTGATCTTTATTTGTGAATAAAGAGGAAGCAGATTTGGCTTATGAATTGCCTCTCCTGTAATTGTAGTCTTCATCCAAAATTTAACTGTGGTTTGTTTATGGTGAGTGCAGATGCATGTTTTACGCAAACATCTCAAATACTTCCCTGGAAGATATTTCTATGGTCGGACTGTTTTGGTTCAGGCAATTTCAACTTGTTAGTCGCAGTAATACTGACAAGCATCTTGTTAGCAAAGGTACGGAGTGGCCGTATCAGAAATGTGCACTGTCTTGAGACCGGTTCCAGTTTCACTTCTCATTAGTGCTTATTAATAAGTAGGAAAGTATGCTAAAATAACAGCTACTTATGAAGTTTCCAGCGTTTTACTGTCCAAAGTCTTTCTCAAAAGGTCCTGCTTCTTTGCTTTACTTATGACATCCCATCCCTCAGACTCGGTCTTTTTTGTAAGTTTAGAAGCATGAAGTGTTAGTGGAAAAAGCAAGAATATTGAGAGAGATTGTCTTACGGAGACTGAGGGCTGCTACCTTGAATGAAGTAGAGAAGGTGGCTAGAAACAACCCTAGGAGAAATGCTCCTTCCCTGAATGCTCTTCATTCATGGTGTGAGACTTGAGTATTCATTTCGCTTCAGTTTTTAGGTCTTTAACTGGATAATGATTCTTTATAAAAACAAGTTTGATCAAGGTGTGGAAGTTAAGTTTGTGAATATTTTGGGGCTCAGTCTTCCTTGAAACCCTTGCATTTTCACTAGTACTTGAGATTGTTTACTTTTTCTAAACATTCTTAACTAAAATAAAGCATGAAGAGAAGAAACCACCCTTAGAAGTTATTTGCCAGAGAAGAAAGAAGCAATAGAAAACACGATGATAGTCGCAGATATTCAGCTGAGCACTTGTGAATTAACTTTTGTTGTATTAGTTCTCCTGTTGCTTCAGGAGAAGCAACTTCTCTGCGGGTGATGTCTGAGACGTGTTGGTTGGGCAGTATGGTAAATCCCCTGCCTTTTGATTTGTAACAAAGTAGGGAAGTTTAATATCTAGAGTTAGCTCTTCTCTGACACTAAATTTGAGTTACAGATTTCATCCAGACTCAGGCCTCTTAATTTGTCATGTGAACTTTAAGTAGCAGACTTAGGTTTATTTTATCCCCTGCCATCGTTTCCATTCTTCAGCTTGGCTTATATAAATACGTACTACAGATGTCAGGAAAACGTTGGTGTCCTACTGAACGTGTGGTTGCTTTCTAAACCTCAAAGAAATGTAATGACTTACTAATATTAAGCAGTTGGCAAAGAGCTCTCCTTGGGCATGGAAAGGGATACTCTGTGGCATATGATTCTCCTTATCTTGGAAAAATTGAGGTCTCACAGTGATGAGAGAGGATTGGAGGAAGTCAGGCTTTCAGATTGCAACCTTATTTCAATTTAAAACATCCCTGCTTTTTGAAACAATGTCATAGAGGAGAGAGCCTTTCCTCCTGGTTTTGTCGTCTTCCACTGTGCAGATTTCAAGGTTTACTCAAGATCTCTGTGTGTTTAACGATGTGACTGTGCAGCACCAACATATATCTGCTGGCAGAACAGTAGGAAGATCTGGCCCACAGCAGCTTTGGCAGACGTAGCCCTTGCACTTTGCACTGATTCGGAAATTTCACCTGTGAGGCTCCAACACCGCTGCTGATTCGGCATCCGTAGGCTGGTCAGCTGGTGCTTTGTGTGACACCAGAGCACCAGAGCATGGGCGCAAGTACAGGAGAGTGCGGAGCTGGAGGAGCTTCAGGTAGCTGCTGTAGTTGCTATCCTCAGATTCTCTAGCCAAAAGACTAGATGAGAATATCAGCTTTCATTTTCATTCAAAATATGGATAGCACGTACTGAAAAAACTTGAAATCATGTTGTTTTTCTACTGTTTTTTGTTCAGTCATGATTTTGAACACTTGTAGTTGGTATTACTGTTAGCCATTCATTCAGAAAAACTTCAACTTCTGGTGGCTCTTTAGCAGCTGCTGTAAAATCATTGTAGAGCTGAAAAGAGTGGTATCCTCGTCACATCCAGAAGTGCTGGCTAGTAAACTTGGGCTAAACTCCGGTAGTCTCTTTATGCTGGATGCCTCCTGGTCAAGACTGTACTGTTTGAAAAACTGTGTAGGGGAACTTGTATTTCTTCTGCCCGTAGTGTGCGTGGATTTGGAAAAAAGTAAATCCATAATGTACTGTTAGTTGCCCCATTCTATAAAAAACACTAAAGCCCTTTGGCTATGTAATCAAAAAAGCCTTCTTACTCAGGCAAAAGCCCCCGTAGGGGTTTCAAGGTGGAACAAATAAGCAGTGATAATTTTTCTTAAACCCAAATGAAATTTTCGGAGAGGGGTAATTAAGCGTTGTTCACCCTGTTATCTTCACTGACGTGTAAACAAAGTTAAGCCAGCAATGAATTCAGCGCCCTCTTTCTCTCTGGTATCCTGTTAGGAGTCTCGTTACTCTGCCGCAAAAGACGGCTCTGTCTTTGCATGGAGAACGAGGGTGGAATTAAACCTGTCAAACTGCCTCTCTGTCTCCGCAGGGAACGCCTCGAGTTCGAATCCTGTCCAGCGGGCGATACCTGCAGATCAATAACGCCGACCTCAGTGATACAGCGAGCTACACCTGTGTGGCAAGTAATATTGCAGGAAAGATGACCAGAGAGTTCAGGCTGACAGTACACGGTAAAATCATGGATCCATTCTTGAGTATGTTAATCTTTGCATGGTGTTTCTGCTGGAGTCCAAAGGGCAGGAAAGAAGTATTTACTAGTCTCTTCATAGCCAAGTGCGGGCCGCTTAGGCTATGTTTAAACTGTGGGACCAGGTGTATTTCCTCATGTGTGCCACCATCTAGACGAATTCTTAGAGATTTGACTGGCATCTTGGAGATTTGGGTTTTTGTTCGTCCCTGGCTTGGCTGCCAGTTTTGCAAGTTACTTGGAAGCTGTGGCTTGGTCTCTGCACTGACAGTAGGAATATAGGGCCTGAAGGATCTTATGTATCTTGCTAGCTGTGCTGTACTATCGTAGGCATTTTTGTACTTCCTAACTTTCCTTTCAAACCTATTTATTTTCTCATTTCTCTTCTGATGAGAAACTGTTCTATTACGACATTATGGTGATGATGAGAAATTTTCTTCCTATTTCTATGCTTTTCACAACCCAGGCATATGTACTTGCCTCCCCCTTCTCCCCCATGACTGTCCTTTCACTTGAAAAATTCTTTTTTCTCCTTAATTTAGTTGGAGAGCAAGGGTATCCACTCCAATCCTTGTTTTGCTGAACTAAATATGCCAAACTTTTCTGCTGTTTTAGCTATATGGTAATCTTTGCAGCAGCTTGCAAAGATCATCTTTACAGTGGTCTCAGACAAACTTTGTTTTTCATTCCCTACTGCATCATGGCAATTACCACGTGCTACACAAAATGGTAAGAAATTTGTCTGTGCGATACCAATATTGTTGCAATCATCCCCATACCTGTTACTGTGACTGTTTCTGTGTGACTAGTTTCAATCAGTGCAGCATAAAGTTTTTTGATGCATCACCCGGGATTTTACCTTTACAGTCGCTCCTACAATCCGAAGCAGTCCTCAAACAACTGTGGTGCATATAAACGCTTCTGCTGTTCTGGAGTGTGTTGCAGAAGGGGTACCAGCCCCAAGAGTTACGTGGAGGAAGGATGGAGCTATTTTTTCTGGAAACAACACCAGGTATTGTCCAAGAGTCAGAATAAATAGTCTTCAGTATTTTTTTAAGAATGTATTAAGGAAAGTTTGGTCAAACATCTTGGATTTGCCAATTAGTTTTGTTTTCACAGATCAGAACTAATGTTTGTACTGTACTCTCAGATGGACCCAAATGGGGAACATGCTGCGATAGAAACTAGTTTAAAGAAGTTATTCTACAGAAAAGTAGCAGTGCCAAAGGTTTCTCCCTTTTGTTATTAAGAAACCAAAAAACCTCCTTTGACAACCTAAGTGTAATGATTTCTCCTCTGATATTGAAGATTTTTGACAGTGAAAGATTTCAAAAGTGAAGGATCTTTACATTTTTTGAAATGGATGGAGCTTTGGGATGAAACCAAGCAATTTCATGCAGCTCCAAAGCTACCTGAGTTTACCCTGTGAAAAAAGGAAAAGAGTCACAATAAATCTAATACAATCAAATGGGAAAACTGTATGTGGCCAAATTAAGATGCCACATATTTAGGTTATTCCTAGTGTGCCCTGAGTCATCTGTTTCTTCCACGCTATCACAGTTGTCTGTGATTCCCTTTATTGGGCAGGGGGGCAAAAATCCATGGCTTTGTTTCAGATATTCAATATTAGAGGATGGCTCTCTACACATCCACTCTGCACATGTGACTGACACAGGAAGATATATGTGTATGGCAACCAATACAGCGGGCACTGAACGCAAACGAATTGATCTGCAGGTCCTTGGTAAATATTTTGCTTTTAGATAATTCTACATGTTCAAATAAGTCTGAAGTATAATTCAGTTATATAACTTTTCCCATTTGGGCAGTATCATGAAAGCTGATCTTATTTAAGGAGGAGCCTGGACCACAGAAAGGAGTTCTGTCAAGTTGACCAAGCTCTCCAGGCTGACCAGAGTCTTAGGTTTCTTCTCAGGACCACCCTTTATGGAGCAGGCAGTCAGTTAAATTCAGTTTCATGCTTAAATTCTAGCTGATTCCAGTTGGTCACATTGGTCAAATTCAGTTTTAATTAGCCCCTTTTTCCTTGTTGTTTAATTTAAAAAAAAAAAAAAGGAGAGAGAAATTTACAGTCTTCGGAATACAGCCCACAGGTTCATGATTAAAAAAAAGTATTTATTCCTTGTTATTTGTTGTGTGTGTGACAACGGGAAATAGGAAGAATTGGCACATTCCATGCTACATGTTTAGTAAGTTTGTTAATGTCGAGTTATCTTTATTTCTAAAAGTCAAGTGAACGTTTTCAAACAGTTAGCTCTGTGTTTATGGAGATGAGGTGTGGTGTATATAGACAGGAGGTGTTTGTGTGCCTGTGCTTATAGTCGTTCTGAATAACTGGGCCTTGTTTGCCCTTCAGTTCCTCCAACTATTGCTCCTGGGCACAGCAATATTACAGTTACTGTAAACGTGCAGACCACTCTGCCTTGTGAAACCACGGGAATTCCCAGACCAGCAGTCAGCTGGACAAAGAATGGGCACCTGCTTCATGTCGACCAGAACCAGAATACCTACAGGTGAGAGATGTTCTCTTTTCACCGTGGGTTTACAGTTTTCAAGGATTAATATGGGCACTTCAAAAATCTAACCCTATTTCATCTGATCTTGTATGGTGGCAAATTCAGTGCTTGGCTTACCTGAGGAGAAGAGAAGTGTTTCATTGGCTCTACTTTCTTCTCTTTTCTTTGTTCAGACTTCTGTCTTCAGGTTCCTTAGTAATCATTTCTCCCACTGTGGATGACACTGCTGTCTATGAGTGCTCTGTATCAAATGACGCAGGAGAAGATCAAAGAGCAGTTGAGCTCACTGTTCAAGGTAGAGGGGATTTTGCTATTACACCTGTATACCCCAGAATTTCTTTGGGGTATTTCAGTGTTGAGATGAGATTTTTTTTTTAATGGTTCTTTTATGATACCAATACCCTTAAGTCTCTGCTCTTCCCAAGTCAGATTATTTCTGTAAGTTATTTCTAAGAATTTGTAAAATGAAAATTGGCAAGTGACCCTAACTCTGATCTCCTTTTTTTAGTGCCCCCATCCATAGCAGATGAAGCCACAGATCTCTTGGTAACAAAACTGTCTCCAGTAATAATTTCCTGCACGGCTTCTGGGATTCCTGTTCCCTCAGTCCATTGGACCAAAAATGGCATAAAGTTGCTTCCCAGAGGAGATGGCTACAGAATTCTCTCTTCAGGTACTGTGCGTGATTGGAGCTTAGCCACAGAAAATCGGTGAAAGGGGGTCATTGTGCATATCTAGAATTAAAAAAATAAGTGCAATCCCCCAAACAGCCAGCTCTCCCATTTTTTAGAATAAGTATATAGACCTTCTAAGATGTATGTTGTAAGAGAGTTTTTCTTTGAAAACAGGGCATTGCTATATGTTATAGTGAAGTCTCTCTCTCTCCTGTAGGTGCTGTCGAAATATCTGCCGCTCAGTTAGACCATGCGGGACGGTACACCTGCGTAGCCCGGAATGCAGCTGGTTCTGCACACAGACACGTTACTCTCCACGTTCAGGGTAAGATGGAAGCCGAATAGAAAATACAGCCTGTCAGTAGGCATTGCCCTTTTAATACATGCATCTGCTGCAGAGTAATTGTGAGGCCAGACTGGACCATCACAACTAGTAGCTTGCTCAAGCGAGTTGTCTTGTGGCTGCACTGATTATTCACCAAGTCAGCCGCCACTCTGCATATTACAACTCTGATGTCTTGGACAGAGCCATCCAGTAAATGCTGTTCTATTTTTTTTCTTAAGATTTTTGTTTGCTTTCTTTTTGTTAAGTTAAAATGCATCTGTGATGGCAAACTGCATGAAGTGTAGACAGCCATATTCTGTACCCATACTCACATTGAGCATATTTGTTATGTGTAAGAGCAATCCCACTGAGCTCTTCATAAGGGCAGCAGAATGCAGCTCCTGCTAGGTCAACCTTCTCATACTAAAATTGCGTAACCTGAGAGTCTCTTCTCTTATTTTCTAGCCATGAAAGTTGTTCTAAACTGGTTGCATTTTGCTTTTGATTTTGTTCCCCAGAACCACCAGCTATTCAGACTCAGCCAGGGATACTGGACGTCATTGTGAACAATCCCGTTCTATTACCATGTGAAGCGACAGGTACCCCTCGGCCCGTCATAACATGGCAAAAGGAGGGCATCAATATAATCACCACAGGTATCCTCTTAAAGCCTATAATTCCAGTCTACTTTGCTGTATCACAAAAACTGATTTTCTCTTCCCTGAATATTAAAGTTAAATATAAGGAACCCATGTGCGTATACCTACCTACCTACCTACCTACATATAGTTATGCTTATATTTATCAAGTTTTCTACTTTGCTTATGCTTGTTTTAGGCAATGGTTATATGGTGCTTCCCAGTGGCAGTTTACAGATTGCAAGATCAGCTGTTGAAGATGCTGGCACTTACATGTGCGTTGCTCAAAATCCAGCTGGCACAGCTCTGGGGAAGATCAAACTGAAAGTTCAAGGTAAGTCATCACTTAAACTCTTGTTGAAGTGATGTTTTGTAGCGATTGACAGATAAGGAATTTATGTGCACTTTCTGTTGGTCAAAACCCAGTTTTGAGCAACACAAATGGCCCTGATGCTTTCCCAGCTGACGTCCCACTGAATAGAGCCCGGGAAGTTTAGTCACTTTAGTAGTCTGTCTACTTCAGGAGTGAAGTAAGCTTTTAGGATTATTTTCACTAAGAACTGAGGTGTTACATGCTTCTTACAACATATCATTCTTTTTTACATTTTCTTAATTCTTTTCCAGTTCCTCCTGTTATCAAGCCCCATCTCCATGAGTATGTTGTTCCTGTTGATCATTCTGTCACTTTGCAGTGTGAGGCTGAAGGCTACCCTGGGCCAGAGATCAGCTGGCATAAAGATGGGCAGCAGATAACAGAGTCCATCAGAAGGAGAGTTCTTAGCACTGGTGCTCTGCAGATTGCATTCGTACAGCCTGGCGACACCGGCCGTTACACTTGCATAGCGGCAAACCTGGCAGGGTCAGGCAGTTCCAGCATGGAGCTCGTCGTGCACAGTAAGTGGAACTGGAAAGAAGCAACATATATTGGGCCTTTATCATGGCGTGAAACTACAGAGGATTAGGAGCTAGGATTTAAGGGAGAAATTCAGCAGAATTCTGCTCCTTAGGGTGTGATACTTATAAAGGGATTTAGGAGCATGTGGTTCACAATAGCAGCCAATTGCTTAGATTTAGGAACACCATTACATTTTTTGTTAATTCAGTTTCCACTTTGTTACAGGTATTCCACACCTTTCTCTGACACAGTTAATGCTGGTCACTGCTAGGTTCAGGAAACTATAGAGAAGATTCAAGCAATGGTTTCCTTATTTCAGTATTGTACATTTTTACATTAGTGCTTGGCTAATACATAGAGCTAATATATATGTATATTTTTTTCACCTTCTCACAGTTCCACCCAGGATCCACAGTACCGAGGCGCAGTACACAGTCACGGAGGATTCCCAGGCTGTTCTGTCTTGTGTGGCTGATGGGATTCCAACGCCAACGATAAACTGGAAGAAGGACAATATGCTGTTAACGGATATAGCAGGAAAATACAGGGCTGTGCCGGATGGAGACCTCATTTTGGACAACGTTGTTGTAAGTTGCCTTTATTTAAACCATGACTAAACTGGTTGGAAAGTAATAAGAAGAAACCTCACTCCTCTGTTTTCACCAATTTCTGGATTAGTCTGTTTTGTTTTGTTTTGTTTACGTGTTTTTATACGTATCATTTTCCACTAAGGAGTAAAATATCTGAGAAAAACTGATACTTTCTCCAGAAGGGCAAAAATGAGTGTAGGTCATCTTTCAAACTGAGAGGAATCAAAAGAGTTCGGATAAGCATTTCTACTGAATGCTGGTTTCAAACTTTTTGAGATTCTCGTGTCATTACAAGTGGTGATGTTGTATAAGAATATTTCACTGTTGAAACTTTCCCCAAATTTTTTCTTTCAGCCTGAAGATTCTGGCCATTATACTTGTATTGCTAACAACGCTGCTGGAGAAGACACACACACCGTCACCTTGATGGTTCATGTACTCCCAGCTTTTACTGAACTGCCTGGAGATATAGCTTTGACTAAAGGAGAACAACTCAGATTAACTTGCAAAGCAACTGGGATACCTGTTCCCAAAATAACGTGGACCTTTAACAATAACATCATTCCGGGTGGGTAACACTGGATCTTACTGGTCATTTTCCTCTAGACTTTTTTCCCCGCACAACACCGCTATTAGTTTGAGGGTAAGGGAAAAATAATCTGAGAGATAAAGAACTTGCTGGGCAGTGATTGTGTCAGGAAAAAGTGTATTTTCAGCATTATGCAATCATGAAATTAAATTGTTAGAGACACTGTAACTAGAGACACTCTAACTGTAAAGAAGATAATTAAGAAACTGTTTCTTCTCTGTAGCCACCAGTGTAACACATTAAAAACATTCAGTATCTGATGATACTTACTGAGCATCCAGCAACCAAGGATATTTTTCTCAAATATGAATAAAACTTCAGCAGCTTATAGAATGCAAATGCTCAAAGCTTGAAATTAAGGGTCAAACTAAGTGAATGCATGTGTATAGGCCAGGAAAGGCTGCAAAAGTCACAGCTGTGGCCAGAGCCATCTCAGAAATTAAGTGTATAGTGCCACTGAGCCATGCTGCTGAATAGCACTGTAACTTAAACAATCCCATGAAATATCAGTCACTGAGATGTCTATTTTTAAAACCCTTGAAGTAGTCCTTTAATGTTTGCTCTCCCTTCAGCACAATATGATGATATAAATGGACACAGTGAACTTGTTATCGAGAGAGTATCTAAAGATGATTCTGGTACCTATGTATGCACGGCAGAAAACACAGTTGGCTCAATCAAAGCTATTGGATTTGTGTACGTCAAAGGTATGTATAAATAACAGCAGCTGTGAGAACAATCAGTGAGTTTTCTGCAGCCCTCTGTTTTCGTAGTATTTGATACCTTGTCTATAGCTAAATGAAAAAAAAAAATCAGGCTGAAGTTCACACTTCAGAAAGTCTTAAAATCAGAGGTGATTGATCCCTACCAGCAGTTTCATTAAGGGCATTTTGCTCTGGCTCTGCTCTTTGCTTGCCATCCCTTGCTTTTTCAGAGCCTCCAGTCTTCAAAGGGGATTATCATTCTAGCCGAATTGAGCCCCTGGGTGGCAATGCGATGTTGAACTGTGAAGTCAGAGGAGATCCACCTCCAACCATCCAGTGGAGCCGAAAAGGAGCTGGCGTTCAGATTAGCAACAGGATCCGGCAGCTTAACAATGGTTCGCTTGCTATCTACGGCACTGTAGTGAGTCACTTCCCTGTTACAGTGAATTTGTGCACTGCCCTTAATAAATTCCACATCGTATAGTTTTGAAAGAGTAAGGCTATACATTTAATCCACTTTTGCTTTTTAACTGTAACAGATACTGGTTTAAGTCAGAGTACAATGCTCTGCTCAAATTACTGTGACAAGAAACACAGAGGACTGAGATTCCCTTTAATTGTCAGAAAGACTGGATTTACATACTAATCTTTGGTGTGTGAAATCCTGGTCATGCCCCACTAAATGGGAATTTTGACTTTGACCTTAAAAGAACCTGCGTTCTGTCCAGTCAGGTTGGTTAAAAAGCAATTGGATTCTCCAGGTACAAACCTTCTGGCAGCCAAATTCTTAATATGAGTGATAAGACCTTTCCACCTTCCTTTCCCCCACCCCCAAATCTCAGCCCTGTATTTTGAAATGGGGTTAAAAACAGCAGCTTCTTCAAGTTTATTTAAACAGGGGTTTTTTGATCCTCGGAATTAAGGAATTGAGGGAAATTTAAAAAATGGAATAATAACAGCAAAAATAATTCACAATATCAGCAAAAAGGTGGGATACTTCAGAAGCTACCAGTGTGCCTCTTAAGATCCAGTGCATGACATGTTGTAGTACAGAAAATTCACTTACATGAGATGCACTGAAAAGCAAGATCCTCATTGCATATGCGCTGACAAATTCCATGGCTACTTGCTTCTTGTTCCTTAGAACGAAGATGCTGGTGACTACAAGTGCGTGGCTACCAACGATGCTGGCGTGGTGGAACGCAGTCTGACGCTAACACTTCAGAGTAAGACTCAAAATACTAAGTTTAATGCCACTAGATTGGAGCGATAATCTACATTTGGATATGTGTGTGCAGCTCCCATTGAAGTTTGGGGGGAAGACAGTCAGAATTACTTTTTCACTGGTGGTAGAATTTCTAAACATCCCTTTTCTGTTATAGCCTCAAGCAGTATGAAATTTGTTACTTTTGTCTCAGTTGCTTCAGAAGATGATAACAGCATCTTCATGCAGGTTTTATGAAAAGCAACACATGTTTCAGCACTATAGGAAGACTCTGCTCAAACAGTCAGGCCTCAGTCCCACCTTAGGTCCTCAGGTTGCTTTCACATTAAAAATAGCCCATCATTGTCATTTCAGCTGGCACATATCCTGCCTTTTGGCAATGGAGTATTTGATCTCAGAAAAATCTTGAACCTGTATTCCTCTGAAGATCAACAATAATATTTTACTCCAAATTAATGACTAAGATTTTTTGCCTTCTCTCAGACCAGACTTTTATTTAATATTCATTACAGTGAAAATACTTACCAATCTGCTGCTGTCAAGTGACAAGTCTGGTGGGCCTGAAACATCCCCCTCCTTTTTTTTTTTTTCCAGGTCCTCCAGTCATTACTATTGAACCTGTAGAGACTGTTGTTGAAGCTGGTGCCACAGCAATGCTGAACTGCCAGGCAAACGGAGAACCACCACCAACCATTGAATGGTCCCGCCAAGGTCATCCAGTCGTGAGCAACGAGAGAGTGACTGCCCTCTCTAATGGCTCCTTGCATATTGTTGCAACACAGAAGGAGGATACGTCTGAATATGAGTGTGTAGCGAGGAACCTAATGGGATCTGTTCTTGTTAGAGCACCGCTGACTGTCCAGGGTAGGTGCACAGTGTGTAGGATAGTGCTGTCAAGCTGGTAGGTTCCAGCATTAGTTCAGAATAAATATGAGCAAGATTTTGTCTTATTCCTTCCATATACACAGTAGGTGCATGTTAACCTAGTTTGAGATGTCAGTGGGGTTCTGCTTCAGGTAATCTAGTTCCTTCTGTAACGCTGTTATGCTCATCAAGCTGCATGAGACAGAAGAATGTGAAGGAATGAGAGAGAAAAATAATGAGAGGATCTTGAAATAGATCCCATCCTCAGAATATGTTTCATAACTTAATTGTACCTCTAGTCTAAAGAAAAGCATTCAGGAGCATAAGCTGTAACTATTTCAGAGCAGCTGAAGTATTCTGTGAACTGTGGTAAGATATTTCTGCAGTAATGAAGTGAGCTGGATTTCCAGGTATGGCTTAGGAAGTGTAGTTTTCACTTTGCTGTATCAGTCTAAGAGAGTTAAAACCATAAGTACGTGCTACAAACAAAGCATCGTTTTTCCCGTTGCAGTGCATGGTGGATTTTCCGACTGGTTCGAATGGCGACCTTGCAGTGTAACTTGTGGTCAGGGTGTGCAGGAGCGGATCCGTCAGTGTAACAACCCTCTCCCGGCAAATGGAGGGAGGCGTTGTGAGGGGCCCGCTACAGATGTACGCAGCTGCCACAACAAGCCTTGTCCAGGTATTTCTTTAATGAATACATTTGCCTTAGGTTAAGTGCCCTAGTAATGGACATGTGACCAGAGATCTGCATGACAGATTGATTAACAGTGTGGAATTCATTTGACTTTTGAGGAAGGAGCAAACTTTGGTAAATACTTAAAAAATATTTTTTAATTAAAACTGTGGGCTTTTGCATTGCTTAGTGGATGGCAGCTGGTCGGAGTGGGGTCTTTGGGAAGAGTGTTCTAAGAGCTGTGGACAAGGTAACAGGACCAGAACCAGAACCTGCAGTGACCCACCGGCTCAGCACGGCGGGAAGCCGTGCGAAGGCAGCGCTGTGGAGTCAGTCATGTGCAATATTAGGCCTTGCCCAGGTAAGAGAAGATTGGTTTAGAATCAGTTGCGTAAGCTGCTTTTCCTATAGATTTCTTTTTTTTCTCTAAGCCTGTATTCTCTCATCTTTTTCCAAATTATTAGATTATAAAAGAGATTAACCTCTCCAATTTTATCTGTAGTAAAATTGCCTGTAATTTATTGAATGACTCAAGCTCCTGGAAACAGGAGTCACAAGAGTAAATGCAAGGAATGTTTTCAGATTCTCCTCTTTTTCCCCAATGAAAATGTTAATTTTGTATTTCAGTGTTTTTCAAAGTGTTTATTACCATGTGCTCACAGAGTAAAACTCGCTTCTCTAAATCTATTCTTCAAAGCCAATTAAGATGAAAAGAGAATAAATAAGTAGTGCAAAACATGATAATTAATAGCTTAGGACATTATCAGTACTTTTTTCCTGTGTTCTTTAGACTTTCAGTAATGAATTTCTCCTCGCTAGCTGTATGTTAAGGTTTCCTTCCTGTCTTGGTACTACTTGCTGTGGTTGGCAGGATGTGGTTTATTCACAGCCCTTCATCAATGACTTGTTTCCTTCTATACAATTTTCATATTGCCCGTTTTCCCTTTCTCCCTGACTTTGCTACCACCAGGATGCCAAATGTTCGTCCACAGGCCAATTTCTCTAGATCCTGGCAACAAAATGAGTTCTGACTCCTGCATCCTGGTAGCTGCTGAAGCTGGTGGGCCAGCTTTTAGCCAGCTGAGACCATCAGCCTAGTACAAGACAGTCAGATTCAGGTAACTTAGGAAAACACCAGGTTCGATCAAGCCCTTCAGTTCTGCTGTTCTGTTTGCAGTCAGGTGAAGTGATGTATTGAGGAAACAAAAAGGGAAGAATTAATCTCTCTTTGGAAACTGTTGATCTGCTTCAGCTGTTCTTCCAGGGGAAGGTTTTTCAAAGGCTTATTCAGAATATTTAATTCATTGCTATTAAAGAAAGTGGGGGTTTTTTTTGCCTCAGGCTGTGGAGCTGTAATTGCAAGTTAAAGCAGCTGTATAGTTCGGACAGTTTTAGAGCTCTGCTGTCTTTGCAGTTGATGGTGAGTGGAGCTCTTGGCTGCCATGGGGTCCTTGCAGTGAGACGTGTGGGAAAGGTACTCAAAGCCGGCTGAGGCTCTGCAATAACCCTCCCCCTTCGAACGACGGATCGCGTTGTGAGGGGTCTGATATGCAGACGCAGGTTTGCAACAAGAGACGCTGCCCAGGTAAGGTGCCAAGAGAACAACGGCAAACTTGTCATTTCCTTTCCAAATTCTACTTGCTTTCTGTCTAAAGCTGTAAGTTCGAAATCTGTAATCCCTGATCAAATTCCAGTCAAACCTTTTATTCTCACTGGCCCGCTACTTTTAATGTCTGTCTATAGACCTAATGAATGGGATTTCTTCTGCTACGCTTATGTCCCTTCCTTTCGCCTGCCACTGTGCAAAAGCGGCATTGTAAATCCGTGGCAGTTAAATTATAGATATCCTAAGCATTTCTTTTTTGATTTTCCTACTTTTTGTTATTCGTTTATCCTTTTCTTCCACATTTCAGTGAGTCCATCACTATTGAACAGGAAAGGTCGCGTTTTTGAAATAAGACCTCTGTATTTGCCTCAGCGCAGGGGTAACTTGAGGGAAATTTCATGAAGTGGAATATGCAGCAGTTCAGACTAGATCCTGCCGGCTTCATTCAAAGCGTGTACATTTTGGCTATGACGAATCCTAAGCCGGGTCTTCACTGTATCTATCAACTCGTAGAAACTGAAACTGTAGAAGTTGAGCAACTGAGGGCTTGATGTCACACGTATGTGACTAGAGGTCCTGCTGGCTGAGGAGGGTACTGCTCGCAACCTCTTTGCTGGTAATTGGCCTCTTGGCTCCTGATTCAAGTGCTCACACATAACAGTTTCTCTCACTATGGCATGCGAGAGCAAAGACCCCTCTATTCAACTGCTTAAACCTAAAATAATTCAGAAATAACTCACACAAGCAGCCGAGCCAGTGAAGGGAGGGAGAAGAAGGTGGTGCTAATGGTTAGCTCTTCAGACGGTACAGCTGCAGCCAAAGGAAGATGCATGGGTAAGGACCAGGGCTTTTTGGATGGCACTGGTGCTGGCCTTATTCCCAGTGTGGTAGTTTCAGGGACTGGTTTGTACATGGTTTGACTTGCTTACAGATAATTAAAAACGTGGGAGTGACTGAACATGAGGACTCAGTGATCCCTGGCCATGATTCTAGTTAGGCTCACAGGTCATTTAAATGACAAGCCATGCTTCTCTCCAGCTTTCACTCCTGCAAATCCCTGTGTATTGGAGATGTCCAACAGCTAAGGAGTCAGAAACATCCTACAGTAAGTTTTGTCCTGATGTAGCACTGATTCATGCCTTTCTAACCAGTGGACGGGAAGTGGGCCGCGTGGACCAGCTGGAGCGCCTGCACCGTATCCTGCGGAGGAGGCAGCAGGCAGAGAACACGCCACTGCTCAGACCCAGCCCCACAGTTTGGGGGCCACAAATGCGAAGGAAACGACATACAAATTGATTTTTGCAACAGTGATCCTTGTCCTAGTAAGTGCTTTGGGTGCAAGCGGTACTAGATACCTGCCGAGGGTGAAAGCATCTCTTCATTAGGCAGCGCGACTGGGATGTTTTAAGCATCAGCTGCTAGGAGGACAAACCAGCAGCAGCTGGTGCATAAGCTGCTGCTGGACCGTCAGAGGCCGTGTACCTCTGTAAAGGTACAACTGTCCTGTCTGATCTCTTTGTATCTCACAGTATAATCTAGCGAGTCACTTGGTTTATAATATAAGCTTCCTGCTTTCCTTTATTAGTCAATTAATGAACTACAACATTCCGGAGTTGATTAATGTACTCTGAGAAACAGCTGAATGCTGGACAAGATAACTCTCCTAGATCTTGATCTCTCTGATTTTTGCTTTTCTGTCTGATATTTGCTATGAGATTACTTTAGGAAGAACAAGTAGAATGAAAAGTTACTGTCCAACGGGAATGTTTTCCTAGCCTGACTGTCCGTTTGGAGTATCTGTCATTAAGAGGAAGACGGATAAAATCCGACTTTTGTTTTTGCAGTCCATGGCAACTGGGGCCCGTGGAGCAGCTGGGGAACTTGCAGCCGAACGTGCAACGGGGGTCAGACGCGGCGACACCGGACCTGTGACAACCCTCGCCCTGGCAGCGGCGGCAGGGCGTGCGCAGGGGCCGACACGCAGATCCAGAGATGCAGCACTGAAACGTGCCCTGGTGAGCGCTCAGCCTAGCAGAAAAATTCAGTGCAGCTTTTGCTAGAGTACTTCAGGGTGTACATCATGTACGTGAGATTTTCGTATTATGAAAGAAATATGAAACATTTCTATGATTATTGCCAATTTCGGACAACCTAATAATCCACTCACTTTTTTTTTAATGACTCTCACCCTACCATGATTTTCCTTTTCATGTGTTAGATTTTACCGGAATGAGGTAGAATAATCCAAAACAGGAAACAGCATATGCAAACCTTTCCTACACTTAGTAATTCTACTTACTTTTTATAGTAAGGACACTTTATGAGGGTCCCGGTGAACTCTTACAGTGTATTCCAGGAGCAGAATATGTCGCAGGGAAAAAACAAGTTTTTTCAAGTCACATGGTTGAAATCAAAGCAGGATCAAAGCAGTTTAGTGATTTATTAGCAACGTGTTATTAATGGGCAGTGAGCTCACACATGCAGCACCAGCAAAACGACAGGCAGACCACAATGCTAGAGACTTACTAAACACCTGCAAATGTCTAGACGCCCTTTTATAACTAATCCCGGAAAGTCCAAATCCCCGCTCTGCGCACGCAGTCACGCTGATGTGCCCCCCTGCCGGGCCAGGCGCCCA
Organism: Apteryx mantelli; assembly: GCF_036417845.1. Taxonomy (NCBI): domain Eukaryota; kingdom Metazoa; phylum Chordata; class Aves; order Apterygiformes; family Apterygidae; genus Apteryx; species Apteryx mantelli. The sequence goes on along the minus strand of NC_089985.1, from coordinate 8,218,592 downwards.
TCCGCTCTCCCGGGGGCGCAGGTTTCCCTCCGCACACCCGTCCTCCTGCAGCAGGGGCTGCAGCTCCGTGAATACCGGCGCCCCTTTCTGCGCTCCGCTGACCCACCCGCTGGGGAAAACCCCCCCGCGAGGTCACGTACGCACACCCGCTCTTGTGTGTGGTTTTTTTGTACCGTTCCATCAATTTGACCCCTATGCAATCTCAGATGTTCTCTTTTTAGTAAGAAAGACGCTCAGACCTCTAACCAGGAACGGTCTCTGTTTGTTGAGACCACGGAAACGTGTGACAGGCGATTCTGAACAGACGGCTCCTCTTTGTGAACTGCCGCCTGATGGGTCTGAATGCCTGTGGCAATGGCTTTCAGCTGTGAAATCTGTTCCTATGTGGCCTGGTATCCTGCGGGCAGTCACCCAAAGCCAGCCCGGGCCAATTCCTTGCCCCGTGGACCTCTCCATAGCCCTGCCGCCCGGGGGCTTGTGCTGATGGTGCAGAGGGGCAGCCTGTAGTTGACACAGCCCAAAACCCTCCCGGCCAGCCGTAACGGAGTACCTCTGCAGTGTGGCGCGGGGGAGAATTCAGTCCAGCTCTTGCTAACCCCCCGACCGTTATAGTGGAAACGTTCCCTGGAAGAGCCTCCTTGTTTCCAGTACAGCCGATGTGCAAACACAATTTTAAGCGTTGTGTTTCTGAGGGGGGAAGTGTTCGAGCCTTCCCATGAAGGTGTTTTTGTCACCCTTTTTACTGTTTCTTTTCTCTGTCTCATTGGTTACATCACAAAGAAATGACGCTGAAGAAACTAAAAATGTCAAGGTGCTTTCTTCACTTTTTCTTTCTTCAGTGGATGGAAACTGGGGGCAGTGGCAAACATGGAGCCAGTGCTCTGCTTCCTGTGGAGGGGGAGAACAGACCCGAGTACGCCTGTGCAACAGTCCGGCACCGTCGAATCGTGGGCGCCCTTGTCCTGGCGACTCTTCCCAGATATCCCGGTGTAATATCCAAGCGTGTCCTGGTAAGCTGATCTGTAGCCTGCACACAACGAGGATGAGAACGTGGTGAAAGCCTGCTGCGCTGCTAATGTGGCTGGCGCTCGCCAGGGTCTGGAGCAGTTTCCTGAGCAAGTAATGACGTTCTGTCAGCCCGAATCACTCGCCCAGCTTCGCTTGGACAAATTTGTTGTTGTTCTTGTAACCTGTTGTGTAGCACTAGAGTACACTGTCGGACAACTGTTGCTTTCTCAGAGGGAGGGCAGTGTGCTTCTGCGGTGCCTGGGGCGATTCCTGTGTTATCGTGCGTATATCTCAAATCATAGAGGATCCTATTTTTTGCAGGTTGTGTAATTCTTGTAGTTAATGTAATACATGCAGAAACACCCACAGAAGTCTGATTTCTTAAAATGCTGGGCGCTACTTCTGAATTTTCTCTGCCCCCAAACGTGCGAGGGCAGTGTTTTCACATAGGGGCTTTTCTTTCCTTCCTCCCTCCCTCCCTCCCCTCCCCTGCCCAGGTGGGCCCCCACGTGCTAAAGGAAGCGTCATTGGAAATATTAACGGTATTGAATTTGGAGTTGCTTTCCTGAATGCCACAGTAACAGACGGCCCTGACTCGGAAGCTCGAATAATACAAGCGGAGATTACGAACGTCCCTCGGAGCCTTGGTAGGTTACTTTCTTTCCCTCGAGCCAGGCTGACTTCTGCGCAGTGTCCGTTTTCACCACTTCGTTTCATTAAGTGTCACTGAAGAAACTGATCCAAACTCTCTGTAGCCCTAGAGAGGAAAAGGGACTCTTCAATATTTACTTCTAATATATTAGTAGTTATAGAGTCATTCCTCTGAATATACCAGTACATACTTATCCTGGTTTGTATTTTAAGGGTAATACTAGCTTGGATATTTGTCTGCATATTCAACTCCCTCTGACATGGGTCACACACTTAGGGAAAAAGAAAGTCCCATGTTATGTTGCATTTCTCTCAGGTGCAGCAATGAGAAAGCTTGTTTCCATTCTGAGCCCGGTTTATTGGACGACCGCAAAAGAAATTGGAGAAGCAGTGAATGGGTTCACTCTCACCGATGCAGTCTTCAAAAGAGAAACGCAAGTGGAGTTTGCAACTGGTTAGTTACCTGTGATATCCCATCTCTTTTTGTATCCGATAAGCTTGATAGTGCGTTTATTAAAAAATACCACATAACCATTGCTGAATTTTGAGTGTTCTGCTTATGCCAGTATTTTTCAGAAAAACTATGGTATTCTGAAGCTTAAAATACAGCTTTCAGAGCTTTAATTAGAAATATGTAATGTTTATATTACAAGCATGGCATGCCTTATAAAAATACTAGCATAAAATAACTGGTTAACGGATCCAGTTCAGATGTTGGATGGTTAACATGAGTCTCTAGTCAGGATGTTTTATAAATCAGCGTGCTCTTAAAATTCATAGGAGAGATTCTGCGAATGACTCATATTGCCCGAGGCTTGGATTCAGATGGAGCCTTACTGCTGGATGTTGTCGTGAGTGGCCACGTTCTGCAGCTGCAGTCGTTAGCTGCTATTAACGTGAAGGTAAAGCTGCTTCTAGAGACGGCACTCTTCTTGCCTTCGCGCAGACTTCTTCTCTGATCTGTATTAATGCAGCAGGCACAAGTCCTGAAAGCTGTTTTGCTACATGTGCTTTATTTTGCGTCTTGCTCAAAACACTAAGAGACATCATTGGGAACGTAGTTATTAGGCCCTCAAGATCTTAGAAGTTAAAAGTGCTTCTTGGGCTAGTTTTCACAGGCAGGCATGTCAAGTGCTGCCTTTAATGGAGTTATGAAGCTGCAGCTTAAAACTAGTTTGGTTTTTTTGACTTTTCTAAGGAGGATACCAGCTCTTTATGCCAGAGCACCTTGCAAAAGTTTTTGACTAATACTGGTGATTTGTTTACAGCTACAATTATTTGTAGTCCAGCAGAGAAACGTTCTGTGCGCTGATATAGTGGGAAAGACGGGGGCTTAACATATTCTGGATCAGGTTACATCACAGGGAATTTCATGTATTCTTATCAGACATGTTGTTGTGGTGCTGTGAATGATACGCTCCTTTCCCAGCCACAGTGCCAAAATTTTGTCTTGAGATGTCCGTTATGACGAATGGTCCAGTTATACGGTTCATCTGAATTATTTTACAGAACTTGCTTTTTCAAAGAACGAAGATTTCTCCAGGTCCTTTTTCAGGAATGGTTGGAGAGAGGCTGGTTTGCATGGCAGTAGGGTGGAAGGTGATAATCTCGCTACTGAATTGTTCCACCTGTTGGTTTGAGGAGATACTCTCTCCTGTCTATAGTGAGGTGGTTTCTGTCACTGGCCCGTACTCCTAACAGAATGGTGACGTTCCAGAATAACTGTGTTTCCATCTTCTTGGTGTAGTATAAGCCTTAAATATTTTGGTAAGCCATGAAAGCCATCTGGCTTCATGTAATATGTAGTATCAAAGTTTTGTTTTAGTATAAAGTGCTTGATAACTGGTTTTACTGTGAAGGAAAGAACATTCTTTAAAGTTGCTTTTATAAAGGTAGTAATTAGTTGGTGGCAAGTAGTTTATAAACATCCTACTGTTAATGCTCCAGTACAGCAAATATGTTTAAGGTTCTTGACATATCGATATACTGTGATGTGTACCTTCCCCAATATTTATACCTTTTTTCCGTGGTGTAGTTTTTTTCTATTTGTTGTTTATTTAGCACGCTGTGGTCAGAATCTGACCTAGAATATAAAGAACGTATTGTCAGTACTGCCAGACTGTTTCTTTGAAGAGAAATATAGCAGGTGCTGTTAAGATTCAACAGTTAAAATAGGAACCGGAGTGGAAAAAAAAAAGAGTGGTGTGAAATACAATTTGTTTAGCTATTAAGAAGAAAAATCTTTTTTTAGAATACATCTCACCCTGTAAAATCTGAAGACCACCGTGGTGTTGGCTGTATTCAGAGGCTGATGCCTGAATCTTGCTGTTTCAGGATTACACAGAAGACTATATTCAAACGGGTCCTGGGCAGCTATATGCCCATTCTACTCGTCTCTTCACTATAGATGGAGTTAGTGTTCCCTATACGTGGAACCATACCATCACCTATGATCACACTAGAGGAAAAATGCCTTTCTTGGTGGAAACGCTCCATGCTTCCTCTATTACAACAGAGTACAACCCTCTAGAAGAAACTGTGGCTTTTAAAATCCACGCTTCCATCGCAAAAGGTAATGTTCGAGTCTTTCACAGAAATAAAACAGTGGAAAGATAGGATCCTATTTTCCTAGCAGTCATCACCCAATTTGCAAAAGCTGCTTATGGCCTTGAAAAAGGAAACGCTGTGGAAGTTGGATAACTTTATTGCAGATACTGGGACCAATATGTCTCGTTCATACACCCATAGAATAACGTGTAAAAGCTGTTGCAGTTTGCTCTTACTGTGCACCTGCAATTCCCACTGATGATCGCAGTCTGCTTCTGCTGAGACCACTAATAGCGCCACAGTAGCTTCAGAGAGTCAGCCTTAAACATTTTCTATTTCCTTGCATGTACCCTTCATTCTCTAAAATGAAATTATTGTCATTTCTGGGTCAGCATAGAGTGTTGGTTGGTTTATTTTTGGCATAGCTATTATGAAAAATATGGCTCATATATTTTCCTCACACACCAAAAACCATATAGATATAAGTAAAATAGTAGCGAGGCTGCAGAGGTGGAAGAACATGCAAAATCCAGCACTAAAATGTCCTGAGTCATTTCTCAGGCTGTTCCTTCTACAGAATTATTTGGCATATACAGCAAATATGATGCTGAGCTGCATCAGGGATTTGGGTTGTTTTTTTTAAAGGGATTTTTTTTAAGGCCGGACATTATGAAAGCTACAGTTCTGCAGGATTGTGTGGACATGTTCTGTAAATCTGAGGAGTCCTCACTCAAAGGTGGCCAACTCATAGCCATGACCTGTTGCACTGTGCCTTGTGGTTGCTCTGTTACTAACTGCTGGCTTTTATTAACCTTTTACCTGTGTGATTTGAAGAAATAGTGGAAATATCATTGTAGGAGGGTTTTCCTTTGCAAAGAAGTCATAATAGGTCAGGAGAACGTTCTGTTATCTTTTTATGTACTGTCTAGGCTTTTTTACACAATGGGACTTTAAACATCATTTCTATCGTAAGATTTTTCAAATGAAGTAGCTCAGGTTGGAAAATAAAGGAAGCGGTGAGAATGCCTGTCTCAGTCTTTCTCTTCAACAGCGACACTCCTAAATGAAGTAAAATGCTTTTCCCACTTGTGAGACTATAAACTCCCCGTGCAATTTGAAAGCCAAACAGGATCTTGTCCGTTTTACTTGTCTGCGCTGATAAAAGGAGGTCTGCAGATGAAGTCCTGCCTGTGGATAAATCTGTGCAAGCCCTTATTGAGCTTACCTGTATTTCTTGCAACAATTAATAGGTTGCTTTTTCAAAATCTCATTTTTATTGAATCATTTTTCAGGGTACAAATGAATAGTAAAATACACGTGGTCTTTGAGCAGCATCTCCTACCACGGGGTAGTTTTCCATTCCTAAATATGTGCTCGTACTCTCCTGCAGTGAGTTTCCACAGTCTATGACATTATGCCTGGTTTGTTTGGGGTTTATTTCCTTCCGTCTGTCTGGAGTGAAGCTGAATGGCCTTTCCTTTCTTAACAATGCAAACTTTATGTAGGAACTTCGCAGGACAGATTAGGCTGGGATGCAAATTGCAGTCACTCAGAGGAAAAAAAAATACTTAATTTTTTTCTAAACATCAAATAAAAATGGGAAAAATGTGTATTTCTAGCTTTTAATCCCCAAGTGAAAAAGTCCCTAAAAGTCTGGATTTGAAAAGTTTATATTTTAGTGTCCAAGTGTACCGAATCTTTTATAAATATCTGGGCTGCAATTCTGACTGGTAAAAGGGTTTCTTAAAGTCATAATATGGTCATATTTTCATCTGCAAGTAACGCATGGCTCCTTTATTGTGCAGGAGATCGGAGCAATCAGTGTCCTCCCGGCTTTGTTTTGGACTCAGCTGGGCCTTACTGTTCAGGTAATGACATGATAAATTATATGTGTATATATGTATGCATGTATGTATATATGTATGTAATCAAATACACAGCATCTAGATTGCCTTTCTTCAGAGCTTTGAAGCATGCGGTACATACTTCAGAAAAAGGAAGTTACAACAGAGAAAAAGGTGTGGATGTGAAGGCAAATGAAGATGTTATTTCTGTATGCACCTAGCACGTACGCAGTAGCAAGGCAGCCCTTCCTCCCCCGCTCAGCCGTGGGGCGGGCAAGTCCCCCCGGGCTGCCCGCCGAGGCCGCCAAGCGGGGGAGCACGCACGCCTCCTGCCTGGCGGAAGCGTGGCGGAGGGCGGCTGAGACATCTGCCCCCCGAGAAACGGACCTTTTCTGCTCGGGGGAAGGAGGTGGGAAGGAGGCTGCGAGCATTTTAGCAGTCTCCCCTAGACTGCACTGCCAGAAAAGTGGAAAAAGTTGCAATCCGAAAATGTGGTAAATAAGGTCGCTAGAGCATTTTGCACTTGCAAAATGATCTAGAAAACAACATGAGTTCTAAAATTTAAATGTGGAAAACTTATAATAATCTTTCCAAGGTTATATAGGAAGTGTAAATCTAACACTGGAATCCATCTGCTGCATTGTAACACAGATTTTTCAGATTTCCAGATTCTCTGGGAAAGGTTATATCTAACATCCACATACACACAGTAGTGACCTACTCCTGCAGATGTAACTCGCACAAAATTCCAGCGAGGCCTTATGTATGTAGGTTTGGAAACAACTCTTAAAGTAAGATCTTTAATTAGACATGAAAGATCCCCCATTTGCAAATTCTAGTCTCTTGAATCTAAAGCAATGTAGAGCTCTACAGGTAAAATGCAAAGGAGATTTAAGAGTTGTTGTTGTTATTACTATTGTTATTACTATTGTTATTACTATTTATTATTATTATTCTAACCGAAACTTCAGTCACAGCATTTTCATGCTTTTATCTCCTGCTCTGCAGACAGGTTCATGCCTTGCTAATCCCTTCACCACTGTAGCTATAAGGGGATGGCAAGGAGATGCTACTAACCGGATACCGAAGCGAGTGCCCTGCTGACCTGTTTCTGTGAAACTGTTCAGTAGCTAGCTCTAGTCTTACCCTGGGGTATCTACTAGATATATACCTCTTAGAAAGGTTTCCTTTTTTTTTAATATATATATAGTTTCTTGTAAAGCCTTGTAAAGTCTCACCAGCTTTCCAAACATTTCCTTCTTCTAGATGAAGATGAATGTGCTGTGCGAAATCCTTGTTCCCATGCCTGCCATAACGCCGTAGGAACTTATTACTGCTCCTGTCCAAAAGGCCTCACTATATCTGCGGACGGTAGAACATGTCAGGGTAAGATAATTATTGCTGCGGACAGCTCGGATACGAGACTCAGTGCTATGTTCACAAAAGTCTCAATTTGCTTAAATCACTAGGTACGTGTTTTGTTAGGTCTGGGCCATTTTGTCGCCCTAAGAACATAATTTATTGGTGGTATTCTTACTATTTCATTGCTGAATATATTTAAAAGGAAGTATTCATACTTGATCATGTTTGGTTTAGATGCTACTTAATCTGTATGTTCATTTTGACATGGTGAGGGTTCCAGCTTGCTTTGAATTGCAGACGTGGATGAGTGCGCGTTAGGTGGCCATACGTGCCGTGCGGGCCAGGACTGCGAGAACACCATTGGCTCGTACCGCTGCGTGGTTAGGTGCGGGAACGGCTTCCGGAGAACAGCTGATGGATTTAGCTGCCAAGGTACGGCGAGGCCTTCGCGGTCTTTTGGTGTTAGCTTTTTGACAGTGCTTTCTTTTACACTTTCTTTTACTCTTTTTCCTTATAAGTAACTTTTAAAAAGACGCATCCAACTAAGGTCTCCAATATTAACCTAGCAAGAGAGTGTGGGGGGGGTGTTTTTCCTTTTGTTTTTTGAGGGCTTTTTTTGAGCAAGCTGTTAGGTAGCATTGGCCTGAAATCTTGCTTTTTGCATCCTTAGAAATAAATTAAAAATCTTACCTGAGACAACCTAAAATTCTTGCTTTTGTGTCCCATGTGTGTTTTCTTTCATGATGGAGTGACAAAAGTATTCATTTCTGAATATACCTCAGTAGTGCAGTAACTAGAGCTCAAAGCACAGCCCAGAATGTTGAATAAACCAAAATACTGTTATATATATAAAGACGTGGTTGCTCACAGCCATAGTTAAGGTTTTGTGTTGTTCAACAGATGTTAATGAATGTCAAGAGTCCAACTCCTGTCACCAGCGTTGCTTCAATACTGTAGGAAGTTTCCACTGTGGGTGTGATCCAGGATACCAGCTAAAGGGCAGAAAATGCATGGGTATGAAATGCCTTTGGAATTTTTATTCCCTCTTTCTGATGGAAATATTTTAATGTTTATTTGTTCCTACATGCAATTTGTTATCTGAAACCTCTATGAATGAAAATCCTGCTATGGATTATATCCTTAGTATGTATTTCTAAATTTGTCTGTAAAGCAGTTTTAAAATCTCAAGAAGGAGGGAATTGGGCAGATGTGCATGATGTGCATTCAAATTGCATGTACACAGTATGATTACAGCTGGAATTAGTCTACTCATTAGGAACTGAGCATCAGGATGCAAGTTCATTTCCATTCTTGCTTCCCTTTGATTTGTTTTCTTAAATAAGACATAAATGAATGCAGGCAGAATGTATGCAGACCTGATCAATTCTGCAAAAACACTCGTGGTGGCTACAAGTGCATCGATCTGTGTCCAAATGGAATGACCAAAGCAGAAAATGGAACATGTATTGGTGAGTAGAAGTCCTTACGTATTGTATTGTACAGTGCTTGTAAACATTAGGGCAATGATCAATATTAAAAAAAAGAAAAAGAAAAACTTCTTTGCAATAGTCCATGTTTAGTCATTAAGATTCGCACAGCTTAAGGCACTGTCTTTTTTCATTTATGGGAGCATATGTATTGTTTGACTTTTTTTCGTAATTGGAATTGGAGGAAAAAAAACGTACCCTCTACCCCTTCTGGTTTTCCATTGCTCTTAAGAAAAAACAGTAAGGTTTTTCTCAGCATTTCCTCTGCATTTTTACCTTAATTCTAGAAATTCTTCATTGATTGGAATATTTTGCCCCCTGTGTCAATGCTTTCTAAAGAGTTTTTGTCCCAGGTGTTCTGAATCAAGACTGCCATAGATACTACCAAATTTGCATTCCTTTTTAATGGTATATGATGAGAAGATGCATTATATCTCTTCGGAGAGATTAGCTGATGGAACCGGAAAGCTCAATTCAAAAGTCAGAAAAATTAAAGGAAGGAGTTTGTGAATGCCATTCTGTTGAAAGATTTATCTGTGCAGCTGCTCACAGTCTATTTTACGTAACTGTTGCAGAGTAGTGCCTGATCATGCCATCTGGTGAGAAAAGTACGTGGTCAGAGGCCAAATCTGTCTAGAGGGCAAATGCACTTTAGGAAGTCTAAAGCTGTAACTGCTTTCCAGAAAGATCTGACTAACTAACTTCCTCGTGCCTGTGTTGCTGGCAGACATTGACGAATGCAGGGACGGAACCCACCAGTGCCGATATAACCAGATCTGTGAGAACACGCGAGGCAGTTACCGTTGTGTGTGTCCCAGAGGCTATCGATCCCAGGCGGTTGGAAGACCTTGTGTGGGTAAGCTGGCAAATCACATTAGTGTTGCATACGCTCTGTTGCTGCTTTTGGCTCTGCTTTCTGCTGTAACAGACCCAAAGATGCTATCCCTCCTTAAGTCTGCACGACACAGACAAGTTTGCTTTGAATGCCCCAAATTACCCGACTTTAAGCAAAGTATGTTATTCAAAACTAAAAGACAAAACTAAACGACTCCGCACTGAGAGCGTTATGCGGCCATACTTCGAAACCAAACTGCGTGAGGACTGCGGGGCTTGGAGCACTGTTGGAGCAGTAGTGCCCTACGTGGCAAGATACCCCTCAGCAAGAGAGAGGCTGAATTTAGAAAAAACAGGTCAGGTTTGTTAGATGATTGGACCGCGAAAGGTGGCTGGCTGTGAGCTAAGACTGGATGGCACGATTCGCATGTAAAGCCAGTCGAGCACAGGGAGTGATATGGATTTCCCTAAAGGAGAGCACCCAAAGTGCTTTGCGAGGGGCCCAGTACACCCAAAACTCACCTCTGCAAGTGAGTGGCATGAACACACTTATCCACCCGCTAAAATTGCAAAGGGTGTTCCCAAGTACAGGCAGAGCCGGGGAAGCCGATAGGAGTATATCACTCCGCCCTCCCTTCTGTTTTGAGTGGATCACACGAGGCGAGGGGGAAGCCCCACGGTCACTGCATTATTGACCATCTAGTTAGTCCCCTACGCGACGTCTAACGTTTCTGCGTTAAAATGTGCAGGCCTTTCCCCCACGCCCACGTGCCTAGCTTTCGAAGAGTGCTCTCGTAGCTCTAACGTTGATATCGCTATTTACTGTAGCATGTCAGCGCAAGTGGGTAAAACACGTCCCCTGGCATTTCAGAGACGTCAGGATGGTACTAAAATCACTTTGATTCGTTCTTTATGGGGGATATTTGAAATATAATACCTGATCTACCCTGAGAAGAATGATTTGTATATGTTGGTATACCACACTAAGTTAAGCTGATTTCAGTTGCTATCACGTATCATATCAGAAGCGTTCAGCTGTAATGACTTCTTCAAGATTAGATTTCCTAAGTGATAAATAGTTGCTTTGGAGTATAGGTTGTTTTTTTTTTCTTCTTTTTAAAGTACCTAAGATTTTGGACTATCAAAGCCAGGAATGTTGGGATTTTTTTGTTTTGGGGTGTTTTTTTTGTTGTTTTTTTAAGATTAAATTGCAGTACAAAACTGTTTGGCTGTAGACCAAGACATTGCTTCTGCCAGCTGCCTCTTGACTGAAATAAAATCAATCCCAGACTCCTTAACATATATTACAACCATTTCTGACAGCAGTAAGCTGAATAAAGTCTAGGACTACAGATTTTCTCAGAAAGCCAGCAGACGCCCTAAGGCTGTCTTCCGACAAAGGACTATTGAAAGCTCCCTGTTTACTTTAAGTATGACCTTTATGCTCCTTTGAATTTTTGTCTGCTTTAAAACATTTATATTTAAATATAGGTGCATCAAAGATGTTAGCTCACATGTGTTAATAAAATCCAGTTTTATTTTAACTGTTTTCAATGAGCACATGGAAGAGTGGAAGTGTAAGTAGGACCCCAGACTGAAACAGAAGATCTGAGCTTTGCTCCTACCTGTGCCACTGTTATCCTGTGTACAGTAAGTCATTTGTGCCACAATTCCCTGTCTGTTAAATGGGGATAAAATGCTTGTTTGTCATCACAACGTCCACACAGATCTTTGCATGCCCATTTAGCTAAATTAGAGTATTTCCATGTATTAAGCATTTAAACATTCCATACTGTAGGTAGAAGGCATTATAATGCATTTTTACATACCACACATGTAAGATTACCTAGAATTTAAAATCAAATAATATTCTTCAAATGCAGCCTGAAAATTCAGGTATTTTAGAGTTTCAAAGTCACTTCTCTTCGTGCTTGTCTTTATTTAATATTTATGCTGTACAATCAAAGGGATACTGCCCAGTGGATGTTGCGGGTTACCAGTGATCACTTTTCAATCACAAGCATGGCCACGGTATAACGCAAATGGCGTGTTGCATTCGGTTTTGCTTGGGTAGTAGAGGCTGCTTCTACAGAACAAATTGCTGCAATTTTCACCTGCTTTCTTTCACTATTTGTATAGGACTCTTATACTGCTTTTCTGTAACTTGTTAAAAGGAGAGGGGTTGTTCTGAAGACCAGATTTAGTGCATATACTTACTGTCTGCATTATGCAGGTAAAGAATGTTAAACCCAGCAATTAGAAAGTAGTTGAGTGCTCAGGAAATACTGAGTTTCAGTATTCTTTTACATATATATGAGTAGTAACTTTTTCATCTTAAGCACACAATGAAGGAATATAAACTAAAAGTCAGATTAGTTCTTGCCTCATTAAAAGAAAGTTCTCTAGTGTAATATTATCATAATATTATTATAAACAAAAATGATTTTTTAAATACTATATGATGTTTCACTTATGTGTTTGTGAAATAACAAGTAGAACATACTGCAATTCTGTACAAATTGCATCGCTGCTCTGCTGTTCTAATTCCTGCAATAATTATCCCTACTGTACTCCGGATTTCCAACTCTCAAAAGATTAAATTCTTAGTACTAAACAATTTTAAAACATTTACAGCATAACTTTTAACATATTGGTATCATCCATTTGTGTCTCAGAGGATTACAAATTATTTTAACACTGGCTTAATGGCATTTTACAATAATAATATTAAAAATACATGCTTTCCACTAATATAAAATAATTAAACCCTTATTAAGTCACCATTAAAGTAATCTTTAAATATTGGATGCTTCAAGAAAGCAAGCTTATAAATATGCCAATTATAGATGTTTTGTTATGTATCTTAATATCAGTTATTTCTGGTCATTTCGAAAGTGATACATTCCTGTTTGGAATTAGCCATCTTTTTCTTTGTTTTTTTAGTGAAGAACGAAAGCAAGTTTGAAAATAAATCATGTATTGTGTCCAATTTTCAGTTGGGCCTGAGGTAACTCAGTGAATATTTCAGGATGGAGTGTTTCTTTTTTTCTAGTGCCAGAGAGGCTGCGGAGAAAGGCCTGATCCTAAAATAGCGCAAAGTATTTCTCTCATATTTACTACGTTTTGAGTTAAGGACACTCGGCATATAATATCCTTAAATCCTTTATTATATTTGCATGTTGATCCCTCTGTTGTGGTTTTAAGGGTGAACATTTGATGCTAGGGTTGGTCAGGTTATTTTGGATGATAAAAAGTGACCCAAACCTTGGCTGTGGCCTGAATCTGATGCGAGCAATTTGGAAGCTTAACGGTGCTGAGGAAGCAGAGAGCCTCTGCTCTTCCCCTTCTCCTCTTAGGAGAGGAGAGGTGCTGGGGCAAGGCACGCCTGCTCGCAAACCCCCGTCCTAGGCTCCCTCTGCAGCTTCAAGTTCTTGGCACCATTTAAAGGCAAACTGAACTGGGAAAGGATGCCTCAGGCAAACAGAAATAGCTATTTTGAATTGTTCTAAAGCAAATTAATATTTACTGCTGGGTCTCCAAACTTGCATAGCTGGACTGGCTGCTAACATCAAAGGTGAGGACGTATCCAGGCTCTTCTCTTGCAGCCTTGCGACGTATCCTCTAGCCCTGCTTTTTCCGCGACGCGGAGTGCAGTAACTGTGTCGGTGCTTTGCAAGCCTCCCTCAGCACCAGTTTGAAAGAATTTCTAACCCTGTCCTCCTCAGGAAGGCTCTGTGTTAAGACCTCTCTATCCTCCTCTTAACAAGAGCCAGACAGTTTCCCCCACTGGTCTGTGGAGCACTTAAGGAAAAAAAATTAGCAATTATTCAAGCAGTAATGAACAGCTTAGGCTCCTCAGGGTCACCTACCTTTCTGAGTGCATCCTTCTGGTAACTTAGATCCCTGCAGGAATTGCTCAGCCACCGTCTGCAGCATTCGGACTATCACGCAGCTCTGTTTCTGCAAAGATAGAAGAGCAGACTCAGATATCCCCTCTTTGTAGTCATATCTTACCTTTAATAAGACTCTCTTCTAATTTTCGAGGTCAGCCCTTCAGTGGAGTTTTTGTCCTATGTGAGCACAGTTTCATGGTTTTATGGGGAGAATGAAGGTATATTACTGTTACTATACAAGACAGAATAAATTGCCTACTTGGCTTTGGGTTCTTCATATTTTACTACCTTCAGGATCTCACTTATGTCCTCAGTTTTGTTCCACAGACTGAGATAGATGTATATATATACATATAGTTACGTGTTGTTGTTTTTTTTTCTCCTTTCCACATGCTTTGTTGCTCTGGATCATGTCACATGAGCAGACATTAATGAATGTGAACAAGTGCCTAAGCCCTGTGCATTTCAATGCACCAACACCCCCGGCAGCTTCAAGTGTATCTGTCCACCTGGACAACATTTATTAGGTGATGGGAAATCTTGCGCTGGACTGGAGAGATTGCCCAATTACGGTGCCTATTACAATAGCTATAACTATGCTCAATTCTCCCCTGTGAGAGACAACTATCAACCTCAACAATATCACAGGCACTCCTCAAATCTCTACAGCTCCTTCTCAGAGTATAGAAACAGCAGAATACCTTTCTCCAGGACTAGAAGGAACATTAGAGAAACTTGTCCTGAAGGCTATGAGGCAAGAAATGCCCGATGCGTAGGTAAATGTCAGCTGTATCTATGCAATTCTCGTTTCAGTCCTTATTCTTAGGTTACTGCTTCGTATGCTTCATACTGCCTGTGGTTTGAAGTGCTGCTTTTTCTCATATTACCGCGATGAATATTCAGTGAGTTTTGCATGCTTTTCTTTTCCTGAACAAGTCGTAGCAAAAATGTTCTCAAACCTCCTCCTCGTACCCTCATGTTTTAATTGTGCCGACTGTTGTGTATTAGCAAATGACTTCCTTCCTGTGTTCGTGTTTTTTCTGATTAAGGCAGCTCCCCCGGGTAAATTTTCCCCCCTTTAAGCAACGCCGGGCGTCAGTCCAGTCCTGGGGACTTTGCTTACCTCAAACTCCCATTGGTGGTGATGATAATCTGGTTCAAAAAGGTTTTGAACAGAGATTTCAGAATTGAGCTTGCTAGAAGCAGCGACAGCCCTGATCTAGGAAGGTTCGGTACAGCCACATGGGCAATATAGGCAGAGCTTTTAAATTACCTGTGCCTTATGATACACAGCAGGGTGCTCGCATGTAATGCATTGAACACGTGAAGATATATGTAAACAAAACAGGATGTTTGTCAGAAGTCATGCAAATGACAGTATTGCCATTTCTTCCTCCTCTATGAGGGGACCAGGGTATTTATGGTAACGGGCAAGCTCTGCCCCGATTTCTTTTTTTTTTTTTTAAGAGATGCAGAGCCTCAGGGTGCAAACTGAGATCACCAGGAAACAAAGGTATTTGGCACCTCTAAAAATCAAGAATTTAGCTATTTCTTCTTTACTCTGTGAGCTCTTCTGAGGGTTTTTCAATGAAAAACTATTTTCACAAGTACTGAAAATATACTTCAGCTCCTTGTGAAATCAAAAGGAGCAGTAGCCTCTACTGTTCATTGACGGATTTGCACTAAACGTGAAGAAGCTAACGAGTTTAAAAAACTCGATAAAAAAAGATAAAACTTTCAGGTCTTTATCATGAGGCAATTGCTAGTGGCAATGGTTACAGACTGCCAGCTCTAAAACTGCTGCTTTAGAGCCCGAAACGGGAGCACAAGCACAGCCTGCCTTGAGCCCGCTTCATTCCCCCGCCACGGAGAGCCGCAGCGGCTTGGGGAGCCGAAGGGGGCACCGCTGCCTTGCAGCCAGGGCTCCCGTCGGCCTTCCGAAAGCAGCAGCACAGGTGACATTTTGCACAGCAGAAAGATGGGGGTATCAAAAACAAGTTCATCTTCTTGAAAGGTGCCCCTTTGAAGCCAGATTTTGCCATCTTAACTCACAGTTTGAGTATTTCAGAAAAAAGTATCACTTGGTGAAGTTGCTTTGCGATAATACCATTCGGTTCAAGACTGAAGGTACCACTGGCTCGGTCTTGCTAGAACTTTCCTCAGTGCATTTAACAACAAACATAGCTGTTCATGATGCTTTAGAAAACGTGCCTAAAATTAACTTCTTTGCCAAGCACACATCAGAGAAGGAGCAACATTCCCCCAGGATAAATACAGTGATCTGCAACTAGATTCTAACAGCCATAGTTATTGCTAATAATGGTTATAATATATAATGTTGAAAATACAAATATACTCGTGTTAATAAGTTATAGCTAGGCAGACATTAAACTAACCTTGTATTTACGTTACAATGACAATTCAGTGGTCTTATAAGTACAGTTCGTTATGGCTATAGCATTTAATCAAATGACATAGGAACATAGTTACCGCTGATGGAAGGATTAAACTAAAACTATGAGCCTTACCCCAGCTTTCAGTCTGAGTTAGTTAATATTCTTATATGCCTATTTCATTGGAAGAACATCTCGATTTTAAAATTACTCTTTAGTATAAAAGCACGTACAAATGATGTTTCTCTTTTTAAGAGGGTTCTTCCAACAGACAACCATCAGGATTGGATAACAAAGCACACCCTAAATTTCTGCAGTCATGTCTGTCTGTCTCATTTCTTGTTTGTATTATCTGACACCATCTGTGTGAGTCAGACAGAGAGGGGATGCAAAGACCTTTCATCATTCAGGTCTTAATTCACATACCTGACACTAACTTGAGTACGGGCTCTATTACGCTCCTGAAGCGCGCAGACGTTTCAAAGGGAATTATAATGATATCTGGTCTTTGGCTAAATGTCTTTAGTCTACTTTGACAATATTAAATAATTGGTCTGGTACTGCTGTGTTTCAGAGGCAGATTTTAAAAGTTAAGAGCATTTTTTGATAATCTCTCGAATTACTGAGCTTAATTCATTCCCGTGGCATGAGAAAAATTAGTTTGGAAGGAAAAGAGTTTTACCTGAGAAGGGATTAACTGTAAGAACAACTCTTCCAGGTCAAGGCTCCCTCTGAAGAGATAATCTAGGCATTTCTTAAATATATTGTCTAAAACCTTATTTTGAGGAAGCTTGCCTTCAGGGCAAGGCTATTTGTGTAGCCTTTGTAGATTTGTATAGATTGCTTGTGCCTCTTCCTTCCCAGACCTCTATATATTACAGCCCTGGTCTGTCCAGCTAGAATATATATTGTGGCTGCTATCAAAAGAGGTGAGGATCCCCTCAAAGCTGGGTTTAGTTATTAAAAACAAAATTATAAGGAATGCACCAGGTAAGTTGTGAAAGGATTTGCTAGCCTTTTGCGTTCAACCCCATCAGAAAACAAGATCTCCATAACTCCTACCACCTCTGTCCATACACTTTTATATAAGTGGCAAGGAGGGAAGTTTTTTGGGTTCAAAACACTAGATTTAGTACTAGGTTTAAGTAATCCTGATGTTCATGTTTCTCGTGTTTCTATTCCCCAGATATTGATGAATGTGAAAACAGAGATACCTGTCAGCATGAATGCAGAAACACTCTAGGAAGTTACCAGTGTACTTGTCCGTCTGGTTATCGTCTTATGCCCAACGGCAAAACCTGTCAAGGTACAGAAATCTTGTTGAATGCTCGGAAATACATTTATGAATAAATAAGATAAAGTCATATTCCATGCATATATAAGCCACCTCTTTGAATCTGCTTTATGAGATACAGACATTCAAAATTTCAATTTTCAAAAGTTTTAATATTTCAGAGTTTGATTTAGCACTTTTTAAAACTACCAGCAAATCAGACAACTGCAACTTCTTATTTTTTGAAGTGTCCTCATGTGACCTAATATTTTTATATATATATCTAACTCCAAGCATGGCCTTTTACTGCAAGTAAATAGTAGCTCTAGGGCCAATATAATCCTTAACCTGCCTTGTCAAAAAAGGTACTGTCAGATTTACTGATCCACAAAACCAATTTCAACTAATTAGTCTCAACTGGCAAGACGGTTGTGGTTTATGTTGCTGCCCAGGTTGCATCCTGGGTGTAAGGCAGCTGGCACAATAGGCCTCCTACAAGATAATAAAATTCCGATGATAATAAACGCATGGTATTGGAACTAGTAGCTCCACTGCCTGAAATAGGAAGACAAGATTCTGGAAAATCATTTGTGTGTAGAGGTATGTACTACAGTGTGACCAGACTTTATGGATTCAGCTAATGTTTAACTCCGTCAAATTCATCTCAGTAGCAGCACCTGCTTATTTCCGTATCTTTACATTCAGATATTGATGAGTGCCTTGAACAGAATATCCACTGTGGATCAAATCAGATGTGTTTCAACACGAGAGGAAGCTACCAGTGCATAGACACACCTTGTCCACCAAACTACCGGCGAGACCCTCTTTCTGGGTACGTTTTATTTTCAACCCTTTGGGGGTCTTGTTTTTCCCCCAACTTCAGGTTCTTAATCCGTGTTCTTCAGAAGAAACTTTATCTGAGTTTGACTGACGTCAATAATTTGGTCACACTGGCAAAAGGTAATGCATTAAAGCTCAGTATTATTGTTGGTTTATAGACGAGCAGTACTACGTGTTCCCTGAGCACCAGGGCTAGAAAGCAGTGGGCCCAGACAGGCTAACTGGCCGTCAGGACCACGCAGAAGTACACTGTTAGTTAGAATGGAAAAAGCAAGCAAACATCCCCTTCCTGAATGAACCCAGGCGGGCAGCTCAGGTGATTCCTTCTGCTGATTCAGAATCATTCACTTACCATTTGTGGGGCTGCTTTTGCATCCAAGTTCTCTGATTTACTTCTCTGAAGGCCCAGCTTGCCATCACTTTGAAAGCATTTAAAATACAATTTTTAGTCATGAAAATAACACAACGGTTCACAGTAAGTTTTGTTTTTCAGATTACTCAAGTTTTTCCTTGTTCTGGAAAAAAACCCTTAATTTCATTTAATCTTTTAATGTATCCAGGTAAACAGCTCATTTCATAGCAGAGTCCATCTTTTGTGATCAGTCTGAACTGGAATGACATTTAACTTGAAATGTTAATTTTTGCTGGTCTCTATTACCAATGAGCAGCAAAGCTAACAGAGACAACGTATTTTGACTTTTGATTAATGGAAGTAAAATTTCCCTGCCTTTTTTTATTCCTAGTTCTTTACTTCGTGGTCTAACACACACACAACATCAAATGGAGCTGCCAATACATTTTAAACCAGTCTTGTCATCTCTAATATTTAAGAGCATGGTCATTAAAAATATGTACCACTGACTTCCATGACAAACATTGTATTCAATTTCTTTATATTACCTCTTGATGCTTTCTAATTTCCCCCTTTTGGGGTAAAAAATGGAACATTAAACTCAGCTGTAACTTTAAAGGAACAATGCACAAGGAATACATGAGCTTCTTTTTACAGGGAAATCTTAATTTGCACACAGCACCAGGATAAATGAGGGAAGAGTTTAGCCTTTAAGTCATATTCCAGTCCTGTACTGTAGCATGCCTTCTCCCTTGCTTAAAGCATTCTTTTTATTCCTAGGTTCTGCCTCAAAAACTGCCCGGCGAATGATCTGGAATGTGCCCTTAGCACCTACGCCTTGGAGTACAAACTCGTTTCCCTCCCCTTCGGCATAGCTGCCAATCAGGATTTAATCCGGCTGGTTGCCTACACTCAAGATCAAGTCATGCATCCTAGAACAACTTTCTTAATGGCAGACGAGGACCCGACAATCCCCTTTGCCCTCAGAGATGAGAACTTAAAAGGAGTCGTGTTCACGACCAGGCCGTTGCAGGAGCCGAAGACGTACCGCATGCGAGTCAGAGCCTTGTCCTACAGCGCTGATGGAAATATCGAGTATCAGACCACTTTCATTGTTTATATAGCTGTGTCAGCCTACCCCTATTAAACACCCGAACCACTCGACAGCACTCGCAGTATTTTAGCCACGTTCATAAGTGCCGGTGCGTATGACCCCCTTCAGATCGACTCTGCTGCCTGCTCGCCAGTTGTGAATCACGCAGCTTGGAAACGGTGCTACGCTCTTTGCTTTTTCCGCCCCCGAGACTGCCACTATATTGCCATTATTCCAATTCAAGAAAGAAAATCCATGGCTTTGAGGACCACTTGCTGTATTTATTACACTGGAGTAGTCGTTTTCCACAGTTTGTTCTGAAAACCGGCAGAACAAGTCAAAGTCTGAGCTGAAGTACTAGTAGTCAAAGCAGTAAGCAGGAGCAGCCTCGTTTAAAAGCAACTAAAGAAAAACCTAACCAGAAAAAATGGCCATTTTAAGTGGTCTGCATATTTTAAAGGTTGCTAGGTGTTTTACAGTTTTATATCTATTGATTTTTTTTTCTTACCAAATACGTGATAGAATTAGGGCTGAACATATACTGTGTCATGTGGTCAGAAAAAGAAATACCACTTTACTTAGCTCACAGATGAAATTAGTAAAGTTTGTTTTCAGCTAAAGAATCTAAAGTAGAAAATGGAATTGGTTCATCTGATTTCTCTGCGAGTTTAGGCATTGTTTAAAAGAAAAAACAATATGGCTACTTCTGCTTTATATGGCAGATATTTTATAATTTTTTTTTTGTTTTGTTTTGTTTTTACTCTGACATTCTGGTATAGCCATTTATTTAGCTCAAAACCATATCCATTTCAGTACTCCCAACCCAGTTTAAAATGTTTGGGGTTTTTCTTTTCTTTTGTTTTTTGCAAATTGAACATTTTTTCCAAAGATGTAGTAATTTCGGTTCAGTAATGTCAATACACTGTACACAAGTAATTTTGCCAAGATGTATTCTATTTTTATGAAAGTGTATATATGTTTTTTTCCTATGTGTATTTTCTATGCAATATCTTAAGTGTTTTACAATTAAGTTTTCATAAAAGGTCAGTGTCAATACATAGAAAATAATCAAAATAAAGGTTCTCATTGTCTTTTTGAGATTGCCACAAGATTTATCATTAAAAAAAATTCTTTCCCACATGCAGGACACTTACCTTTAGTTCCGGTCTAGAACGTGGCAGGTCGCCTGGCCACCAAACTGATGATCCTCGTGCAAAGATGAAGCAAAGTCTCCAGCTTCCTGAGCTGTTGGCTTTCCCCTTCCTTTAGTTTTCAAAGAAAGGAAAGAAAGGGCAGGGGAGAATATTGCACTTACTCTTGTTTTATCTAGACTTCACACACCAGGAAATATTTTATTTCCTCTGAGCAAACAGATTTTGCAAAGAGTTAAATTTTTGTTGCATGTAAAGGTCGCGTTTATTCATAGCTATACCTATTGCCAAACGTGAACGATGCTTCTATAATTCCCATGCATTAGGAAAAAAACAACAAAAAACCACCACCACCACCACCACCACCAGAAAGGCATTAGCAGTTGCAGCCCCTGGGAATAACCAGTTTTCACTGTTAACGGTTTGCGGAGTTTTCAGTCGGAGCGAGAAGCGGAGCCCCCGGCACCCCTCCACGGGGAGCTGCGCTACAGCCTCACGTTTCTGTGTTGCCACATCGGGATGCACGGAAGGGGCCAGCAATAACTCATTAACTCACTAATACCCAGCGGCCTTCCCCTGTCTTCTCTCTGCCTGCCTGCAACTTAACGCAGTAAGAGATCATCACTGTTAGAAGTAGCCGTTTGGCACCAGCGCCAGGTGGCTCCGCACTGGAATTCCGACTCCATCCCTAAGGAAAGTCCTGCCGGTTTCCCTCTAGCTTTACGTTTTCTTTAATAATTTCCATCACCACAAGTGAGACAGTCTGGGCAAACAAGGATAATTTAAAGCATTTTTGTTCTTCGCATAAATGGTACAGTGAGAGGCTTCAGACAAAACGGATTTGTTTGTTTTTTGGAAACCTAACACTAAACAAACAGCAATTCAGGAAGGGGGGGGGAGACACATGGTGGGAAGAGAAATGACAGTAAGAGATAACAAGCACAGGTAGCTAGCTCAAATATTTTTTTAAGGGCTAATACAGTGAAACTGGTAGCCCAGATGGAGTGTCCTTCCCCAGTGAGGCAGGAAGAAACTGTTTCTGTTGTGATGTTTCTTGAAGGAAAAAGGAAAACAAACAAACAAAAAACAAACTAACAAATGGAAATAAAGGCATTCAAAAGCTGTAAGGCAAGTTTACTATTTCTTTAAGGATTAGGCACTTACCAGATGGAAGTCTCTTAAACATTTGACATCTTCTTCTATGTCTCAAGTTTCCAGTTTTGCTGTAAGAAAAAAAACAAAAAACCCCACTCACCTTAGACTTACTCTCTGAACAAATAAATAGCACTAATGCAGGTCTACCCCCCCCAAAAAAAAACCCACACCTATCATCTGGC
The DNA here is from genome assembly GCF_036417845.1 of Apteryx mantelli. Taxonomy (NCBI): domain Eukaryota; kingdom Metazoa; phylum Chordata; class Aves; order Apterygiformes; family Apterygidae; genus Apteryx; species Apteryx mantelli. Next base: position 8,196,527 of record NC_089985.1, on the reverse strand, counting down.
CCTCTTCCTAACCTGTTGAAGAGTCTGCTGTTCTTATTAAATGGATTATAAACCTCTTTCTTATTGAAAGGTGAGAGGCAAATTAGTTTGTGGGGATGTATATACAAACATAAAACTGTTTCAGGATAAGTCTTTATGTTAAAAGCCTTCTGAGAAGTAAATGTTCCACTGTATTTATTATTACTTTAGCAAAAAAAACCCTCTCCTTGCAATTTTATTTTTCGCATGAGGAAGCCCGCCCGGGCTGCAGCTGTAGGCCTGCGCCTGCCGGGCGTTTCGTCCCCTCTCATCGGTCAGGCAGGCTGCAGCAGTAGTCGCAAGATTGAGCCGTATCATTTAAGAGACGGCCCCCAAAAGCCCCCCGTCCAGAGCAAGGCCCGTACCAAAAGCCAGTGCAGGTGCAAAGCAGGGTAGCCAACAGGCAAACCGCTGATTTTGTGTAACTCCCCTTGCACGCGTGCACCAGCCCAGCACTGGGAGAGTTGTTGCCCCCCCCCCCCCCAAAAAAAAAGAAACCCTGCAGCTACCAGCAGCTCCCCCAAGAGGGGCCAAGAACACAGGTGCTTCTGCAGGGATTTTGCAGGCAGGAGGATTAGCTTGTTCTAGGGAGTTTGAACACCTGCTTGTTTCCCTCTTATCAGCCCATATTCATCAGCAGATATTCTCGTTCTCTATATATAGCGCTAAGGCTAACCGGGATGGGCACAGAAAGCAATACCAGCTTGTCTGGAGGGAACCTCCCCCCCCCCCCCCCAATATATTTGCAGCAGTGCTGACCGAACGGCTGGCAGCATGCTGGCCTTAATAAGCATAAGGTATTTTTAACCAAGGAATGCATCAAGGAATGATGGAAATGAATTACTTCCTAGCGACACGTTCCTCTCCATACACCGGCAGGAATGGAGCTGGCCCAGGCACCTTCTCGCTTGCGGTCAGCGTTGCTGCTGCATACCAGGGCAAAGAGCAGCGCCAGGAGGGCCGAGGCGTTACAGGGAGTGATGAAAGGAAGCAAGCAAAGCATCAGGCACGCTGTTAAAAAAACAGTTAAACTGTAGAAACACTCTCAGAGAAAGAAAGAGCAAAAGCCCCTTCATTAATTTCTGGCTATTTAATCGCATGGCACACCACCCTTCCTAGCATGCTAATAAGGAACATCATTAAGGTATGTGGTATACAGCAGAATCTAATATTTGTAATTTAAAAAGGAAAAAAAAAAAAAAAAAAAAAACCACACCACCCACAACACCACATCATAGTGAAGTGTTCAGCCCTTCTTTGTAAAAAGAAAATTCTCCATCCTTTACCTGCACGTAGCTGGTTGCTACTGCTCGTCCCAGCTGCAATGATTGGCAACAGCTTTATTGCTCTAGGTAAAATATGAGGACAGTTAGTTACGGTGCGTAGTTAATATTTGCTCTGTCACTAGTGGTTACATCCAGAATGACGAAAAAGCACTAAAGGACCTAAAGAAAACCCTCCTAGAAACAAAAAAAAGATCCCCAGCCCCCGGAGGTCCTGGTAAAAGCCCTTCTCTTGGAGCATTTCGGAGGCACTCTGGATAAACAGTTAACACCTCAGTGCTGCTGGGTGGCCCTGTGCTACCTCACGTTATAGCAGCCCATTCCCTTGGTCACTTGATCCCCGGGGGCCGAAAAGTAGCGTTTTCTCCAAACCCTATTCCTGAAAAACCACCCTGTGACCCTGGCTACACACTCCAGCCCTGAACCTTATTTATTCTAGGGTACGAACAATACGGCATTTAACTAACTAACTACAGTACCAAGACAAAACGTGCCCCACCTTTCTCGAGGAGAGGCTGCGAGTTTGTTTTACGCGTTGAGGAGATGATTATTTCACAGATGCTGGCAGTTAAGGTGGGACATCATCCTGTGGCTTTTCAGGCCGCCGGTGCGCAGCCGCTCGTGCGAGTCTCCCTGCAGCCAACCCCCAGAAGAGGTCCACCCGTCCGAACACGGACCGGACACGCAGCCAACTTCCGGAAGAGGTCCACCCATCCGAACACAGACCGGACACACAGCCAACCTCCGGAAGAGGTCCACCCGTCCGAACACAGACCGGACGCGCAGCCAACTTCCGGAAGAGGTCCACCCGTCCGAACACGGACCGGACACGCAGCCAACTTCCGGAAGAGGTCCACCCGTCCGAACACAGACCGGACACACAGCCAACCTCTGGAAGAGGTCCACCCGTCCGAACACAGACCGGACGCGCAGCCAACCTCCGGAAGAGGTCCACCCGTCCGAACACAGACCGGACGCGCAGCCAACTTCCGGAAGAGGTCCACCCGTCCGAACACAGACCGGACGCGCAGCCAACTTCCGGAAGAGGTCCACCCGTCCGAACACGGACCGGACGCGCAGCCAACTTCCGGAAGAGGTCCACCCGTCCGAACACGGACCGGACGCGCAGCCAACCTCCGGAAGAGGTCCACCCGTCCGAACACAGACCGGACACACAGCCAACCTCCGGAAGAGGTCCACCCGTCCGAACACGGACCGGACGCGCAGCCAACCTCCGGAAGAGGTCCACCCGTCCGAACACAGACCGGACACACAGCCAACCTCCGGAAGAGGTCCACCCGTCCGAACACAGACCGGACACACAGCCAACCTCCGGAAGAGGTCCACCCGTCCGAACACAGACCGGACACACAGCCAACCTCCGGAAGAGGTCCACCCGTCCGAACACGGACCGGACGCGCAGCCAACCTCCGGAAGAGGTCCACCCGTCCGAACACAGACCGGACACACAGCCAACCTCCGGAAGAGGTCCACCCGTCCGAACACAGACCGGACACACAGCCAACCTCCGGAAGAGGTCCACCCGTCCGAACACAGACCGGACGCGCAGCCAACTTCCGGAAGAGGTCCACCCGTCCAAACACGGACCGGACGCGCAGCCAACCTCCGGAAGAGGTCCACCCATCTGAACACAGACCGGACACACAGCCAACCTCCGGAAGAGGTCCACCCGTCCGAACACAGACCGGACGCGTGGCCAACCTCCGGAAGAGGTCTGCCCGTCCGAACATGGACCAGACGCGCAGCCAACCTCCGGAAGAGGTCTGCCCATCCGAACACAGACCAGACATCAGCCAACCTCCGGAAGAGGTCCATCCGTCCGAACACGGACCGGACGCGTGGCCAACCTCCGGAAGAGGTCCGACCGTCCGAACACGGACCAGACATCATCCAACCTCCGGAAGAGGTCCACCCGTCCGAACACGGACCGGCCGCGCAGCCAACCTCCAGAAGAGGTCCGCCCGTCCAAAGACGGACCAGACATCAGCCAACCTCCGGAAGAGGTCCGCCCGTCCGAACACAGACCGGACATCAGCCACCTGCTCTCCACAGTCCTGCACGAGACCTCCCAGCTGCCTTGGGCAGCCCAGGAAAATGCTCTGCTAAACTTGAGCTTCTGTTAGGACACCGCTTGCCCCGTTCTCCTCCCACAAACTATCCTCACTCATAAAAACCTCAATGAAACTAGACGCGCGGAAAGGATTGCAGGGGTGAAAACGAGGCCAGTCGCCAGAGAGAGGATGGTAAGGCTACAAGCAGCACCACTGGTTGCACTGGAGGCTTTCAGCGAACTGCAAACTAGTAAGGTGTCCCAAGTCGCACCTTCTGCAGGGATCCAGCTCGCCAGTCCTTGAGACGGGAAACTGGCTGAGGTTTGTTTTTTCTGTTTTGGGGTGGGTTTTTTTGTACACTGGATGAGCTTAAAAGCTATTAAATGCATACAAAATGAATCACGGCAGAATACAAACCCATGGGGATTAAAATGAAGGAAGCGTCTGACGAGAATGACGGTAGGAGAAGACGGAAGGAACGGCGCTTGGAAGATAAGCGCCCACTTACCAAGCGGGAGCCAGATGGTCGGTGCTAAACTAAACGGCAGGATAATGAGTAAAGCGATAGTCACCGTTCTCGGAGCAGTGAGGCAACGACTCCGGGGGAGCGAGTCGGAGATCTGGTGTCCTTTGACTTCAGAAGCATTTTTGGTTCTGGCAGCTGAAATCCAAGACTGCTGCCAACAAAAACGTTGCACATTTATGACCTTTGCAAGACGCCAATTAGCTTATGAGGCTGGAATCTACCCACCCGCCCCCCAGCGCCACGCGGCCGGAGGACAGGACACGCAGCCCTGCGCGAGGCGGTGCGTGTCCCCAGCGCCGCGTCGGCTGCGGTCAACGCCGAGGCAGAAGGACGCAAAAAGGTTAACTTACCTTTTAACGCACCAGCGCCTGCTGCTGCGAAACACCGGCGCGTAGAAGAGTTGGGGCTGCCGTACAAGCCCCCTGCGGAAAAACCCGTATTAACGGGGGCAGATGTCTGGGCTTCAGCCTGCGCATCAGATGTGGTTTCGATACAGGCCACACAGATTCAGTGCAACACCAGCTATATATCATTTGTAATTATTCAGCATCGCGTTGAAAAATCAAGCGCTGAAGTCAGGAAATTTAAAGTGCTTTCTACACCCACATTCATTAACGCGCTAAAGCCTGAACGTCTAGCGACTTGCCCAAGCCCAGCCGTATTTCTTGCTGGGAGATCCAAGACGGTTCCCACTGCTGCGCAGACAGCAGCGGTCCAGCAGCTCAGGTTGTCCGGAGCTGCTGCTACCTGACACCCCCAGCAAATTGCCATATTTCTCCTGTCTTTCTCTGGACAAACTTTGAGGCAAAAGGAGGAAACCCAAGCGCAGGGTAGCTCTGGGCGCGAGCTGGAGAGGAAAGGCGATGCTGAAGAAATTCAGCAGACAACCAGAACTAGAAGGAGCTGTTAGGCACCATGAGGCCAGCGGCACGGCACCAGCCGCCTTAGCGTTCAAGCACCACTTATCCAGCCATGCCCTGCGAATACTGTTCAGTGCAGTCCTAACTGGCAAGCGGATTTTTATAAACGCATTTGCAGGTCTGGACCGATCTAACACAAAACTCCAAGCACTTCTCAGATCACCGAGTTCAGCTCTTCAGCATCTCCAGCGTGCGAGTGGTGCCAGGCAGCACGCGCGGCTCCTTCTTCTCCTGATTTGATGTATTTAACGTTAGAAAGGCAACAGAAAACAAAGAATACCTGCTTACGCCTAAAGGCACACTGATGAAGAGAAATGTTCCCTAATCTTTTACAGAAACACACTTCCACGTGATAAGAAAACTAGAGCAGCTTTCGCTGAAGCGCCTCGTAACAGGTATCTCCGAATTGAGGCATTCCGAGGTCAGCTCTCGGCACCTCTGGGAGAGCAGGGGGTTGCTGGCACACAGGACGCATTCGCGGGAGCGGGCTGAGAAGAAACTGGGCGTCCAGAATGAATGAAGTTTAATACCCACGGAAAGCCATTACTTTTAATACTGGGTTATTCCCCTGCACAAAATCTCAGAAACAGCTGCGGCAATGCAACTCCGCATTGCCAACGAAAATATTGGCAGTGCGCAAAGCAGGCTACACGCAAAAAGCAACTGCATTAAAAAAGGAAAAATTAAAAGGAGACTACTTGAATTACTTCAGCGAGGGAGTAAAAAGAATCCAGTTGCTAAAATCTATCTTGTTTTCTCATCTGAATTTGTCCCAAACACTTAGGAGAGATTTTGCATACATTTTCCTTTCACTGGCTGGAGGAGCAGAGTTACTTGCACCTAAAGTGAAAAAGATGCATAAAACGTTTGAGACACAGAGGCTATCTATCTGCAGGGTAAGCGAACATGACTGATGGCAGCCACCATTGCTCCCCATCTTGTATTTCTCTGTACCAAACAGTTGTGCTTACAACAGAGACGACAGGGTTTTTTTTTTTTAAATATAAATTGATAGCAGTCTCACAAGAAGGCCAAAGATGCCACCCCACTGCCCCCCAAAACAAAGCACAGTTGAATGCTTGGCAGTACACTTATGAAAATAAGAACATCTTTAGTTCAAACTTCCCTCCGCAAGTTTGCTGATGATACAGAACGGGGAGGAGCGGCTGATGCGCCAGAGGGCTGTGCTGCCACTCAGAGGGACCTGGGCAGGCTGGAGAGGTGGGCGGAGAGGAACCTCATGAAGTTCAGCAAAGGCAAGTGCAGGGTCCTGCACCTGGGGAGGAATAACCCCATGCACCAGGACAGGCTGGGGGCTGAGCTGCTGGAGAGCAGCTCTGCAGAGAAGGACCTGGGGGTCCACAAGTTGACCGTGAGGCAGCAATGTGCCCTTGCGGCCAAGAAGGCCAACGGTATCCTGGGGCGCGTTAGGCAGATCGTTGCCAGCAGGTCAACGGAGCTGATCCTCCCCCTCCGCTCAGCCCTGGTGAGGCCACATCTGGAGTGCTGTGTCCAGTGCTGGGCTCCCCAGTACAAGAAAGACATGGAGCTACCGGAGCAAGTCCAGCAAAGGGCTACAAAGATGATTAAGAGACTGGAGCATCTGTCATATGAGGAAGGGCTGAGAGAGCTGGGACTGTTCAGCCTGGAGAAGAGCATGCTCCGGGGGGATCTTACCCACGTGCATAACTACCTGAGGGGATGGTGAGAAGACGACAGAGCCAGACTCATCTCAGTGGTATCCAGTGAAAGGACGAGAGGCAACGGGTACAAACTGAAACACAGGAAATTCCATTTAAACATTAGAAAAAAAATGTTGTACTCTAAGGGCGACCAAACGCAGGAACAGGCTTCCCAGCGAGGGGGTGGAAGCACCGTCCTTGGAGATACGCGAGACCCAACCAGACACAGTCCTGAGCAGCTGCTCCGAGCAGGGGGCTTGGACAAGACGATCTCCAGAGGCGCCTTCCAGCCCCGGTGACTCCGTGAAACACACGGCTGTCCTTGGAAGTCAGGTCAGATGTGCGGGTAAGGTTTCTCCCCGGACCCCACGCAACCAGAGGTGTTACCCAAGCGACACGGACACTGGAACAGGGCTGACGCCCGGGACGCTGGCTTGTGGTTTGGGTAAGGTGGTTTATAACCGCATAAACTATCATTCTAGGCCAGCATGCAGCAGCTCCTCAAATATTGCAGTGAGATACCCAGGAATTTAAAGCTGAAGTTCATATAGCTGATGGCTTGATTGGTAGGGAAGGAGGAGAGGAGAATCTGGTGGTAAAAGATAGCCTAATAAAGATAACGTTAATTTTTGAGTTGAGGGAATGTCTAGGGTAAAATGTGGACAGGAAGCACAAAATCGGCATAGCAAACACAGCGCTTGCATTAGAGAAGAGATCTTTCCTGAGATGGGGAGGGCTAACATACAGAAGTGAGGACAACTGCTGCTGCTCCTAAGCTTAACAAAGTGGCTTGAAATCTAGCGAGATGCCACTGATGTTCTCATTAATAAACTTCTCATCCCAGCCGAAGTTACAGACTAGTTTACTAAAGATCAAGAGAAGACATCCTGCATACAGTCTCTCTCAAGCAAGATTTTTAATACCTGTATGCTTCCTAGGAAATTGCACACCAAATCCGATGCAAAGATTCCGGTTTTAGGCTACCTTTGCTGAACACGAAAAGGACCAAGACCAGCACACCTCCCAGCCTCTCAAGGCCTTAGAGGAAAGCAGGCAGCATCACACAAGATGTAGTCCGGCCCTTCTTTGGCCTGGATCGCAGAAAGTTTCCCAAGGAAACCGCTTGTGCGGAATACCTGAGAGGAAGAAAGAAATCTGGACGAGGCAGATACGCTCCAGCCCATAACTAAAGCAAGGCCAAACTCCCTTGCTGCAGAAAAGTGTGGGACGGGCTCTGGCAAACACTTAAATAAAGCCATATATGAAAACTTAAAACAAAAACCAACAACAACAAACCTCATTTTGGTTCCATAACTTCAGAGGAAAAAAACCCAGGGCCCTTAAAGAAAAGAACTTAATAAAAAGGGATCTGTTTAGTACTGTCTCTAGTAAATACAGTGGTGCATAAAATAGAGTTAAGTTTCAAGAAAACTCAGTTACCTTCTCAAATAGCTTTCCCAGCGATCGGGCACAGGTTTTTGGTGTGGGGGCCTCCATCTTCTGATACTGCAGCTCTAAAAAGTGAGGCTGGAAGAGCTGTGAGAATAACGAATTCCCAAATCCCACAGAAACAATGGAATTGCCCTAGCTCTTCGCTGAACGCGGGCTCACGACAGGACCTCTCCAGGCCTCCTTTGTGTGAGTGGAGGACATGGAGAAAAAATACCGTGAGAAAACAACATTAAAAACACACGGTGAAGGGACTACGGGAGCCTTGGTGATAAACCGAAGGTGGCAAGACCTTCCTGTACTTGCAGAGTACCATTTCTGCACAACTGTCCTGGCATTTCACCATCTGTGGGCAAATATTAAATGCGAGAGAGCTTACGAGCAGTAGCCGGGCTGAAGGAAAGAGGTTTGGACCCGCGAGGAAGCCGTCACCTCCTGATCGCCCTTCTGCTAAAGCAGCAGCACTTTGCGTACAAACCTTGCGAATAACTCTGATGATTACATCAAATTCATTAATCCTTCGTCATCCTCTTCTGCTAACAGAAACAGCTCACAAATCTTCAAGTATTTACCAGCCACAGGGGCCAGCTTTGCTGCGCTTGGGCTCTTCTGGGGACGAGCGCAGTTGCGGTTTGCTCCCTGGTGCCTCTGCAACCATCTCGGCGACGTGGAGGCCGACGGAGAACCTCAAACTGGGTGTAACCCGGCACAGCGCTTGCCAAGATGTTACTGCCCGCACTTCACAGCTCATGTTGTTTTGGAAAGTTTCCGGAGGCTTAAGTTACGTTGCCCTTTAATAGATGAGGCTGCGGCACAGTAGTGTTTCGTGTTCACCCCCCGAAGGTCGCACAGGTAGGTGAAACCATGGTACCTTCACCATGTTTCTCTATAGCTTTGCTACAGACAGCGAAAAGGCACCAGTGGTCACCAGAGAGGCACGTAAGAGGAAAGCCGGCAGCAACCTTTCCAGAAAAGGTCCAGCTTCCTTCAAACTTGAGACCTCATCTAATCAAAATACATCTTAAGCATGTAAGCAGCTCTCACTGGATACTAGGAACAACAGCAAGATCAGCTTTAAGTTTTACTTGAACTAACGTAAAATGCATTTGCCTGATAGACATTACATTTGAAAACGATAAATAGAACAAAAAGGTAGAATAGTAGAATATAGTAGAATAGTAGAATACTATTAGAATAGTAGAATACATAGTAGAATCAGTTACCACTGCATTAAAAAAAAAAAAAAAAAAAAGCAAGCATCTGGAGAGCAGCTAGTCAAAATACTCTATTTTGCCGAGAACCAGCTACTTGGAAGTAGTTGTTATCGGAGCAGCCAGGCTCAGCAGTGAAGTTGAGCCCTTGCAAAACTAATCATTGTTCATTTATAGAGCCCTATTAATTACCTAAATAAAATCACATAGTCCTGTCACCCTCCCTCCTTGGGTGCCAGAATGCTTTAAAATAATTAATGAAAAAGAAAATCATCACTGGCTCTCCAGCCTGAAATTTTAATCTAAACCAGCCATGCTAAAATCTGAGACGTTTTCGGATCCAAAGACATTTTAGTCTGAATTACACCAAAGTCAGAGCTTTTCGTATGCATCGTTGTGATGACGCAGGGCCACATCCGTTCACCCATGAAAATCTGCCTCGACCATCGGAGCACGAGCGCGGCCGTGTCCTGCCTGAGCATCCCAGCTCTCAGGCTCTCGCTCAACAGCAGCAGCAGCCTTTTCTCTGACTGCAGCGAACATCTCCCTCCACTCCCGCTCGTCCCGACTGCTGCTCCGAAGACCTTCGGCTAAGCCGCTTGCCCTTTGCTTTCGAGCCCTCCCGCAGAGCGCCTTGCTGGGCCTTCAGAGATGCTCGTCCCCCCGCTCAAGTCGCCCTTCGCGCTTGGCAGAAGCTCCCCTTGCACACGGAGGCGCGTCACTCTGCTCCCCCGGGTCCTTCCCTGCAGCGCTCCTCTGCCGGGGCGTCTCTAGGGATCACAGCCAAGGAGGCAGTGAAATGCCCAAGGACAGCAGAGGAGACTAATGTCAAGAAAGAAATCATTCTTTCTCCAGTAAAAATTATCTAAAAGCTTGGCTTTGGAAGATATTAAACATCTCCCAGTATAATATCACATTGGCAAACAGTACTTTTAAAATTATTTTCCTTATGGGAGGGTTTTTTTTTTTTTTCCCAATTTTGCAAATTCTTTATATCCAAAATCTAGGTAAATTGAGTAGGTTTTTATGGACGTAGAACATACAAAAAGCGTGCACGCACAAAACGTTACGAGCTGCTCGGCAGTGTGCTCCTCAGGAAGGGGCTTCCTTCGGGTCGCGGTCTGAGGCACAAAATCGGGTGCCGATGTCCGCCCGCTAACGGCTACCCCAAAATCCGCGCGGCAGAGCAGCAGCAGCTCACAGAAGAGGGACGGATGGGGACTGTTGCCCCACAGCTCTCCACATTCAAATCAGAAAGGGCTGAAAAGGGCCGCAGATCGCATTCGATACATTATACTCTGGATTTACCAAACTGCTAAATCCTAACACGGAGCAGTTACGTATGGGGTCTGCGAGCACTCACGAACGTGACCGTACCTCCGCAGCACACGGAAGCGGTCCCCAACCAGAAGGCAGGACTGCAACCCCTATTCGCTGCAGCAATGGACAGGGTTAACTTCTATATCTTTGCTCTTTTGCTCTAAAGTTTCTGGCGAGAGCAGTTCAGAGCCGGTATCAGAAAGCTTTCGCAAGCCCAATAGCCATTAGCAGGCGTATCTGCATTTACAGGTTTGAGCCTGGCTCTGTTTTTTTCAGCCAAACACGGGAGGAACATGCATTTCAGTATTTGCAAGACCAGCAGAAATGAAATGAACTTTTTTTTCCCCTGTTTCTTGGATGCAGGCTTCTAATGGGGAGGGGGAAATATCATCCAGTACCAATAAACACAAGGGAGGCAAACCTGGATGACACATTTTGTGCTCTAGTTCACCAGGCCAGATTTCACCCCAAACCATCACCCTTTGCCTTATGCCCACAAACACCAAAAGGATTCGAGCTGTACAGCTGGAAGGTGGTAGGACTGAGGGTAGACACGATAACAGCCTGCAAGTACATAAGATGTTGTTGCAAAATAAAGGGGCTAATCCGTTTATCGTACCTTGCGCGGCAAGGACAACAAAGAACGGGAAGATGTAAATTAGAAAAAAAATAAGAAAACCACTCCCTCCCCATCCCTGTACTTCTTGAAGCACTGTAAGAAAAAGATTTGGGAGCAAGGACTGCGGTTTTAGGTTGGCAAATCATCACTGCTATCTCCTGAATTATCACAGCAAAGGAAAAGGATCTCTCCTCTTGCTAGATGTTCTCAGAAAACATTAATTCATATTTTTTATGAATTTATCATTAAATATGATGCAATGCAGAAAAACAAATATCAAAAAAGTCACATCTGCTGGCAGCAGCAGCATTGGTGTGACAGGTGAATTATCTACCACAATTTTCAATAGATAGATTTTTGTAAGTGAAGAAAATATTTGAATACATTCGCATGTTATGCCCTGGGACTTCTTCTAAGGTGCTTTGGTCTTATTTAAATTAATTTTACTTTGAAAAATGAGCAATAGTACTTGTAAATCAGAACATCTGGTAAAACCCTGCAATCTGCCAGAGCCTTGTGAAAGAGCAGCCCCTCCAAATAAACGCTATTTTCAGTGCTTATTAATATCACTCCAGACGTAATGATCAAATAAATGTAGAAAGCTTGAAAGGAAGGAAGTAACGTCATCGCCCCCAAATCATCACTAAGTATTGATATTTTCTGAAGTTCACGTATGAATCACAGCAGAGCTACTGTCCTGGCACAAGCCAGAGATCCCAATGGGTGTAACATACATGGTGTCCCTATCAAAAAAATAAAAGAAAAAAAGAAAGAGCGAGAGAGAACGGCAGTTATTTATCATGCTCTGCAGCAGTTTTCATTCTCCAAAAGACTATTCAGAGATTAACTGAGACAGCTAAGTCTGAAATGCATGAAATGTTAAACTCCTCTCATTAAAAAAAAAAAAAAAAAAAAAGCAAGGTTGGCGTGGGTTTCCAAAGAACATAACCTTATTTTATGGTTGGGCCAGTTTGAGTATTTCCTTTCATTTAATAGATACATGGAGGGACTAATGGCAAATATCCACATTTCCTCACTCTCCAACATTTAGTGCTGAGATTTTGGGAGGGGGGGGAGAGCTGGGAAAGGTGCATTTAAATTATCATGCATTATCCTCAAAAAGCTTTAACAGCAGCAGTATCAGCAATAACACATTCAACAAACATTTTCTCTGAAACTAAAAAAAAATGGGTGCGTACTGTGTTTAACAGCACAAATGAATATTCTGTAAGTCACATATGATTGAGAAAGCAGCAGATGTCACATGCCTTAGCATTTAGGACTACTGAAAATGCCCATGCTGTGCCCCGGTTTGCACAGGTTTTGCTTACTCTGATACTCATAAAAATCTGGGCTGCTACAATTTCGTAGTTGGAAAGAGAAAACCAATAAATCAAGCACGGATTTCACCGCAGTGGAAGAACATACTTCAGAGGAACAACCGAGGTTTTCCTCCCCCTGCCCCCAAAGAGTCTCGCGCGCTCGGGCGGCTGCGACCCTCCTCAGCAGAAAAGGCATTAAGGCAAAACACGAGTGCCACCGGCGTTTGAGCGCTCGAGCTGGGGAGCGGGGAGATGACTGCTGTCTCCCCATGCAATTAGGTAATGGCAAAGTTTCGCCGCCTGCCCAAATAAGCCTCCTCGACAGATGGCCCTGATACACGGCTTAGCAAATGGAAACGAGTCAGAGCCATTTATAGTGAAGTAACGTCTCCAGAACAAGTGCCACCGCTCTGCCGCCTCACAGTAACGCGCTTGCAAAATCCTAACAGCTCCGTGGCACAAACTCAACCTCACCGCTACCCTCAGCGAGAGGGAGCGCGGGGAGGTTACTGGGGAACGCCGGAGAGGGAGCGCTGGGCGACGGGGCGCCTTCTCCTCGCCGCCACGACGGCGTTTCGCCTCCTCCGAAAACACACCCAAAACTCGCGTTTCCCACCTCCTCCTATTTACGCCCCGTTTCGAACGGCTCGGCTTTCGGCCCTTTGGTTTAAACAGCTCTCTCCCCCGCAGCCCCCCAGGTCCTGCCCGCCCGGGGACGCTCACGCGCAGAAATCACAGCCCTTCTCTGCGCTATCAGCAAAGCAAAGCGGAGCAAACCCCCGTTATTTCACTCGTTATAGCAGCCCCTCTTTTTCAACAACTTGCGTGGGCAGCCAGAACCGATCGATCACAGTATTCTACATAAGACCACGCAATCCGGTTAATATTTCCCAATATAGTCGATTAACTTAAACTCCCTTCTCTACCTCCGTTTAATCCAGGGCCCTGAATTTCTGAAATGTGCCGGTCTAAATGTCGCCAGGAAACCTTGCCAACACGCCGCAACAACTGCAGAGTTTTATCTGGCCAAACAGTTAACGTCGGTGAGTAACGGGAGCCCTCGGGAGAGGAGCACCAGGGCGTTACCGTGAAGCAACGCGCAGTCATCGCCCGGAGCCACGGTCCTGGAACAGGACATTACAGGCGTAACGTCAGCCCCGACGCCGTGCCAAGCCTCGGCAGCCTTTGCTAATCCTGCAGACATCTCGCTCAGCCCCCGGAGGAGTCTCGCGCACAGAAACACACAGACCTATCCCTTGGCCGCTCCAGCCCTTCCCGTTTCCTCCGTGACTGTGAATTCCGGTCAGTCGCCGCCGTCCGCGCTTCGGCAGCGCGTCACCGACCCCGCGCTCCGCTGCTCCTCGCACCCGCGGCACCCGCAACCCAGCCCCGTGCCGTCAGCGCGACGCCGGCTGAGCCGCCCAGCGCCTCGGCCCGCCGCACCGAGGCGTGCGTCCGTGCGTCCGTCCATCTGTCCTCCCGGCGCCCCTCGGTCCTCGCTCGCCTCCTCCAGCGGCTCCTTCAGCTTCCTCCTCCCATTCCGCCTTCCCTGCCGCGCTGCTGCCGAACCTCTCGTTAGGGTACGAGCTTCAGCGCTTGCCTTAACTGGCCCAGTTTGCGAACGGGTCGAAACGGAAGCCAGCTGCCGACCCTGTACGCTCTGCCATCACCGCGTACTTCACGAATTTTGAGGGGAAGCAAAAGGGCTGGTCCCGTATCTGTTGTGCTGAGGAGAGCTGGAAAAGGTACGGAAGGAGGAAAAAACATGAAAAAAAAATCCACCTACAAACACGATAATCAGAGAGCAGTGCCAGGCCGTTCTTCATGTTTTCCTCATGAGAAAGACTGGAAAGAAACAACACAAAAAATTCAACATAGCCTCAAAGCAATATTCCGGATTTGCACATATTCTGAATCTGTTTTAGAAAGGGAAGCTACCCGCCTTTTGCAATAACTCCTGCAAATTTAGAAGCATTGGATTTCTTAAGGTTCTTTAGATACAAGGGGGAAAAAAGACTTGGAGCTTTCGTAGCAGTTTTACTGAGAGGTAATAGGTAGGAATACATTACCATGCCAATTATTATTCTAGGTGCATCTTTTACTGATGTAAATAACTCATTTAGGGAATTTTCTTACTTGGCTCCTCCCTGAGATCATTCAGGAATTACTTGTAGCGAGGTCCTACCTGAAATATTTATCATTACATTAACAAATTGCTGCAAATAACCAAGTTTCACTGTTTATTCTCCAGTTTGTGTAAATGTATTGCACATAATTTACACACTCTCTTTCAGTGCGCTTTTAGGGATAAGCATTTGAGCTTCATCAGAAGCTGAATAACATGCAATGTTTGTTCTGTCTTCCTTACGGGAAGCTCAGATTTGCGCTATGTTAATTTTTACAGGTTTGAACTTACACTGGTTCCTCACCGAGCTGCAGAATGCTTCACTTTGCTGCCAGCTGCACTGAAAATACACCAGCAGCCTCAGCTCCTTATTACGGTGTTTGATTTAGTTGCATGATCAGATAAGTCTTAGATCAAGTGAAAAGGACGGCACGCTAGAAGCTCAGCTGTGGAGCGATGCCTGTGCTCCGTGTCGTTCGTCCCTGGGCGACGATACATTGGCCCATTGCTCCGTTTTCCTACTCGTCTACCCAGACCGATAAAGAGAGTTCGAGCCACTGCACTGCTACTGTTTCGGGATAGTCATAATACACTTGCATTTCATGATCTGCTGCTTGGACATCATAAACTGGAAAAGCTATTGTATTCAATATTCTGATCTTTTTCAGAAATATAGCCCCTTAATTTATCCTATTCTCACTACGCTAGTATTTGGATATAGCATCAATTTAATGCATTAAAAGAAAGCATCAAACAGATTTAGGGCTTAAGCACCTATGCTTGACACGCTTTGCTCATAAAGCAATTTTTTCCTCAAGCCAGAGCTGCAAGTTTACCCTTCAACAGACTTAAGGGAGCTAAATAAGCTCTTCATGGGACTAGACAACAGCGTACACACCTGCACAAAAACATGGCGCAAACTTCTGCCTAAAGAGTTGGGAACAGTATTTCCTTATCTCTATGTGTAACTTAGATATTGCTATTTGGAATGTGTTTCATACTTTCACAGGAGAACAGACTTATTTATTTTAAGTACACTACTTTCACAGGAGCTCCTTCATTATCTGTAAAAGTTGTGTATCATCAGGCATTCTGAAATGTGTTCCCGAGAACAGGCAATAAATCCCATGCACCTGCTTGAGCTTGCCCGTTCCTCCACTGTTCCCAGCAATTCTTCCTGTTTCACCTAAAACTACTTTAGTCTAAAAGCTAAACTAGACCTTTAGAAGGAATTGCTGTTCTCCTGAAAAGGCTGGTGCATTTGGGGAGCACCCTTAACCGGAACGTGTGCTCTATTCTTAGGGACTCGATATGCCTACTCTTAGCATACACCAAGAGGAAGCATGAAAAAAGACAAATTCAAACATCAGCAGATCTGAATTCATACTGAGCTTGGTGTGAAAGGCTAGGGAAACCACTACTCTTCTCGACTCATTTTACTTTCACGGGATTCAGGACAACCAGGAACAGATTTCTTCCTGGTTCTCAAGAGACGACCATCGTAGCGTCCTCCTTTGGGCTGCTGTTCTTCGCGTTGCGCCCAGATACATCCCCGAGTTGGTTCCTACTGTTATTTCACATCATTATATAGTCAGTGATCTCATGCAGGAGTTGTTTTTGGCATCGTGTTGGATTAAAAATCCTTCCCGTAAAATCTGTTCGTCCATCCTGTTCGTTTCTCACGTTTCGGACTTAATAGTAGCAATATTTGGTTTGAATCATTTAGTGACGTACAGGCAGAGTAGTGGCTACAATTTAAGGTTGTCACTGTTTCAACACATACACCTACAGCTGATGCTCTAGATTTTCACTCCTCAGCAGAAGTGGAAAGAATGAAAAGAAAAAAAAAGAAAAAAAGAAAAAAAAAGCCCCAACACACCATTGCTGACGATTTCAGGAAAACCATGCTTTCAAGCAGCATAAGCATTATTTTGGTTATGCAGACTACTGGATTTAGTCTTTACGTATTTGTTTCTCAGGGATATCATCCATAACAAAGGATATATGATGTTTTCTTAGAAGAGTATTCTCATGTCAAGAAATATTCTTTACCAGCATCCCTAGGATTTTCTCTTATTTTCTGAAAACTAACTTTGGGCACGGGATGCTGACAATTCACTTAGCCTGATCTGTCTGGAATTTAACTGTCCTAAGGGTGGTGCGTTATTTGTCGTTTTAATCTTTGAACCAGTCGCTTTACTCACAAAAACATATGACTCATTCTGAGAAGTATAAAAGAAAACTGCCTGCCTGCAGTCCCATCCCTCCAGACACATCTTGCATGATGTACTAAAATTAGGTTGTCAGATGCACAGGGCGAGGGCTTTTTCTTGTTTGTTCTGAAAAGCACCTAGCATATTTTGAGTATTAGGAAAATAGATGGCCGCTTGGAGTGGCTGGTGGAGGAGAGCCCGCAGAAGAACATGCTAGCAGAGGAATAAGTGCCACAGATGAGATTTCTTTGGAAAAGCAGAAGCTTAGAAGGACGACATGCTACTACCCTTGCGCATCCTCTTGTAAGTCTCAGTTCCAAATGCACCTTCATCCTCGCTTCGGAGGCCCCCAAACCCATTTTAAGTTTGGGGGGAAAAAAGGAAAATCCTCCCCCACAGTCTACACCAGAAAGGGAATCACTGAATACCCTTCACAGCCTAGCTACGGAGCTAAGGATCATTTTCACATATTCTACAAGGACCATTTTCATATATTCTACAAGGCTGCCAGCGTTAGTGAGTACGGAAATATTTGCATCAGTACCTGCCAGTGCTTTTACTGTCTCTTTCCTCTTGCAGGGATCTGCTCTGTGGCTGTTAAGGCTACATGTTGGAATGGGTTTAGGATAAACACTGGGGAATATAAATATTAACAATATAAATCATAACAATAAATAAAATAGGCTTTTGAAGCTGTGGTTTCCTAAGTGCTAAACCCAAATGTAACTAATGTACTCATCTATGCTGCAAAAGATAGCATGAAGTATTTACAGCCAATGAATGACATCAGCCCAAATCATAGCTCTGTAGAGTAAACTAAAAAAGTAGGTTTCTGTAACTTCAGACTCCAAACAGCAACCCTAGCCCCGACTAAAACTAAGGGACAGACATGTAGACAGTCAAAAATCTGCAAATTTCATCCCCAGAATGTACACTTTGGGGGAATGCCTACTCCAAACTTCATAATCTCAACTCAGACTGTAACCCTGAGTTTAAGTAGCAGATTCATCATTTCAGTTAAAGACTACTTGACTCTATATTACCCCTACTTACATCAACTCTACTTACCCTGCCCAACCCACCAGTAAATAAAGTTCCTGAGGTTTGGGTTTCCTAAACCCTAGTGTAACTCTAAGCCTACATTAAAGCCTACTAAAACAAAGTGTTATTTGTATACTAAACTGACATATAAGACCCTAGTCCTTCTTATGTTAAATTGTCCTCTTTACCTCATTGGACTGTGCAAGGTCCACGGATTTCTGGCCTTTGGGTTTCCAGCTCCTAACTGTAACTCTCTGGATTTGGATTTGTATATGGGGGGAGAGAGGGAAACTCAAAGCCCCAAACGTTAAATGTTAACTCAATCCAATTCTTAGGTGTACAGTCCCTGAGGAATATAGTAAGGAGCTAAGGTCTTTAAAAATTGAAATAATTCCTAACACAAGCATAATCTTATTCCAAACTCTACCTTTAATTATAAATAGGAAATTAAGCTAAAAAGTGAAATGAAACACTGGCACTGACACTAGATCACTTCTAAAAATATGCTGTATCCACAGATAAAATGGGCCTTTGAAAATTTTCATACTCGAGCCCTAACCCGCTGTAACTCAATTATTCTTATGGGACTCATCCAAACGATGAAAGCGAGTACAAGACGCTGGCTCTTACTGGTAGCAGCCTGCTTCTGAAGATCCCTGCAACAGTACACGCTCTTGAAGATTTGGTTTCCGAAACCTTTCTGAAACCTTTTTCCAACTCCCACAGAACCCAGAATGACATCAGATCTTTGATTTCTTAGATTCCCCCAACTCTACCCCTATCTTAAGCATACTCGGTTTGTGCATCCCTGCAGTAAGAGGGAACATCAAAGATCAGTAGCGTCATGACTTATTACCTCTGAAGGCCCCAGATGATGCGTATGTCGATGTCTTCAACTGTCAGATCCTCGAAACCTGAGCCAATCTTCATTACAGCCAGAGATCAACGTATAAAAATAAAATACATGGCTGCAGTGCATGGCTGCCCATGCTTACTAGTTCTTGAAGCTGTGGATTCCTAAGTATTAACTCCAGCCCACTTCCTTACGCTAACCTCAGTTAAAAGAACGAGGCCAATCTTTGCAGTAAGTGACATAGGGAGCAACTGAAGCTTGCACATACCTGAAAATACAGACTGAAACCAAAACACAAATTGAACACTGCTGAAACATACTAAGCATATACTGAATCTAGTCATAAATCAAGGACTTAAGAGCACAAACCCCCCAAATCCAAATTTTACTTTGAATATCAATTTCTAGCCTTCATCAGCCCCCAGCCCTCCTTTTCACCTAGTCCTTGAGATTCAAAAACCAAAGCCCTGACTCCAAGCCCAACCATATATTGTTTTAACTGGATCAGTTCCTACTGTAAATGGGAAGAAGTGGGCCGTGCCAGACACCTCCCTAGAACTGAAGGCCACAAAGTAGAATCACTGGGGAGTCTTATAATCTAACCTTAATTGAAACCATAACCTTGGCTTGAAGTCTAGAAGGGGTATGAATCACTGCAGCAGAAGAAACACATGCCTAATCCCCGTTACCGCCAGCCCTCTTCAACCCATAGGGCTTTTTAAATCTGACAGCTCTTGAAACTCTTGAAGATTTATTGTTTCAAAGCTTGACCCCAACCTCAACCTTAGGCTTACTTATATCTGAGGAAGGATACGGAGACTAATCTGTGCAATAAAGTAAAACATACGCCTGAATTCCTGCTGACACTATCCGTCTTCCCGATTCCATGCGCTCTCCGAAATCCAGAGAAGCAATCGAGTCTTGAACATTTAGATCCCCCAGACCCTCATCCTTAATTACAGCAATCCCTATAGTGAAAAAGGATTGTTTAGGGGAGGTAAAGAATTAACTCCCTCTCAGGACCATTCATGCTCCCAGTTATCTGTGGCCTTGAGAAACAGGCAATTAAGTTTTAGATTTCTAAAGCCTAATATTTATTTCAGTTCTAACCTCAGACTTAATTATAGGCAAAACAAAACCAGTCTCTATGGAAAATCCCTGATATCCCAGAAAGTTATTTGGATTCTAAACAACTAGATCATGTTATTTTCTTCCTTTTGCTCTGTTTTTGCCTGAGCAGATCAGGTTGGGAATCCTGCCTTTGCTCCCGATTATTCCTTTCCCTATGTTAGGGTGGCATCTGTCAATACCTAAGTATTATTTCCCTCCAAAAACGTTAAGCTTTCCTCCAGCTTGTGCTATGCTTCGAGCTCTGTATTCACAACATCTCAAGTTGCTAAATCATCCTTAAGCCTGTTACTCTATTTTATAAATCACATTCTATTATAATTTTTCTTGTGGGATAGTTTCTTATTTCTTGGCTTCCAGCTCAACCTCTTTGATTAAAGCACACAGAAATCAGATTTGCTAATTTGCTAATGATCCACCCTTATAAAGGGGTCCTACCGCAACACACCATCTCAGAAGCCTCCTTACTTGAGCCCATGTTGTTTCCAGTATCCTGTAGTATATTTTTTTGCTGGGAAAAAATCCCAGTCCATCAAATTTATTCCTATATTTGATGTGGAACTCTGTCTCATTCTACATAAACTTCGCAAGTAGTGTCCTTGGCATCATTTTTAATAGGCCATATGGAATTACAAGAGTGATTCAAAATTGAAGAGTGTGGAAAAAAACATTTTTCTTCCCAAACGAAATTGAATGACCAGCAGAACCTAAGTACTGAAAATTTCAGATGAGTAATGCAGACTTTTTAAAAACTATCAATGATCAAAACCAGGTGTTTACAATAGAGAAGAAGAAAAAAGGCAACTTACCTGAGCCTCTGGAAGCTTTAACGATAGCTTTCTCTTCTAACATATCAATATACAGTATTCAGTACTGCCAAGGGAGCTGTTTATATTGGAAATTACTATTTGTCCTTGAAGACCTTCCTGTTGAATGCACATCAGAACTGGCACTGTTCTTTTTTGACTGTGAAGTCAAACGACAGCAGAAAAAAAGTTCCAAACAAGAAAAATCTTCTCAAAGAAGCACAAATTAACAATGACTTGTTGCTTCGCTTGTGCACAGTTATGCTGATCCAGCTATTCTTTCCCCTTGAATACGCACCTTTAAACAGACCATTTTTGTTTGACTACATGATAGAGGTGAACGCTTGAGAAGAGATAAGAAATGATTATTTATGGTAGCATATATGTGATATCTAAGAAAGAGGATTCCTCACGTTACAAGAAAGTTGCTTCATATCAAGCCTGCAAATAAAATAAAGGCTCAATGCTGTCTCAAGCTTTTTCACCGATACTTTGCCAAAGCAAAGGAGTTGCTTTTCAGTCATTTAAAAAGCAGTGCCTCTTTCTGGGAAACTTCCTTCACACTTCTGCAGGTGGCAATGAAATAACTGCAGCCTGAAGGGATTTGCTGCATCTTTCATTCACAAGTTAACCAGTAGCCAGCATTAATTCAGCTTTTTAAAGGGAGAATTCCTTGCTTAAGTGTTAAACAGAATTTCTCCACCAAGAATTACTCTTGTGTTATACGCAGACATGTATAAGCATCGTAGGCTCCTAGATTTACATCTTTCTCCTACCCTGTGCACCTTGTCTTTCTTCTGTCCATTTTCCTTATTCTTATCATCATATGGCATCCTTCATATCAATCAAATCTGATGTGAAAATCTTTTCTTCCTCTGCTTCAGCCTCCTGGTTTCTTCCTGCTATTATTCAGTGGGGGAACTGGTCTATAAGAGAACAGCATGGTATATAATCCATTTTGTGATACATTTTTCTTAGGCAGTAGTCACTTTTTAACCAGTCTATCTGAGAGCAGATGGATCCAAATTTATAACTATTTTACTAGACCCAAATTAGGGGGGAATAATTCCTTTACTGGGAGAGGCATGAAAATTGAATATTTCTGGTGCAGTCAGGTCCTGTTCGGCCAGACACCTCCAAAAGATTTCTCCCATCTGCTGCTTCCTACAGCAGAAGTCATTGCATTACTACTACTAATTTCATAAACCACAGAAAGCAATGGTATTCACTTTTCTCTGTCCTGAAAGCCAGCGTATTTAAGGGCTCCTCAAAACTAATACTTTTTTGCTATAATCTGCAAATACAACGCAGACAGTTCTGGCAGGGAGGGACGCGGCTGATCGCAGGAGGCAAAGCCGGGAAGTTTCCTTAGGGCCGTTATCAGGCATCCCAGAAAAATGAAGTGTCACCCCCCATAGCCATAACCCTACACGAGGACTTTTGCCTCCTCTACCTCATTCTTCTTCCTCAGCTCTCCAAAACAGTAAGCCGGCTTGGCAAAAAAGCAGCAGACTGGCAGACTGAGGTTGCGAAATCATCTCCACGCTCGTATTTTGCAAGCCCCGTGTCACCTCTGATAATCCAACAGTTTAATGCACAAGGAAAGCAAAACCGTACAATCCTACCAAAATGAACACATCCAAAAGACACTAAATGGAGCAGCTGATCACAACTACCTGTATTTTCAAGTTGTGTATGCAGCTAATGGTTTAATCGAGTAATAATGTTTAAAAAAGCTAAGATAACCATTTTCAGCTTGTTATTTTTATTAATATATATATACACACACACATATACATGTGTGTGTTTGTGTATATATATATGTATATGTATGTTTGTGTGTATATGTGTGTACATATATTTATTTATTTATTGCCTCAGGGAGCTACCCAGGGAGGTAAGTGGCGCTCACAGTTGCACTGACTGTGAAACGCTGGAAGAGTCATCAAATCTCCTCTCTATCACAGATACCAAAGAAAGAATATGCTCAGTCATGTAGTCTTATAATAAGATTGAGCAAAGCATTTAAGTTATGTAAGTTACGGGGATTCTACTACTTTTCTAGAAAACCCATCTTATCAGGTTGATCCTATTTAACTACCCTAACTTCCTCGTCTTTCCAGGTTCTCAAGTACCCACAGATGGGTAACCTTTTTTCCTCTCAAAACATGCTGTTTCTTTACCAAGCTTGGAGTCACCTCCACTAAAAAGTGAATTGAAGCTACTGTTACAAGTAAGGAAGGTAATACACAGACACAAATAAAATAGACAAATACGCCTTTGCCCCGAATAAATTCCATAAAATCTCTGTGCCTCAGGTTTCCTTCCCTGCAGAGGACAGTGCTGGCAGGGCACGGAGAGCTTTGAACAGCAAGCCTGTATCATACAAGTGCTTCCATTGAACCCTGGTCTAAATAACTAAAAGCTTTTACAAAGATTGCAGGTGTTCCTGCCCAAATGAAAAAGCACTTCTTTTGACTGGGGTCAACGAATTGGAGTGTGCTTGTGACACAGAAGCAACTCGAAGGGACCACAAAGCAGAAAGTTTGAATGAAACCGCCTCTGTGGTGATAATATCTAACTTACAAAGATATTTTAGCATAAAAATACTGAAGCTATGCAGATCACATTGGTCCAAGTGAGGAAAACATTCAAACACACGTCTAAAGCCGTTCTTTTTCCTTAAGAGACTTAAGCTCATGCTTAAGTGTTTTCCTTAACTGGGATCAATGTGTTTTGTACCATATTTATTATTTTGGGAAAGTGAAATTACTTTAGGATTTAAGTAATGTCACAAGACAGACGAATCCAAGTTCCCTGCCCTCTAAGTGACTTTCTGAACAAACATCAGTCAGGACCGTTAAAATTTTCAAAGCAATCCCCTGGTAGCCACCTTTAGCTCTGAGAGGGTTACAAGTAAGGTTCCAGGACAGATAAATACAGAGACTTTTAAAATAATTTAAGTATCTTCCATTCATTTCTGATGCTTTACATATAACAGATTTTATAACTTTGAGACTGGACCAAACTCCTTATTTTTTGGCCAATATTTTGGCAAAATTTCTATTCAGTCCAGCAGAAAGTTACACATGCTCAGCCTAAAACTGGTGAATTATTTTGATAGCATGAATTCAATCTTACAAGCTTTTGGAGAAGAAACGCTCTCAGTAGCAGATATTACTGCATAATTTTAGGCTACTGTCTCCTAAGCTTCATTTGACAGGAAAGACAACATACTCAACATTTGCCGATAACGATATACATTTTTTTGCTATGCAATATCTAATGCCTTCCAGATGCCCTCAGCATTCGGGACAATTTGTTCGTTTCACTCAGAAGTTAAAATGTGTTTTGACTAGTAAGCCTCTATTTAGCTTTTTCTGTAATCATTTTTCTTAACGGGAGTATCTGCCAGATGTTGTGTCAGTCTAGTCATCCGGGACCTCTTCCAACTCTTGTGGAAAGTTTGCTGTCATAAGTTGTCACTGGCGGTTTTGTCTAACAAGCGATTTCATTAATTAACCCCAGCGCAGTTATAAAGCCATATATAAGGCATCGGAAGCAGCACTGGCAGCAGACATATCCTTTTTTAGGTAAGTGCAGTACCTATCTCTGCTCGCACTGCTTTGATCAAAGCGCTCTTTTTCCAAAGGAAGACGATGGACTACGACAGAAAAGACAGACAAGTTTTCCTTTTGAAAGGAGACTTGCTTTTATCCTACATTTCCACTGGACGTGTTTCAATAGTTAGACACTAATATTTAGATGATCGACTATGGTTTATAGGTTATGTTGCTTAACTACTGTTTTGACAGCAAATTTTTAAATTCTCAGAGTTATATTTACCAATAATATAGCCTTAGAAACTGTTGTACTGAAGTCATGTTAAAAAAATGTATGTATTGACTGCAGATTTCACCTAACAGAATCCTGGAAAAAATACTTCCATTATTTGGCAATAACGAATTTTCCTAGTCTTGTTACAAAACGTAAGAGCTAATCGACTAATAAGAAAGAGAGGATTCATGGAGTAATTCTAAATTAGCAGCTTCTCTTTGAATATTTTCAGGATGAAGTTTAGGCTGTTACCAGACTGTTAAGCATTTCATTATTTTTTGAAAACTGAACTGATTGATTGAATTGCAGGCACTGATGCGAAACTCTTTCTCTCCAGGGAGGATGTCGTACCTGAAAGCAGCGATCCTCTGGAACGTGCTTTGCGTATCCCTGCTGATCCTTTTGGTGGCCTTAGTGCAAGAAGGGTCTTCTCAAGGTACTGTAACGTACAAAGCTTGCCGAGGATCTCAGACACATAGCGGGAATGCTCCAAATGTGTCTTCAGAGAAAGACCAAATTCCAGAATTTTGTAGTTTGCTCGGACAGGTATTATGGTTCAGTTTCGTAATCATGGAATACCTTCTTAAATACATTTTGGTCCTCTTTTTGTTGGAAGGATATATAAATATCATGCAAAATGCATGTGAACCTACTACTTCTTTTTCTGTAGACATATGCTACAGATCCTTTTGCCTTCAGGGTGACATATTTAGCCCAAGCAATTGCCAATATGTATTAAAGAAGTATCTGAAATTACAATACTCATCTAATTTGGTTAGAAATATTTTAATATAATGGGCTCAGGGCAAGGAATGGACACAGCCTGCTAAATGTTCCTTGCCATTAAACACACTGTTATGACCGTCACCGAGGCTGATTTGGGCAATTATTTCTCCAATACTACAGACCCTTATTTACTCTCAAAACTCCGGGATTGACTTGTAGCACCTTTATGCACCCGCCAGGAGGGACCTGCAGCGTGGCGAGTCCTTTGCTGCCACAGCTCTCAAGTAACTCTGACATTACTATAATGACAAGTTGTATAGTACTTGCTGGTAGAATATAATTTGCTATTACTTGATAGTGGAAAACCAAATTCAGGCATCTGGCAGCTCCTCACAGCACAGCAGATGTCAGATTTCAGCGGCAGGGCACAGCAGTCTGCCCTGCGCTCTCGGCATTTGATGGGGGCCTTTCCACTATTTTCAAGAGAAATCGGACTCTTACCAAGAGCAAAGCCACTACAGCCATTTAGGCATTTTCCTTAGAAGTAGCTTTGTAAAGTACGAGTCAAACTTAAAGCAAACAAATGAAAAACGTGTATTTTCTGGGTTTATCTATATTTTCTTCCCATAAGGCAAGAAGGGTGCAATATACTGAGCACATATCTGGGAAGGAAGACATGTAGCTTCTCTTTCCAGCTCTCCTTTTAAGAGCCCGTTAACTCAAGTCCATTAACTTCAGGGTAACATTTATTCATTACTTTTAAAGAACTAGTAAAATAGATAAATAAATAAATAAAATAAGTAACTGTTGGAAACCACATTTGCAGGTTAAGTTATTTGTTGCCCCATGGTCTCCCTTCCTGCATGCACAGTGTGCACCGTGAGAAATTATTGTGTCTTTGGTGTTGTGTTACATGTTATTTGTTGTTGTTGTTGCTGCTGCTCAGTGTTTCAGCTGGTTACCTGAACTCTTTTTTAGCTTGCTGATTGTTCAGCGTCTTTGCTCGTACCGGGGGACGCTTCACTCGGCGTCCCGCGGGTTTTGCTCCCAGCAGGAGAAGCTGTCAGGACGCTAGCAGAGATTTCGTGCAACAGGGAGAGTTGTGCCGGGGTGACTGTTTGCTCTGGCCGTCAGAAACGCGGCTGCTTTCAGCATGAAGGCAAGACCTTCTGGCATCTCCGTTATCACCACCTAGGATTTTGCAATATTACAGCAGTCTTGCAGTAAAACCATGGTCAGGCGAGCATTTCTGCTGCTCGGCCAGCAAGTAACGTCCTCGCGGACAAGTGGAAAGTGCTTTAGAGAACATCTAAACATCTGGCTGATATATTGCCCAAGCTAATTCTGATCAATTTGGATCAATTTGCCATTCAGATTCTAGGCAGAGCTCATGAGCAATGCCAGCTAGAAAGTATTTCTGTCTATAATCATAGACATGCTTTCTTTTTTCTGGAATTTATCAAAACAGAAAGCAGAAACCCATAGTGTCATGTATATAGCGTTAAATATAAAGTTCTGCAAAATGTTCTGACAACGTTAAGCTTTCTGTTGAGGCCAAGAATTTGTTTACATTATCAGCATCAGTGTAGAGGTAAGATGAGAAATATGAGTTTTACAGGATACCTAGGCAGCATAAAAAAATGATGGACTACAAAATATATATGCTACAAAGTCATATTAAACAGGCTAATTTAATACAGTACTTTTGTTTAGTGTTTATACTCACGATCAGATAAAAAAATTGACAAGCTACTGTGAAGTATCCAAGTCCTTGCACAGCGTGTGTACACACACGCGTGCATCCGTGCTTCACAAGGCAGGCAAGGTGATGCCGCTCTCCTTAGAGGTCATTCACTTACTAAAGGAAAGAAAGGGAAAAAAAAGAGTAAGAATAGCTTTGCATTTGTTTTAGATGCAGCTCCCTGCTGACACCTCCAGGTCTCCCCAACCTATGGCATTTTTCCCCCGTAATGTTCTGAACCAAACCCCACGTCTCAGACCCGGAGCACTGAGGTGGCTGAGATCTGCCTCCCCATGGTCAAGCTCAGGCCCCTCTCCGATTTTATCGGGGAGACGCGCAGCGACTGCTGGCTGCCGCCCTAGGGCTGCGTGTTCAGCATTGCCCCCAGGCGCTTCCTGCGCCGGCCGAACGCTTGGCCCAGCTCCATCCCTAAGTCGGTCAATGGTAAATGACCTTTGACGCCGGCAGGAGCAGAAGAACGTTTTCCTTCTTATTCTCAAACACCGGAAAAACATCTTCTGCAGGTCTTGATTGCGGTTAGCACGTGAAAGCTTTGAAGACACCCAAGCTTTCAATCAGAAACCTTCTCCGTTGACTTCCTGATCGTATCCAAGCCCCCAAACTACAGGCCAGCCCCGCTCCTGCCGAGGACAGAAAAGCCCTGGGCCGCCCGCCCGGCTCCACGAGGGGCTGAGCTGGGCCCACAGTTTCCGTGACACGGGCTGAATAGGCGGAATTGTGTAGGAAAAGAGAGAGGTCGATGGCACTGCCGCGCCGGTCAACGTTCCCGCGCGCGGCGCGCGGGGCTGGCCGCGTTCACACTGCTGTTGTATGATTTTAGATTTATCGAGCTGTGCAGGGAGATGTGGGGAAGGGTTTTCTAGAGAGAATGACTGCCAGTGTGACTATAGCTGTCAACACTTCGAGGAGTGCTGCCCCGACTTCGGGAAGGTCTGCGCCCCGGGTAAGTGCCCCGACGCAGCCCGCGCCTGCCGCCAGTGCCGCTCTGCCCCCTCGCTTGGGGGCCCCGCGGCGCCGGCGTCTCTCCCGCTTGCGTGTCGCGCCGCGTCCTTGCTCTCCTCTCGCCCGTGCGTTGCTCCTCGCTCTCCCCCTCGAGAAGGCGGCGACAGCCTCGCGCAAGCCCTTCGCGCAGGGAAGGTCACATCCGCAGGTTGTCGCCACGGAAAGGGCTCTGCTTTCCGGAAAGGACTTTGCTTTTCCGAAGGGCAGAGCAGGGCACGAGGGGGAGAACGGCTTGCCTGTTCCCATCTGCTCCTCCTCAGGGCGCTTGACTTCGTCTGTCTGTCTTCTGTACAAAACGTCTGTCAAAAGCAAATTCGGGTAAGAATCCAAGCCTCAGGGTTTCCCAGGAGAAGTCTGGGACAGTCCCAGAGAAGTTTCTGAGACCTGCGGAGGTGCCAGGGTCTGACCCAGGGCCAGTGGGAGCCAGACACAGTCTTGCCATTGGCAGAAACCAGCTCCGAATCAGATCCATGTCAGTTCTGGAACCAAAATCGTTTATCGATGGAAATAGGAAAAACTGCCAATAAGATTGCTATTTCAATATGGCCCAGTGACCGAAAAAACAAAACCAAAAACAAATCCCCCCCCCCCCAAACTGAAAACTGAAAAATTTTGGTGCTAAAACTCATGCAGATAGTTAAAATTCATGCAACAGGGTTTGATGGAGAAGCTGGTAGGACAAGTCTTATTTTATATGCTTTATTTATATGCAATTTAAAACTGCATAGTGTAAATATATACAGATATTTCAAACTGTTTTAGTAGAGAATTTATCCAATGCATGTTATTATGAATCACCAGTGTCAAAAATATTAGTGACTCAGATAACTGCTGTTTCTTACACCGCCCTGTAGTTCCAGTAAAGTTAAAGGCCTAGGATAAGACTCCTTAGATCTAGCAATACAGGCCGAGTATTGTTTAAAACACAGATGCAGCAATACCTTAAATGCTAGTTCTGCCCCTCAGGCAAACACCTGTGCTTCAGTCTTCTCAGCCATGATCTTGATTTGCAGCACGACTTCAATATTTTTTCCTTTTTCATAAGTGAAAGTACATTCTGAGGCATTTTAATTACGTAGGCGTCTTTTTTTTATTGTGGACCAGATTCTGAAGTTACTCTGGCATCTATGTAACATCTTAAGAAAGCCTTTAGGGCTAGATAGATCTCCTCTATTTTACCCTAAGTCGCTGAATTAAGCCAAGCGCAATAGATGCCTTGCTTAAAGCGTGTTAGCAGGCTGATTAAGGACTGTTTTCCAGTCTGTGCGTGGCTGATGCTGACATTACAGGAATGTCAGACATCATCTCTGAATGCAAACTGCCCCGACATTATAAAATAAAAATCATTCTTGTCTGTGCACTTGGGCCCACTCCGCATTCACACTGCTCAAAAGGTGTTCAGGACCTGCCTACACAGTAATCCCAATTTCACTAGATAATTAAATAATTGTAAAGTGCGATTTTAAGCTCTGAATGCCACCAAAATAATGACTTCAATATGAGATTCATGCATAGAAAAGATACAGGACAAGAATAACTGATCATAAAATCTGGAAGTACAAAGTGATAGTTGATTCTTAGCCCAATTCCATGAGATGTGAAGCATCCTCAAAAAATATCAACTTCAGACCTAGTGTAATCACTTCAGTTTGACATGCCTATAATAAATACATATTCAAGGTATTATTGAATGTCAATAAATACTAGCTTGTAATGTAATGTAAACATTTAGAGTCAAATTTTGTCCTTGAAATACAGCAAGCATGTTTTGCTGAAGCTGGTTGTGCACACGCTTTCTAACAATTTGGTCATATTATATATAGAAATATTTCTATTATATTTTTATAAATATATAACAGAAGCATTGTAGTCATTGAAGTTATTGGAAGTTAACCACTAGTGAAATATTAGAAGCATGTAGTTACAAGTTTCATGTCAAAATATAGCAAGTACTCCTCTAATATTAATAGTTCAAGAGCCGTACTAAATAGGGATAACATTTCAAGAAGAGCCACTTTAGCTTTGCATAGCCATTCACACTGCTCAGCGGCAGCATTTGCACGTGCACATTGGGTACACTAAGTCACGAGCTACTTAGGCAAATTCTTTTTCATAAACGCTTTGGTAGACACATCACTGCTGATGCAAAGTGGTACCTGGATGAAGATCTTTTCCAAAACCTGGCCCAGAATTACTTTCTTGCTGAATTTAAATTCTGCTCTTGAGATAACTGCTATCTGATTAGGGAAACGAAAATCTTCTACGACGGGACCTACCTAAAGTGAACTCCGAGGTTACACTTCTCTCCCACTATAAATTGTGAACGGTCTCAACACACCGCAGTGCTCGAAGCGCAGTTCTGGTTACATGGCCTGACCCAAAACCCAATTACATAAACAGACTCTGGACCAGACCAAAAAAGCCCACCTGCTTTTACGAAGCTGTTCTTCAGATCAGCTTAAGCCCATGACTTCACTTTAGGAAGGTCCCAGTGTTAAGCGTGAGCCAGACACAAGCGCTAACCCGCGTGTTGTGCCTTGTGCAGCACTCTCCTGTAGAGGACGTTGCTTTGAAGCCTTTGAAAGAGGAAGAGCGTGCGACTGCGATGCCGACTGTGAAAGGTAT
Source organism: Apteryx mantelli (assembly GCF_036417845.1). Lineage (NCBI taxonomy): Eukaryota > Metazoa > Chordata > Aves > Apterygiformes > Apterygidae > Apteryx > Apteryx mantelli. Next base: position 8,165,987 of record NC_089985.1, on the reverse strand, counting down.
CAGAAGTGCTGTCCGGACTACGCAGATCATTGTAAAGAGGGTAAGAAACACTCCTTTATCCCTGTATTTCTCCTAGATGTGTTTAAATATAAATACGTTGCACTGTCAAAATATTAACTGAGCAGACTCCGTCCTTGATATCACTCACATTTGTTCCAAAATCAATTTGCCATAAAATTCAACCAATCTTATTTTTTGCTGATACATCTGCAGTGTGACAACCCAATAACCAGGAACTAGGAGGCAGAGACTACGTAAATGTTTGCAGAATATCACAGATACTCTGCACTACTTGCTGGTCTTACCGGTCTCTAAATCACCAGCATGCAGCACCAGGACCTGCTGGCAGCTTACAAGAGTCTTAAGATAAGACAAGTTAGCTGTTGAATAACAATCACAAAACCTGATTTCAGAAGTAAATTGCCCATTTCCTCAAGAGCGAGGCTTTTACTGAATCATACGGTTAGATATACTGGAAACCACCGCCAAGATACGAATTGTGAGGGAAAACTTCTGTTTTGTCTTAGCCTTCCTCAGCACTCTCCATACTTGAATTTACTGTCAGAACCATGACCCAGAATAAAACACATAAGGCCAGGCTGGCCGTAGAGAGGCTAAGATATGAAATAAGTGTGATGGATGAAGTCCTTCCTCGGGTTTACATGTTGTTCCTTTCAGACTACGATTATTACTGATCTTGCTCTTCCTCAAAATGCAGAAAGCAGGTCTGATCTCTACAGATGTCTTCTTTTCCTGGGCGCTAAGGTACAGATCTGGTGGAGCTGTTATGCCTTCACTTAACTTTAATGACACAAGCAATTCAGTTCTAGTCTAGAAAACACCACAGACTTTAATTTTATCACATCCTCAACCTTTATGATACTTAAGGATTAAGTCCATTTCTGTGCGCAAAACTTGGCAGATACGGCTGGCATTCACAGAGCAGGCTATCTCCAAGGCAGCCAGTTTTCAAAGTGTGCCATTTACCGAACAACATGAACGTTTCCAGTTATTATTTGGTTCACCAGACCAACCACTCCCAATCCCCAAGGGCTGCTTGGTTTTACTACGCAGTTGCACAGTAATTTATATGGACTATATTCAGCATTTTTTACTGTATGCATAGAAGACGATAGGTCTTTCAACCATCTTGAAGTGAATTTGCTGCCTTTGAGGTTGCCAAACACCTCCCTCCCTCTGCTGGAGTTACCAGGACATCTTATTGCCACGATGCCACTCGATTTGCACGGCGCTATCTATCGCTCTTATCTCTCCTTTTGATTAGAGGGCTCCCTAGGGACTTAGGTGAACACGTGGATCTGCCCTAGGTAGGCACCTGGCTTCTCCCTAAGCCCCATGGACATGCAGAAACCAGGCAGGAGTGCACGTGAGCCCAGCCTAGCCCATGTCCCCAGGAGCGGCACAAAACGCAGTAACTCTCGACAGCAGCAGCAGTGACAACCATTAATACAGAGCCTGCCAGGCGCAGCCCACAACCCCCACGCGAGTGGGCTATCAGCTAATCCAAGCACGTCGCTGCAGCTCAGAGCGTAGGCCAAACAGGAGGAAGGGGGTTTCCAGGTCTAAGGAAAAAGTCTATGCGGGATTTAAAACTCATTCTTCCTCAGATTTATGCCCTGTAAAAACCTTCCATCTCATTTTACAATCATCTATAAAGGTTTTTCAGTGAATACTTCATTTTAGTATGTTTTCACAGAAAGTGATAGGACGCGTCTCAACTGTTTGATGTTCTAACCGCACGATCCTAATATCTAACTAATATCTGACAAGATCTAACTCATAGCAACTCCCATGCAACTCCCTTTGGTTGCATCAGAAAGATCCTGCAAGTCCCCCGAGATCGACCATGTTTTTTCATGACTAATGGATCCTTGTACAAGGCTACACTTGTGGGAAGAGAGTGAGATAAATAACAGGGTCTCACTTCCATATGTACAATTTGACCCAGGGTTGCAGTCAAAATTATTTTCTGGCTCTTACTGGTTGCAGATGAAACCCCATGAAATCTTCAGAGTTGGATATCTGAACACAAACCTTGTTTCTCCTAAAACTCAACCTGCTAGAAGTTAGCTTAACATTTAGAGCTTGCATTGCCTCTTTGATCCATGCCTAAGCGGTGGCTCCTGTCTCTCCCAAGGAAAGTATTTTTTTAAGAAGTGTTATCATGTATGTGCAGAATTATCAGATATGTGAAAAACTACAATAAAACTAAATCTTCAGGGGATTATCAAAGTAAATGCTTGGCTAATACAGTAGCTCTCAGAGATCCCCTACAAAAAACACTTGCGAGTTAGCCCCGAATCATCCACAGTTAAAAAACAAACTGTCGGCAAAAAAAATTTAGGCAAGTTTTCAGAACATAGAACTCTACTCAGAATTCATCTTTTGCCCACCTCAAAATTCCCATTAGCAAACTTTCGGGAAAAATATTTCTCCAGTCTTTGATTGACACTTAGGGATCCAAAGGGTATTTTTAAGTGTGTGTTCTTCTTTTTCCAAAAATATTTTGAAGAATCCTAGGGATTGGAAGAAAATTAGATTGATATGGGAAAGGGTCATTGAAATTCTTTATCACATTCTTATTATACAGTTGACCCCGAGCATCTGTAGAGAAAAGCACTCCCACTAACAGAGGATTTTATTTCTTTCAGCACATGCAACAAAGCCACCACCCAAGACTCCTCCAGGAAACAAATCAACATCTAAGCGGTCATCCAAAAATGAGGAAGAGAAGCCAAAGAAAGTAACGCAACCCCCTGAAGTTATGGAAGGTAGGACAGAAAATGCATGAAACAGGATGGGTGTTACCTGAATGAATATGAAAGCCCATTTTTTCTGTTCTGGATAGAGGAAGCCAACGCGAGACATTACCAGACAGTTACCAAGCTTGGAAGCACTCAGTTTATAAACTAATTACCTCACCTAAGCCTCAGGAAAGACTCTACTGACTTTGGAGAGTTCACTTAACGCAGATGTTGGAAGTGTGGTGATGTCTCCTGGGTCTCTATTGCATTTTCATGCCTATCTTTAAAAAAAAAGTTACAGACGATTGTCAGTTTTGGACAAAGTCCATGGCTGGAACAGGAAGGGTGTGCTATTTTGGGACAGTGATGAACCGACAGAACCAAGACAGAAAGATCCCCTGGCAGGTTTCTCTAGTTTTAATCAAGCCAGGCTTCATGCAGCTTCAGAAAACACCCATATTTTATTTTTTTCTGAATGGAAAACATGTTGCTTTCTCATGTTCTTTGATATTCTGTTTCAACATTTTGAATGATAGCTTGGGAGATCGGTTTGCACTTGAACCCTGAAGTAACAACAAAGCAGTTAGACTAGAAGTCCATTTTGGCCAAATTTTTAACCCTTAAAAATATCTTCTAGAACTTGAAGTACCTGCCTTTCTGCTGCAGCAATTTCCTCTTACAAGATCAGTATAGTGGGTCAAATGAAACAAAATTAAGGAAATACAGATAACTATTAAATGATTCCACTTGAACTATGGTATTTCAGATACATCAAGGAGAAAAAAAAAAAACCCCTATTCTGTTACGCACTGCTCTGCAAGCAATGCATCTACAATAATTAGCCGAGAACCAGCGTTGCTAACGTTCATCAGGGCACGACCGTTAGCAGTAGCTCAGATCTTTTAAGATCTTAGAAGCCTTGTTCAAAAGCTGAACAGCACTGACCCGAATCACATGCTGCTGCCCTGCCTTTTTTTCAGGTTTTCAAGAAACACAAATGTCAATGCAGTTGTAATAGGAAACAGTAACACAGCAGGAACCAGAGGAAAAAAACCCCCGTGAAAACAGAACCAAACTGCAAAACATCATGGAGATAACACTTAGCAAGGGAATAAAACGTAGAAACATTTAACGTTAGTTTCTGCTTAATAGAGCTGTAGGAATAACTGGGCTCAGGTCAATGTACCCATAAATGTAAAAGACCACCTTAAAGCATAAACCGTAAAAAGGAAAAATACCCAGGATACAAAGACGTAGTAGGAGCTGAAGTCAGGTATATGTACTCGGGAAGTTCATTTTGCACCTCTCTCCCTAACTCTCTCCCCCTCTCCCCAAGAGACAACCCCTGCAGTCACCGAGGCAGCAACAACCACCCCGAAAAAAGAAGAGACTACTCCTGAGGCCACCGAGGCTGCAACGACCACAACGGACCCTCCCACCACTCCCAAAAAAGAAGAGATGACCCCTGCAGCCACAAACACGACCGAGCCGCCCACCACTCCCAAAAAAGAAGAGACAACCCCTGCAGCCACGACCACGACCGAGCCTCCCACCACCCCGAAAAAAGAAGAGACAACCCCTGCAGCCACAACCACTCCGGTAGCCACCACCACAACCGAGCCTCCCACCACCCCAAAAAAAGAAGAGACAACCCCTGCAGCCACGACCACGACCGAGCCTCCCACCACCCCGAAAGAAGAAGAGACAACTCCTGCAGCCACGACCACGACCAAGCCGCCCACCACCCCGAGAAAAGAAGAGACAACCCCTGCAGCCACGACCACTCCGGTAGCCACCACCACAACCGAGCCTCCCACCACCCCAAAAAAAGAAGAGACAACCCCTGCAGCCACGACCACGACCGAGCCTCCCACCACCCCGAAAGAAGAAGAGACAACTCCTGCAGCCACGACCACGACCAAGCCGCCCACCACCCCGAGAAAAGAAGAGACAACCCCTGCAGCCACGACCACTCCGGTAGCCACCACCACAACCGAGCCTCCCACCACCCCAAAAAAAGAAGAGACAACCCCTGCAGCCACGACCACGACCGAGCCTCCCACCACCCCGAAAAAAGAAGAGACAACCCCTGCAGCCACGACCACGACCGAGCCTCCCACCACCCCGAAAAAAGAAGAGACAACCCCTGCAGCCACGACCACGACCGAGCCTCCCACCACCCCGAGAAAAGAAGAGACAACTCCTGCAGCCACGACCGAGCCTCCCACCACCCCAAAGAAAGAAGAAACAACCCCCGCAGCCACGACCACTCCGGTGGCCACGACCACGACTGAGCCTCCCACCACCCCGAAAAAAGAAGAGACAACCCCTGCAGCCACGACCACGACCGAGCCTCCCACCACCCCGAAAAAAGAAGAGACAACCCCTGCAGCCACGACCACGACCGAGCCTCCCACCACCCCGAAAAAAGAAGAGACAACCCCTGCAGCCACGACCACGACCGAGCCTCCCACCACCCCGAAAAAAGAAGAGACAACCCCTGCAGCCACGACCACGACCGAGCCTCCCACCACCCCGAAAAAAGAAGAGACAACCCCTGCAGCCACGACCACGACCGAGCCTCCCACCACCCCGAAAAAAGAAGAGACAACCCCTGCAGCCACGACCACGACCGAGCCTCCCACCACCCCGAAAAAAGAAGAGACAACCCCTGCAGCCACGACCACGACCGAGCCTCCCACCACCCCGAAAAAAGAAGAGACAACCCCTGCAGCCACGACCACGACCGAGCCTCCCACCACCCCGAAAAAAGAAGAGACAACTCCTGCAGCCACGACCGAGCCTCCCACCACCCCAAAGAAAGAAGAAACAACCCCCGCAGCCACAACCACTCCGGTGGCCACGACCACAACTGAGCCTCCCACCACCCCAAAAAAAGAAGAGACAACCCCTGCAGCCACGACCACTCTGGTGGCCACCACCACGACTGAGTCGCCCACCACCCCGAAGAAAGAAGAGACAACCCCTGCAGCCACAACCACGACCGAGCCTCCCACCACCCCGAAAAAAGAAGAGACAACCCCTGCAGCCACGACCACAACCGAGTCGCCTACCACCCCGAAAAAAGAAGAGACAACTCCTGCAGCCATGACCACAACGGAGCTGCCCACCACCCCGAAAAAAGAAGAGACAACCCCTGCAGCCATGACTGAGCCTCCCACCACCCCTAAAAAAGAAGAGACTACTCCTGCAACCACTGAGGCAGCCACGACCAAGGCAGACTCTCCCACAACTCCCAAAAATGAACAGACTACCCCTGTAGCAACAGAGGCAACAACCACCAAGGCAGATCCTCCCACCACCACTGAAAATGAAGAGACTATTCCCATGGCCACTGAGGAAGCAACAACCAAGGCAGAACCTCCAACCACCCCAGAAAATGAAGGGACTACTGTGGCAACAGAGGAAGTAACGACAGAGGAAGACTCTCCCACCACCCCTAAAAAAGAAGAGACTACTCCTGCGACCACCGAGGCAGCCACGACCAAGGCAGATCCTCCCACCACCCCTAAAGACAAGGAGACTACTCCTGTGGCCACCGAGGCAGCCACGACCAAGGCAGATCCTCCCACCACCCCTAAAAAAGAAGAGACTACTCCTGCGACCACCGAGGCAGCCACGACCAAGGCAGATCCTCCCACCACCCCTAAAGACAAGGAGACTACTCCTGCGGCCACCGAGGCAGCCACGACCAAGGCAGATGCTCCCACCACCCCTAAAAACAAGGAGACTACTCCTGCGGCCACCGAGGCAGCCACGACCAAGGCAGATCCTCCCACCACCCATAAAAAAGAAGAGACTACTCCTGCGACCACCGAGGCAGCCACGACCAAGGCAGATCCTCCCACCACCCCTAAAAACAAGGAGACTACTCCTGCGGCCACCAAGGCAGCCACGACCAAGGCAGATGCTCCCACCACCCATAAAAAAGAAGAGACTACTCCTGCGGCCACCGAGGCAGCCACGACCAAGGCAGATCCTCCCACCACCCCTAAAAAAGAAGAGACTCCTCCTGCGGCCACCGAGGCAGCCATGACCAAGGCAGATGCTCCCACCACCCCTAAAAAAGAAGAGACTACTCCTGCGGCCACCGAGGCAGCCACGACCAAGGCAGATCCTCCCACCACCCCTAAAAACAAGGAGACTACTCCTGCGGCCACCAAGGCAGCCACGACCAAGGCAGATGCTCCCACCACCCATAAAAAAGAAGAGACTACTCCTGCGGCCACCGAGGCAGCCACGACCAAGGCAGATCCTCCCACCACCCCTAAAAAAGAAGAGACTCCTCCTGCGGCCACCGAGGCAGCCATGACCAAGGCAGATGCTCCCACCACCCCTAAAAAAGAAGAGACTACTCCTGCGGCCACCGAGGCAGCCACGACCAAGGCAGATGCTCCCACCACCCCTAAAGACAAGGAGACTACTCCTGCGGCCACCAAGGCAGCCACGACCAAGGCAGATGCTCCCACCACCCCTAAAAAAGAAGAGACTACTCCTGCGGCCACCGAGGCAGCCACGACCAAGGCAGATGCTCCCACCACCCCTAAAGACAAGGAGACTACTTCTGCGGCCACTGAGGCAGCTAAAAAAATTACAACTCTTGCACCAAAAGTGGCAACCACCACACCTGAAGAAGACATGACTACAGCAGGACAAAAGACAGCGACAACAGCAGCTAAAACGACTGTATCTGAAGAGCCCCTAGTTTTTGACAAGGCAGACTCAGCAGCCACTGCGGATGAAGCAAGCATAATGACCACCACGACAGCAACTACAACAGGTAAAGAAACCACCACAAGAGCCAAAGAGACAACAATGACAGTTAAACCAGACACAGCTGCTACAGACAAAGAGATTGTAACAATAGCAGACAAAAAAGCCAGTACGACAGCTAAAACAGTTAGGACTCCAGTAACCAAAGAGACAAGTAAAAAAGAAACCACCACAGTGAAAGAAGAGATAACGACGACAGCTAAGAAAGACAAAACCCCTGCAGTTAAAGAGTCTGTGGCGATGACAGCTAAAGCAGATGAATCTCCTGAAGGTAAAGGCAATACTCCAGATTCAACTCCTGCAGCCAAAGAAGCTGTAACAACAACAGCTAAAATGGACATGACTACGGTGGGCAAAAAGATTGTAACAACAGCTAAAGGAAAGGAAACGGCCCCAGCTAGACAAGATAAAACACCCGTGCCAAAAGAGGCGTTAACATCAACAGCTAAAAAAGAAAAACATCCGGTGGCTGCAGCGACCGTGACAACAACAGCGGCTGAAGAACAGACGACTCCCATGCCTAAACCCGCCGCGCTGACCGCAGCTGCCCAAACAGGTTCAGCTCCCCAGGCCGTGGGGACTGTGACAACAGCCACGAGGGCTGCAGCAGAAGGACCCACAGCCGTCGCTCCGGCTGGTACCCGTAAAGAAACGACGACTCTCGTCAAAGGCGCGACCACGGGCACGAAGGAAGAAGCTGCCGGTCCCAGTAAAGAGACAACGACAGCTAACAAAAAAGAGACAACCACCAAAAAACCTACTGCCGCAACCAAAAAAACCCCGGAAGATGCCACAACTACGGCAGATAAGAAGGTCACAGTGAAAGAAACGTCGGCTGTTTCTAAAGGGACAGCCAAGCCAGCTGTGGCTTCCGGGGCGACTACGGACACAAGAGACGAGCCTCTTGCCGAACGTCTGCCGGTAAAAGAGGAGCCTCCGAGACACGTTAAGCCTTTGATACAGCCCGGGGACTTCCCAGCTTTGACGGGAGGAATGCAAGGCAACTGCTTCCCGCTGGGCACGAAGGCGCCGGTGACCCCACCGGAGAGCATCCCGGGAAGAGGTCCAGCGGGCAAAAGACCCGCCAGGCCTTTCCGCCCCGCGCCAGGGGAAGCCGGCGCTCCTGCCCCGGTGCCCGGCCGGGGTCGCGGGGCCGCGGCTCCTGGCGTCGTGACTGCTGGTAGAGTAATTTTTAATTTTACCTAAGTTTTCAAGTCGTTTAGGGCATGATTTTATTTCAGTAGTCAGCCCTGATGAAAAGCGTTTGCTGTAAGCACTACGGTAATGCAAACAAAAAAGTCGAGGAGAGAGAATATAAACTTTCACATCTCACGAATGGCCACTATTAGTCACGGTACCTAATCTGGCACTTTGTAGTCACATGCATAAGAAAAACAAGAAATCTTCCTTGTATTTTCTTTTCTCTGTGCTTTTTGCCATTATACATGCCCTCACTATTTATTTTACTATGATATAGCCCCCAGGTTCTTTTTCAAGCATATATTGACAGGCACTTGGTGAAGAAAGCAGTCTTTTATGTTTTAGAAAAAAAGAAAAAGCAAGTAATTTTGATCAAAACATTCATCCTTGCTTCATATTTAACTGGAAGTAAATTTAAACACATTTTTAAGAAATAAGGGGCAAGGGGGAACCCACCAGGGAAGCTTGGGGAAACATCAGGTAAACATCACTAAGCATGAAAAATTTAAATATGAAACATAGCACAAAATACCACTAAGTGTGAAGAAATTAAATATGAAAAATAGCACATAAAACCACTAAGCATCAAGAAGTTAAATATGAAACATAGCACATAGTGCATTTATAGGCTTACCTTTTCCTGAAGCACAGGCACTGAGGTAAACCGCTAATAAATGACGATATCTGTACCTAGCTATACAAACACCTATTTTTATACTCCTAGGACATTGAACTTTTCAAGAATTTATCTCAAATGAGTAATTAAACTATTTGTATGATGAGGATCAGATGGAGGCCTGAATCAGAACCCTAAATTAGAATTATTTTTACATGCAAGGAGCCACATTTAACTGAACATGGGGGGGGGGGGTTTAATGGCGTACTTTTTGTTTAAAAAAAAATAAAATTAAACCCACACTATTTTGTAGCGCACATAAAAGAGGAGAAGAACCTGTGCAACGGGAAGCCGGCGGACGGCATGGTCGCTCTGCAAAACGGGACCCTGGCTGTTTTCCGAGGTAAGCGGCCTCCTGGGCACCCAGGTCCCTCTCCTGCCGGCGCCCCGCGCGGCCGCTCACCCCTCCGGCGGCACCCCGGTGTTTCAGTGCTGCCGCTGCCGTGTCTCCGCAGGTCACTACTACTGGCTGCTGAACGGCCGGAGCCCGCCGACGGCCGAGCCGCGCCGGATCGCCGACGGCTGGGGCATCCCGTCCCCCATCGACACCGTCTTCTCCAGGTGCAACTGCGACGGCAAAACCTTCTTCATCAAGGTGGGGAGAGCTTCGCAGGTGCTTCCCCTCGCCCGAACGCAGGCTCAACTCGTGGCTAGTAACGAGGCACCTGATTAAAAACACTGTGCCCATTATTGCCCAATTAGTCTTGCAGCCCTGGACTTCTAAGCAGCTTTTCCTGCCTGCTAAAATCTATAGATTTAGACAGCAAACTCCTTCATTTAGTAATGTTCTCAAAGTTCAGTGTTCGAGATTACAGCAGATATAAGTATTGAGTATTTATGAGCAAGAAGCTGTAATAATTTTCCGTTCTTATGGACGTGGAACGGAAGGTTTCAGTCAGCCTCACGGTGTAGTTATCAAAGTGCTAGCGTCACGATTGTTTTTCGCGTGTGTATTGAAGCTCAGCTACCAGCAAGGAATTTCCTCTGAAGCTCTGCTTTTGCTTAAATTGCCAGAATTCCCTCTACTGGCGGTTCACCGACGGCGTAATGGATAAAGGCTATCCCAAAGCCCTCGCAAGAGGCTTTGCGGGGCTCAGCGGGAAGATAATAGCAGCCCTCCCCGTGGCGAGACACAACAACAGACCCGAATCTGTGTATTTTATCAAAAAAGGTAGGCCTGACAGTTCAAAAGTTCATGTAACCACCACCAGGTGCTTGAATTACACTGGGCAGGGAGAAAAACATGATTTCTTGTGACTGACAGACTATTTCCTTCAAAAAAACCCCAACCCATAAGTGGCCACAGAGCACGCTAAAAGATAGCTGGAGGCACTAAAAATTTCTGTCAGTACTTAGAGAGCTTAAACTGCTTTTCAGAATAGACAGGACTGCAAGGGACAGGCTCCAGCATGTTATCAGACAAACATTAAAGAAAATTTTATCTGGTGGTAAAATTCAGTCACAGGTTAATCAGACAGTGGAAGGCTTCAGCCAAGCTTATTAGCTTGTAACTGTGTTTAGAAGTTTCCCTCACCTCTTTCTTGGTTGAAACCTTTGTTTCGTGTTTTAAATGAAAGTAGTTTCCTTATCGTATATGAATGATGTACTACCAACATAAGAATTGTTATCTGAATTTAAAAAAAGCTGAGGTTAAAGAAATGCAAAGTGCTACGGTACTTTCCTGGACAACAGCCTTTGCCTTCACTACCCGAAGAGACAGACGGTGTTCCCCTCTCGCTGCCGGCGAGGCGCGAGGGTGCAGAACGCGTGCCGACAGAGGCAGCAGCTCCCCAGCACCGCGCTTGCCGCAGCCGCTCCGCCGAGACTGCAGCCCCTCCTGCCGCTTCTGGAAGCGCTGCTCAGAGCCAGGCTTTTAGACCTCAAAACGTAGGAAGGGATATAGAAAGCTGCAACAGCATTTAGACAGCGGCAGAGGCATTAAAATGATGCTCTGATCTTTGTACCTGTGATATGGCTATTGATGACATTTTCATTTCTGATTTAGTTTTTTTTTTTTTTTTTTAAGGTGGCAAAATACAGCAATATGTGTACAAACAAGAACCAGCCAAGAAGTGCAAAAATAAAGCCCGGCTTACCATAAAATACCCAGCTTATGTCCCAAGACTTGTAATAAGGAGACGCTTTCAACGTGCAGTAAGATTGCAGGCTTTCCAGACTGTCAGAATCAATCCATATCCATCTGGTAATTTATGTTTATTAAGTTTCTTTTATACAGCTGTTTTAATCTTAGTGGTTTCTGAAACACAACATTCTGTTCCATTTTTTAATATAGTACTTTAAAATTTTTCAGCTTTATAGTTCTCTCTTGCTGTAAATTATACAAGCAAATGATAGCTTATAGCAGATACACTGTGACACCTCCTCATTTAGTTTCCTTTTGCTTGCAGAAATCTTACGTAAGGAAGTTAAAATCACTGCCTACTGGAGAGGACTCCCGAAAGTAATTCATTCAACCGTATCAGTACCAAACTACAATAAACCAGATGGCTATGATTATTATGCCTTCTCCAGCAGTAAGTTAAAGCTAATGCAAGTTACTATAGCTCAAAGGACTGAAGGGACGGGGAAGAAAGAAGCCCAAGTATCTCTGAGCTGTTTGAAGTGTGCTGTTACCACTTGTGATTCTGCAAGACTAATCTTAAACAAGAACCATAAAAAAGCAACGAGAGCTAAAATGTTGCCTGTAATTAAGAGATGTTTCTTTAACAAATCAGTCATTAGAGGACAGCTAGTAGCACTGAGGTACAATGATTCAAACCAGCCAGCTGTGGCATGCCTTGCCGTAGGAGTTGAGGCTTATAGAAAAAGGCTTTATGGGGGTGGGGGGAAGGACACTTAGATGCAGAATTATATTAATGACAGATTGAAATCCTTGGACCATTACATTGATAGCTTTGTCAGGGGCTTCAATGGAACTATGTTTCTGACAAAAATTCAGGAGGGACATGAACCTTTTTACTTCAGAGGAAAAAACATCCGGTTACAGATTGAGTAGATCCTTTCCTTCTAGCCAGAATCATGTCAAGGCATTCCTCAGAATTTTGATTATTCAAAAAAAAAGCTCAAAGTACTAGCCATATCCAAACACAGGACACTGAAGTATGTCTTTTCCATTAGGATATAACTCCTAACCTTAGAAAAGGTAGGCTAATTCACACTTGGGGACCACAGAAGTCCCACTCTTACAGTCAAGTTCAGGATTGTTTTATTTCTAGCTTGTTTGATTTCTAAATTCTACAAACTACTACTGTGTTCTAGTAATATAAGTGTATTCTTTCCTAATCCCTGTTATTGAAGGTCTCTGTTCTTGGGCAAGATTTAATTATTAACAGTACCGAAAATCTTTGCTAAACACAAAGAAATACATCTCAAAAAATCAAATGCTAGGCTAAAAATTGATATTTAGAGCCTCTCTCAACTCCAAACATGAGGAATGATAATCTACTAGTCATGACAAAATGAAATTAAAAGGAAGGTTTTAATTTCAATGCAGAAGTCTTTTCATGTACTAAATGTAGTTTCTGGAATTTAATTCCCGCATTTCTTCTTTTCAGATCGGTACTACAGTTTGGATGTGGGCAGCAAAACAGCAACGTCTGTTACTTATCTCACTGGAAAGACGGTATCCAAGGACTGGTACAACTGTCCTAAGTGATGCACACCACAGGATTTTTTTTTAAAAAAATGCCATTTTAATGTTGACAGTTTGTCTAATTTTATTAATAAAGACATTGAATTGTGTGCACACAAATCTAAGTATAAAACGCTGCTTTAAGCTCTGCTTTCATTGCACTAAAGCAACCACAGGCAAACTGGCACTTTTTATACACAGCTGTAAAGACTTTACAGATCATTTAACTAATATTGCCTCTGTTCAGGCCTCCTCTGCCTCCCATTGCATGAGTTACACCTGTGTTGGGAAAGAAAACAAATGAATTAATAGAAGTCCTTTTCACCCCTTTAATCAAACACTGGTATATGTGCTACTTTATTCTTCTCTAAGAAAGTCCTCATGCAAAGGAACACTTCCCTTCTGGTGAAATTCAGCCTCTCTTTTCCTCCCCTTAGCCCTGTGGTACGGATACATTATTGTTTTGCCATCTAAGAGAATGTTGTTGACTTGTGGTCCTTAACTGTCTCAGGCTGTGTGCCAAAGGAACAAGTATAGCACTCTTAATCATAATTGAAAGCAATTAGCCCCTCCTGTTGGTTAATAAAGAAATGGTGATAGACTATGAAGGATATCTATCCTAGCTCTTCCTCCTCTTTTTTTTTTTTTTTAAAGAAATACTAGTTACTAGCATTGAAATATATAAATCAAGTTGTCTACATTGTTAAAATAATGTCAAACTGAATACACTTCATCTGAGGATTTTTCTTACAACAGAAGTTAAACAAAAATTTATTTTCCTGCTTTAACTCTATATTGCTATAAAAAAAAAACCACTGTATTTTCTTTAATCAGAGTAAGACTTAGTGATATAATGACTAGAACCCTTATGTAGTACCAGATGGAAACTGAGCTCTAATCTTACAAACTAAGAGTTCTAAAGTTACGTCCTAACATTATTTTTTGTTTTTTTTTTTTTAATTTTGTTATGTTTAAGATCTACTGGCATTCTCTTTCTTTCCATTGATAAGAACCAAGTGCTGCATAAGAAGAAAGTCTGCCTATCAAAAAAATGCTCAGGCTAACATATCAACATGAATCCTACCACATTCTTAGGCTAACATTGAAAGCTAGGGCAGGGATGCTGTATTATTCAATGTCTTACAAATAATCACAAACACTTAAAGTAGTACCACGTGTATGGTCACCAAAGGAAGAAACTATTAAAAATTGATTTGAAGAAAAAAGCCCTAATCTGAGCAATGACAAATGCTTACCCCTCTGTCTGTTGAACTGACGACCACGGACACCAGTTCTTAATGTTGGTGGCTGAAGCCTGACGCGTCGAAACGGCTTAGGCTGATTACTACTTGTGTCTGTGAAGAAGGGGAAACATAGGGGAGAATGTCTAGTGTCTGATACGCTTTATCGCTGTTGACGTTTACATGACTTGATACACATCTGTGCTCTTGAATTTACTTTAAAATTATGAAGGTGCATCTTAGTTCATTGACATCTGATAATAAATAAAAGCCTCAGAATTAGTAAGTTTGGCATTTCTTTCATATCTATGCTTACTGGTAAATCAGTAACTGAACAGTGATTTACTTACTATTGACAACTTAATTGAATGAAAAAGTACTTTTGAATTTGACATCAAAAATAACAGTGGACAGAACCACCAATGCATCAAGTAACTTTTGCTCCTGGAAGCATTATTTTTACTGCAGTCTACTCCAGTTTCTGATGTCCAGGTAAAAGTGACTTGCCATTAAGACCAAAGGCACCTAAACGTGTTCTTGCCTTAAGTTCTAAGTAAGATTTGCTATCTTATTTTGTAGATCTTGGCTATCAACAGTGCATGATACTGGTTCAAAAATTCCCACACTTAATCAAATGGCAAGAAACAACCTGTTTCAGCAATAAACCAGTACCTGCAGATGAACTAGAAGGAGGATCTTGACTAGTAGAAGGAAGATCTGACTCATCAGATGCTTGAACAGATTCTTCTTCTTGTTGGCTATCAATTTCCAGGCCAGCTTCCGAAGTAATTCTGTAAGAGAAAAGAATAACATAGACATATAAGTATACTCACATAACGTCAAAAAAGCCCACGAAACTAGCATCTTTTTAGTGCAGAAAGATATCTAACCAAGTGTCTTTCCCTGGAAATTTTCATAGGCTTTCTCCTCCTTCATCCTGTTCCCCCGCCTCAATTATGAGAGATTAAAGAATGATCTGTTTTTTAGAAAAATAACAATATAATTTCCTTGATATGCAGCCCAGTTCAAGATGCATATCCAGCATAATAGTTGCCTCATATAAGGTCAAAGAAGCTAGTTAATAATTGGGAGAAAAATTATTGTTTGTATGCTTAGACAAGCAAAGAATGAAGTAAGGGAGGGACTACCATTGAGGGGCTAAAAATCACTTACTGGTGCAATACCTAAGTTATTTGGTCTTCAAAAGCCAATAAAAAAAAGAGAACAATACAGCTATATTTTAACATCATATATCAGAGTCAAAAGGCAACTAGAGCATTAAAGGGCTGGAGAAAAGAAAGAAAATTATACATTACTTACATTATGTAACTTACATTATGTTTACATTGATTAATAAATAAAAGACATTAGAAGATGGTAACTAAAACTGATACTAAGTTGTGGGAAATACATGTACTCTATTTGCAACTCCCCCTTCATGTTAAATGCCTATTTTGAACTACAGATTGTTCCATGAACCATTTAATTCCACTGTGAATATATTTCTACTCCACTAAGGATAAGATGGTTGTGTAAGAAAACAAATTTGAGGCCTTAACATTAGGATACTCATCCTAAGCTTGAACTACTCAAAAGTGCAATGTAGTCAGACCACTGTAACGCATGCTGGAACTACATCAAGAAAACCAACTGAAACATTTAATTTTCAGCAATAACATTTCAATTACTTATGACTAAAACTTCTACAGCCAGTAGATAAAAGTTTAGGTAAATTGTGAACTACACACCTTTTATTATTATGCAAGCAATAATAATCATAAAAATAAAAAATATCATAAAATATAATTAAACCCCTTTTAGATTCATAAACTAATTGATCATAACACAAAACTATTACAAATATATTAAAAAAATTTGCACTGGCAAAGTGGGAGACAGAATCATTTGTCTATCAAATTCTTAAGAACTGCTTACTTATTTCTCCCTTCTTGTGTTAATTTTTGTACTTGCACTGCCTTAACTCAATGACAGAAGTGTATATGCTTCCCTTATAATAAGGAGCAATTTTTCTTAATTCACAAAAAAGAATGCTTTAGCCTTTATTCTACAAACACCAGTTCTTCAAATTGGGGTCTTTACCTTCAGTTCTTGACTATTAGAGTCTTTTACAGTTTGAACAAATAGTTAAAAAAAAAAAAAGTGACTTTCATATTAGCTATATTAAATTCTCAGAAGAAAACTTTGTTTTTAGAAGAAACTGTCAAAAGATTATACTACTTAACAAAATTATTAAACCCTGGTTTAATAGACAGTTTTTCAGACAGTAAGTCTTAGTCAACCAATCAGGTCATAGTTTACCCTTCAGATTCTGCCTCTGCAAAAACTTCATCCCCATCATCGCCTGCTCCAGACTCTGTAGTGGTGGACAGATTGCCAGTAGACGTCGTAACCATTGGAACAGACTGGGAAGCATGCTCCGAAGCGTCAGCTGACGTACTTTCAGTAAAAACTGTCACTATACAGGCAAGACAGTAAATAAACATGGAGTTATTTTGTACTTCCTAAAGAAAATTTATGGAAGTCTTAGGCACACCAGGGAAAGGGCAATAGGAATATTCTTGCTGTATCAATAAGCAGTATAATAATGATTTTCATTCTTTTCTGCAAAATCAAGGCTTCCAATCTTTACATCATCCTACAAATTTCCTTCCACTCACCTGGTGCTGCTACTTGCAATGGTGTGGTTGGAACACTACGACCACCTGATTCTTCCTCATGAGCAAGGAAGAGCGGGGTTTCATACATTCCTAAACCTGCAATACACAAGGTTTTAACGACAATTGATGAAATCCAGTGCTTTGTACTTAAATAGTGAGATTTTAGTTATTTTAATAGCTTTTAACTTACTGCCATAGCTAATTATAATTTGTTGTAAGGTAAACCCTTTATGAAAATACCACTACTCATTTTACTTTTAGTCTTCTTCTTACCCCATTATTGTGCTGTAAGCTGTTCTCAAATAACCAACCTTTTCATGCTGACAGGGATGCAAGGGAAAGGGATTGATTCAGGACAACAGCAAAGACAAAAAAGACATATTGCCTAGTTCTTTCTTAGCAGGTAAACCTTTACCCCAAGGTTTATTTGCATTTCCTGTTTTCCTCTATTATTTTACTACAGAAAAGCTACATGAAAAGCGACATGAAAACTGAAGTAAAAAGCCATTCCTTCAATATTTTAATTCTGCTTGAACTTTCTCCTGCCCACCAGGAAAAACCTTTTCACTTTCCTTTAGTCTCTCTCTCTCTGGGCTGACAACTATTCAGAAGTCACAGCAGTAAGTTAAGCAGGTTTACGCACTGCAACAAGTCCCCAAAACTGAGTTACTTCCTCTTGACAAAAATTTTTGTTGTTACTCTAACAACCATGGAAAAGAGAGTAAGGAACATGTTTACCTCCTTGTGATGCAAGCTGACCAAGATCAGAGTGGCTGGAACTAGTTTGTGGCATATCTTCAGGGGGTCCAAATCTGAATCTAGGAACTCCAGCTACCTGGGGGGAACTATCAAAATAAAGACTTAAATAATTCTGCAATTTTTCTGATGATCAGAAAAAGGGTAACTTTCCAACTGAAACAAGAGAACAAATTACGGACAAAATGAATTAATAATGACTATAAAAACAGCTAAGCTATTACTACTTAAATGGCAATTAGTTTCTCAAACTTATTTGGACTGCATGAGAAAACAGTAAAATGGTTCTGAGGGGAATTTTTATTTATTTACTTTTAATTCATCCTATGAATTCTCAGTTTTAAGTGGATTGCAGAACATGTCCCAGAACTCTCCTAACTGCCAAAAATGGAGATGAATTTCTCCTACTTCAACTGGTCAGTAGCACCAGTATCGCAAAACCTATCCTTTTGTTACAAACTGTTAGAACATTAATATGGGGGGGAATAAAACAACCTTTTTTTTTTTGCTTAATCTTTTCTTAGTTAATTTACAATACATTGGAGATACATTGGAGATGACTTCCCACCTAATTTGTTGATAAGTTTTATGATACACAATTCAAACAATTTTAACTGATTTGTGGATGCAGTGATCTAACAGTTGTAATACTATTTAGCACATTACTCCAACCACAAGTTCATTTCATTTGAATTTACCTTCATTCCACTGAAAACAGAAAGTCAAAATGCCAGAACTTTATTATTATATATATATATTTTTATAATTACTTACTGAATAGCTTCTGCAAATCCATCTGTACGATGTGGTACTACAAGAGTTGGTGTGCTTGGAACTGTTCTGTCCTCATCATCAAAGAAGTGTTGCTGCTGGAAAAAAAAAGACTGAGATGAGAGGCTACGATGTATTTTGGGTTCCTACCATGCTGACTTAAAGGTTAGTTTGCTTTTTCCAAATCTTCTAGCAAAATAAATAAATACATAAATGAGACATATTTAATTCTAAAAAAATTCTTCTGTAGCTTCAGACATCTAAATCCGAGCTAGTTGTAGAGACCGCTCTTACAGGCAAGGAAAAAAAAAACCACACTGCAGGGAACAAGATGTCTAATGGATTTTTAGACATCTACTCTGTGCTGAGATGACCATATCATGCGAGTGCCACATCTCCCCATTGACTACAAAAGAATCTTAGGATGACTGATTCATATATAGATAGGAATCATCTCTCTTAACTTGGATTGCTGTAATGTACCCACCATGTGGAATTTTTCCACAATGTTATCTGTTCCCTATAGACTTGGGCCCTTTGTTTCTACACTGCCTACAAAGCAAGAAACCTCGGCTCCCTTTTGCCTCATCTTCAATGAGGCATTCACTTTATTTCCCTTCCCCTTATCTTTCAAATCTTTCCCTTCCAAATACCCCTACGTTCAAAATACCCATGTGCTCAATTATTGTCTGGGCAAGAAGCTGTAGGTATTAAGGCCATGTCCAAGCAGAAATTGAACGGCATGTATATGCAAGCCAAGCAGAACCAAAAAAACCAAGATGATGCCTCTGATGTTAGGCAGGATACTTTTTAGTCAGTCTCCCTCTCTCCCCCCTTGTTTGTCCATCCACCAATTTGTTTCTGCCAAAGTCGGTTGAAACTGGATGAAGGGTTCAAAATTAGTTGAAGGAGACGGACAGAAAGCATAACTGAATTAACCATGCTACCTTAGGATCAGGTTGAAATTTTCTTTCTTGATAACATTTCCACTTTATATATCCACTCCCTACCCCTGAAGTTATTTGCTAGCCTTATTTGAAAAAAAAAAAAAAAAAAAAAAAAACCAAACAAACCCAATATACCCAACAAAAAACCCAACACACACAACAAAACCCCCCCAAACCCCCAAACACCCCAAAAAACAAAAAAAATCAACCCCCCCCAAATCCCCCCAAAACACCCCCCCCCAAACAAAAACAAAAAAACCCAAACAAAAAACAAAACCCAAGAGTCATAAATGCTCCCTCAATGCAGGTTTTTACTAGCAGGCTTTCATATACTTACCATCCCACCTATACCAGGAGTTAGCTGAAGTCCACGGCCCACTGACTGCCTTCGAGTCATCTGGATTCTCTTTATAGTGTAAAAAAAAGAAAGAAAAAAAAAAAAGTATAAATGCTTCTCTGGAGTTTTAATAACATCATTTTTTAAATAGAGCCAAGTATAGAGGCTAAATGAAGAAAACCATAACAGTTATAGGAATGAAGGACACACTGAAATATATTTAAGTCATCCCAAGCAAGTTGGAAGATGTTATTTTACAAAAATTAAGCAGTACGATGAAGAAAAAGAGGGAAGTAGCGTGTTATTTAGACACTGCTTCCACGATAAAGAGGAGAGAGAATATGTAAACATTAACAGATATTTAAATTTATTTATTTTAATGGTTCGTTTATCAAAATCCATTTTAAAGCAGTTTATTTAAACAGTTTAACTGTGTGTAAAGACTACTGAATTTGGATGTATTTCATAACACATAAAAGGATCTTTAGAAAACAAGCACATTTTTATTAATTGTATTCTTGCAAAAAAATAGCAAGACGCCAATACTTATAACTGGGATAAGCTAAAAATATTAAGATCACATTAAGTTCACCTTCATGAATTCCCTACTCTCACTCAAGTGGTAGAACCAACGCGAAACTTATGCCTTTTGCTATACAGAGGCTTTGCTCTTCCTTTCATCTGCGGCTTTGACATTCTGTTCAATGTTCAGGCACATGGCAGCAGAGGAGGTGGGGGAAAGGGGAAATCAGGCAGCCCATGGAAAGCGCGTAGCGATAAAGCAGATATTAGCTGTTAAGCAACAGCCACAACAGCTCTGCAGCTTACAGGAAAGACAAAAAACTTCCTTTCTTCTCTCCCCTGCTTCATATAGGTTCATGTGCTGATAAGTCAAGGGAGGTGTACAACACTGCTCAGCACATCATCACACCTTTTTAAAGGATAAATCATGAGAGCAGCTACCCTGTATCTCATATCCGCTGCCAGGCCTAACCATGAAAGACAACCACGTTGGTTTAAATTCTGGGTAAGTGCAATTAACATTACTATTTTACTTAATTTTCTACTGAGGACAGAAAACTTAGGCAGAGGCCCCAGGCCTCAGAACAAGTTAACAGTAAAGCATAATCTCGCAAACAGAATATTTTTTGCAAAATTCGGGCTATGATGCTTCCCTTTACAAAACGTACAGCTTTACATCAAAGCATAACCGTGGGTAAGGCACTGATCATGAAAGGTTCAGCTTAGAAAATGAGCAGCCACACTCCTTTGCCAAAACTGCTTCTGGGCAGAGATTAATAAAAATCCTTGCAAATCTGTCCGAGTTACAACCTGTTCAAGAACGGTCATTATAGTGGAAATATCAACATTCATTATATCAGTGTTGTTTTAGTCAATAGTTTCAAGATACACAATCCATCATGAGTGCTTTACTGCTTTTAATACTTCTTTCACTTGTACAGTTATAATCTGAAGAATGAGACATGTTAAGTCAGTTTGCTCAGCTTCCATTTTTTAGGATGCTAAATAGAAGTGATTATCTTTTTACAAGATGCAGGGCACTTAAACTAGAGCCTTCTTATTTAGAAGAAATCATGCAGTACATTTTTATAAAGCCTTCTGAACTGCTAGAGATATTTTATACCTGCACTGGGGGACCCAGTTCTTGCGGAGGAGCATGAATAGTTAGTCGTGGAGGCAACGGATGCGGTGGTCTGCGTGGTGACTGTGGAGGTCGAGGGGCCTGCCGCTCCGAGGCAGATGATGGCTGCTGTTCTCTTGAACTTTCATGAGGAAAAGTGGACTCTGCAGCACTTGTACTCCCTTCACCTAAAAACATAAGAAAGTATAGAGCAATAAGTCTGTGTCCTCCAAAACGTTACTGAGTTGAAAACATGAAGGCAAATCTTCAAATTTTGCTACCATAGTCAAACAGACATTTTTACCCTTGCGAAAGTGGGGACAGCTCAGTACTGTTACTCAAAATCATTTGAAAGAGAGTTTGTGCTAGCCGTGTCAACACAGCACCAAAACAGGCTATTGATTATTCAAGCACTGATTCAGAGAGGAGAGATTAATATACTGTATCATCAACAGCAACTTTCACAGCAGCCAGAGGTTTTAGGGCTTTTAAACAAATGCAGACTATAACCAGGGAAATTCAACAGAACATATCTCAAAAGAATCCATGGTTAGGTTAAAATGGTCTTTGAAATGTCACCTTAAATTCTTATTACTAAATGCATCTTTTAATAGATGCAAAACAGCTTGTACATTTTCCCCTTTACTTGGAAGAAACATGGATTAACCATACCACTGTTCTGAGAATCTGCTGCCCTCTGGTTGCTTTCACCTCCTCCCATGCTCTCCTCAGTTTCTGTTCCAGGATCTGTACCATCAGCACCCTAGAAACCATATAAATATACTGTGATTCAGCACCAAACACTTCTTAGGCTGCAATGAAAATATAAAAGTAGTAAACAGGTATTCAAAAAGTAACCAAATGTATGCAATCGTAAGATATTTGTATAAATATCTACAAAGTTATGTCAATGTAGACAACTGCATGAATTTTCAAAAACTTTGTGTATGTGTACATCCATAAATCTGAACAACGTAGTCATCATCACTCAATAATAATAGGCAGTTTTTAATGAAATATCCAGCTTTGGTAGAAACTGCCTTACTAGCTTTTTAACTTCTACATTTCATGCTGGCTCCTATATTTGCATTTTTATTCAGCCCTCTAACACATTCAGAGGTGATTTTTCCTGTAAAAACACCAGTTATAACACAAACTACTGTTACATACCAGCATCCTCAATTTTCTGGGATGAGTTCATATTAAGATTTTCAAGTATGCAAATATTTATAGATGCGTTACAACCCCAATTTCTTCCAAGAAATTTAACATGGTACAAATCTCACCTCAGCATCATCTGCTTCATATCCATCATTACCATCAGCACTACCAGTTCCTTCATTACTGTCATCACCTTCATCTCCCATCCCTGTGTCTTCATCATCATCCTCATCTTCCTCTTCCTCATCCTCATAGTCCTATGAAAATACCATATCATGGCCTTGAGGAAGTCCTCAAAGGGCAGTGAAATCACTTCACAATATGGTACAAAGACCACCTTTGTCTGTGGATCTCTTTCTGAAGACATTCACTATTTATTATTGAGCGGGCACATATATTTTTAGATTCCTAATGGTACAAATCTAGCGCCAGGTATGAGGTTCAAGTTGTGGTTGTCCTCTGCATTAATGCACACTGCCAAGACTTTGGCATAGAAAAGGTTACACAGCAATGAATTAAAACATGCTTGCTTCACACTGCTAAGTGTGAAGTGCTTGGGATACTGAGGAGAACATAGGACCACTGTAAGAATATAGCTGAGTTACTGATAGTTGCAAACTTAAGATATTTAACGGTAATATAGAATATGCTGAATAATATTTCTGCTTAATCTAAAAAGAAAGAACTTCATTTTCTTAAAGCTTTCTTTTTTAAAAACTTATATGTTGAATGTTCATAAATGGACTAGAGGAGTTGTAGAATTTAAAGATTGTTCAAAATCAAGCTGAATTAGCAAGTATCTTTAAAACACTAGAAGTCCAGGCTACATAAATATAGACAGTATTTATACAGTCAAAAAGATAATTTTGAAAAATGCTAGTCCTGCAAGATGAGCTGTACATCTGATCAAAGATATATAAAAGTCATAAAGTAATTCCATGATATACATACTTCTTGCTCGCCTTCATTTTCTTCATCATCATCATCTTCATCATCACTATCAATTACAATGACATCATCTCTCTTGGACTGACCATCCTGAGATGAAGAAGTATTCTGTTGATCCGATTGAAGAGGTCCGAGATCTATTGGGATAGACTGAGAAGTTTCTTCACTATCCTCCATGGGAGCATACTCTCCCTGTGTAACACCCTGTAAAAGATAAAAATAAATTACCAAAGGAAACAAAGTGAAATGCAGCTTATACTCTTCTAAAAATGGTCATCATGAAAGTGATTTTCATTATACTTCTAAGACCTTCCTGTTTCCACTCCTGGCTCTAAACCTTGATCAAATGGAGGCTCTACAGGCCTGCTCTATAACACAAGTACACCTATTTTTTTGTGCTTCACTTCCATCTCTGATCTGAGATGGATGCCATCACACTCATGAGAGGGAAGTTGTCTTCATATATGATATATTTGAATGCACATCTATAAAAAGCTGCTATCTGCATGTTTATCCATCTGTTTGGGATAACCAGCGAACTATCACCAACACCTGTACAATAAACATATACAGATACACTGAGCATTACTGACAGCTTAGGCTTTTTAAATCAGGATTCTATCACTTATATTTTGCAGCACTCAAGACTTTTGGTTTAGATTAGACAGCTAGGTTCTGTTGTTTTCTGAACAAGTCACTTGAATGTTACAAATAATTGTCTAGCGGCAGAACCAACTAGACTTAAATAATCACACTGAGTTCTAGAGCAGTTAAATAAAGAAAGTTTAAAGATACCGGTGGAATAGAAGATACCCAGCTAGGATTTAATGGGGGATAAACATCTTTTAAATACCTTTCAAATACGTAAATGTTATGAGGGGAAAAATGATGGACCAAAGACTCAGTACTCATCGCTGCTTAGAGAAAACAGATTCCATGATGCAGTATGGGGTTTTGCCAAGTTAACATAACTTTTACTTGTTTCTGAGGTGAAAGGAGATTAAACGCAGGTTTTTCACTTATTTCATTTATTTAACAGGTCAAACATTTGGCTTTCCTAGAACAGCTACAGTGGGCAGTTTACAGAACTAGAAAAACCTTTTCTTCATTTATCTTACACTGTGACCTACATAACACAAAGGCTGCTCAAGGATTTGTCAAACCTTTCAGAAAAACAAAGGCAAAGAACCAAAGTCTCCAATTCCATTTTAAGAACGTGACTCAGTTAACCTCTACATCTCAGTTTCACTACTTGCAACTGGAGTTAATGACACTACAGATGTCTAAAACAACACATTGAATTACATGTCAAAAATGCAAAGCTTCATAAACATGATGAATATTACTTACATAGAT
Organism: Apteryx mantelli; assembly: GCF_036417845.1. Classification (NCBI taxonomy): domain Eukaryota; kingdom Metazoa; phylum Chordata; class Aves; order Apterygiformes; family Apterygidae; genus Apteryx; species Apteryx mantelli. The sequence continues at coordinate 8,141,063 of NC_089985.1, read as the reverse complement.
ATGTGCAGAGTTCAGTAAAAACTGAGTATCTATCCTTGAACATAGGAAGTCTAAACCTATAATAAGCCTAAGCTATAATTGCTTTCCATTGAAAATCTACAAGTTTAGATTTGAAATTTCACTTCCAGCAAATTTAAAAGTTTGGAGAAAAAAAAAAGATGATGGTTATTTCGGCTGCAATTAAGATTTTTTTTCCTTTTAAATCTGCTTACCTCTCCAATGGAGTCTTGTGAATCTTGGTTGTACGTTTGAGCTTCTACTTCACCATCAGTGCTCTCTTCTGCCGCCACTTCCTCCTGAAAGAGCATGCTTTTCTTATTTAAAACATACTATTGGTCCTAAAGTTTGATTCTTTTAAAACTTTTGAGATTTTTTAGAAAGGTCTTTTCCCACAAAGGTCACAGATAACATTTTGCTCTCCCTTTACTATTATTCCCTAGCTCTGCTTTTATTTAACCCATCACCAGTGTACCTCAGATTTCTCTGTCCTTGAGAAATACAATTTCCACATTTCTGGTCCACTGGAACTACTCTCCTCAGTATCTCTACATCTTTTCAGGATAAAAAACCCTCAAGGTTTCCCATTCTATCTCTATCCTCTCACTAATTAAGTGAAATCATCTTGCAATCTTGTTCCCTTGCTTTATGTTAGGTGCCTTCCCTCTCTTTCCACAGTTAAGAAAACATCTTTGATCTCCTCAATATTTTTTCATGAGTTCTCTGCTGTGAGGTCCTGTCTCGAGTTTCACCTTTTTCCAGGAATATCCCAGCAATTCCCTCACACGAATATTTCCCATGCATCTCCTCTAAGCTTTCCCATGAAACATCACATCTTTGCTTTCTTGGCATGTCTTCGAGCACACTGTATTTTACTCCAGAATCACTGTAGATATGACCTTCCAGGCCACCCCTCAACTATTTTAACTTCTTCCTCCACAAGGTCAGGATATGGCCCCCTCTCTCCATCCACACTATAGCTCACTAAGATTTGCATTGCTCAGCACAACTAGTATAATTTCTGCCCTTCTGACACCCAAACTTACTTGCTTCCTCACAGGTACATTAAAAAAATCACGATAAAAACTAAAGTGATCTGCTCTGAAGTAGCATGCTCTCTTTTTCAATTAAAATCTTTCAAAGAGATAGGTTAAGTAATACCATTTTATATTCTTACAAACCTCAGGTCCAACTCTCTGTATGCTTCTAAGTTTCTTTGGAAGAGGTACATCCACCGTTTCCTCTGAAATTTGGTCCGAGTTTTCTACAGTGTTATCCTCCTCTTCTTCTCGTGGACGTTTAGACAGCGAAGAACTTGGGGTAGCTGAAACTTGAAAGAGCCTCTCAGTTATTCTCAGGAGAACTATAAATTTCCAAACCTTTTGATTTTCTGCTTTGTAATTTTACTCTGGTAGACTGCCTCTTTTTCTGCATTCAATGATGACAAATGAAATCAGATAGAATAACCTTGTGCTGTTTCCTAGAGACATGAAAACATCAGTCCCTTTGGTACAAAGTCTTATGTTCTTGGACCTAGATTTACCAACTAATCAAACCCAATTGTAAGCTTCAGGGTACAATTAAAGTACATTTCTCAACATCACTGAGGGTGACAGAGCACTGGAACAGGTTGCCCAGAGAGGTTGTGGAGTCTCCTTCTCTAGAGATATTCAAAACACGCCTGGATGCAATCCTGTGCAATGTGCTCTAGGTGACCCTGCTTGAGCAGGGGGGTTGGACTAGATGATCTCCAGAGGTCCCTTCCAACCTCCACGATTCTGTGATCTTGCTTCTGACAAGCGCACCTGACAAGCGCACCTAAAAGTTAATAGAGTATCAGCTGGGAAACAAGCAGTTAACAAAAGTGTATTTTGGGGAACAAACATTCTAAATCAGAATCTACATTTTGTGGGGCAAACGTGGAGCAATGCATCACACAGAGCAGCTTTAGTATTTTTCTCTGTATTTTTTACTCTGAAGTAGCTTAGTCATGACTCTTAACTGAAACTTAATCTTGCTCCAACAGTATCATGGAAGAAGGAGCAACATGGTTTAATGAAATAAATCCCAAAGTTGCTCTGAATAGATAAACACCCATCTGTTTTTATTTCCTACTTTAAGGAACACAATGGCAACGGCATTTCAAGGCTAGCACTTTGAAGGTTTGAGAAAAAAGCCTACTCTTAAAAATTTGGAAGATATGAAATAAATTAAGGGAAATTAATTCACATGAGCAAATTCCTTTGCTAATGTGCAGTTAGGCCTGATTTGACAAGGGTCCAAAGGGAGCTGCTCAAAAGCAACTACTCAGAAAGGAAGGCCTATAAAATAAAACCAACCTGTGCCAAACACTGCTGTGGAAGTGGAGGGCCTCTCTATCTGAGAGCTCTGTACAACTTCTACAATGGCAGGTGAAGGCTCCTGATTAGCGGGCTCAATCTGAGCATGACTTTGCTGAGTGGGCTGTACAAAAGCAGTTGCCTGAGTCTGCTGCTGAACAGTCAAGATGGGCTGAGAGAGAGATGTCTGAACGTTAGGACTGGTGGAACGCACAGACCCACTAGTGCTTCCGAAGACTGGAACGTGCTCCACAGGTCCTTCTGACTGCATAGCTGAAAGGCAAACAGTAAAACAGTCAACTGTCTTCTAATTATCTGGTACAGTTCACATTCTCCATTTCAGAATGCCCTAAACAGGCAGATTCAGTGTTTCGCAGATTCAGTTAACACATCCCCTTTGGCTTAACTCCATCTTCAGCTGAAGAATAAAGAACTTTGTGGCAAAAGAAGTTCTCATAAAAGTGCAATACTCAGAGATTCAGGACAATGAAAGTACCTGAAATAGTTTTTAACTACTGATTAGGGAGATTTCAAGGGAAAGGTAGGAATTATGATTACAGTAGATCCCTGGACAATACAAAATGCTCACCTTCCTGGGTCTCCACCTGTGTTGTAGGCATAACTGTGGCTGTTGGAGTAGTGGTAGGATTAGTAACTGTAGCAGGAGTAACCATTGGACGGATACTGGCTCTTGGAGTAGACTTATTTCCAGCTATTGCAGCCGCAGTCACTTTACTTGGAGTTGACACAACAGGAGTTGGTTTAATATTTGCTGTTGGTGGATCTGAAGTGCTAGCACTGAAAACAGGATACTAGTTTCATTATGCTAGCGCAAAAAGCAAATTTGTTAAATATCAAATTTAACTGTTTTACCATAGCCTCAAATACTAATTTTTAAAGGTTTCATATTTAAAAACCTGTCAACAGCACAACAAACAGCTGTCTCCCAGGATTTGCATATAGTAAAAAATTAATCCATTATGCCATCAGGAACATTTTGCCCAGCTTAGAGTTCTGATGGGTTTATTAAAAGGTAATCAACTAGAAATTTGTAAGTAGATCTGTTGACTGTCATAAAAGGAGCAGAGCTTAGCTCACTCCACTAGTTGTGCTGGCTCTTAATTACAAGCAGTAATATTAATGAATAAAAGGATACATCTTAAAGCTAACTGTTCCACTCAATATGGAGCAACATTATCTCTTGTTTGAGACTAGGATCAGCCTAGTGCATTTTTAAAGAAACTTTTTAAGATCAGAGTCTTACTTTAAAGGGATGTCACAAAAATTAAGAAGAGTTTGTTCTCTAAATGTCGTAATATATACTCGCCATTTTAGAGCTTGGTTGGTTTTTCATTTGAATGTATTTTACTTATAGTTAGTTTTACCATGTTTTCAGTCCATTTCCCATGTTTGAACAGGAAGGAAGGATGGAAGGAAGGAAGGAAGGTTGGTTTTCCTCCCTCCCCCAAAATGTTAAAAGTAACAATGGAAAATGTATAACTTAAAAAGTCTAAGTGTCTGAAAGCATTTTTAAAATTCCCAGGTATCATGTTCCTGGTGGTTAATATGACAATATTATGTCAGTCAGTATCTTCAAAGTTGCTTAAGAAAAATTTATTAAAAAAAACAACAGTAGTTTACTAAAAGAAAATCACCTTGGTGTAAGACAAAACCAAAAAAAAAAAAACCCAACCCCCAGACACTCTTAAAAAAAACCAAACTCTTCAACTCACATTCCTCTTTCACCTGAAGCTGGAGTAGATTTGAGTGAGATTTGCCTCTGCTGTTCTGGAACCTAAAGAGTAAGAAGCGTATAAGAAACATATTCCATAACAAGCATCATGCCACATAATTCTATGAAATGAATATAAGCGAGAGTTTTGGAAAAATACTTCAGCAGATTCATCTCTTCCTTTACAATTGTTTCTATAACAGTTTTGTCAGCATACCTAGTCAGACTCCATGGTTACTGTAAATTCTTCTTCAAAAAAAAAATCATACTGGTCATACCAAGTATTTAAACCAGTTAAGTGCTTTCTCAGCTATCTTCTGAAGCTACTAAGACATTAATTACAATCAATAATAACTAGAACCAATTATACTGAATGTATGTATAAAAATGCAGATATAGTGAACAGAGTATAAACAGCTGATCTGCTGATGCACAGTGAATGAAACAACTGTATATTAGTTAACAGTGGGAAATCTGAACATGGCAAGAAACAAATTTAAAATTAATTTCTGAATCCTTACTGAAGTCAATTTTTGCCTTTCCAAAACCAGTAGAAATCAAATAATGCAGTTCGTTGGGCTCATTGCTACTTTTTTTTTTTTTTTTAAGGCTAGAAGTCCTGTGACAGGAATTGCCATCTGCTATTTAGGATGTTTAACCAAAGCCAACTTCAAGTAAAATAGTCCTGAGCAATTAATTACTCCATACAAAAAAAAAAAAAAAAAAAAAAAAGTAGGACAGTGGTGCTAGTACTGGAGTTGTTCTAGTTCAGCCATAAGAGACACACGAGCTGTTTATTTCCTCTCACAGAGCTAGCAAAAAGGATATTGCACCTTATTTGTAGACTCGGGTGGCTCATCTCGCTGTTCGTGGTGTCGCTCTTGCTGCTCTCTAAGCTCTCTTTCCAGGCGGCAGATTCGACCTTCATACTGTGATTTGAGTGCACTCATCCGCACCTCCAATTCAGTCTTCTGCTCTTCTAACGTACTGCTCTTTTGCTTCCACTCTTCATTTTCTTTTGTTAGCTGTTCTTTCGTACCTAATTGAGTAGGAAAGAATTCAATCTTGTCACTGTAAAACTGCCTAAGTCTCGGCATGTTCAACGCCTCTCTCTTTTATAGGTTACTGAAGTATTCTGAAAATCCTACAAAACTTAAGCTACAAAAGTAGCTCTTAGAGATCATTTTAACTTCCATGTGCAAATTTTTAATTTAATTGCAATTAAATACAAAAACAAGTCACATAACCAAAAAAGAACAAGATGTTTTCAGCAGGCTCTTGTACCATCATTCCTATCAACGCCAATTAAAAGTAGAGGAAGTAATGTGTTTTGCACTTGTACACTCTGGAGAGGTAAGAGGGAAAGGGAGAAATACCTGAGTGTTAGTAGGGTGAATTTCTTCTAACCAAACAAAGGACCAAAAAAAAAAAAAGGGTTATCACTTTGACTGGCCAAAAACTGATCAAAACTTTGCTTCCCCCAATGTACAGCTAGTTTTAAAAGCTTTTTTAAATTAGGTACTACTGGAAATGTTCTAAGTAAAATATGAAGTAGGTCAAGTTTTCCCAAGAATCCTGTCTGAGAAACTTTCATCCTGGATGCATTTCCATATGAATAATCAAAAACTGAAACAGAAGAAAAAAACCTTGAGGACTGAAAAAGAAAAAAAACCCCACACGTATATATGTATAATACCAGCTAACTGTGCAATTTTCTGCTTGGCCGCCAGCAGAGTCTTCCTAGTTTTCTCTTCCTTCTCAGTGATCTGTTGTCTGAGCTGTTCTTCCTGTGTAGTCCTCTCTTGCAGATCTTGATGAAAACGAGCAAGTTCTGACTGTAGCTGTGTTATCTGCTCCTGAAGATTTCTAGCTTCGGTTTCCTTCTCTGCTATAGTCTAAAGACAGTGACATAACACAGCTATTGGCCATGATCAGCTATTTCAACAAACGGCCTAATGAGCTTCAAGAACCTAGTATTATATAATAAAGGAGTTCACTCCTCTCGGAATGCAACAGGGGAGCGCAGAGCATTCTCTTTCTCACTTATTTCTTCTAAGATACAACTTGTGACATACCAAATCCAGGATTAAAAACAATTTTAATGTCTGACCTTTCCTGACCAGGTAGAGATACAGCTGGGTCACCTCATTTCTCTACGTAGATGCACGCACACACACACACATGCACGTTCTTCGCAGTGAGGCATTTAAGATTGCAGTAGAGTACAATGCTCTGAAATGGTTTGCTCTGTTCTTACCTTTTGTAAACTTTCAACCTGACTTTCCAAAGCCTTTATCTTTCCTTCAGCTTGACTGAGAGAGTCTTTCAGCTCTTGTACCTCCTGGGCAGAAACCTGCTCTTCTTGTTGCTCTACAAAAGACTGAGTCGATGCCTCAGCAACCATCTGAAACACATCGAGTGGTATCAGGAGAAAGGGTAGTATCTGATTAGAATGTTATCCCTGTCAAAAGTCACTTTTGCACACAAACTCATCATTTAAAAAGTTCTGGGCAAAACAGAAAATTCTAGTGAATTCTAATGTTGCGTTAAGAATGCTGCGAAGCATTGAATGATATGCAGCTCATGCTTGTGGCAGTTTCTAAGCTAACAGCAGAAAAAGTGGTGTTATTTTCTGCTTCTCTCTTTGGCAAGTACGTATCCATATAACATTATATTAAGGAACGTGAAGATCATTAACTGTATTGTATATGAGTCTAGATGAAAATGTACAGTCGAATTTACTTGCTTGCAAACAAAAGATATTTCTACCTTATCATGCTGTGCCTTCAGCTCCTCATACTGAGTCTTGTATCTGCGCCCAATTTTCTTGACCTGTGTTATAGTTTTCACTTTTTCTTGTATGTCAGCCACTTTAACATCTAATTCTTTCTGCAAAGTGTCCTTTTCTGTTCTTATTTTTGTTACTTCATCCTTCAGGTTCTGAACAAGATTCTGGCTTGTAGTCAAGGATGCGTTAGCTCTAAATACCAAGAGATTGGAGGAACATGCAAAGGAAATGTATTCATTATCACCTCAAACACCCCAATATCACCCATTTATCTAATATCACAGGCAAAATCTATAGTGAATTATGTTTTCTAGCACTTGGCAATAAGTTTTAAAGTAAGTTCAACTAAGAGACAGCTTCCAAAACATTTCTCATTTCATTTTTTGTGTATATTATCAAGCTAGAGTAAAAATACCAAAGACTTCACGCTTACATGGGGATAGTTTCGAAATTATATTTCTAGATGCAACTTTATTTTAAATACTGTGCTTTGCACAATTGTTTATTGATTTACTTCTACCATACCTGGCTATTTCTGCTTTAAGCCTGCCTGTTTCTTCACTCATTTGTTGTATTCGCTTGGTATTTGCCTCTTTCTCTGAAAGCAGCTTCCGATATTCTTCAAGATCGGTGTCCTTCTGTTGACTCAATAAATGCTGAAAGATTTAGAAAGCAGTTTGCATTTTCGTAAGATGATTACATAGTTACATACTGAAAAATCTTTCTGAGTTGGAGACTATTGCTTTTGCACTTTGATACGGAGCGCATGTGAGATTAGGCTAGCCCATTTTCCATTCATGAATGCAGGTTTTAAAACTGCACAGACACCAATGCTTCATAATTCAAATGCATCTCCCAGATTTCTGTCACTATTCAGGGATTAGTTTAAGTCTTTGCTGTATTCAAATTCTTTCTTTTAGAACATTTTCTTTGAAAAGATGCATTTCCCACCTGGGTCCGGGCTTTCCAGCGTTTGACGTCTTCTTCCAACAGCTTCTTCTCTGCCTGCAACATCCCGCTTTTCTCACTCAGCTCAGCGTTAGACTCCTGTAGAGGCAGAATGTCTGCCTCAAGCTTGCGTACCTGAAAAACGTAACTGGGGATTAAAATACATAAACTCCCTGGACCTTCTGGGACTGCAGGACCTCAAAAAGTCAAGATAAAGCTTCTCTTATTTCATCTCTGCTTCTCACTGGCCAGTGGGGGAAAGGGAGAGGGAAGAAGAGTGAAAATGGGGGATGATCCTACAGAGAAAAATAGAGGCATGACTTAATCTCAGGTTCTCTTGGTACCTTTTTGTAGAAAAATGATTATTAATTACATATTAGAAGCCAAAGAACACTGCCCTGGATTCCATCAAAATGACTGGTGTTTAGAGGTGGGAAGAGTCACATAGTTCCCTTTTAAATTCTTAATAAAGTTGTAGTCTACTTTATAGCTATTCCTGTACCATTTTTCATCTATCTGCCAATAATATCCTAGTTACTGGTATAACTTAAGTCAAGGGCAAATGCCAATTTTCGTTTTTACTTAGAAGAGTCTGAACTTCAGCGTACCAACATCCTTCAAAAACCAAAGGGGAAACTTTCCTCATTTGTGTATGATGTCAGAGAATAATCACTACACCATGTATTTATTGTAATTAGCAATGTTATATCCAGATGTTAACTCACTTGAATATCTGAGACTTGAATATCTTGAATATCAGTACTAACCTTTGCTTGCATTTGTTGTAGCTCTTGCTCTAGCCTCTCTTTCTCTTCTCTCAGCATCTTGTTGGTTTCTATCAGCACATTCATAGTCTCAGTTTTTTTCATTAATTCTTCATGCTGAGCAATGGTTTTTGCTGTTATCTGTTGAAAAGATTTAACTAATCATTTGTTTTACCTGCACACACATACACACTTATCTCCACCTGGCATAACACCATCTTGGAAAGCTGTCATGGCATTCATAACTCACATATATGTACAAAAAATAAATTCTTCTTAAGAAATAGGAGAGGGGGAAAAAACGTAAGCGACATAAAAGATCTTTAATTTTCCCTATTCACCCCCCCCGCAATGGAATTGCCATATTGCTTCACAGGACTCAGAACAAAGACCCTCCATTTGGCTAAATACCAGTCTCAGGTCAGAAGCTACTGATTCTTCCAAAACTTTTCATTTTGGGGCACAGGCAGCAAAGAGAGACTAGAACACAGATCAGCACTGCACTTACTGAAATCATAAGCAATAATATCCAACCATACCTGCACTTTCTCTCTCTCAGCATTGAGACTGTCCTGCAGCTCTTGGAGCTCCCTTTCCAGGTGCTCCACTCTCTGACGGTAACGCAGACTCTCCACCTGAGCCACCTCAAACCTAGTTTCTGCAATCTCCTTTTCTCGACGTATAAATCTGCAATAATAAAAGGCACAAAGCACCATGTCAACGAAAAGGCAAGACAAGGCATTTTAAATTGAAGCTTCTTATATCTGAAAGACTCTTGAGTACAGAAACTAGTTCAGAGAGATCGAAAAGAAAATCCAAATATATATAAATGAACACAAAAAAACACAAGGAGAAAATGGTCTCTATGAAACCTTCTTGCTGACCATATTCACTAAAAACTGCATTAGTCAGAATCCACTCAAAATTTTTCCTGAGAGTGGAAAGAAATCTCCTCTATTACTTATTGATGTAGGGAAACAGCCTCTCATCTAGCAAAGAAGTATTTAAATTTTATACATTATCCCTGAAATATAAATTGAGTCATAACTATCTAATTTGGCAACTGAATTTATAACCAGCAAGAGAGGGAGCCCAGAGCTAAATTTACCTAAGAATTTCTAAGATTTGTTCCTGAGATTTGCCTTCCTCATTGAGAGAAACATTCAATGCACTTGGCATGGCTTCTTTCATAGAGGTCACCATCTTGTTACTGAGACTTTCAAGTTGTTCATGTAATAATCGATTCTGTTTTTCCAAGTCTTCACAGCGGGACGCAAGTGTTGAAGCTTCATCCTACAACAACAAAACTGATGACTGAATTCTGTGTAGGCCAGTAACTGAAAAAACCCCTACCAGACCCATAAAAACAATCATACCTTGATCATTCTCTCTCTCTCCTCCCAGGAGGCTTTGCACTCTAACAATTCAGACTCAGCTTTCTGAGCAGCTTCCTCTAGCTGCTGCCTGACTGCTGCATTCTTGGCAACTTGTTCTTTAATAGCCTGCAATGCTTCAACATCGGCAGCATGAAGCATTAATTCCCGTTCGTATTTGTTTTGAGCTTCAGAAGCTATCTTTGCCTGCAGAAAACAACAACAGATTCCATTATGTTTAATAGGTACAAAAAGATGCTCAGTAAGAATAGCAACCACTAATCATAAAGAAACCTCTGGCTAAAAGAAACTTTATTATTCTCAAATACTGAAGAAACGGATATGTTAGCAGGGTTCCTTAAAAGAAATTATTATTTGTAAGAAAAAAATATAATTTGCAATCATTTTATTTGAGGACTGGATAGAAGGAGGAAGCACTCTCTAGATAATGCAGTCAATCCTCTTTCTGTAGATTCTGCATGGATAAAAGACAGGAGTTTGTCTAAAAATATCCACTGACTACTTCTAGATGTGAATGGGCAGACATATTTACTACACGAGGGTAAAAATTAAAGACAGCCTAATTTGGTCATAGTACTAGCTGACACATGGAAAAGCCTTTCAGTTAAATTTTGGTTTGAATTTAAAAACAGCCAAAAGTTCTTCTTGATCCTTTAAACCAGTCAGTGTTGTTAAAATTCTCTCCTGAAGAAAAGCAGATTCACTGCAAAACAGACAGTAACAAGACAACATTCTTATCAGGTACTGCTAAATATTATATTGCTCCACAGTTTTAGAAGACATCTAATCCTGTTTTGGCTTAGATGGTGTACCCTACTGTCTAACCGTAAGAGTTCAGGTTTTCTTTTTCTCTTTTTTTTTTCCCCTCAAGAAAGTAGAAATTCATTACAAGCAGTTAATAACTTTCCATAATCAATTTCTTACATAATGGGACAGACCTTAGACACAAAAATCCACCACATCTTCTACTGCTGTTTTTTAAATATGACACAGATTGAATATAAAATTGTGCTGCAAATACAAAGTCAGTATAGTTGATATTAGTTCAAAGTTTGATAAGGTAAAACAATGAAACAGTAAATAAGCAGCTGTGTAACAAAATAGAAGAAATGCTCTTATAGTGCTTTTTCCATCTCCAGTAACTCTGATTAGCAACAGGAACCAAAAAAATGCTTTTGAGTCAAGTGAAAAATGATCACGAACTAACATTAATTCACCACCTCTGGCTAAAATAGGCAAATACTGCAAACATACTTGCTCCTGGCAGTCACGTCTGGCTTGCTGTTCATTATTTAGAGCTGTTCCAGCTCTCTGAAGAGCTTCCTGAACTTCTGATTGCACAGTTGACAGACTTTTCTTCAGTTCTAACAGCTAGACCGACAGGAAAAGACCCCAGAAAAAAATAAATAAAATAACTCTAAACAACAAAGTATTTTACAGAGTGTTGAATACAGCAAGGCTTTGAATGAAGACAGTCATGAATAATTTAGAACCCAAGCATGATTATATTATAGGATCATTAGATTATGTTATAAGATTATATATATTGTAATAGTTTTAGTCTAAGGAGAAATACTGTCAAAGCTTTGACTTGTGAATATTCAGAGCTGTTTTTGGCAGAAATATATTACTGTTCTTTCAGAATCAGGTTTGCAGTAATGCTAGTTGCAGTCATCTTGTTACTTTCAGCCCCAGTAAGAGTCCCAACATGAAAAGGACAAAAGGGCACAAACCGCCCTGTTTTTAGTATACATGCACACTACAAATTTGTTTTTGGTTTGTGTTCCAAGAAGTTTTTTCTGAAACCTTTCTCAAGGGCTTCTATTCATGTTTTTCTGCAAACAGTGCTCAAAGTTCAAGAGGATACGGATGGTTTTAAATACACCACCGCCCTAACAAAGTGATAAGCTTAACATATCACTCAAGTTTAGCAACTTGTCAAATTTAATTTGGCTTTTCTACATCCGTTTGGGAAGATTTTGTTTTGGACACTAGTACACTGCATTTCCCCTACAGAGGGAAGTGAAAACAAATGTATGTTTACAGAATTATTTGGAAGCACGTGCCGGTGGACTCTTTCCAAGGGAGTTTTAGGAGTGAGCATTCAGTGCATACCTGTTGTTCCATACTCTCCACAGCTTTACGCTTCTCCTCTTGAAGTTCTTGCTTTTCCTTCTCTGCCTCCATCAGCTTCTTTTCCAGCTGTGCTTGGTACTCTGAAGATTCCTTCAGACGAGCTTCAACCGTTGCACGAACTTCCTCTGTCACCTTCATCAAAATCCATAAGAGATCAATTAATATTTTACTTCAAATATGGTATTCTGATGCAAAACCCATATTTCAGTAATGATTTTAAGCCAGAATAGGTATTCCCAGCATCTCAGAACACAAAATCCACAAATGCCAATGAAAATATGAATACAAATTTTCCAAAACTGCAATACTTCATGAAGTGTATCTGAAAAAGTTTTAGATGACTTCATTCAAGTTTGCAGCAACCAACATAAGTTTATTACACATTAAGTCTGCAATACAGTTAAAGGAAGAGACTGACTGAAGACCTTAAATTCACGCCTTCTTCATCAAATATTAACTGCTTTTGATTGAATGCTAAGTAATGTTTTTGTTATCAGTAATCACAGGATTATAGGAAGTGTTCTTAAATATACTTCTCCCTTTTGAAGGAAGACATTGGCAGAGTCCAGCCTTGAGTCAAATTTATGTTTTAAAAGTATGCTACAAAAAGGTTTAATACTCCCATTGCTAAGTGTTTTTAATCAAGTTCTCTAATAGATGGTCTTACTACACTATTTTGTAATGCCTCCGGACTAACTTTAGTTTCTTTATGATTCCTCCCATGATCCAACAGACTACAGTATAGATAATAAGAAATACATACTGTTCATCTTGTTTCTATTTTGCTCTAACAGACAAAGTTAATTAATTGTTATCTACTTACTTGTTTTTCCTTATTAAGAGATTCCTCTAGACTAAGAACCATAGCCCTGTATTGTTCCACATTACTAGAACTAGTCTTGAGTCTTTCTCTCAGGTCATTAACTTGTTCCTCAGCTTGTCTCAGCCGACTTACAAGATCATCCACATCTTCATTTGTATTTGGCTGACCTATAATATTAGAACACATTCATTAACTGTACAAGTCTAATTCAGTTTTTACATGCAAATTATACAAAAGTCACCTGGAGATAAGGGAGGTAGCTCATGTATTTACTTCATAATTTTTACAGTGCCAAATAAATTTCAATAGCAATAGCCCTCAAAGAACTTGTTGCAGTTATAAGGTGCTGAAAAAGTAATAAGCTAAGAAAGATTTTCTATAAATTTTTCTATTCCAAATAAACACACCCAGATATACATGTGCTCTTATTTTGCAGTCACTTGACCGGAATGTTTCTGAAATCTCCTCAGGTAAGTCCAAAGTAATAATATATGTTTTGAGATTGCTAAATTTGAGAATCTGGAAACATGGGTTAAGCGCAGCTAAGCTAAGCTAAGCACTGCTCTACTGAAATCACTGTTCTTTAAACTGCTATTCTGTTGAAAACCTGAAATCTTTTCAGGTTTCAACCTAAAACACACACATGCACATGTGAAAAGAACCAAACACACAAAATTTCTCTACAGAAAATTGTCCGACAATTTAAGTACATTCCTAGCTATAAATATTGCTACAAATAAATATCAGTACTGTTACACATTCAGCAGTAGAAACCTCACACTTCTGACAGGAATTAAAAAGCATTTTTAATGGCAGTGCCTTGAAACCTCCAATGTTAAATATATAAAACAGCACTAAAAGAACTTTTTAAAATAAACAGTAGTGACATGAAACCAACTCTGATGCTCAAAGCAAACCAAAAAACCAAAATCACAAAACATTCACCCTGGGTAACCTTGTGACTGCAATAATAATAACGATGACTTATTCTTTAGTACATTGTCCTAATTCTAAATGAGGATGAATTTTACTGAATCTGCATAGAGCAGTGTTTAACATAAGATTTTTTTCTGCACTGAATTTCTTTTTACCTTTCCCTGGAGCCCTCTGTGAGGACTGAGATGCTAACTGAGCCTCTGTATTATTAAGCTGCTGTTTCAAAACTGCAGTTTCTTTTTGGGCATTCTTCAGAAGTTCCTTGGTGTTAACATGACGGTTTGTCTCAGTCTCAAGTTGCCTCTTCAGATCCAAGATATGAACCTGTTAAGACAATGTTTTTAAATTTGTAATTATTCACACACAGCACAAAGACCCAGTATGTTCAGAAATTTCACATATGACAAAGCTTTGTAAACTGGCAGAAGCCATGCAACTGTGTTTTTATTTTCACTAAAATAAGTTTAACGTATTTATAAATATACTTACCTCTTGATTTTTGGTAAGGGCATGCCTTTGTTCCACCTCGCTTTCTAGCTTTTTCTTCAGCTGAGATATTTCACGCTCTAGCTTTTCTATCTGATTATTGAGTCTTTGCTTTGTTTCTGTCTCAGACCTCTCCAGTATTCCCTGATAAAAGAGCAAAAATGCACTATGCTTACAATACGCTTGAATAATTTTCTTCTGAATTATTACAGCACTTCTTACAAAGATACTGGTTACAACACTTCTATCTACAAAATAATTACTGCATGGAGCAAATAATAATAGGTAGACATATAGAGTATTATAAGAAGTAGCACTTACAATGTTTGACTTCATTTTGAAAGATTCTTTAGTGATACTAATACAATAAATACTACTAGAAGAAAATCTATACGGTCTAATTCCAGGGATTAAAAAAAAAAAAAAAATTACTACAGAAATGTCAGTCACATGACAAATGACATAAAAGTATTCAATATACCTAAAAACCTCCCAGGAAAACAAACTGCCAAGGCAGGCAAGAGTAAATTATACTTTTATCAAAGTTAACATAACAGCTTTTCCTTTCAATTTGTTTTACACATTTTGTTTCCATTTTAATGTGAAAATTCTTCTCATTGACTCAAAATTCTCAGGAATTTGCCCACATAAATAACAGATCATCATAATTTAGTGCAAGAACAACAAATTTGTTTACACAAGTCGCTCAAGTAATTTGTGTGTCAATTTGTAACAAAAATTTGTAAAAAAACCCCTCCTCTTTAAGACTCAATCCAATCACTGTTGAAGTCAATTGCAACGGGTATTGACTGCAAGACGGACCAGATTTGAATGTAAACAATACCACATACCTGAATAGTTCGTAAATTAGTAAGCAGTAAGTTCTGTCCTCTTTGTTCAACTAATAAAGATTCACGTTGCTGAGTCAAGCGCACATCTGACATCTTCAAGATATCTTTCTCTTTTTTCAAGTTTTCTGCTCTCACCTTTAAAGATAACAAAATTCACGTTGTTATTTGCTATCAATCCCGAATCGGTGCATTAATTTTAATTTGGGCTATCTTTCTTACTTTTATGATGTTAGCACTCCTGATTAAGAAAAAAAATAAGCAGCTCATGATTTAAGATTACAGAATTGTAAAAATCACATTTATGCAAATAAGCCCAAAACTATAAGAGCATAACTGTTTGACTGATCACATTCTGTTTTCTCTTTAAATACGGGTATTGGAACAACACTCCCAGGAACTTTCATCTTCCCTCAGTACTTGATATATTTAACGTATTCATTTGTAACATTTCACAAAATATCTCAACACACATGTACACAAGCTATGACAAATTTAACAGCCAAAAAAGTTCTGACAGCTCTGAAGATAATCATAAGAAAAACTCTTGTACTAACTCTGAATATCTGAGAGTATAATGTATTATATTACTCACTTCTGCCACTGCCAGTTTTTCATTAGCTCCCCTGAGATCTTGAGTCATAGTGTTAATTATCTGCTCTTGCTTCTGAGTTGTAGCTGTAAGTTTCTGGTTTCTCTCATGCAAAGATGTTATTTCTCGACGATACCCTTCAACATTATCCTGAAGCATTTCATAACTTCACATGGAACAACAAAGCAAAGTATATATTCCTCAAGTTAAATTGTTCGAATTTAATTGTAGGAGATATACACACACAGCTGTACATTTCATGTTCACACATGCCAGTTTTCAGGTAGCCTTCTATGGGGCTCACGCAACTAGACAGTATATTCTTGATCCCACCTTCATTATTTTTTGTCTTTAACTCAATAGACAATAATAATGTTTTACGGCAATTCTTCCTGAGCAAACTGTAGTTCAATACAAAGCATGCAGCATGATTCTACTGACAAAGGCTACACAAATAAGGAAATGCAATTTAATAGCTAATTTACCGTTTGGAGGCAAACTCCAGCTGTGTGGATATCTTTGCATTTTGTGACCTCAAGTCTGTGACTTGCTCCTGAAGTTTTTCGTTTTGTTCATTCAGCAACTTGTCATTCTCTGCCTTTTCTTTTTTGTAGTTCTCAAAAACTTCCTGCAACTACATCAAAGAACAGACATAAAAGTGCTTACAAAAGTAAAACACTGCAAAAAGTTATCGTTGTGTCTTTTACTGAAGAATATACCTGCTTAAGTGCAGCCTTAGCCTCCACAGTCTCCACTGACTCAGTCATTGATACTGGAGCAGGAGTTGACATGGCCTGAGGTATAGCTGAGCGTTTTGGAGTAGATGTAAGAGAAACCTCCTCCGGTAATATACCTGAAGCTAAATAAAGATAAAGAGGATTTTAAAGACAATTAAAAAAAACACTTGCCAAAGCAGATCGCATAACCACATTTAAATGTGGCCAAGAATAGTACTGTTATTTGGAAACTCTTGGGCTCTCCTAACCAAGTGACTGTCCATTTTTCTAACAAGTACCAAAACACAGGGTGAAACAATTAGCTTAAACATCAGAGAAGAAAGTATAAGCCTACATGTTCTGCTTAGCATCTGCAGTAAACTAGCAGAACACATGTAGTTACTGCTAAAGCTCAGTCCATATGTGGTAACTCATTACACTATAAAACTAGAACCACGTGTCTAAATCCAAATTTGTGGCTTTTCCAGTGACTAAGGGTAAAAAATGAATACCATATGAAAAGAAGTTACTAGCACCATTTTAGCACCATTTCTGAAAGCTCGTAACAAATGACAACGTTATTTTTTTGAATGGTGCAGAAATGTGAAGCCTACCTTGCAAAGGAATGATAGCTCCTGTGGTCTGTGCCAGCAATATGCGGAACATGTCACGCTGACGAACTATAGACTCAACAAGCTGCAGCTGGTGATGACGAGATTCACGCAGTTTCTCTAGCTCATTGAGAGCTTCTTCAAGTTGACTCTGAAGCTCAGAAATTCTGAAACCAAGAACAGTTGTTTTATTAACTTATACAGCAAAGTGTACCAAGGTAACACAATCCTTCCGTTTTGTCTTTTAGTTGACATTTATTTTATCTTTGAAGGTTAAGCACCACTGAGATTTTCGACCAAATTTTCAGGAAGATTTGGCCTTTGTACTTTTTATTTTGTAGATGACAATGAAAGCTGGCCTCTTCCATGAAGAACAAATAGATGCAATTATATTCGTGCGAATAACTTCACACAACAGTAGCACAAACAGAAAACCAGGCTGAGAACTTAAAATACAG